>NC_064928.1:212307782-212919188 GCF_023897955.1 Schistocerca gregaria | reverse complement strand
GAAATCTGAGCAAAGTCTATTATATATAAAATTATAGCTGAACCAACTACAAAATACAAAGAACTAAACATAGGCTACAACAGTGCTTACAGTCCATCAATAATTGACAAATTAGATGCAAAAATGAAATCCAACCAAACATCTTAAACATTTCGGTCCTCAGCAGCAAATGTCCAGGCTTTTGTTCAAATAGTTAATAAGACAACTTACCACAAATTTTATATAAACCATCACTGTTCCATACAATAACATTTATATCTTTCTGCAGTTTTTTGAATGTACAGTGCACAAAATACAGGATAATTACTGCGAAAAAACAACTAGGCCTATTGCTACAGGCGGGGGAGAGATTACTTCCTGTGAAGGCTTATTTTAACTCTTATGATTTCTCTTGCTGTTTCGCAACTGCCGCTGCCAAATGAAATAAAGCGAAACCAACGTACTGTTAAAAGTTATACTTACACGTTTTTCTATACTGAGAGGTTCTTTAGTTTCTGTCACAACTTCTTTCTGAATTACTATTCGCTTTACAGTTAACAACACCAGGTCACCGATTTTCACACCATAATCGAATAATTGATATTGGTCTTCTAACTGAAATGGACAATAGTATGTTATTTTAACTAGAAAAAACACACACACACACACACACACACACACACGGCAAACGAGAACACGTATATACGCACACACACAAAAGAATTACATTGTACCTGTTTCCGTCTGTGTGTCAGATGTTGATCTTCTGGATTCACAGAGAAAATATTGGCAAGTATCTCTTTCAATTCTTTTATCTGCATTGACAAAGTGGTTGTCACAGTTTCGACTCGTTTACCAGGTCCTCTAACTTTCACAAACATCGTATAAAACTATGTTTACAAGCTAGACGTCAATTGTTCTCCAGTAGCAAACAAAAAAAAACTAGAAACTAGATGGTGACTACAACAGTACTGCCAACGTTTATGGATTTAAGAAACCTGCCCTCATATTTATTTATTTTCATTGCACACGCAAGAGGTGCATGTAGCTGATACAGGATTATGAGTAGAGTATGACAGTTATTAAATTATATTTCAGAGTTTTTTCTTGAGAAAGAGAAACCTACTTGATTTCATAACCAATAATTTTGTATATCGCAATGCTTATAAAGTAAATTAGCCAAGCCGAACAACACTTCGTCTTTAGTCTTTAAAGTGGTGATTATTTGTGTCAACAGCGCGTTTATTAATGCTTTATTTAATATAAATTTTAGTTTTAGGAAGTAGTATTCCCGATGCTATGTTGTGGTATTCTGTGAAAATATTGCGATAACTAAAACGTTGTTGAAATAATGATTTAAACGGATGTGAAGCGTTTATTTATTTCTTCATAGTTTTCTATCCTTCGCGGTTTCTAATGTGGTAGGAATCAAGAAGTGAATTACGGCTGCCCGCATGTAAGCAGCTAGACGCAGGGATTAATTGCAAATGCCAAAGGTACATACTTATTTTCTCCTGAAGTAACATCACATTCATAAATAATGCTCAAACCTAAAAATTCTCACCTACCTACTGCATAGCTTCTCCCACAAGTTAAAATTCAAACGTCCTCCCCAAAAGCTTGAATCATATACCGTCAAATGGGGTAACTTGAAATAGTGGGGTTACTTGAAATACTTGTGTCATGTCTTGCTTCTACATTGTTGGCAACACGGATATGTAGTGTATTTCATTTGTTGTATGTTCAGACAGTTGAAGGAAGCTTTGTATGCGATTCAGGAATAAATTTGTCATAAACCACTACATTAAGTACTTTTTAAGAAATTTTAATCACAGGGACATTTCTTAACCTAAAAATAGACCTCTGTACATTTCTGCTGTAAAACGAAATACAGAGGAGTAAGATTATTGAAACCCTGAAGCTGTCTAACCTCACTTGTTGTCAAAGTGGTTACAGTATCAATCTTTCAATAGCTCTCCATCTTTTTGATATTACAGTTCATTTTAATTTTTTAATGACAGGAGTGGGGTAACTTGAATGGGTGTTTCAAGTATCCCTATACATTTCAAGCTACCCCCAGCTGAAATGGAAATACCATTTCACCCTGTAATTACAGAGGTAGATAGATAGAATATGGTGATTTTATATTTTTCTTTTGGTTTATTTTAGTCCAAGATGCCAAGTGTGCATAAAACTACCCCTGGTTCTTTATAATACTGAAATTATTCAGAAGAAACTTTACAGGAGGCTTTGAAGGAAATACAGAGTGGTTTTATTTCATTGAATAAGGCAGCACGGAAGTATAGAATCTCTGCAGGAACTCTTAGCAAAAAGTTACGTGGAAAAGATACAAAAAATGTTGGTCAACCAACAATATTGACACCTCGGGATGTCAAAGGCAAAGGTCCCGAGTTCGAGTTCTCGGTCGGGCGCACAGTTTTAATCTGCCAGGAAGTTTCATTTCAGTGCACACTCTGCTGTAGAGTGAAAATCTCATTCTAGACAAAAGGTGATTTGTACTGGCAGTGACAGCAACAGTGATACTATTGATTATTCTGTGCATGACTCTAACAGTGACATAGACCTTGCTTCTTTTTCTCCTGAACATGAAACTGAAGAATATTACTACCGGGACAAGTATGAAAATCAGTTTCATCAGTGTACAACACATGCAACTGCACGCCCTAGCAATATTGACCACAGACAACTAAAGCCAAATGATTTCCTCTTGATGTGTCTTATATATGATGAAAGGACAAAAAAAAAAAAAAACAGACTCTGAAATACTTTGTGGCTCAAATACAGAGCATTAATGGTGACATATACGATGTGGAATTCTTGAGAATATCAACAAACGCATCAAACATACATATATATATTTTTTCTCAAGAAGAAGATATAGGTTCCATTACCATAAAAAGTGTTATCCGTGTGGTTACCCCTTTATTTGGAGGAATAGGATGTCACAGTTTTCTATTGGAAATATAACTTTGTACTTTAATTTGGAGGTACTTCTATAATTATTTTGTACTTTGTACTGCATTTCACCCTAATGTATTCCAGTTGAGTTTACACCAATAAGACATTTTCATTAATGTTTACAATTTGTACCCAGTTTTGTATTTTTGATATATGAAAATATGTCACGTATCTTCTTTTGTAGTTAGTTCACTGTTGCAAGTACCCCGCAGTAGTTTTCAGTATAAAAGCAGTGGTGTTTCAAGTAACATGGGGGAACTTGAAACACCAACATTTTTGTAAAAAATCAGCATAAATAAATTTAAGAAATAATTTTTTTCTGCCAGCAAGATCTTCACCGCAGTGTCACCTGTACTTTAAAGTTGATTAACTCATTATTTTTGTAAAATTGAAAAATCAAGATGCTGAGGAAATTCGAAAGTGTTTTAAGTAACCCCATTTTACGGTACTACAGTGTGCATGTCACTTCGTACCAGTAACCCGTTTTGCTCCATGTACCATAGGAGATAACCCCCTTTTCACAACCATAGTTCTCCAGAGTATCCATCCATTCAAAAATATATTAAAAACAAAGATTCCAAGACTTACCAAGCGGGAAAGTGCCGGCAGACAGGCACATGAACAAAACACACAAACACACACACAGAATTACTAGCTTTCGCAACCGATGGTTGCTTCTTCAGGAAGGAGAGGGAAAGACGAAAGGATGTGGGTTTTAAGGGAGAGGGTAAGGAGTCATTCCAATCCCAGGAGCGGAAAGACTTCCCCTAGGGGAAAAAAAGGACAGGTGTACACTCGCGCACACACACACACACACACACACACACACACACACACACACATATGGATGGATATGTGTGTGTGTATGTGTGTGTGTGTGTGTGTGTGTGTGTGTGTGTGTGTGTGTGTGTGTGTGTGTGTTCATCAATTGAAGTATACGATACCATTTTCTTTTATTGTTCAGGGGTTGATGGGAATCGCATGCTTCATTTGAGGTGATATAAACTAAAGCGTTCAATACCACATTCTCTTGTATGTTTTGGTGTTTCTCGGTATCGCCCGCTTCATTTGAGCTCTAGTTAAGTCAATTGAAGAGTCCAATACCATTTTTTTTGTAGTTTGACATGTTGATGACATCATGGCTAAAAGCAGATGGGTGGTATCCCATGCTTCAGTTATAAGTAATTTTCGCTGCATTATATCCAATGTCAGAGTACCCTCAAACTTTTTTTTAGAAAAAAAGCACTGATTGAAACGATATGTGATGCTACTTCAGTGATTAAAAAAAAAACTTAATGATATTTACAAAAAACTTTGCAGTATGAGTCTGCTCATGAGTATCATGCCACACCCCCTCTGGTCTGGGCACACACACCAATTTGCTCATGAATGCTATAATAAAGCTATTGTATCATCTCCTGTGATAGGCTGTCACGCAGCTGTTGCTACTGATCCTTGATATCATCAATGCTGGCACTGGTATGGAATTGGTGTCCGAGATGGTCCCACAGATATTGTATCAGGAATAGACCTGGTGATCTTGCTGGCCATGAGAGTACTTCAACATATAAAGACAGTTCGTAGAGACCATACCATGTGTGAATGGGCATGATCCTTTTGAAAAATGCCGCTGTGGTTCTGTCACATGGGAGTTAACACGTAAGGATCCAGGATGTCTGTGATGTATTGTTGTGCTGTTCCCTCAGCCAGTACTAGCCATGACCTGAAAGCATACCCGATGGCTCCTTGCACCATGATGCCAGGAGTACCCCACAGTGCCTCTCTGAAATACTGGAAGATGGGACCTCCCCACATATCATGTAAATACTTGCCAGTAGTAGTCATCTGGGATAGTGCAGAATTATGTTTCATTGTTGAACACAATGTGGTGCCGTTCACCAACAGTCCATGCTTCCCAGTCAATATCTACTTCAAATACAATCATTTGTGTTGTCATGTTAATGGCAGACTATGCCATGGACATTAGTTTGATAGTACCGCTCCTGCTAGTCAACAACCAGTCGTGCAGGATGATACAAAATGTTGCAGGGAGTCCATTACTTGTTCTTGTTAATTGTCACAGATATGAAGGGGTTGTGATATGCTTCATGCACAATGTGGCGATCGTCCCTTCTAGTTCTCAGACATGATCGGAAACTTGATGACAAATATGCTTGTCCTCACATTCTCATGCTCTCCAATATTAGGCCACTGTCTTATTTCGATGCCAGATGAATATAGATACTGTACCATTCAACCAGGCAGTCAAATGGAGATAAACCATGAGGCCCCTTTCAAACGCTATCATGTGTTGTCTCACAGGAGTAAATAACATCACAGTTTCTTACACAGTGATCACTCAAGATCTGACACTGTTCAATTCCCATGTACCCTTCCAGGCCTGGTAACAATGCTAAAGATTAACAACACTCCAGTGGCCATTCTACCTATCACAGAGGACTGCAACTCTAATTATTTACATATGTCCCAATGAACTGCACATGTATTGACATCTGCCTGTGTCTTCTGAGTGTTTCTATTTTTTTGTCAAGCACTATAAATGAAACTTTTGTTTAGCATGTAAAACCTTTAGCAGAAGAGCAATTTTATCCAGTGCCAAACCATGCCCTCATGGGGAGTTGCAATAACAATAAAAAAAAGGTCCCTCATCAGATCAATGCACATGACAAGCAAGTCCTGTCTTAAACACATATATGGATACTCACCAAGTCTTCAGTTTTTTGTATAAGATTTATCATCCAAGAAATAACTTAACAATAGTTCATATCCCTTGGTTTTCCACAGTTGTGTGGCAAATGTCAGAACTGGAAATCCTCTCTCAAATATTTCTAGCTGGGATTCCATCTGCTCTGCTCTCAGCTTGTCTACGATGGGTCAGGTATTGGATAGACCTTCAGCATAGAAAGTAACTGAAAAATGAAAACTGCTTGAAATACATATTTTTAAAAATCTCTAACCTGTGAAGTCCCATTTCTATCACTGGTCTGAGACCATTTCGACACAGGATAAATAACATTTTGCCATGTATCTATGCACTTCTGTTCAAAAAATTACCCAGCTATTTTTGCAAAAATTTCGCTGCAGATTTTGAACTTATTCCAAGAGGTTTTGAATGTAGTTAAAAAGACATATCCAAAAGGATGAGCACCATTTTTCATCCTGCAGCTACTATGAGTCAAGACACAAAGGAGTCAAAGATATTATCTGCCCCTGTGCACTGATTTATATCAGTCGGATAAATTGAAAATTTGTACCATATTGGGATTTGAACTTGCATCTCGTCCTTACTAGGAAGATGCATTGACCCCTGTTCCATCCAGACACAGTGGTCAACATAACCACACAGACTACCCTAGCACATATAATAATTTTGAAAATCTTGCAGCCCTGTCAAAAATCCGCCTCAGTTGCGAAATGTTACTGGTCTTTACTCAGGTTTCATCTAATAAAATGAACTAATACATGCCAGAATAAGGCATGGTCAAAAAGCTAAAGTACGAAAGTACCATGTCAAGCTACGTTACTTAGCTGAGGAACAGCCCCGGCCCCACTTTGTGGAAAGCAGTTGGTTAGCTGCAGACGCCACATTGACCGTGCCTTATCCTGATATGTATTAGTTTATTTTATGCTTCTGAAAAAGGCTAGATTACTCTAGCCAAAACCTGGGTAAAGACCAGTAACATTTCGTAGCTGAGGCGGATTTTTGACATATTGCCCTAGCACATTTCTGTCAAATCCAAATTCTCGACTTATACCATACACTACTGATGTAGTGCCCCTGTTCATTAGCCTCATTACTTGCGGCATCTCGCCAATTCCCGCGAGAGTTTAACCTTGCTGTGCATCTTCATTGAAGGGATCATTGGCCACCATTGCCTTAATTGTATATCTGTGGTGTGTGTTCTCTTGAAGGTTAATGAGGGGCACTACATCAGTAGTGCGTGGTAGACTTGAGTTTTGGGTCTGGTGGGAGGTGTGCTGGGTAGTCCATGTGAGTGTGGGATAGTGTAGTAGTCAGCGCATTTGTCTAGTAAGCAGGAGACCTGGGTTCGAATCCCGATTCGACACAAATTTTTAACTTTCCCTATTGATATAAGTCAATGCCCACTGGCAGTTAAAGTATTTAATTTCTTTGTTTGTTTATAAAATAACTAGGATGTTCAAGTTATATGGCTTCAATGTACAGTTTCATAATTAACTTCTCTAATTTGTATAAGAATTCTTATACACTACAAAAAAAGTTTCCAAGGGGAAGCAAGTGCACTTAACAGCACTGCTGCTATCTGCTAGACATTTAATTTCAGTAAGTTCATTGTCAAACAGAATTTGTGGCAAAACTAGATACCCTAGAGCAGCAATTTCCAATTCAGAGTAATTGCCCCCTTGAGAGGTAAAATGGGATCTCTGAGTGGTTAAAACAAAACTGTTTGATTGTGTTTCCATCCTGAAATCAAATTATATGTTAAAAATCATTACTATTATCACTATTTTATAAGACTACAATACCGATTACATAAGTTACCAATAATTACATTTTTTCCAAATACAAGCATTAATACATGACACTATGTGCTGGAGGTTACTTTTTTTGAAAAGTATGAACAACATCTTCCTTGTATAATCCACTCACCACAAACATTGTATTTTGTAGCAAGCATCTATGACAGTAAAGCTGAGACATAAATATCACATATGCATAAATATCTGGTGAAAATGCCTCCTTCAAGTTATAGGCAGTTCCTGCAATGGAGCACAAATTGCTTCATTATTCACTGTACAACAGATAAACTAATTGACAGCACAACAGTAAACATTTAATGGGTATTACATTGCTGTAGGACCTACACAATATTAATTATCATTATTATTGTTATTATTATAAGCAAGAACAGCTGTAGTCAGGCACAAATCATTGGCAGTCTGAAGTCTTCCAATTTCTGCCAGGTCAGGAGTAAGGAGCCCAACAAACGAATGATTCACACTCAATAAATGTTGTGCAAACATTTTAACTTGGTTATTTTTAAATGGGGATGCAGGATATTGGTGAAGCAAGTGTTGCTATGTAGAGGATCCATGCAGAAGAAGCATATTTTGTAGCAAATGTCTGCCCTCAGTCTGGATAGTTGGGTTTGTTTCCTGAGAAGGAGATGAAGCTGCAAAAAAATAAATACCATTTATCTTTTGTCACTTAAAAAACAAAAATTGTTCAAAGAAATTTGTTTTCATTTTAAATCTTAGGCGCTACTGTTGATGGTGGGGGCAAGAGTGTCCTGGCTAATGTCTGATTACACCTGACATAATGGTCTGAGAAAGGTTGGGAGCCACTGCTCCAGAGGGTGATCCCAATAATTTTTCCTTCCATTATGCTATTTGTGGAGAAATCTGTTAGGCTGTCTGTTAGTCTTCCCCACAACGAATTTCATTAGTCAATAAATCTGCAGGCCAGCTGTAGTTAATATCTCAATTGCTTAACAGTTTTTGTATTTTGTGGTACAACATGTAAGATTTAACTTAATTTAAATGTTTCTCCAAAATATTGTTCTTGAGATTATCAATGAATGAAAATGAGTTAACTTAGTGATCTGCACAGTCCCAAATTTTCAAACTGTTCTTTGGGGAAAGTACCTTAGAAAAAAAACTATTTCTACCCCACTCTACTTACTTTCATGCCCTTTATTCCTTGCTTCAGCCATGCAATGTGTACTGTACAGACATGAAACTAAACTCGGAAAGAGGAAACATGACACATGGGGTAATTGGCTCACTCTTATCCTTAACCTACATGATGTTACAATGATTTTAGAGTATGGTTCAAGAGCTGTAATAATGACATAAACAAATGCAATCTTAGCAGATGATAGGTAATCAGGCTATTGCTTTGGTTTGTCAAGGATTTGTAAGTTCAGCTTCTCGTAACTCCAAAAGTGTCTCTTGCCGAAATTATCCTTACAGCCATTTGAGTCATTCCAGGGTAGGGTTCACAAAACGGCCAAATATGTAGTTGGTTTACAAATCTTTCCCACACAAAGGTCTCCCAGTGGCCCAAATTACAGGAGTACACCATCACTCCCTACAAGTGGTTCAAGGCTAAAAGTCTTAAGTCTTAATCTCACGAAGATACATATTCAGTTTCAAACAACTTGTAGTAACGCAAGTAGACATTAATAATTACATATTAAATAAAGCACAATGTATAAATTTCTTCGGGGTCCAATTGGATAACAACTTAAAATGTAGTCAGCACATAGATCAACTAAACACTAACTTCAACTCAGCATGTTTTGCCCCCAGAAGCATCTCTCTGGTGCTGATTTGAAGGCGAAAGTATTGGCTTAGCTTGCATATTTCCACTCCTTGTCGCCTTATGTGATTATCTTCTGGAGCAGTGCAAGCAGAGTAAATAACACGTTTATTCAGCAGAAGAAAGCAGTAAGAATATTTTTGAGGTTGAAGCTCTTTTTTCTGTGATTGCTTTAACAATACGTATGTTTTTGGGTGGGGTCCACCTTTAGCAAAACACAATTTTGTTTTTTGTCCTAGACATGTTTCACTGCTGTTGTAGCATCATCAGTAGGTTTTTTAATTATTGCTGTTAAACATGAGAAATGTTCGTTACTGTTTATAAATCTGTAAATATTAGTTTTTAAATCGTAATTACAGATTTTTGAAGAGCACATAAATTATGTAATCATATCTTCTTACTACATGGTGTGGTTTTCTTGCTGTATTACGTTTTTACAAAATATTTACCCACAAATTACGACTTCTAAACTGTTATGGCTATGCCTGAAATAAATTAGTTCTGTGCTCTCGAATAATTATTATATAATACCAACCTACAGAACTCCCCCCCCCCCCCCACACACACGCACACACACATACACAAACCCAGACACATACATACATACACAAACATAAAACTAAAAATAAATAAATATATCTGTATAATTATTATGTTGTTGTTGTTGTCTTCAGTCCTGAGACTGGTTTGATGCAGCTCTCCATGCTACTCTATCCTGTGCAAGCTGCTTCATCTCCCAGTACCTACTGCAACCTACATCCTTCTGAATCTGCTTAGTGTACTCATCTCTCGGTCTCCCTCTACGATTTTTACCCTCCACGCTGCCCTCCAATGGTAAATTTGTGATCTCTTGATGCCTCAAAACATGTCCTACCAAGCGATCCCTTCTTCTAGTCAAGTTGTGCCACAAACTTCTCTTCTCCCCAATCCTATTCAATACCTCCTCATTAGTTACGTGATCTATCCACCTTATCTTCAGTATTCTTCTGTAGCACCACATTTCAAAAGCGTCTATTCTCTTCTTGTCCAAACTAGTTATCGTCCATGTTTCACTTCCATACATGGCTACACTCCAAATAAATACTTTCAGAAACGACTTCCTGATACATAAATCTATATTCGATGTTAACAAATTTCTCTTCTTCAGAAACGCTTTCCTTGCCATTGCCAGTCTACATTTTATATCCTCTCTACTTCGACCATCATCAGTTATTTTACTTCCTAAATAGCAAAACTCCTTTACTACTTTAAGTGTCTCATTTCCTAATCTAATTCTCTCAGCATCACCCGATTTAATTTGACTACATTCCATTATCCTCGTTTTGCTTTTGTTAATGTTCATCTTATATCCTCCTTTCAAGACACTGTCCATTCCGTTCAACTGCTCTTCCAAGTCCTTTGCCGTCTCTGACAGAATTACAATGTCATCGGCGAACCTCAAAGTTTTTACTTCGTCTCCATGAATTTTAATACCTACTCCGAATTTTTCTTTTGTTTCCTTTACTGCTTGCTGAATATACAGATTGAATAACATCGGGGAGAGGCTACAACCCTGTCTCACACCTTTCCCAACCACTGCTTCCCTTTCATGCCCCTCGACTCTTATGAATGCCATCTGGTTTCTGTACAAATTGTAAATAGCCTTTCGCTCCCTGTATTTTACCCCTGCCACCTTTAGAATTTGAAAAAGAGTATTCTAGTCAACATTGTCAAAAGCTTTCTCTAAGTCTACAAATGCTAGAAACGTAGGTTTGCCTTTTCTTAATCTTTCTTCTAAGATAAGTCGTAAGGTCAGCATTGCCTCACGTGTTCCAACATTTCGACGGAATCCAAACTGGTCCTCCCCGAGGTCTGCATCTACCAGTTTTTCCATTCGTCTGTAAAGAATTCGCGTTAGTATTTTGCAGCCGTGGCTTATTAAACTGATAGTTCGGTAATTTTCACATCTGTCAGCACCTGCTTTCTTTGGGATTGGAATTATTATATTCTTCTTGAAGTCTGAGGGTATTTCGCCTGTCTCATACATCTTGCTCACCAGCTGGTAGAGTTTTGTCATGACTGGCTCTCCCAAGGCCGTCAGTAGTTCTAATGGAATGTTGTCTACTCCGGGGGCCTTGTTTCGACTCAGGTCTTTCACTGCTCTGTCAAACTCTTCACGCAGTATCGTATCTCCCATTTCGTCTTCATCTACATCCTCTTCTATTTCCATAATATTGTTCTCAAGTACATCGCCCTTGTATAAACCTTCTATATACTCCTTCCACCTTTCTGCTTTCCCTTCTTTGCTTAGAACTGGGCTGCCATCTGAGCTCTTGATATTCATACACGTGGTTCTCTTCTCTCCAAAGGTCTCTTTAATTTTCCTGTAGGCAGTATCTATCTTACCCCTAGTGAGATAAGCTTCTACATCCTTACATTTGTCCTCTAGCCATCCCTGTTTAGCCATTTTGCACTTCCTGTCGATCTCATTTTTGAGACGTTTGTATTCCTTTTTGCCTGCTTCATTTACTGCATTTTTATATTTTCTCCTTTCATCAATTAAATTCAATATTTCTTCTGTTACCCAAGGATTTCTAGCAGCCCTCGTCTTTGTACCTACTTTATCCTCTGCTGCCTTCACTACTACATCCCTCAGAGCTACCCATTCTTCTTCTACTGTATTTCTTTCCCCTATTCCTGTCAATTGTTCCCTTATGCTCTCTCTGAAACTCTGTACAACCTCTGGTTCTTTCAGTTTATCCAGGTCCCATCTCCTTAATTTCCCACATTTTTGCAGTTTCTTCAGTTTTAATATACAATCATAACCAATAGATTGTGGTCAGAGTCCACATCTGCCCCTGGAAATGTCTTACAACTTAAAACCTGGTTCCTAAATCTCTGTCTTACCATTATATAATCTAACTGAAACCGTTTAGAATCTCCACGGTTCTTCCATGTATACAACCTTCTTTCATGATTCTTGAACCAAGTGTCAGCTGTGATTAAGTTGTGCTCTGTGCAAAATTCTACTAGGCGGCTTCCTCTTTCATTTCTTAGCCCTAATCCATATTCACCTACTATGTTTCCTTCTCTCCCTTTTCCTACACTCGAATTCCAGTCACCCATTACTATTAAATTTTCGTCTCCCTTCACTATCTGAATAATTTCTTTTATTTCATCGTACATTTCTTCAATTTCTTCATCATCTGCAGAGCTAGTTGGCATATAAACTTGCACTACTGTAGTAGGTGTGGGCTTCGTATCTATCTTGGCCACAATAATGCGTTCACTATGCTGTTTGTAGTAGCTTACCCGCATTCCTATTTTCCTATTCATTATTAAACCTACTCCTGCATTACCCCTATTTGATTTTGTGTTTATAACCCTGTGGTCACCTGACCAGAAGTCTTGTTCCTCCTGCCACCGAACTTCACTAATTCCCACTATATCTAACTTTAACCTATCCATTTCCCTTTTTAAATTTTCTAACGTACCTGCCGGATTAAGGGATCTGACATTCCACGCTCCGATCCGTAGAACGCCAGTTTTCTTTCTCCTGATAACGACATCCTCCTGAGTAGTCCCCGCCCGGAGATCCGAATGGGGGACTATTTTACCTCCGGAATATTTTACCCAAGAGGATGCCATCATCATTTAATCATACAGTAAAGCTGCATGCCCTCGGGAAAAATTACGGCTGTAGTTTCCCCTTGCTTTCAGCCGTTCGCAGTACCAGCACAGCAAGGCCGTTTTGGTTAATGTTGCAAGGCCAGATCAGTCAATCATCCAGACTGTTGCCCCTGCAACTACTGAAAAGGCTGCTGCCCCTCTTCAGGAACCACACGTTTGTCTGGCCTCTCAACAGATACCCCTTCGTTGTGGTTGCACCTACGGTACGGCCATCTGTATCGCTGAGGCACGCAAGCCTCCCCACCAACGGCAAGGTCCATGGTTCATGGGGGGATAATAATAATAAATAATTATTATAATAATGATAAATTCTCAAACCTACTCTCTGTCTCTCTGTCTCTCTCTCTCACACACACACAAACTTCTGAGAGATTCAAAACAACCGCCAGTGACATCTTCAACTGTTCTAATGTCCGTCATCTTGAAACTTGCTGGCAGATTAAAACTGTGTGCCGGACCGAGACTCGAACTCGGGACCTTAGCCTTTCGCGGGCAAGTACTCTACCGACTGAGCTACCCAAGCACTACTCACGCCCCGTCCTCACAGCTTTAATGCCGCCAGTACCTCGTCTCCTACCTTCCAAACTTCGCAGAAGCTCTCCTGCGAACCTTGCAGAAGTAGCACTCCTGAAAGAAAGGATATTGCGGAGACATGGCTTAGCCACAGCCTGGAGGATGTTTCTAGAATGAATTTTCACTCTACAGCGCAGTGTGCGCTGATATGAAACTTCCTGGCAGATTAAAAGTGTGTGCCGGACCGAGACTCGAACTCAGGACCTTTGTTTAAGAGCCATAAAATAAAAAAACTCACTGATTATGCTGCAACAGCAGTGAAACATGGTTGGGACAAAAATCCAAATTGTGTTTTTCTAGAGGCAGACCCCACCCAAAAACATACGTATAGTAAGTACATTGTATTAAGTAGGTAACAATACATCTTGCAGAGAAGGCTTCTTTAATAATCTTGGAATTGCACTATCCAGTCACATTAACGTGACTAACAGTGAAATGCCAGAATGATCATCATTTGTAGTGTGGAGCTCTGCGAGACGTGCAAGAAGGTACTGATGGGGGTGTGGAGCCATGCCGGCTCCAGTACTGTGGCCAGCTTTATCAGGTTTCTCAGGTTGAGGATCCATGGCACGAAAATCCCAACCGAGGTGGTCCCAAAGAGTCTCGATTCAGTTCAAGTCGAAGGAGTTTGGTGACAGGGGAATACTGTAAACTAATACTCTTTGAAACGCGCACATACACTGTGATCTCAGTGACACGTTGCTTTGTCCTGCTGGTAGATGCCATTCTTCTTCTTCTTTATCATCGCCTTGTTCCACGTCACGTAGGGTCAGCATTGCTCTTCTGGATCCTTTTCCTCCTTCTTACATCCTTTCTCCATTAGGTCCCCGGATATCTTATCCTTCCACCTCATCTTCGGTCTTCCTCTCCTTCTCGCTCCTTCAATCTTTATATCTTCAACTCTGTTTCTGATATACTCTTCCCCTTTTCCGTCCGTACCACCTTAGTCTGCTCTCTTGTATCTTTTCCCCCATGGGTCCCACTTTCACAGCTCCTCTAACAAATTCATTTCTAATCCTGTCCTTCCTTGTTTTCCCACACATCCACCTCAGCATTCTCATTTTCGCCACTTCCATCTTCCTTTCCTGGGCTACTGTGATCGGCCATGTCTTTGCCCTGTATATCATAGCAGGCCTTACCACCGACTTGTACACTTTCCCTTTCAACCCAATGCTCACCTTCTTGTCACACAACACTCCACTCATTTCCCTCCAGTTGTTCCAACCGCAAATTATTCGGTGTTGTATCTCGCTTTCCAGTCCTCCATCCCTCTGTATGTACGACCCCAGGTATTTAAATTTGCGGACCGATTTCAGCTCATCATCCTGGATCTTGAAAGACCTCATCTACACATCCTTAAGTGCTAAATGTTCTGACTTTGTCCTGCTAATTTTCATCCCTCTTTCTTCTAGTGCTTCTTCCAATCCTCCAGCTTTTCTTCAAGTCTGTCGATGCTCTGCTCACAAAGAACCACACCATCCGCAAACATCATATTCCACAGTGCTTCCTTCTTCGCATCTTTCACCAGCACATCCATAATCAGGTCAAAGAGGTAGGCACTAAGCGCAGACCCTTGATGTAACCCTACTTTTAATGGAAACTCCTTTGTAATGGTCACACTACTTCTCACCTGTGCCATTGCTCCTCTGTACATTTCCTTCACTAGCCTCACATACTTCTCCGGCACGCACTGCTCTCTCCTGCTTCTCCCTATTTCGTCCATTGGGACTCTGTCATATACTTTCTCCAAATCAATGAAAGCCATATGTAGATCGGCTTGTAGCCCCCCGTGTCTCTCCACTATCCGTCTTAAAGCATTAGTGGAGAGACACGGGTCTGCTGGTAGATGCCATTGTGCCAAGGAAAAATAAACTGCATGAAGGGATGGACACAGTCGCCAAGGACAGATGCATACCTGTGAAAGTTGATCCCTTGTGACTTCCAGAATGGCGAGATAGGCCAGGGAATATCACGAAAACATTCCCCGGACCACATTGCTGTGGCAGGGTGTCTGCTTCCAGACATTCCACGCCGTACATGTCAAAAGCCATCTGTATCCGATGGAACGTAAAACATGATTCATCTGAAAAGATCACCTTTCGCCACGTCCAGTTGCGGTACTGGAGTGCAAATTCTGGACATCGTCGCCGATGAACATCAATCAGCATGGACGCAGGACTGTTCCTCCTTTATATTGATGATATAAATGACTTTATTAAATTGGGAAAACTGATCTTATTTGCTGATGACACCAGCATATTAATAACAGCTGTTGACAAAATCTCATTGGAAGTAGCAATAGATACTGTAATGTCCCAAATTACTAGCTGGTTTCAAAAAAAAAATAATAAATAAAGAAAAAACTTTCTTTGTGAATTTCCACTCTTCTCCACACGTGCAAAACTTCGTTACAGTACCACACCTTGAAAATACGTTACTGAACTCGTTTACTGTCACTAAGGTTCTAGGCCTATTCGTACGAGATTATTTAAAACGGGACTGTCATATAAAAGAACTCGAGAAAAAAGTTTCAAAAGCTTGTTATGCTGTGCGTGTGTTAAATAAAAGTGCAAGCAAGTCAACAGTTATTCAGGTGTGTTATGCATACTTCCGTGCACTACTTTCAATATGGGCTAATCTTATTGGGAAATTCAGTCACCAGCATAAACATCTTTAGGATGCAGAAAAGAGCAATCAGGGCTATCTGCAACCTAAGAAAACTGGAAACATGTAGATCATATTTCATCCAGATGAAAATAATGTGCCTACTGAGACTTTACATAATATGAGTGTATCCTGTTCGCAAATGAGTATCTTTTAAATCAAACTGGACATCTTCAACAAAATAAGCATGTACATAGTCACAACACAAGAAACACAAATAATATCCACATGTCACAGTGTAGAACAGCACTGTACCAAAAACGTGTATCACAGATAACAGTTCAGCTATATAACAGCCTACCCAGTGTTTTAAAATCGCAGCAATATAATTTTTTTAAAACATAATCTTAAGTCATTTCTAGTGGAAAAATGTTTTTACTCTGCAAAAGAATTTTTAAATTACAAAAAAATAGCCTTGTAAACATTGATTATGTAATAATGGTTAAATTCAAATTGCTATCTTTGTCACTTGTAATTTCTGATTGTTATCTGTAATTAATTTTGTCATTCTCTCTCTCTCTCTCTCTCTCTCTCTCTCTCTGTGTGTGTGTGTGTGTGTGTGTGTGTGTGTGTGTGTGAGCGCGCGCGCGCGCGTGTGTGTGTGTGTATTTCTGCTCCTTTCGTAATTTTGACTTGTCCTACATTCAATGTACTGTTTAAGTATGTAATGAATCAAAAGGAACAATAAATAAATAAATAAAATAAATAAATAAACTAAGAGCGTGCTGTGGATGCCCATACGCAGCAACATTTGCTGAACGGACGTTAAGGAGAAACTGTTGGTAGTTCCTTGGTTGATCTGGGCAGTCGGTTGCTGAACAGTTGCACATCTGATCGCTCGTAAACATCTCCGCAGCTGTCTTTCACCCCTGTCATCTATGGCCCATGGCACACAATTGCCTTGGTGTCAGTTTCGGATAGCACTTTCTTTACCATGCACAGTGTCTAACCACAGTGGTATGCGTTTTGGAAACACTTCCACCTTTCCAGAATGAGATTTTCACTCTGCAGCGGAGTGTGCGCTGATATGAAACTTCCTGGCAGATCAAAACTGTGTGCCGGACCGACACTCAATCTCGGGACCTTTGCCTTTCGCGGCCAAGTGCTCTACCAACTGAGCTACCCAAGCACGACTCCCGCCGCGTCCTCACAGCTTTACTTCTACCAGTACATCGTCTCCTACCTTCCAAACTTTACAGAAGCTCTCCTGTGAACCTTGTAGAACTAGCACTCCTGAAAGAAAGGATATTGTGGAGACATGGCTTAGCCACAGCCTGGGGGATGTTTCCAGAATGAGATTTTCACTCTGGAGCGGAGTGTGCACTGATATGAAACATCCTGGCAGATCAAAACAGTGTGCCGGACCGAAACTCAAACTCGGGACCTTCGCCTTTCGCGGCCAAGTGCTCTACCAACTGAGCTACCCAAGCACGACTCACGCCCCATCCTCACAGCTTTACTTCTGCCAGTACCTCGTCTCCTACCTTCCAAACTTTACAGAAGCTTTCCTGTGAACCTTGTAGAACTAGCACTCCTGAAAGAAAGGATATTGTGGAGACATGGCTTAGCCACAGCGTGGGGGATGTTTCCAGAATGAGATTTTCACTCTGCACCGGAGTGTGCGCTGATATGAAACTTCCTGGCAGATTAAAACTGTGCGCCGACTTCGAGTCTCGGTCCGGCACACAGTTTTAATCTGCCAGGAAGTTTCAATTCCACCTTTGCTTTGAAAGCCAATGATTATGCCCTTTCGGACGTTAGACAGATCACTCTGTTTCCGCATTACAAGAACGACTGCACTTTTTTCCGCATCCTCCAACACGCTTTATACCTTCCTCTGCTGGTGCTTCCACATGCCGTCCTTTAGCAGTTATTGCACGCCGAACATAGGCACATTAATGCGACTGGACGGCGCATTTCACTTACTTAACAACACATTTACTCCTTAATGGTTTTTTTGCTGACAATAGAAATCAGTTTCAGCTGAAACACTAAAGAAGAACGTAGAAATAATTTTCATGTAGATTTTCCCTCTTTGTCTACGATACGGACCATATTTATGGATTCTGATGCAAAGATATTAAACAAGCTCCTATGAAACATAATATAAGTAATTGGGAATCCCAAACAGTTCAAAAGAAAGTTAGAAACGTGCCACATTCGTCATTCGTCACTCTTTACACAGATTACTTGAATATTTAGATTCAAGGGTTGAAAATTTCTGTTCGCTACGTGACAAATAACAGTGGTCATTGTAACGATGCATAACAACAATATGAAATGTGTGTACGAAGGGGGACCCAACAATAATCAGAATGGAACTGCTACGCGCGAACGCTTTGTTGTTACGCGTCGTGCTGCTACGAGGTGTTAGTTCGTGGTCTCCCACTTCGCTCAATATGCTGACGTTTGTCGGAGTTAAGTTGTTTGGTTGTGGTGCTCCGTTGTTTATATTCCTGGTTCAAATGGCTCTGAGCACTATGAGACTTAACATCGGAGGTAATTAGTCCCCTAGAACTTAGAACTACTTAAACCTAACTAACCTTAAGGACACCACACACATCCATGCCCGAGGCAGGATTCGAACTTGCTACCGTAGCGGTTGCGCGGTTCCAGACTGAAGCGCCTAGAACCGCTCGGCCACTTATATTCCCGTTTCGACCCTTCGGCGGTTAATGACATGGTCGACAATAAGGAGCAAAGTGTCTGTGTGAAATTTTGTTTTTTGTTAGGGAAAACTGCAGCCGATACTACTGGGATGCTTCGGAAAGCCTTTAATCATGATGCTTTGGGCAAATAACAAGCCTCAGGGTTGTTTTCTCGTTTCAAACCTGGCAACATGTCAGCTGAAGACATGCCACGCCCGAATTCTTCTTCCACACGAAGAAATGACGATAACATAGCCACAGTCAAACGTACAATTGATGAAGATCGTCGAAAGATCATTGAGTAAATTTCTGACGAAACGAAAGTGACATGGAGCACGGTCCAGCAAAGATTCACAGACGAGACAGTGCCTGCAAAAATTGTCGCTCACAGATGGCCAAAGAGAAAACTGCGTGAATGTTTGCCACAACTTGAAGAGTGATGCGAGGTGGGAAGTTTTCTTAAAAGAAATGTGACTGGAGATGAGACTTGCTGTGGGTACAATCGAGAGTCAAAGCAAGCGTCGAGTCAGTGGTAAACTCAAACGTCACCACGTCCCAAAAAATCATTTCAAGTGGGAACCAATGTGAAAACAATGTAGATTTGTTTTTTAATGTCAATGGCCTTGTCCACAAGGAGTTATCTCCTTACAGAGAACCAACATTTTTATGTGGATGTGTTACGAAAATTACGAGAAAGTGTGAGACGAAAATGGCCAGAACTGTGGAGAAATGGGAACTGGTCGCTCCACCAAAACGATGCTCCAGCCACACAGCTTTGACAGTCCAACAGTTCATGGCAAAAAACAACACGATGCTTCCACCTCATCCATCCACTTTGAGTGATGTGGATAATGTCACAAAAAAAAAACACGCTAACAGCTTTTAACAGTATCCTGCCTCAAGAGCTCCATTAGTGGTCTCAGCAGGTGCAGAGTATTCAGACATGTCCATTAATGTACATGGACAATACTTTGAAGGGGACTACACAACTGTGAACTGTTCAATAAAAATGCAAAATAACAAAAATTCAGGCTGCCTTTGGGTCCCCCCTCCTAGGCCATTTTAGACTGGGAGACCACATCTGTGGTGTTTGGCCCCCAGTGCAACTCTTTTTATTTGACTCCACTTCGGCGACTTGCTTGTCAATGCCGATGAAATGATGATGACAAAACACACACCTAGTCCAGTCGGAGAAAATCCCCAACCCAGCCAAGAACTGAACACAGAGCCCCATACTCATGACTTTGTAACAAACCGTACTGTATATGTAACTTGTTATTGACACATTTACACTGAGGAAACAAAACTCACGGGATACCTCCTAATATCTGACGAACCTCTTTACTTCCGGCGTAGTGTGGCATCTCCACATGACATCGACCCAACAAGTCGTTCGAAATATTCATCCATGTTGCCTCTATAATCGTCCATAACTGCGAAAGCGTTGCCGGTGCAGGATTTTGTGCACGAATTGAATTCTCGATTATGTAAATGTTGGACAGCTGACCAAATCATTTGCTCGACTTGACCAGAATATTCTTCGAACCAGTCACGAGCAGTAGAGTCCGATGACACGGTGCACTGTCGTCCATAAAATTTCCATCTTTGTTTGGAAACATGAAATCCATGAATTGCTGCAAATGTTGTCCACGTAACCAAACATTAGCATTTACAATCAATGATCGGTTCGGTGGGACCAGAAGACCTAGTCTATTATATGTAAATACAGCTCACACTATTACGAGGGGTATTTGAAAAGTCCATGCAAAGTCCGAGAGATGGAACCACTGGCGCATATCGAGATCATGTTTAGTTTGTAGCATCTTTCGAAAGAACGCACACCAAGTTTCAGCCATATTGGTCTATTTCTTTGTGTTTGGCATTCTTGTGAGTCAAGGAAAACGAGTGATTATCAAAAAATGGACGAAACGAATTTCGTGTGGTGATTAAACATTACTTTATGAAAGTCAAAACGCCTCAGGAGACTAAAGAGAAGCTTGGTAAACATCACGGTGACTCTGCTCCTTCGATTAGAACAGTTTATAAGTGGTTTCAAAATTTTCTGAGTGGCCATATGCGCCCAAGTGATGCTGAACATTCTGGACGCCCTGTGGGGGTTACGACTCCAGAAATCATTGACAAAATCCATGATATGGTGATGGATGACAGAAGAGTTATGGTGCGTGAGATTGCTAGTGCTGTGGGCATATAGATTGAATGGGTATATAATATTTTGCATAAACATTTGGGCATGTGAAAGCTATGTGCAAGATGGGTTCCGTGATTGCTAACGCTCGACCAAAAACGGAATCATGTGAAGTGTTGCAAGGGTGGTTTGCAGCTGTTCAGGATTACTATACTCCTGAGACCAAACAACAATCATTCCAAACAATGGGCTACCAAGGGAGAATCTGCACCAAAAAAGGCGAAGACCATTCCTTCGGCCAGAAAGGTTATAGCGACTGCCTTTCGCGATTTGCAAGGGATATTCCTCATCGACTATCTGGAAAAGGGTAAAACTATTACAGGTGCCTATTATTCATCGATATTGGATCGTTTGATAACAGAGCTGCAAGAAAAACGCCGGCAATTGGACCGCAAAAATGTCCTTTTCCATCACGACAATGCACCAGCACACACCTCAGCAGTTGTGGTCGCAAAGTTAATGGAAGTAGGATTCCAACTCGTTTCAAATCCCCCCAGTTCTCCAGGCTTCGCTCCCTCAGACTACTATTTGTTCCTCAATTTGAAGAAATGGCTGGCGGGACAAAGATTTTATTCAAACGAGGAGGCGATTGCAGCAACTAATAGCTATTTTGCAGACCTGGACAATTCCTATTATTCGGTATGGATCAACAAATTAGAACAGCGTTGGACGAAGTGTATAAGTCTAAAAGGACACTATGTCGAAAAATAAAAAAGGTTTACCCCAAACACGTAAATAGTTTTTATTTTTGCATGGACTTTTCAAACGCCCCTCGTATGCTGCCACCAACAGCTTGCAAATTCCCTCGTTGACATCGTGAGTCCATGGTTTGTTGGAATCTGCGCCACATTCTGCCCCTACCATAAGCTCTTACCAACTGAAATCGGAACTCATCTGACTAGGCCACGGTTTTCATTCGTCTAGGGTCCAACTGATAACGTCGCGAGCCCAGAAAAGGCGCCCCAGGCGATGTCAAGTGCTGTTAGCACTTGGGTTGGTCCTAGGTAGCGTAGCCCATTAACGCCAAATTTCGCCGCATTGTCGTAACGAATACAATCGTCGTACGTCCCACATAGATTTCTGCGGTTATTTCTCGCAGTGTTGCTTGTCTGTTAGCACTGATATGTCTACGCACATGAATCACCTGAGTACAAATGAAAGCTCCGCCAATGCACTACCCTTTTGTAGCTTGTGTACGCCATACTACTCCATCTGTATATGTGCATATGACTCTTGTCACCTCAGTGTACATTTACATCTACATCTACATGGATACTCTGCAAATCACATTTAAGTACCTGGCAGAGGGTTCATCGAACCACCTTCACAATTTTCTATTATTCCAAACTCGTATAGCGCGCGGAAAGAACGAACACCTATATCTTTTCGTACGAGCTCTGATTTCCCTTATTTAATCGTGGTGATCGTTTCTCCCTATATAGGTGGGTGTCAACAAAATATTTTCGCATTAAAAAATGGCTATGAGCACTATGGGACTTACCATCTGACGTCATCAGTCCCCTAGAACTTAGAACTACTTAAACCTAACTAACCTAAGGACATCACACACATCCATGCCCGGGGCAGGATTCCAACCTGCGACCGTAGCGGTGGCGCGGTTCCGGACTGAAGCGCCTAGAACCGCTCGGCCACAGTGGCCGGTTTTTCGCATTCGTAGGAGAAAGTTGGTGATAGGTATTTCGTGAGACGATTCTGTCGCAACGAAAATCACCTTTCTTTTAATGATGCCCAGGCGAAATCCTGTATCATTTCTGTGACACTCTCTCCCATATTTCCAATAATACAAAACGTGCTGCCTTTCTTTCAACTTTTTCGATGTACTCCGTCAGTCCTATCTGGTAAGGACCCCACACCGCGAAGCAGTATTCTAAAAGAGGACGGACAAGCGTATTGTAAGCAGTCTCGTTAGCAGATCTGTTACATTTTCTAAGTGCCCTGCCAATAAATCACAGTCTTTGGTTAGCCTTCCCCACAACATTTTCTATGTGTTCCTTCCAATTTAAGTTGCTCGTAATTATAATACTTAGGTATTTAGTTGTATTTATGGCTTTTAGATTCGATTGATTTATCGTGTAACCGAAGTTTAACGCATTCCTTTTAGCACTCATGTGGATGTCCTCACGCTTTCGTTATTTGGGGTCAATTGCCAATTTTCGCACCATTCAGATATCTTTTCTAAATCGTTTTGCAGTTTTTGAACATCCGATGACTTTATTAGTCGATAAACGACAACGTCATATGAGCATGTAATTCAGCAGATTACTCCTATTTCCCTTTTTGGGTATTGGTGTGACTTGAATAATTTTCCAGTCCTTAGGTGCGGATCTTCCTGTGAGCGAGTGGTTGTATATAATTGCTAAATATGGAGCTACAGTATCAGCATACTCTGAAAGGAGCCTGATTGGTATACAATCTGGACCGGAGGCCTTGCCTTTATTTAGTGATTTAAGCTGCTTTGCTACACCGAGAGGATCTACTTCTATGTTTCTCATCTTGGCAGTTGTTCTTGATTGGAATTCGGGAATATTTACTTCGTCTTCTTTGGTGAAGGAGTTTCGGAAAACCGTGTTTAATAACTCTGCTTTAGTGGCACTGTCATCAGTGACTTCACCGTTGTTATCGCGCAGTTGAAGGTATTGATTGCGTCTTACCATTGGTGTGCTTTATGTATGAACAGAATCTCTTTGGGCTTTCGGCCAGATACCGAGACAGAGGTTCGTTGTCGAAATAATTATAAGCATTGCAATTTGTTTTGATCTTCTGATGACTTTATTAGTCGATAAACTACAGCGTCATCTGCAAACAACCTAAGACGACAGCTCGGATTGTCTCCCAAATCGTTTATATAGATAAGGAACAGCAAAGGGCCTATAACACTACCTTGTGGAAAGCCAGAAATCACTTCTGTTTTACTCGATGACTTTCCGTCAATTACTATGAACTGTGAGCGCTCTGACAGGAAATTACAAACCCAGTCACATAACTAAGACGATATCCCATATGCACGCAATTTCACTACAAGCCGCTTGTGTGGTACAGTGTCAAAAGCCTTCCGGAAATCCAGAAATACGGAATCGATCTGAAATCCCTTGTCAATAGCAGTCAGCTCTTCATGTGTATATTGCCACAAGCTGCACTGCCAGCCACGTGTGAGGTCACCCACATGCGTGCTAAAAGGAATCCCTTAAATTTCGGTTGCACGATAAATCAATCAAATCTAAAGGCCGTAAATTCAACTACATACCTGGGAATTGCAACCAAGAACAACTTAAATTGTAAAGAACACACAGAAAATGTTGCGGGGAAGATAAACCAAAGACTGCGTTTCATTGTCAGAACACTTAGGAGATGCTACAGATATGCTAAAGAGGCTGCCAGCACTACGCTTGTCTGCCCTCTTTTTTAGTACTGCTGCGTGGTGTGGGATCTTTGCCACACAGAATTGCCGGAGTACGTCGAGAAAGTTGAAGGAACGGCAGCAGGTTTTGCACTATCGAGAAACGGGAGAATGTGTCACGGACATGATACAGAATTTGGAGTTGTCATCATTAAAACAAAGGCATTCTTCACTGTGGCAAGATCTCGCAAAATTTCAATCACCAAATTTCTCCCGTGAAAGCGAAAATATTTTGCTGACGTCGACCTAGACAGGGAGGAACGATCATCATAACAAAATAAGGGAGATCAGAGCGCTCACTGAAAGATTTAAGTGTTCTTTTTTCGCTTGCTGTTCGAGAGTGGGATAACAGAGAATTATTATGAAGATGTTTCGATTCACCCTCTGCCAGGCACTTAAGTGTGATTTGCAGAGCAGATGCAGATGTGTAGATGAAGATCTAGAAGTATTATTGAAGGCCTCTATGAGAGGAACGAATTGTCTGATAATGTGAATTAATAAAAAATATTGGTGTATGTATGGAAGAGACAGGGAATACAGTATTAGGGGCGGAGCTGTGGAAGACGTGATGTCAAATAAGACAGAAGGAATATATTACATTCCATCGGAATTTCTAAAGTCAGTGGGGGAAGTAGCAACCAAACGACTATTTTGGTTGGTGGGTAGAATAAATGAGACAGGCAACATACCATCAGACTTTCGGAAAAATATCATCTACAAAAATCCAAAGATGGCGAAGGCAGATAAGTGCGAAAAAACAGCTCATACATCCAAGCTGCTGACAAAAATAACATATGGAAGAATGGAAAAGAAAACTGAGGATTTAGGAAAGGTAAAGGCAACAGTGAGCCAGTTCAGATCTTATGCTTGATAATGGCAGCAAGGCTGAAGAAAAATTAACACACACTCATAGGTATCTCCAGCCTAGAAAAAGCATTCGACAATGTAAAATTGTGCAAGATGTTCGAGATTCTGAGAAAAATAGGAGTAAGCTGTAGGGAAAGGCGATTAGTATACAATATGTATGATAACCAAGAGAAAACGATAAGATTGCAAGGCCATGGACAAAGTGCTCGTGTACGTCTGGGATGCAGTCTTTCACCACTACTGTTAAGTCTGTACATGGAAGAAGCAATGACTGAAATAAAAGATAGCTTCAAGATTGGGATTAAAACTAGGGAGAAAGGATATCAGCGATACGATTCACTGATGACACTGCTACATTGCTACCCTCAGTGAATGTGAAGAAGAATTACGGGATGTGCTGAATGGGATGAAAAGTCTAATGAGTACTGTGGCGTCGATAGTTACGATGCCACAACGTAGGTGCACGCTCTCCTAAGTTGGCACTACGAGAGAAGACTAACTACGCGGACCACAGCGCCCTCTCGCCGACGCTGTGAAGCTCAGCGAGTGCCGTCTTGATTTCGGCCCATTTCATCGAGAGCAGACGGCCTAGAAATATCGCTTCTACTACCGAGTAGGCTAGCTTACTATTGAGACTTTGTATTAGTTACGTTCAGTTAAAATTGGACACGAACGAGCACTTGTTAGCTTTGAGATTATACAGAACAGTCATCCTAACTCACAGGATTGAGATCCTTCTCTAGATTGTCGAACAGATGACAAAACGGTAGATATCGAAATAGACGACAGAGGGATAAAGAAACAATTAAAATCGCTCAAAAGTGGAAAATCCGCTGGACCTGATGGGATACCAGTTAGATTTTACACAGAGTACGCGAAGGAAGTTGCCCCCCTTCTTGCAGCGGTGTACCGTAGGTCTCTAGAAGAGCGTAGCGTTCCAAAGGATTGGAAAATGGCACAGGTCATCCCCGTTTTCAAGAAGGGACGTCGAACAGATGTGCACAGCTGTAGACCTATATCTCTAACGTCGATCAGTTGTAGAATTTTGGAACACGTATTATGTTCGAGTATAATGGCTTTTCTGGAGACTAGAAATCTACTCTGTAGGAATCAGCATGGGTTTCGGAAAAGACGGTCGTGTGAAACCCAGCTCGCACTATTCGTCCACGAGACTCAGAGGGCCATAGACACGGGTTCCCAGATACACTCCTGGAAATTGAAATAAGAACACCGTGAATTCATTGTCCCAGGAAGGGGAAACTTTATTGACACATTCCTGGGGTCAGATACATCACATGATCACACTGACAGAACCACAGGCACATAGACACAGGCAACAGAGCATGCATAATGTCGGCACTAGTACAGTGTATATCCACCTTTCGCAGCAATGCAGGCTGCTATTCTCCCATGGAGACGATCGTAGAGATGCTGGATGTAGTCCTGTAGAACGGCTTGCCATGCCATTTCAACGTGGCGTCTCAGCTGGACCAGCATTCGTGCTGGACGTGCAGACCGCGTGAGACGACGCTTCATCCAATCCCAAACATGCTCAATTGGGGACAGATCCGGAGATCTTGCTGGCCAGGGTAGTTGACTTACACCTTCTAGAGCACGTTGGGTGGCACAGGATACATGCGGACGTGCATTGTCCTGTTGGAACAGCAAGTTCCCTTGCCGGTCTAGGAATGGTAGAACGGTGGGTTCGATGACGGTTTGGATGTACCGTGCACTATTCAGTGTCCCATCGACGATCACCAGAGGTGTACGGCCAGTGTAGGAGATCGCTCCCCACACCATGATGCCGAGTGTTGGCTCTGTGTGCCTCGGTCGTATGCAGTCCTGATTGTGGCGCTCACCTGCACGGCGGCAAACACGCATACGACCATCATTGGCACCAAGGCAGAAGCGACTCTCATCGCTGAAGACGACACGTCTCCATTCGTCCCTCCATTCACGCCTGTCGCGACACCACTGGAGGCGGGCTGCACGATGTTGGGGCGTGTGCGGAAGATGGCGTAACGGTGTGCGGGACCGTAGCCCAGCTTCATGGAGGCGGTTGCGAATGGTCCTCGCCGATACCCCAGGAGCAACAGTGTCCCTAATTTGCTGGGAAGTGGCGGTGCGGTCCCCTACGGCACTGCGTAGGATCCTACGGTCTTGGCGTGCATCCGTGCGTCGCTGCGGTCCGGTCCCAGGTCGACGGGCACGTGCACCTTCCTTCGACCACTGGCGACAACATCGATGTACTGTGGAGACCTCACGCCCCACGTGTTGAGCAATTCGGCGGTACGTCCACCCGGCCTCCCGCATGCCCACTATACGCCCTCGCTCAAAGTCCGTCAACTGCATATACGGTTCACGTCCACGCTGTCGCGGCATGCTACCAGTGTTAAAGACTGCGATGGAGCTCCGTATGCCACGGCAAACTGGCTGTCACTGACGGTGGTGGTGCACAAATGCTGCGCAGCTAGCGCCATTCGACGGCCAACACCGCGGTTCCTGGTGTGTCCGCTGTGCCGTGCGTGTGATCATTGCTTGTACTGCCCTCTCGCAGTGTCCGGAGCAAGTATGGTGGGTCTGACACACCGGTGTCAATGTGTTCTTTTTTCCATTTCCAGGAGTGTAGATGCCGTGTTTCTTGACGTCGCAAGGCGTTCGATACAGTCCCCCACAGTCGTTTAATGAACAAAGAAAGAGCATATGGACTATCAGACCAATTGAGTGATTGAATTGAAGAGTTTCTAGATAACAGAACGCAGCATGTCATTCTCAATGGAGAGAAGTCTTCCGAAGTAAGAGTGATTTCAGATGTGCCGCAGGGAGCGTCGTGCTATCGTTGCTATTCACTATATACATAAATGACCTTGTGGATGACATCCGAAGTTCACTGAGACTTCTTGCGGATGATGCTGTGGTATATCGAGAGGTTGTAACAATGGAAAATTGTACTGAAATGCAGGAGGATCTCCAGCGAATTGACGCATGGTGCAGGGAATGGCAATTGAATCTCAATGTAGACAAGTGTAATGTGCTGCGAATACATAGAAAAAATGATCCCTTATCATTTAGCTACAATATAGCAGGTCAGCTACTGGAAGCAGTTAGTTCCATAAATTATCTGGGAGTACGCATTAGGAGTGATTTAAAATGGAATGATCATATACAGTTGATCGTCGGTAAAGCAGATGCCAGACTGAGATTCATTGGAAGAATCCTAAGGAAATGCAGTCCGAAAGCAAAGGAATTAGGTTACAGTACACTTGTTCGCCCACTGCTCAAATACTGCTCAGCAGTATGGGATCCGTACCAGATAGGGTTGATAGAAGAGATAGAGAAGACCCAACGGAGAGCAGCGCGCTTCGTTACTGGATCATTTAGTAATCGCGAAAGCGTTACGGAGATGATAGATAAGCTCCAGTGGAAGACTCTGCAAGAGAGTCGCTCAGTAGCTCAGTACGGGCTTTTGTTGAAGTTTCGAGAACATACCTTCACCGAGGAGTCAAACAGTATATTGCTCCCTCCTATGTATATGTCGCGAAGAGACCATGAGGATAAGATCAGCGAGATTAGAGCCCACACAGAGGTATACCGACAATCCTTCTTTCCACGATCAATACGAAACTGGAATAGAAGGAAGAACCGATGGAGGTACTCAAGGTACCCTCCGCCACACACCGTCAGGTGGCTTGCGGAGTATGGATGTAGATGTAGATGCAGACTACGGGTTCACACCTTCGTCCTCATCCTAGCCAAAGTTATGTATGCAAGTGATATTTACGTGTGTTGTTGACTCTATTAAAAGTATTAAAGTTACTTGCAGTATCGAAGTGCTTCACCTCTCCTGTTCCTACACTCTTCCTTCATTCTCGGTCTTTATTACAGAAGCAGTTCACAGGAGCAGAACCACGCGCCTCCTATCCAGGCGGGATACAAAAGGTACGGAATAGAGATTGAGGGTAAATCGGAATAAGGGTAATGAGATGCAGCAGAAATGAGAAACTTAGCACCAAAGATGCTGATCACATATTAGACGAAGTCAAGGAATTCTGCCTCCTGGGAAGCAAAATTATCCATGACAGACGAAGAAAAGAAGACCTAAGAGCAGACTAGTACAGGCAAAGTGGGCATTCCTGGCCGAGACAAGTCTATTGGTATCAAACATAATCCTTAATTTGAGGAAGAAATATCCCAGGATGTGCGTTTGGAGCATGTCATTGTAAGAGAGACGTGAGAAAACCAGAAGAGAAGAGAATCGAAGCATTTGAGATGTGGTGCTACAGACGAATGTTGAGAATTAGGTGGGCTGTCAAATAAAGAATGAGGTGGTTCTCCCCACAATCGGCGAAGGAAGGAACGTTTGGAAAACACTGATAAGAAGAGGGGCAGGATGACAAGAGATGTATCACAAAGGTCACTCCAAAAGAAATGCACACTATTTTTGTAAAAATACAGTTTTCATTCTGCACGTGTGAAAGTTTTACAGTGTGTAGATACATCCTTCCCGCTTGTTTTCAAACTTAGTCCAACCAGTTCCCGTGGGTGGCGCAGTCACAGAGTGTCTTCAAGATGGCGGCTACACTTGACATTCGTCAAAGCAACGTGCTGTCGTAGAATTCCTGTGCTGTGAAAACGAGACAGTGGCAAACATCCACAAGAGGTTGAAAAAGGTCTACGGAGATGCTGCTATCGATCGCAGTACAGTTACTCGGTGGGCACGCAGGCTACGTGATGAAAGCGGGCACAGCAATATTGAGGATTGTCCTCGCAGCGGCAGGCCTCGTACTGCACACACTCCAGACAATGTGCAGATAGTTAACGATTTGGTGACTGCTGACAGACGCACCACTGTGAACGAATTGTCAAGCTACGTTGGGATAGGGGAAGGAAGTGTTTGCAGAATACTGAAAGTGTTGGCGTTAAAAAAGGTTTGTGCCAGGTGGTTTCCCAGGATGTTGATAGTGGCTCACAAAGAAACAAGAAAAACGGTATGCAGCGAACTTTTGGAACAGTACGAGAAAGGTGGAGATGAATTTCTTGGAAGAATTGTGACAGGTGATGAAACATGGCTCCATCATTTTTCACCAGAGACGAAGAGGCAATCAATGGAGTGGCATCATGCAAATTCACCCAAGAAAAAAAATTCAAAACCATACCTTCTGCTGGAAAAGTTATGGCTACGGTAATTTTCGATTCCGAAGGACTCTTGCTTGTGGACGTCATGCCAAGTGGAACCACCATAAATTCTGATGCATATGTGACGACACTGAAGAAATTTCAGCTCAACTGAGTCGTGTTCGACTACATCGGTAAAAGCAGGATGTTTTGCTGTTGCACGACAATGCACGGCCACATGTCAGTCAAAAAACCGTGGAAGGGTTCACAAAACTCGGATGGACAACACTGAAACACCCGCCTTGCAGTCCTGACCTGGCTCCGTGAGACTATCGTCTCTTTGGGAAACTGAAAGACTCTCTTCGTGGAATAAGGTTTGAAGATGACGACTCCCTTGTGCACGCTGCCAAACAGTGGCTCCAACAGGTTTGTCCGGAATTTTAACACGCGGGTTTACAGGCAGTGGTTCCGAGATGGCAGAAGGCAGTTGAGAGGTATGGAAATTATGTGGAGAAATGGGAATCTTGGTCCTAAAGGATGTATCTACACACTGTAAAACTTTCAAACATATAGAATAAAAGATGGATTTAAAAAAAAATAGTGTGCATTTCTTTTGGAGTGACGCTCGTACAACATCAGGGAATAATCTTCACGGTACTAGAGGGTGATCAGAGGGTAAAAACTGTCAGGGAAGGTAAAGATTTGAATCTATCCAACAAATAATTAAGGACGTAGAGTCCACATCGGATACAGCGGCCGATGCACAGTGACGAATTTTCGTTCAAAGAGCTGGACGAGTTCATTCGTTTGTTCAGAAGGAGAGGCCGACTGTGTCTGCCACCTTTCGGTCGGTCAGCGATGACGGAATCGAGGCGTTCGCCCTACAGTCTTTTCCAGACGATTTCGGTAAAAAAAAAAAAAAAAAAAAAAATCAATTCTGCGTTACTTATAGCTTTAAATGTCAGGTACATAATGATGTGACCATGGTTTTGTATATTGTCATAGTTATTGTGATGCATACATGGAAGTAAGAAACTGCGAGAAATTCGAAAAAGTTTGCAATGAAAAATAGGGGTGAAACTCCCTGGCAGATTAAAACTGCGTACCGGACCGAGACTCGAACTCGGGACCTTTGCCTTTCGCCGGCAAGTGCTCTACCAACTGAGCTACCCAAGCACGACTCACGCCCCTTCCTCATAGCTTTTCTTCTGCCAGTACCTCGTCTCCTACCTTCCAAACTTTACAGAAGCTCTCCTGCGAACCCTGCAGAACTAGCACTGCTGAAAGAAAGGATATTGCGTAGACATGGCTTAGCCACAGCGTGGGGGATGTTTCCAGAATGAGATTTTCACTCTGCAGCGGAGTGTGCGCTAGTATGAAACTTCCTGGCAGATTAAAACTGTGTGCTGGACAGAGACTCGAACTCGGGACGTTTGCCTTTCGCGGGCAAGTGCTCTGCCATGCAGTTTTAATCTGCCAGGAAGTTTCACATCAGCGCACATTCCGCTGCAGAGTGAAAATCTTATTCTGGAAACATCCCCCACGCTGTGGCTAAGCCATGTCTCCGCAATAGCCTTTCTTTCAGGAGTGCTAGTTCTGCAGGGTTCGCAGGAGAACTTCTGTAAAGTTTGGAAGGTAGGAGACGAGGTACTGGCAGAATTGGAGCTGTGAGGACGGGGCGGGAGTCGTTCTTGGGTAGCTCAATTGGTAGAGCACTTGCCCGCGAATGGCAAAGGTCCCGATTTCGAGTCTCGGTCCGGCACACAGTTTTAATCTGCGATGGAGTTTCATATCAGCGCACATTCAGCTGCAGAGTGAAAATCTCGTTCTGGAAAAATAGAGGTCCTTATGACTTTGTGTTTGGTGTATATTACATAATATGTTGCTGCATATTAAGTTTAGCTAACATATCGAACTTCTCCTCAGTCTTGAGTGGAGGTCTCAATCTGTCACCAATCTCGAGAAAGTTGATGTGACTTTGCACACTTATTTGCAATCGCGCCGCGCCAGCGTTAAAACCAGAGTGAAATACCCACAACATTCCTCATGTTTTACAAACTGCATCGAAATTTCGGCACTATACTCCTTCTCAATTCATTTAAGCCAATCGGACAGTTTGTGCCCGCTCCAGACGCTTAAAAGTTACATGCGTACACGACGAGTGTACCAGGCGCCTTTCACGTGATCAGCTGCATCGCTGGTCTGTTTGCATCCATCTGGAAATTCCCTAACGCAGTTTTCTAAAGATTCTTTCCGTAGCTCGCAGCACTGGCCCGCTACCTTTTCTCCCCCATGCGTCGCCCGGCGCGGTCGCTGTCCATCGCCAGGGGTCGCCTTAAAAGCATTCCGTTGTACTCGGCCGTGACGGCGCAACTTGCGTCCGCCCCCAAACTAAAACATTTCCTCCAGAAGCTTTTTTCACGTCTTGCTAATTGACATGCAAGATTTAGGTTCGCTGTGTTAATACCGTCGACTGAGTGTCATCCCTTTGCATTGCATACTGCAGTTTTTAATAGGCAAATCCGCTCATTTTCGTTTAAGTATGTCAGGTGACATATTCATGTTTTTGTTATGATGCATAAAATCTCTCATGCAAGGTGCGAAATTAACATTAATTTAATTGGTAGAGCACTTGCCCGCGAAAGGAAAAAGCTCCCGTGTTCGAGTCTCGGTCCGGCACACAGTTTTAATCTGCCAGGAAGTTTCACATCAGTGCACACTCCGCTGCAGAGCGAAAATCAACATTAATTTAATCTGCCACCTTACAATGTTACAGACCCTAAATTTGAGGATACTTTTTAAAAATTGTTTGAGAACAGTTCAGGAAGAGATGTTGGATTAGATAGTGACAACAAAATTGAAACTGAACATAATTCTGAATAGGGCCTGTGCGGAAACGAAGACGGATTTGTTTCACCACGTACGAAATCCTTGACTGAAACAAGTGACCAACGTGATGATGAGAGAATTGTAGAGACTGAATCTTTAGCTAATTACTAGTATAATTTTCATTTTCTTTGAATGTTGTGTGGGAGTTTTTTATGTTTTTATTATTACGTGTATAATAAACAACAAAAATGTAGCAGAAAGTAAAAATTAGAGTGCAGGGAATTTGAGTTTTCATAGCGTTAATGGGATTTTTGTCAGTCATCATTGAAAATGTGATACGATGGCTGAACTGCCCCGCATCGGGCCTTCCGGCCAACAATGCCATACGATCATTTTATTTTATTTTTTTCATGTTCATTTTGTGCACTATTTGTGTAAATGAGTTTTTTTTTTGTAAAAATAGTGGTACTGATGTAACCTTTTACATAAAAAACAGTAATTTTCCGTGCAAAGTGCAGTTTTTATGGCTATTTAAACATATTGGGAGGCAGAATGTGACAAAAAAAGACCTGGAAAGCTAAGTGTTAATATTGGACACACCTTCACTGTGCAGCTACACTGAAACCTCCCTGAACGTTGCAGCTCACACCAGTTGACAACATGACGTCATACTCAGAAACACTACCAACTAATGCCGGTATGTATCGAGCAGAAATGGGAAGCAAAGCGACACTGCTATAGGGACAGACATGGTAGCATCTGTTGTTTGTATTAAATCTTCTGGTTTTATTGTTTAGAATGTTGCAGTGGTCTCCAGTCCTGAGACTGGTTTGCTGCAGCTCTCCATGCTACTCTATCCTGTGCGACCCTCTTCATCTCCGAATAACTACTGCAACCCACATCCTTCTGAATCTGTTCACTGCATTCATCTCTTGGTCTCCCTATACGGTTTTTACCCCCACTCTCTCCTCCAGTAATAAGTTGGTGATGCCTTGATGTCTCAGAAAGTGGCCTCTCAAAAGATGGCTACTTTTAGTCATGTTCTGCCACATATTTCTTTTCCCACAGTTCTGTTCAGTACCTCCTGATGAATTACGTGGTCTACCCATCTAATCTTCAGCGCTATTCTGTAGCACCACCCTTCAAAAGCTTCAATTCTATTCTTGCCTAAACTGCTTATCGTCCATGTTTCACTTCCATACATGGCTACACTCCATACAAATACTTTCAGAAAAGACTTCCTGACACATAAACCAATATTCAATGTTAACAAATTTCCCTTTTTCCCAAATGCTGTTGTTGCCACTGCCGGTCTTCATCTTATATCCTCTCTACTTCCGCCATCAATAGTTATTCTGGTGCCCAAACAGCAAAACTCAACTACTATTTCAAGTGTTTTATTACTTAATCTAATTCCCTCAACTTCACCTGACTTAGTTCAATTACATTCTATTATCCTCGTTTTGATTTTGTTGTTGTTCATCTCATATTCTCCTTTCATGGCACTGTCCATTCCATTCCATTGCCTTCCAAGTGCTTTGCTATTTCTGGCAGAATTACAATGTCATCGGCAAACCTCAAAGTTTGTATTTCTTCTCCCTGTCCCTTAATTCCTACTCCAGATTTGTCTTTTGTTTCCTTTACTGCTTGCTCATATATACATATTGAATAACATTGGAGATAGGCTACGACCCTGTCTCACTACCTTCTCAATCACTGCTTCCTTTTGGTGCTCCTCGACTCTTATAACTGCCACTGGGTTCTGTACAAATTGTAATCTTTAGCTCCCTTTATTTTACTCCTGGTACCTTTACAATTTGAAAGAGAGTATTCCAGTCAACATTGTCAAAAGATTTCTCTATGTCTACAAATGCTATAAACATAGGTTTATCTTTAGTTATCCTATCTTCTTTGAGAAGTCGTAGGGTCAATATTGCGTCGCGTGTTCCTACATTTCCGCAGAATCGAAACTGATCTTCCCCAATGTCAGCTTCTACCAGTTTTTCCATTCATCTCTAAATAATTCGTTTTAGTATTTTGTAACTATGACTTATTAAACTGACAGTTTGGTAATTTTCACACCTGTCAGCCCCTGCTTCCTTTGGAACGGGTGGCTCTCCCAAGGCTATCTGTGGTTATAACGGAATGTTGTCTGCTCCAGGCGCCTTGCTTCGACTTATCTCTTTCCATACGAGGTCTCTTCCGCCCTTTTTAAAATTATATGAATTTGCGGTCTCTCTTGCCAACAATACTTTGGTGCAAACATTTCCTGCTACCACAAATATTTCCAAAATGATAAATATTAATTATTCTTACTTAATCCTATTAATAAAATATCAACATCTTTCATAAATTGTGGTTTGACAATAGACAACAGAACCACAATTACTTCCAAAATGACAAATATTAATTATTCCTACTTAATCCTGTCAATAAAACATAAACATTTTTCATAAATTGTGGTTTGACAGTAGACATTAGAAATATACACGTCTTACAATACTGACAAATAGTTCAAATGGCTCTGAGCACTATGGGACTCAGTTGCTTAGGTCATCAGTCCCCTAGAACTTAGAACTACTTAAACCTAACTAACCTAAGGACATCACACACATCCATGCCCGAGGCAGGATTCGAACCTGCGACCGTAGCAGACTCACGGTTCCGGCCTGCGCGCCTAGAACCGCGAGACCACCGCGGCCGGCTATCTCTTTTAGAGCTCTGTCAAATTCCTCACGCAATATCATATTTCATTTTCATCTACCTCCTCTCCCACTTATGCAAGAGTGCCCTGATGTACGTCTCCTCTATATACACCGTCTATATACTCCTTCCACCTTTCAGCTTTCTCTTCATTGCTTAGGACTGGTTTTCCATTTGAGTTCTTGATATTCGTACAGGTAGTTCTCTTTTCTCCAAGGCTCTCAGTGTACAGATTGATTAGGGATAGACTATAACACGGTCTCACTCCCTCCCCAACCACTGCTTCCCTTTTATGCCCCTTGACTCTTCCCTGCCGTCTGGTTTTTGCACAAGTTGTAAATAGCCCTTCACGCCTTGTATTTCACCCGGCTACCTTCGCTATTTCTAAGAGTGTACTCCACTCAACTTCGTCAAAAGCTTTCTTTAAATCTTCAGGTATGGTAAACCTGAAGAGGGGCAGCAGCCTTTTCAGTAGTTGCAAGGGCAACAGTCTGGATGATTGACTGGTCTGGCCTTGTAACATTAACCAAAACGGCCTTTGTGTACTGGTACTGCGAACGACTGAAAGCAAGGGGAAACTACGGCCGTAATTTTTCCCGAGGGCATGCAGCTTTACTGTATGATTAAATGATGATGGCGTCCTCTTGGGTAAAATATTCCGGAGGTAAAATAGTCCCCCATTCGGATCTCCGGGCGGGGACTACTCAAGAGGATGTCGTTATCAGCAGAAAGAAAACTGGCGTTCTATGGATCGGAGCGTGGAATGTCAGATCCCTTAATCGGGCAGGTAGGTTAGAAAATTTAAAAAGGGAAATGGATAGGTTAAAGTTAGATATAGTGGGAATTAGTGAAGTTTGGTGGCAGGAGGAACAAGACTTTTGATCAGGTGAATACAGGGTTGTAAACACAAAATCAAATAGGGGCAATGCAGGAGTAGGTTTGATAATGAATAGGAAAATAGGAATGCGGGTAAGCTACTACAAACAGCATAGTGAACGCATTATTGTGGCCCAGATAGATACGAAGCCCACACCTACTACAGTAGTACAAGTTTATATGCCAACTAGCTCTGCAGATGACGAAGAAATTGAAGAAATGTATGATGAAATAAAAGAAATTATTCAGGTAGTGAAGGGAGGCGAAAATTTAATAGTCATGGGCGACTGGAATTCGAGTATAGGAAAAGGGAGAGAAGGAAACGTAGTAGGTGAATATGGATTGGGGTTAAGAAATGAAAGAGGAAGCTGCCTCGTAGAATTTTGCACAGAGCACAACTTAGTCATAGCTAACACTTGGTTTAAGAACCATGAAAGAAGGTTGTATACATGGAAGAATCCTGGAGATACTAAAAGGTATCAGATAGATTATATAATGGTAAGACAGAGATTTAGGAACCAGGTTTTAAATTGTAAGACATTTCCAGGGGCAGATGTGGACTCTGACCACAATCTATCGGTTATGACCTATAGATTAAAATTGAAAAAAACTGCAAAAAGGTGGGAATTTAAGGAGATGGGACCTGGACAAACTGAAAGAACCAATGGTTGTACAGAGTTTCAGAGAGAGCATAGGGGGTACAATTGACAGGAATGGGGGCAAGAAATACAGTAGAAGAAGAATGGGTAGCTCTGAGGGATGAAGTAGTAAAGGCAGCAGAGGATCAAGTAGGTAAAAAGACGAGGGCTAGTAGAAATCCTTGGGTAACAGAAGAAATATTGAATTTAATTGATGAAAGGAGAAATATATAAAAATGCAGTAAATGAAGCAAGCAAAGAGGAATACAAACGTCTCAAAAACGAGATCGACAGGAAGTGCAAAATGGCTAAGCAGGGATGGCTAGAGGACAAATGTAAGGATGTAGAGGCTTATCTCACTAGGGGTAAGATAGATACTGCCTACAGGAAAATTAAAGAGACCTTTGGAGATAAGAGAACCACTTGTATGAACATCAAGAGCTCAGATGGAAACCCAGTTCTAAGCAAAGAAGGGAAAGCAGAAAGGTGGAAGGAGTATATAGAGGGTCTATACAAGGGTGATGTACTTGAGGACAATATTATGGAAATGGAAGAGGATGTAGATGAAGATGAAATGGGAGATACGATATTGCGTGAAGAGTTTGACAGAGCACTGAAAGACCTAAGTCAAAACAAGGCCCCAGGAGTAGACAACATTCCATTAGAACTACTGACAGCCTTGGGAGAGCCAGTCATGACAAAACTCTACCAGCTGGTGAGCAAGATGTATGAGACAGGCGAAATACCCTCACACTTCAAGAAGAATATAATAATTCCAATCCCAAAGAAAGCAGGTGTTGACAGATGTGAAAATTACCGAACTATCAATTTAATAAGTCACAGCTGCAAAATACTAACACGAATTCTTTACAGACGAATGGAAAAACTGGTAGAAGCCGACCTCGGGGAAGATCAGTTTGGATTCCGTAGAAATACTGGAACACGTGAGGCAATACTGACCTTACGACTTATCTTAGAGGAAAGATTAAGGAAAAGCAAACCTACGTTCCTAGCATTTGTAGACTTAGAGAAAGCTTTTGACAATGTTGACTGGAATACTCTCTTTCAAATTCTGAAGGTAGCAGGGGAAAAATACAGGGAGCGAAACGCTATTTACAATTTGTACAGAAACCAGATGGCAGTTATAAGAGTCGAGGGGCATGAAAGGGAAGCAGTGGTTGGGAAGGGAGTGAGACAGGATTGTAGCCTCTCCTCGATGTTATTCAATCTGTATATTGAGCAAGCGGTAAAGGAACAAAAGAAAAATTCGTAGTAGGTATTAAAATTCAGGGAGAAGAAATAAAATCTTTGAGGCTCGCCGATGACATTGTAATTCTGTCAGAGACAGCAAAGGACTTGGAAGAGCAGTTGAATGGAATGGACAGTGTCTTGAAAGGAGGATATAACATGAACATCAACAAAAGCAAAACGAGGATAATGGAATGTAGTCGAATTAAGTCGGGTGATGCTGAGGGAATTAGATTAGGAAATGAGACACTTAAAGTAGTAAAGGAGTTTTGCTATTTGGGGAGCAAAATAACTGATGATGGTCGAAGTAGAAAGGATATAAAATGCAGACTGGCAATAGCAAGGAAAGCGTTTCTGAAGAAGAGATATTTGTTAACATCGAGTATAGATTTAAGTGGTTGGAAGTCTTTCTGAAAGTATTTGTATGGAGTGTAGCCATGTATGGAAGTGAAACGTGGACGATAAATAGTTTGGACAAGAAGAGAATAGAAGCTTTCGAAATGTGGTGCTACAGAAGAATGCTGAAGATTAGATGGGTAGATCACATAACTAATGAGGAAGTGTTGAACAGGGTTGGGGAGAAGAGAAGTTAGTGGCACAACTTGACCAGAAGAAGGGATCGGTTGGTAGGACATGTTCTGAGACATCGAGGGATCACCAATTTAGTATTGGAGGGAGACCAAGAGATGAATACAGTAAGCAGATTCAGAAGGATGTAGGTTGCAGTAGGTACTGGGAGATGAAGAAGCTTGCACAGGATAGAGTAGCATGGAGAGCTGCATCAAACCAGTCTCAGGACTGAAGACCACTACAACATCTCAGACTTATGTAAAATCAGAGTATCAGATTGAATTTAACGTTTACAGTCTCATACAAATCGCTAACATTCTGTAGAAAATTGACGGGGTGGATTATCGAATTTTTATTCTTTTGAACTTTCCCCTTGTAGGTGGAAGAACAGATGACAGAAATTTGAAGGGCAGGAGGTCATTCATAACTCGGAAGCATGAAAATCCCTTGCGAGCCGAAGCTTACTAGTTCGAATGAGCAGTAATTTTCTAACCCTTTTCGTCGAAGTGTAAGAACTAACCTGGTTCCTGTGGCTCACTGATTCCTTGCCTGTAGCGGGAGGCGAAACATGCAGCCCCGGCGAAGGCCGAAGCTGCCGCAGGAGAGGGGCAGGCTCTGACAAAGAGCGATGTGCGGGTCGGTGACCTCAAACACGCCGGCTGGTTCCTCTTCACTACCGCCTCCCAACGGCAGCATCGACATCGGGAAAACCGCAGCCAGTTCAGAAAGTCGCCATCTGCCGTAAAGGCCTAGCGCGCACGTCCATGAAAGATAGCACGCGTAGCTGATTTTTGCAGTACGTAATTTCTAAAATTTTTGGTGCCGGAACGCATCTTTTTCAAGTTCCCTCCCCCTCTCTCCCAGCCATAAAAATTATACGTTCCGATATTTCAAAACTTATGATAAAAATTACAATGGAAAGCCATTTTTCGCAAAATGGTATCTTCAAATTAATGTTTTTAAAACATAATTTCTTATACCTTATCAGGGATTTAGAAGCAAATACCACTAGAGGAAAGATAGATAGCGCGTACTGGAAAATTAAAGAGGCCTTTGCAGAAAAGAAAAGCAGTTATATGACTATGAAGAGCTCAGATGGATGATGATGATGTCCCATACTCCAAGGAGCGCTGGGGACGATGTGGGAGACCCGCAACGCTGTACTAGGCAAGGTCCTAGAGGAGGTGGTTTGCCGTTGCCTTTCTCCGACCGTAATGGGTTTGAATGATGATGATGAAGACACACGAACATCCAGTCATTTCGGGACCCCATGCGCGGGATCAAGAACGCTACCGCAAGACCACGAGCTGCGGACTCAGATGGAAAACCAGTCCTACACAAAAACGGGAAAGTTGAAAGGTTGAGGGAATATACAGACACATCAAAAAAAGTTTTGCAAAGTGTCCAGGCGTGTCGGAGTAAACCAAAGTGATGTTCTCCGGACAGGGAGGAGATACAGAGAGACAGGAACTGCGGATGACATGCCTCGCTCAGGCCGCCCAAGGGCTACTACTGCATTGGATGATCGCTGCTTACGGATTATGGATTGGAGGAACACTGGCAGCAACGCCACCATGTTGAATAATGCTCTTCGTGCAGCCACAGGACGTCGTGTTACGACTCAAACTGTCCCCAATAGACTGCCTGATGCTCAACTTCACTCCCGACGTCCATAGCGAGGTCCATATTTGCTATCTCGACACCATGCAGCGCAATGCAGGTGGGCCCAACAACAAGCTGAATGGACTGCTCAGCACTGACATCAAGTTCTCTTCACCGATGAGTGTCGCGTATGCCTTCAACCAGACAATGAGACTTGTTTGGAGGCAACGAGGTCAGGCTGAACGCCTTAGACACACTGTCCAGCGAGTGCAGCGAGGTGGAGGTTCCCTGATGTTTTGGGGCGGCATTATGCGGGGGCCGCGGTACGCCGCTGGTGGTCATGGAAGGCGCCGTAACATCTGTACGATACGTGAATGCCGTCCTCCGACCGATAGTGCAACCATATCGGCACCATATTCGCGAGGCATTTGTCTTCATGGACTACAATTCGAGCCCCTATCGTGCACATCTTGTGAATGACTTCCTTCAGGATAACGACATCGCCCGACTAGAGTGGCAAGCATGTTCTCCAGACTTTACCCTATTCAACATTCGTGGGATGGGCTGAAAAGGGCGGCTTATGGACAGCGTGGCCCACCAATAACTTTGAGGCATCTGCGCCGAATCGCTGTCAAGGAGTGGGACAATCTGAACCAACAGTGCCTTGATGAACTTGTGGATAGTATGCCACGACGAATACATGCATGCGTCAATGAAAGAGGACGTGCTACTGGGTATTATAGGTACTGGTGTGTGCAGCAATCTGGACCACCACCTGCGAAGGTCTCGCTATATGGTGGTACAAGGGAGAGGTACTTGAGGGCAATATTATAAAAGTGGAAGAGGACGCAGATGGAGATGGGATGGGTGATATGATAGTGTGAGAAGGCTCTGACAGACCACAGAAAGACCTAAATAGAAACAAGGCTCCGGGAGTAGACAACATTCGAATAGAACTACTGATAGCCTTGGGGGAAGCAGCTATGGCAAAACTCTTCCATTTTGTGAGCAGGACGTATGAGGCAGGCGAAATACCATCAGACTTGAGGAAGAATATAATAATTCGAATTCCAAAGAAACTACGTGCCGTCAGATGTGAATATTACCGACTACCAGTTTAATAAATCTCGGTTGTAAAATACTATCACGAATTCTTTACAGAAGAATGCAAAAACTGCTAGAAACCGACCTCAGGGAAGAACAGTTTACATTCTGGAGAAATGTAGGAACGCGTGAGGCAATGCTGATCCTACGACTTCTCTTAGAAGATGGGTTAACGAAAGGCAAACATACGTTTACCATGTTCTTGTTGTTGTTGTGGTCTTCAGTCCAGAGACTGGTTTGATGCAGCTCTCCATGCTACTCTATCCTGTGCAAGATTCTTCATCTCCCAGTACCTACTGCAACCTACATCCTTCTGAATCTGCTTAGTGTATTCATCTCTTTGTCTCCCTCTACGAATTTTGCCCTACACACTGCCCTCCAATACTAAATTCGTGATCCCTTGATCAAAAATACACTGCCAGAATTGAAAAGAAAGATATTTCATTGAAGGAGATTAGCATGGTGCCACATGACGCTTTAATGCGAAGACAAGATAATGAATAACATTTTATAAAACATCTGTTGACTACCTGTGGAAACAATTGCAACATGTTGATTGATTACTTCTGCAGATGACAGTTACATGGGAGCAGGTAGTATATTCTTTCAAATGGCTGGGTGAGTATAGGAATTACAAGGTGTACAACTTCGCTTCCGCCGTTTTTCCCCAACATTTGAGGCGTTCATGAAACAAACTGGTTGCACATGTATCATTCGAAGTATTTTTCATCGCTGGCCACTACTTTATCCCATCTTTCGGACAGTGTACGAATCCCGCGTCGAAAGAATGTTCATCTTTTGAAGCGATCCACGAATCGGTACAATTTGTGACTTCTTCATGAGATGGGAAGTGTTGGCCAGCCAGGCCATGCGCCTTTGATCTAAACAGGGTGTAGTCAGAGGGAGCAGTGTCTGGAGAATATGGCGGGTGGGGTAGGACTTCCCATTTTAACGTTTCCAGGTACGTTTTCATCTCTTTTGCAACTTGAGGTCGAGCCTTGTCGTACTGGAAAATCACTTTATCGTGCCTCTCGCTGTATTGTCTTTTAATGCATTGTCTTTTAATGCTCTGCTCAATCGCATCAGTTGCGTTCGATAACGAGCACCTGTGATTGTTTCACTTGGTTTTAACACCTCACAGTACACGACGCCGAGCTGGTCCCACCAAATGCAGAGTATGGTCTTGGAGCCGTGAATACCCGGTTTGGCAGTCGACGTGGAAGGGCGGCCGGGATATCGCCATGATTTTTTGCGTTTAGGGCTATCGTAATGAACCCAATTTTCGTTCCCGGTCACGTCACAATGCGATGCAGAAATCCCTTCCCTTTTTACCTCTGAAGCAACTGTTCACAATCACACAAACGCCGTTCAACGTCTCTCGGTTTCAGCTCACACGGGACCGTTCCGTCTTTCTGAATCATGCCCATAGCCTTGAGAAGTTTTGAAATGGCTCACTGTGTCACTCCCACTAATCGTGCCAATTCTTCTTGAGTTTGACGTGAGTCTTCACTCAGCAATGTATCCAGTTCTGCACCTTCGATAAAAATCTCTCTTCCACCACTATGCCGGTCTACGACTTTAAAATCACCGTTCTTGAAGCGCTGAAACCGCTCGCGACTTGTTCTTTCACTAACAGCGCCTTACCATACTTACTTGAGAGCATTCAATGAGACTCAGCCGCTGTTTTCTTCATACTGAAACAAAACAGAAACACCTCCCTCAAAAGGCTCGTAAACCGACATTTTCAATCAAGAACAACTTTATGATGCAGACCCAAATCGACCGTTTTATCAAACGGGAATTCTCAACCTGGTGCGTGGGTGGCATGATTGCCTCAATGCTCACGGCGATGTTGCCTGATTGGCGCACCGGTTCTGTGCCGTGCGAACTTCAAACGGAAATTTTTTGATCGCTCTTACACGTTAATTCTGTACAGCGATCAGAAAAGTATTATTGGCATAGTAAAACATAAACTGTAATCTACACTCATGTTCATAAATTAAGGATAATTCCAGAATGTGGTGCCACACAACGTGGCACTACACAAAACTGGCGCTAGTAGCATAGGCACATAGAAACACACACGACACAGATCTGTAAGTCCACGGTATTGGTGATAAGTTGAGAAAACCTTCCCGAAACACATGTGCTACAAAACGCCACTGTTTCCTATGCACGTACCCCGAAACAGTATGGGACGTGATCACCATTCACATCTACACAGGCCGCACAACGGGTTGGCATACTCTGGATCAGGTGGTCGAGGAGCTGCTGGGGTATAGCCTCCCATTCTTGCACCGGTGCCTGTCGGAGCTCCTGAAGTGTCGTAGGTGTTTGAAGACGTGCAGCGATACGTCGACCGAGAGCATCCCAGACGTGCTCGATGGGAGAACATTCAGGCCACTCCATTCGCCTGATATCTTCTGTTTCAAGGCACTCCTCCACGATGGCAGCTCGGTGGGCCCGTGCGTTATCATCCATCAGGACGAAGGTCGGACCCCACTGCACCCCTGAAATGGCGGACATACTGGTGCAAAATGACATCCCAACGCACCTGACCTGTCAAAGACATGCAGGGGTGTACGTGCACCGATCATAATCCCACCTCACACCTTCAAACCAAGACCACCATTCAGGTCCCTTTCAAGGACATTAAGGGGTCGGTATCTGGTTCCTCGTTCACGCCAGATGAAAACCCGGTGAGAAACACTGTTCAGACTGAACCTGGACTCGTCCGTGAACATAAGCTGGGTCCACTGTTCCAATGACCATGTACTGTCTTCTTGACACCAGGCTTTACGGGCTCTCCTGTGACCAGGGTTCACTGGAATGAACCTTGAAGTTCTCCGGGCGAATAGACCATGTCTGTTCAGTCGTCTGCAGACTGTGTGTCTGGAGACAACTATTCCAGTGGCTGCGGTAAGGTCCCAAGCAAAGCTACCTGCAGTACTCCGTCTGCAGGCACCGATGGTGAGATATCGGTCTTCTTGTGGTGCTGTACACTGTGGACGTCCCGTACTGTAGCGCCTGGACACACCCAGGGCCTCCGGAACGAATGTCACAGGGGCAAAATACAGAAAGGCAACCTTTTGACTCGATGGCGCAATTCACTTGAATTCCATTATCAGACGCTAAGGTTAGTTTACACTCATCAACATCACAGTACTTACGTCTGTGTCACCTGCACGTTGTACCCGCTTTATATCTTTCCATAGTCCGCCCCCGGTAGCTGAGTGGTCAGCGCAACAGAATGTCGATTCTAAAGGCCCCGGTTCGATTCCCGTGGGTCGGAGATTTTGTCCGCTCAGGGACTGTGTGTTGTGTTGCCCTAATCATTATCATTTCATCCCCACCGACGCGCAAGTCGCCGAAGTGGCATCACATCGAAAGACTTGCTCCCAGCGAACGGTCTGTCCGACGGGAGGCCTGGTCACACAACATTTACATTTTATCTCTCCGTATAACCTCACCGTCCTAGAACTCGCATTACTGTGGGCGTACGCTGATATCTTCACTACTAGCAATGCCTTAAAAAATGAATTACTTGTTCGCAAAGTAAATACATTTATCCTTTGTTGTCCTTTCTCACACTAAGAGTAAAGTTTAGCTGTACATAATACATCCCACAATCGAAACAAGTGCTACAATCAGTTCTTGCTAACCCTAGTTTCGTTTGCCCTACAAAACGTTTAAAAAGTATATGCCCCTCCCGGACTGGAACACCTGACCTTTTTAATTTGGCGTATGCGCTATCCATTGCGCCACCAGAGCCGTATCGGATGCAGTATCTCTGCTGATAATGTTCGACAGAGGAAATCAACACTAAGTTTTGTAAATAATAATTTTATTGTCCATTGGGTCATAGCTCATGACAGTCGAAAATCTGTTTAATAATATAATATACTGACCCATTCTCAAAAATTCTACAATTCCTTAGTTTTTAGCCACTTTAATGGTGTTGAAGAGAGCAGGGAGAAGAATGCCTGTTGTACACATCGCCGCTCTAAATGGGGGGAGCATAAACGCATCAATTTCCGACAGGCTTCCACCATCAGCGCTCACAAAATACCTATATATTGTTGTATAAAAGTTGTAATTGCGTTTTCCATCACTAAATAGCTAAACTGTTTGCGGGAAAAGCACATAAAAATTTCATAACTGGGGCTAAAGCTCCTATAAAGCATTTATAGCTTACTCCTAGTCTGTGACGTAACTAGAGCATCAGCCAGTCAGCGTTTTCGATCACTTTACCAGATATTGCTATTTAATGCTTCTTAAGCTTCAGTTACATAAAAATAATAGATATTTTGTGAGAATATTGACCGTAAATGCTACGTAAATGTTGTATTCAGTCAGTTTAACAACAGTCCAAACCATATTTATAACATAGGAAAATAGCCGATTGTTTCAACGTCTTACTTTAATCCGGCCTGGTGGGGATCCCAAACAGTCAAACAGTACTCAAGAATGGGTCGCAGAAGTGTTCCATACGCGATCTCCTTTGTGGATGAGCTACACTGTCCTAGAACTGCCCCACTAAACTGAAGTTAACCACTCGTCCTTCCTACAACCGTCCTTTCATGCTCATTACCTCTGAAATTGCTTTGCAGCGTTCCGCCTAGATATATAATCAATATGACTTTGCCAAGCAGCACACTACTAATAGTGTATTCGGACATTCAGGTCTGTTTTTCCTATTCATCTGGGACTGATGACCCTGGTCCCTTTGTCCCTCAAACTAACCAACCTATTCATCTGCATTAACTTTCATTTTTCTACACTTACAGAAGCTGTCACTCATTACACCAAATAGACATTCTATCTACGTCATTCTGCGTGCTCCCTAAGTCACTCAACGATGATACTTCCTCGTATACTACAGCATCACAACAAATTGTTGCAGATTGCTACTTACCCTGTTCGCCATATCATTCATGTATAGGCCCTTAGGGAACGAGACCGGTCCTGTCACACTTCCGTGGGTGACGGGGATGGTGCTTTGTGTCGATGAAGGAGATATCTATGCCGGGAGTGCCAAAGATGGCGGACTTCGTGAAACCATAATAGCAGACATTTCACAGTTCGTATGGAAATTAATAGTAGCCAGATGAATCATGACACCTCAAAAAGAAACATGTACGTTACCATTATTTGCACGACGATTCTGATGGTGTAGTCATATTTTCGATATCTTTATTGGTTTAAAGTTTAGTGTCTGACGGTAAATTATACAAGTAACACGCAGCAACGAATTTCCCAAATCTAAACGATTCCGTCGATCGACGTGTCTTTAGAAAGCTATTAGTGTACACCTAAATTGGTATGAATTACAGGCATGTAACTTGAATAGTACATGAGTTATTGGAGGTCAAACTGGCCGATTACTATCGATCGAGTCAGGCCATAAGTACTCCACAGTTACACGAAAAACGGTAGCAGCATGCTTATAAATATATTTATTCGTCTATGTCTTTGTTCATATTCCATATATACTTTTCATGAAGAAATTGGTTAAATATTTGCTGTGTCTTAGAAAGCACGTAAGTAGGCTGTTTAGGTTTTCATATTGGTAACGCCACATAGCGCTCTGTATGAAAAATCACTGGCTGTGCTGTGCGCAGTCTGTGGCTAGTTTGCATTGTTGTCTGCCATTGTAGTGTTGGGCAGCTGGAAGTTAACAGCGCGTAACGTTGCGCAGTTGGAGGTGAGCCGCCAGCAGTGGTGGACGTGGGCAGAGAGATGGCGGAGTTTTGAAATTTGTAAGAATTGGTGTCATGAACTGCTATATATATTATGACTAGTGAGGTAAATACGTTGTTTGTTCTCTATTAAAATCTTTCATTTGCTAACTATGCCTATCAGTAGTTAGTGCCTTCAGTAGTTTGAATCTTTTATTTAGCTGGCAGTAGTGGCGCTCGCTGTATTGCAGTAGCTTGAGTAACGAAGATTTTTGTGAGGTAAGTGATTTGTGAAACGTATAGGTTAATGCTAGTCAGGGCCATTCTTTCGTAGGGATTTTTGGAAGTCAGATTGCGTTGCGCTAAAGATATTGTGTGTCAGTTTAAGCCCAGTCGTGTATAATTTTTCAAAGGGGACGTTTCAAGAGACATTAGGCTACTGGCTACCTTCTGTTCTATTCCTTTGATATATGTTTATTTAACTTGTTTATCTATTTAATAATATGTGTTAGAGCGTGTGTTTGGTCCAGCTGTAGGAATATGTATTTAATTTCAAGTTATTTAAATGTAAATCCAGTATTTGGTATGTGTTTTAATGTATTTGTGAGTGCACATTGGCGTGGAGACATGGAGGGAGCGCTCAAGCCAATCACAGCGCTCGTTACTAAGAGAGACGTATGGAGGTTGGGGAGGAGCATCGTTTCGGCAAGGGACACGTGGTAGTTCGGAACAATGCGGCACGAGGGACAGTATGGCACAGAATACGGAAAGTGCTGGACTTGAATCCGCGAGAGACGCTCGGCCACGGTAGACACTTGGAGAGAGTGGACCGGTTTGCACGTGGTCGCGGCACATAGAAATACTTTGGAGTGCCGACCTGTGCACTTGTGAGATTTCCGTGGCTTCTATAGTGAAGACGTAGTGTGCGTTTAGCAGTGAATATCTCGTGAGCTATGTAGTTTTTCATAACTAAATATGTGCTGTAGGAATCTATAGTTTCCCTGTTATTCAACTTATATTTTATTTAACTGCTGGGCCATCGACACCAGTAAGTATTTTGCAGAAATATACCGCAATCTCAAAAGTACGTCTACTATCGTACTCACCATTTAAAGTCGTTAAGATAGTACCTGCAGGTTTTATTTAATTGCAATCTTTCAGTATACTTTAAGAACACACACATGAATCGAATGGTCGAAGGTTTCTATCACTCGGCAATTGCGAATTATGAATTGAACATATAAATTTATATGTTACATTCATGGTTGAAATTTATAAATTTATATGTTACATTCATAATTCGCAATTGCCGAGTGATAGAAACCTTTGACCATTCGATTCATGTGTGTGTTCTTATCGTGTACTGTAGCAGTATTTGGCCTGTAATGCGGCAACTACGTATCCCACTCCCTAGACAATGAAACGAGCCAAAACATTTAATATTGCATCTCTGAGTCGGAGGGTGCGTAGCTGAGGGCCACCACACCAACATCACTCATCATTTCATTTTTTATCGGAAAGACCGCACTCTTCATCCATAGTTCTCAGAATCCGCACGACAAAACGGCAAGCGAAGTTTCCCACTGTCGGTGCTGATTTCTGGACAAAAGCTTTTCTACATCAAGGAAATTTATTACATTCGAAATTAGAATACGCTCAAGAATTCTGCAGAAAATCGGTATTAAGGATGTGAGTCTGTAATTTTGCGAACCCGATCTTTTACCCTAGTTATACACACGAGTCAGCTGCGCTTTTTTTCAGTCGTTTGGGATTTTGCGCTGGGCTAGAGATTCGCGACAAATGCAAGCAAAGTAACGGGACAGAGTCGTAGAACCGAATTTGGATTCCATGCTGTCCCGTCGACTTATTTCTTTTCCGCTCTCTCAGTTGTTTCACTACGCCAGGGATGCATAGTATTATACTTGGCGCGTCATAAGAATAAACCAGATGTAAGCAAGCACAAACGCTATGATTGGCGAGTAGCCATAGCACACGCAGACTGGTGTTGTTCCGCTCTTGGAAAAGTCAATCAGTGATCAAAGTTGCTCTTAATCGTAATTTATTTCAAAAATCGTGTACAGCCGCTGTCTCTGTACCTTTGTGCCTTGACTGTTGCATTGTCGACAAGCATCGTGAACCTCCCTGCCACGTGACGAAAGGTGGTTGGAAAACAGTTAAAAAGTGACGAGGAACAGGTTGTTCTTAATGTTTTTTCACAAGTTTGCAGAAAAAAATTTCGAGCAGCGGCATCTATTGCAGTTCAGCCATCTGCTAAAATGGGATGCGTAGCTGAATTTGTAGCGTCATAAAAGGGCAATCTACTATCGCATATAGGCCAGTCGTTGAAACATCGTTTTGGTTTTTCTTTTTATTTCGTTCAGTTTGGAATACCTACTTCTTTTAAATGTAAAATTCATAAAATATGCTAATTAATAGAAATCTAATCTTTTTGTGAAAAACGCACCTCTTCTAGTTTCTAATAGCGTTTACTCGCAAAATTCTAGATTCAATGCAAATATAAATTCTCAATTATCGATATTGTATAAAAGATTGTTAATAAAGTTTATTTAGATTAAGGAACCGTAACGAACTGATTTTTTAGGACAATAATGAAACATCAGATACCATTTATTTGGACTGTGTCCATTGTTTTACACCACAAATACAGTCTCACACGAGTCAGAGCTATATGTGACATAGGAACATGGATAGCTCCATCATCGAGCACACGGTAAAAAATGCTGCATTTTTACATTTGTCGCCGTACCAATGCATTATGAATCCAACAGAACTGATCTGGAGGTAAGGCAAGGGATTTGTCGCGAGAAATAAGAAGACATTTAAACTCCCGGCCGTACTGGAACTATAATAACGCACGGAGCTCTGTCACACGTCACTGCCGAATGCTGGCGGGATACGCATAATGATGCCGTTTGGTTTGTTGGGCGCTAAACTGCGCCGTCATTAGTGCCGTACAAAGTCCCAATCTTCTCACATTAGAATGTTTTACTCAGTCCATCTAGCCACTATCATGAATGATGATGATGATGAAATGATGAGCACAACACAAACACCCAGACCCCGGGCAGAGAAAATCCCGAACCTGGCCGGGAATCGAACCTGGGACCCCGTGATCGAGAGGCAGCGGGATACGGAACGGTTCATAAAAAGAAAAGGAGAAAACGTGGCGCTAGGAAGACTTTGTGGATTCTGTTGTTGATCGACTGGTGAACGCAGCTGACGACAGTTGCAGTACTGAAATGTATTTCTCGGATTCGGATATGGAAGGGCTTCAGAAATTACCAGGCGACTGACGGTAATACCTCCAGTGGTTTCAGTATTTGACTTTTTCGGTGAAATCCCTGCAGTATGCTTTTGCGTCGAACGAAACTCGCTCAGAGAAATGACACTGTGTTTAAATTAGAAATTTTATGACTCGTGTTTCCGATTAGAATTCTATGTTAGCTAAGAATGACAGCATGCTTTCAGTCTGGTCTCCTAAGAAGGGTGCGGCATTGCTGGAGTTTTGCCGAATATCATTCCATTCCGATTAAAAATTAAATGACATTTGAGGCTATGTTGTTTCTCTGCTCGTCTCTTTTTACGTCTTCATGCAACATCTCACATTACTGCAGATGAGTTCGGACCAGTTGACTAACCTCTGCCGTCCAAGTTAAATTTAAAAAAAAAAAAATGGCTCTAAGCACTATGGGACTTAACATCTGAGGTCATCAGTCCCCTAGACTTAGAACTACTTAAACCTATCTAACCTAAGGACATCACACGTATCCATGCCCGAGGCAGGATTTGAACCTGCGACCGTTCCGGACTGAAGCGCCTAGATCCGCTCGGTCAAAGCAGCCGGCCAGTTAAATTCACCGGCAAAGCTGTTTTCCCGTATTATCGCTTATTATCGTAATTGGCTGTACTCGAGACAGTGTGGCTTCCGCTCCATGTAAACGAAATGCTATGAGATTCCAGCAATCGAGTAAGAATGCATGGTGTAATGTTTAAATCATGTTATTCGTAAGATGAACATAATATCTGTTCTTCACACGGAAGTCGGCGCTACTGTCAAACCATGTTATGTCTGTACGATCGTCCTGTGTGAACGAATTTTTTAACACCAAATTTAAAACGTTAGCTTGCTGCCTTCTATTTCCACAACAGCAAGGCCAACGAGTCACTGGATACAAACCGTTTACCCGGTTCGCGATTTTACTCAGCACACGGTACCACATAAGCGGCTTGTAATCAAATTGCCTGCTTATGGAATATCGTCTCTGTTATGTGACAGTATTCGTGATTTCGTATCAGCGAGGTCACAGTTCGAAAGAACTGACGGGAAGTCATCGAGTAAAACAGAAGTGATTTCTGGCGTTCCGCAAGTTACAGCCCTCTGCTGTTTCATATCTATATAAACGATTTAGCAGACAATGTGAGCAGCTGTCTTAGGTTGTTTGCAGATGATGCTGTCGTTTATAGTCTAGTAAAGTCATCAGAAGATAAAACAAATTGCAAAACGATTTAGAAAAGATATCTGTAAGGTGCGAAAATTGGCAGTTGACCCTGTGAGGTCATCGACATCAGTGCTAAAAGGAATTCGTTAGACTTTGCTTACACGATGAACCAATCAAATCTAAAGACCGTAAATTCACATTATTATCTAGGAGTTACAATTACGAACAACCTAAATTTGAAAGAACGCATAGAAAATGTTGTGGAGAAGACAAGCCAAAGAGTGCTTTTTATTCGCAAGATACTTAGAAAAGTAACAGGGCTACTAAGGAGACTGCCTGCACTTTGGCTATCCGTTCTCTTTTGGCGTACCGCTGCGCGGTGTGGGATCTTTAAGAGATAGGACTAATGGAGTACATCAAAAAAGTTCAAAGAAGAGCAGCACGTTTTGTACTATCGCGAAGTATGAGAGATAGTGTCACTGAAATAATACACGATTTGGGGTGGACATTATTAAAACAAAGCTCATTCTGAAAGCTGTTATTCTTTGCGGCGGAATCTTCTCACGAAATTTCAATCACCAACTTTCTCCTCCAAATGCGGAAATTATTTTGTTGACTCCGGCCGACATAGGGAGAAACGATCATCATAATAAGGGAAATCAGAGCTCGCACGGAAAGTTATAGGGGTACTTTTTCTCCATGCGCTGTTCGAGTTTGGAACAATAGAGAATTATCGTGAAGGTGGTTCGATAAACCCTCTGCCAGACACTGAAGTGTGATTTGCTGAGTTTCCATAAAAATGTAGATGTAGGCCAGAATTTTCTAGGGCTCTCGGCAAGATCCTTGGCTGACATATTGTGCGACAGCCACATGGGCTGCCTTGGCGAGACGCAGGGACTGCTGGCCTCGGATGTGGAGAGCGACCGAACCAGCTGTGTGCCGAGAACAAAGGCATAACAGCTGCGCCGCAAACATTCCAGGACAGAGACAGCTCCGGCAGTAAACTGCCGCAGACCCGGCCCCTGCTCTCAGAGCTAAGCATTTACGCTGTTCCGTACAGGAAAAATAATAAAATTGCACTGATCATGCGAAATAAAAACTTACACTATGTGTAATGTTACTTATAATCCGTCTTGATTGAAAATTTTTTTTATTCGCATAGCCGGTTTCGGCTCATTCAGAACCATCATCAGATCTGATATTTCAGTTACAGTAGTAACCCGTCCCAATCCAGCAACTTTCACATGTAACTCCTGTAAATGAAATACCAGATCTGAAGATGGTTCTGAATGAACCGAAACCGGTCATACGAATTTAAAAAAATTTGCAATCAAGACAGATTATAAGTAACATTATACAATCACTGATTGCTGCTATCCCATCAGACATTATATCTGTTTTTGCAAAGTTACACTATGTGATCAAAAGTATCTGGACACCTGGCTGAAAATGACTAACAAGTTCGTGGCGCCCTCCTTCGGTAATGCTGGAATTCAAATGGTGTTGGTGCACCCTTAGCCTTCCTGACAGCTTCCACTCTCGCAGGCATACATTCAATCAGGTGAATGAAGGTTTCTTGGGGAATGGCAGCTCATTATTCATGGAGTGCTGCACTGAGCAGAGGTATCGATGTCGGTCGGTGAGGCCTGGCACAGAGTTGGCGTGCCAAAACATCCCAATGGTATTCTGTAGGATTCAGGTCAGGACTCTGTGCAGGCCAGCCCATTACAGGGATGATATTGTCGTGTAACCCCTACGCCACAGGCGGTGCATTATAAATATGAGCTCGACAGTGTTGAAAGATGAAATCGCCATTCCGGAATTCATCTTCAACACTGAGAATCAAGAAGGTGCTTAAAACATCAATCTAGGTCTGGGCTGCGATAGTGCCATGCAAATCCCCTTCATGAAAAACACGACCACAGCATAACACCATCGCCTCTGAATTTTACTCTTGGCACTACACACGCTGACAGAAGATGTTCTCCAGGCATTCGCCATACCCACCCGCTGCCATTGGATCGGCACATTGTGTACCGTGATTCGTCACTCCATACAACTTTTTTCCACTGTTCAGCCGTCCAATGTTTACGCTCCTTACACCAAGCGAGGCGTCGTTTGCCATTTACCGGTGTCATGTGTGGCTTATGAGCAGACTCTCGACCATGAAATCCAAGTTTTCTCACCTCCCGCCTAACTGTCACAATACTTGCAGTGGATCCTGATGCAGTTTGGAATTCCTGTGTGATGGCCTGGATAGATGTCTGCCTATTACACATTACGACCCTCTTCAACTGTCGGCGGTCTCTGTCAGTCAACAGATGAGGTGAGCCTGTACACTTTTGTGCTGTACGGGTCCCTTCACGTTTCCACTTCACTATCACATCGGAAACAGTGGACCTAGGGATGTTTAGGAGTGTGGAAATCTCGCGTACAGACACATGACACAAGTGACACCCAATCACTTGCCCACATTCAAAGTGCGAGAGTTCCGCGAAGATCCCCATTCTGCTCTCTCATGATGTCTAATGACTACTGAGGTCGCTGATATGGAATACATGGAAGTAGGTGGCAGCGCAATGCACCTAATATGAAAACCGTATGTTTTTGGGGTGTCCGGATACTATTGATCACATAGTGTATATCAAGTTCTGCGTCTTGACTTCACGAGTTTATTAAAAGATTGCACTTACGACGGAAACGCCCCATGTGCGCTCTTCAAATTTACTGGTAAAATGGTCCACTGGATAGCCTGTCAAAAACTGAACACGGCAAGCACGAGAACAGAAAGAAGGTGTCCTGAACTGTGAAAAGAGACGCAAAATAGTGATGGTCCAAGCTCAAGATGTGCAAAATAGAGCGAACTGTAATAGTCATGGTGTTGTGGTTGTGTGGTTACGGTATTAGACTGGAAAGAGGGAAAGCTGTGTTCAAATCTCCCTCGTGCCTCATATATTTTGCCGCAAATTTATAAACTTTCTGCCCAGTCCTGGACCTATCTGGTTCAAATGGCTCTGAGCACTATGGGACTTAACATCTGAGGTCATCAGTCCCCTAGAACGTAGAACTTCTTAAACCTAACCAGCCTAAGGACATCACATACATCCACGCCCGAGGTAGGATTCGAACCTGCGACCGTAGCAGTCGTGAGGTTCCAGACTGAAGCAACTAGAACCACTCGACCACCGCGGCTGGTCTGACGTGTCTTCTCTCCTTCTGTAGTCTCGGCAATTGTTGTATGTCATATATTGGTTAAAGTATATGAGTCATGTGATAAGGATATACACTCCTGGAAATTGAAATAAGAACACCGTGAATTCATTGTCCCAGGAAGGGGAAACTTTATTGACACATTCCTGGGGTCAGATACATCACATGATCACACTGACAGAACCACAGGCACATAGACACAGGCAACAGAGCATGCACAATGTCGGCACTAGTACAGTGTATATCCACCTTTCGCAGCAATGCAGGCTGCTATTCTCCCATGGAGACGATCGTAGAGATGCTGGATGTAGTCCTGTGGAACGGCATGCCATGCCATTTCCACCTGGCGCCTCAGTTGGACCAGCGTTCGTGCTGGACGTGCAGACCGCGTGAGACGACGCTTCATCCAGTCCCAAACATGCTCGATGGAGGACAGATCCGGAGATCTTGCTGGCCACCGTAGTTGACTTACACCTTCTAGAGCACGTTGGGTGGCACGGGATACATGCGGACGTGCATTGTCCTGTTGGAACAGCAAGTTACCTTGCCGGTCTAGGAATGGTAGAACGATGGGTTCGATGACGGTTTGGATGTACCGTGCACTATTCAGTGTCCCCTCGACGATCACCAGAGGTGTACGGCCAGTGTAGGAGATCGTTCCCCACACCATGATGCCGGGTGTGGGCCCTGTGTGCCTCGATCGTATGCAGTCCTGATTGTGGCGCTCACCTGCACGGCGCCAAACACGCTTACGACCATCATTGGCACCAAGGCAGAAGCGACTCGCATCGCTGAAGACGACACGTCTCCATTCGTCCCTCCATTCACGCCTGTCGCGACACCACTGGAGGCGGGCTGCACGATGTTGGGGCGTGAGCGGAAGACGGCCTAACGGTGTGCGGGACCGTAGCCCAGCTTCATGGAGACGGTTGCGAATGGTCCTCGCCGATACCCCAGGAGCAACAGTGTCCCTAATTTGCTGGGAAGTGGCGGTGCGGTCCCCTACGGCACTGCGTAGGATCCTACGGTCTTGGCGTGCATCCGTGCGTCGCTGCGGTCCGGTCCCAGGTCGACGGGCACGTGCACCTTCCGCCGACCACTGGCGACAACATCGATGTACTGTGGAGACCTCACGCCCCACGTGTTGAGCAATTCGGCGGTACGTCCACCCGGCCTCCCGCATGCCCACTATACGCCCTCGCTCAAAGTCCGCCAACTGCACATACGGTTAACGTCCACGCTGTCGCGGCATGCTACCAGTGTTAAAGACTACGATGGAGCTCTGTATGCCACGGCAAACTGGCTGACACTGACGGCGGCGGTACACAAATGCTGCGCAGCTAGCGCCATTCGACGGCCAACACCGCGGTTCCTGGTGTGTCCGCTGTGCCGTGCGTGTGATCATTGCTTGTACAGTCCTCTCGCAGTGTCCGGAGCAAGTATGGTGGGTCTGACACACCGGTGTCAATGTGTTCTTTTTTCCATTTCCAGGAGTGTATTACCATCACAAGTAAATCTGATGAATAGTGAGAGCAAGTGAGATATTACATAGACATTACAGTAATGAAAACAACGAATAAACAGGTGTCAGCTATGTTACAGCAGTTCAATTAAAGAGTTAAAATTTCCAAAACAGGTTCCAGACTGAAGCGCCTAGAACCGCTCGGCCACTCCGGCCGGCACACACTTAAAATTTGCATTTAGAGGCCGAGTTCGATGTGCAATGAAAGCCAAACAGAGCTCCAAAGCGGGCAGATAGTGGGGGGGGGGGGGGGGGGGGCATTAGCTGGAGCATCAATAACCAAGACAGGCAACTTATTGAATGTTTCAAAAGCAACTGTTTCAGTGGTCATAATAGCCTACATAAAACACGGAATGACATCATCGTGTAAACGTAATAGTGGCCGCAAATCAAAAGTAAAGGACAGAGATCATCGTACGCTAACACGAATTGAGTCAAAACAACACAATGCGACCTCAGAGCTCAGTAGCGATCTTTGAGACCACATTTCTATCGACATTATGCGCCGAGAACTCCATAAAGCGAATATTCATGGACGAGCTGCTATACCGAAACCATTACTGACGACAACTAATGCAAAAAAGCGTAAAACATGGTATTATGAGCCTAAATCGTGGATGGCTGATCAGTGGAATCGCGTCATATGGTCTGACAAGTCAATATTTTTGTTATTTCCAACATCGGGCCGGATTTACGTGTGGAGAATACCAAAAGAAGCCTATAATCCTGATTTTTTTATTCCGATGGGTAAGCATGGAGGTTGAAGTGTGATGGCGTGGTGAGCCATATCATGGTATTCCCATCATTACAGCCCACGATTATGTCAACATTTTAGATGATCAGATGCACCCCATGATTCAAATATTGTTTGCCAACAATGATGCCATATTTCAGGGCTACACTCCTGGAAATGGAAAAAAGAACACATTGACACCGGTGTGTCAGACCCACCATACTTGCTCCGGAAACTGCGAGAGGGCTGTACAAGCAATGATCACACGCACGGCACAGCGGACACACCAGGAACCGCGGTGTTGGCCGTCGAATGGCGCTAGCTGCGCAGCGTTTGTGCACCGCCGCCGTCAGTGTCAGCCAGTTTGCCGTGGCATACAGAGCTCCACCGCACACTTTAACACTGGAAGCATGCCGCGACAGCGTGGACGTGAACCGTATGTGTACTTGACGGACTTTGAGCGAGGGCGTATAGTGGGCATGCGGGAGGCCGGGTGGACGTACCGCCGAATTGCTCAACACGTGGGGCGTGAGGTCTCCACAGTACATCGATGTTGTCGCCAGTGGTCGAAGGAAGGTGCACGTGCCCGTCGACCTGGGACCGGACCGCAGCGACGCACGGATGCACGCCAAGACCGTAGGATCCTACGCAGTGCCGTAGGGGACCGCACCGCCACTTCCCAGCAAATTAGGGACACTGTTGCTCCTGGGGTATCGGCGAGGACCATTCGCAACCGCCTCCATGAAGCTGGGCTACGGTCCCGCACACCGTTACGCCATCTTCCGCACACGCCCCAACATCGTGCAGCCCGCCTCCAGTGGTGTCGCGACAGGCGTGAATGGAGGGACGAATGGAGACGTGTCGTCTTCAGCGATGAGAGTCGCTTCTGCCTTGGTGCCAATGATGGTCGTATGCGTGTTTGCCGCCGTGCAGGTGAGCGCCACAATCAGGACTGCATACGACCGAGGCACACAGAGCCAACACTCGGCATCATGGTGTGGGGAGCGATCTCCTACACTGGCCGTACACCTCTGGTGATCGTCGATGGGACACTGAATAGTGCACGGTACATCCAAACCGTCATCGAACCCACCGTTCTACCATTCCTAGACCGGCAAGGGAACTTGCTGTTCCAACAGGACAATGCACGTCCGCATGTATCCTGTGCCACCCAACGTGCTCTAGAAGGTGTAAGTCAACTACCCTGGCCAGCAAGATCTCCGGATCTGTCCCCAATTGAGCATGTTTGGGATTGGATGAAGCGTCGTCTCACGCGGTCTGCACGTCCAGCACGAATGCTGGTCCAGCTGAGACGCCACGTTGAAATGGCATGGCAAGCCGTTCTACAGGACTACATCCAGCATCTCTACGATCGTCTCCATGGGAGAATAGCAGCCTGCATTGCTGCGAAAGGTGGATATACACTGTACTAGTGCCGACATTATGCATGCTCTGTTGCCTGTGTCTATGTGCCTGTGGTTCTGTCAGTGTGATCATGTGATGTATCTGACCCCAGGAATGTGTCAATAAAGTTTCCCCTTCCTGGGACAATGAATTCACGGTGTTCTTATTTCAATTTCCAGGAGTGTATAATGCACCAATCCACCCAACAAGGACAGTATAATTGTGGTATGAGGAGCATGCAACTGAACTGCAGTGTTTACCCTGGCCAGCACAGTCCCTGAAATTGAACATTATGGAACCCTTGTGGGCGGTATTGTAGGACAGACTCCGGAGCAGAGTTCCTCCTCCCTCGTCACTACAGGAGTTAGAAGAGGTTCTGATCGAAGAGTGGCTTAACATTCCACTGGAGGCTATACAACCATTGTAAGGCGCCTGGATTTAATGGAACTTACATGAGCTTTATCCACAATGACAGCAGAATACAGTATGAGATCCTCAGAAAATAATAATTACATTACATCAAGAAAAGCCAATTTCAGTTAATCTCATGTACCTGAAAACTAACGAAACAATCTCTACCAATGTATGGACAATGGCATGAAACAAACAAGTTAAAGCGAAATGCACTTTGGAGACGAACCGAGCAGGGAGTTAATGAAAATCGTAAAACTCCCATTAGCAAGAGAATGGCGAGCTTCAGCACAGAAAAGGATGAGGCCAGAACAATACATTATTCCTTTTAGCGTAAATAAGGCCAGGACCGAGCATAAGTGACTGGAAGTCATTAACAGGGTTAGGCCGCAACCCAGAAAGAAAAATAAAAATGTTTATTCACCTCTAGGCAGACGGTGATTGGCTGAAGCAATACGTGGCGACTTAGATGCAACACGGTGGTCATGTGTGAAAATAAGCAAAGGCGCTGAGGATTTACTTTCCGCAAAGTGAGGACGATACGCTTCACGTATATTGGCAACAGATAACAAAGTGGTAGTTAAATATACCTGCAGGAATTTTTGTGGGAAAAGAGTTTGAGCATGTCGCTCCAACCCATGGCAAGTGTGCAATAGCCATTATTTCGACTAGGGAAAGATTAACGTTCTACGGAATGCAGGAAAGTTGTGACTGAGTGGATTCAGACAAGGCGAGAGTAGGGAATTAGCATTTCAGATCTAGCACGGAGACAACTCCGATGCAGATGCCGCTTAGTAAAGCACCATCGCGCATTAGGCCACAGTAAATGTTGAGTCTAGCATTTGCTCACTCCAACTTGCGTACACGTTGACCATTGAATATCAAAAGCTAGGATACTAACCTACCCTCACGTTGACTACATGAGAGTTTTTCATTGGTTCAAAAAGTAAATTTATTCTCCACCAACTCGGTGCATTGATCAACTATGACAACATAAATTTAAATGAGCTGATGAGGATTTTTTAATATTCATTCTTTGCTGTAACAAAATTTTCGCATGTAACGATAATGATTTTAATAATCGTCATATCAGTATGCCGAAGAATTAAATATTTTGTTATTGAGTATCAAAAGTAATTGAACATGATTGTTGTTCAGCACTTGACCCCTGAAAGCAATATCTGATAAATTATATGTAGAATAAAAAAGGGAATAGCTGTTTTGTCTTTCTAGAATAGATCCCAAACTTTCACTTTTATTGATTTGATGCATTCTGGGTACTTGACAGCAGCATTTCTAATGATTTTTGTTATGATCACCAGATGTTAGCTGCCTTACAGGGCCACGGTCATATTTATTTAGAATGTCTATTTGACACCCTGGGCTTGAGAAGACATTTCAGAGGTTTTGTCCATTTGCACATTAAGTAGTAAGCTAAGTTTGCACATATTAGTACACCCATTGTGCAGATGCATATGTCGGATGCATGGGCGTACGACATCATTATATGCCAGTATTCCACGAAGAATCCCAGCTGTATTACGACCAAATGGGGGTCCAACCCCTTGTTAATACACAATTCCCAAGCAAGTACTGGTGTTTACATTATTTTGCTTATCCCCTGTTCTTTTTTTTCTTTTTGGTGCATCAGTCTTCTGACTGGTTTGATGCGGCCCACCACGAATTCCTCTCCTGTGCTAATCTCTTCATCTCAGAGTAGCACTTGCAACCTACATCCTCAATTATTTGCTGCGTCTATTCCAGCCTACGTCTTCCTCTACAGTTTTTACCCTCTACAGCTCCCTCGAGTACTGTGGACGTCGTTCCCCCACATCTTAAGAGATGTCATATCACCATGTCCCTTCTCCATATCAATGTCTTCCACATGTTCCTTTCTTCTCCGATTCTGCACAAAACTTCCTCATTCCTTACCTTATCAGTTCACCTAATTTTCCACATTCGTCTGTAGCACTACATCACAAATTCTTTGATTCTCTTCTGTTCTGGTTTTCCTACAGTCCATGTTCCACTACCATACAATGTTGTACCCCAGACGTACAGCCGACCGCTGTGACCGAGCGTTTCTAGGCACTTTAGTTCGGAACGGCGCGACCGCTACGGTCGCAGGTTCGAATCCTGCCTCAGGCATGGATGTGTGTGATGTCTTTAGGTTAGTTAGATTTAAGTAGTTCTAAGTTCTAGGGGACTGATGGCTTCAGATGTTAAGTCCCATAGCGCTCAGAGCCCAGACATACTTTCTCAGAAATTTCTTCCTCAAATTAAGGTAGATATTTGATTTTGTAGATTTCTTTTGGCCATCATTGCCCTTTCTGCCAGTGCTGGTCTGCTTTTGATGTCCTCCTTGCTCTGTCCATCATTGGTTATTTTACTGCCTAAGTAGGAGAATTCCCTAACTGCATCTACTTCGTGGGCATCAATCCCTTATGTTAAGTATCTCGCTGTTCTTATTTCCACTACTTCTCATTACCTTCATCTTTCTTCGATTTGCTCTCAATCCATACTCTGTACTCATTAGACTGTTCATTCCGTTCAGCAGATCTTGTAATTCTTCTACACTTTCATTCAAGATAGCAACGTTATCAGCGAATCATATCATTGATATCTTTTCACCTTGAATTTTAATTCCAGTTCTGAACCTTTCTTTTATTTCCATCATTGCTTCCTCGATGTACAGATTGAAGAGTAGGGGCGAAAGGCTACAGCCTTGTCTTACTCCCTTCTTAATACGAGCACTTTGTTCTTGATCGTCCACTCTTATTATTCCCTCTTGATTGTTGTACATATTGTATATGACCCGTCTCTCGCTATAGCTTACCCCAACGTTTTTCAGAATCTTGAACAGCTTACACCATTTTATATTGTCGAACGCTTTTTCCAGGTCGACAAATCCTATGAACGTGTCTTGATTTTTCTTTAGCCTTGCTTCCATTATTAGCCGTAACGTCAGAATTGCCTCTCTCGTGCCTTTACTTTTCCTAAAGCCAAACTGATCGTCACCTAGCGCATTCTCAATTTTCTTTTCCATTCTTCTGTAGATTATTCTTGTAAGCAGCTTCGATGTATGAGCTGTTAAGCTGATTGTGCGATAATTCTCGCACTTGTCAGCTTTTGGCATCTTCGAAAATATGTGGATGATGTTTTACTGAAAGTCAGATGGTATGTCGCCATACTCTTACATTCTACTACACCAATGTGAATAGTAGTTTTGTTGTCACTTCCGTCAATGATTTTAGAAATTCTGATGGAATCTTATCAGTCCCTTCTGCCTTATTTGATCTTAAGTCCTCCAAAGTTCTTTTAAATTCTGATTCTAATACTGGATCCTCTAGCTCCTCTACAACGACTCCTGTTTCTTCTTCTATCATGTCATCAGATAAATCCTCTCTCTCATAGAGGCCTTGAATGTACTCTTTCGACCCATCCGCTCTCTCCTCTGCATTCCCATTACACTCTTAATGTTACCACACTTGCTTATAATTTTCGTGAAGGTTCTTTTGACTTGCTTGTGTGTTGAGTCTGTCCTTCCAACAAGAATTTCTTTTTCAATGGCTTCAAATTTTTCCTGCAGCCATACCGTCTTAGTTTCTCTGCACTTCCTATTTATTTCGTTACTAAGCGACTTGTATTTCTGTACTCCTGAGTTTCCCGGAACATTTTTGTACTTCCTCTTTTCGTCAATCAATTGAAGTCTTTCTTCTGTTACCCATTATTTCTTCGCAGTTACCTTCTTTGCACCTATGCTTTCCTTCTCAACTTCTGTGGTGGCCTTTTTTAGAGATGTCCATTTCTCTTCAACTGTACTGCGTACTGGGCTGTTCCTTATTGCTGTATCCTTACTCTTAGAGAACTTAAACCGTGTCTATTCATTCCTTAGTATTTCTGTATAAAATTTCTTTGCATATTGATTCTCCCTGACTAATGTCTTAAGCTTCTACTCTTCATCACTACTATATTGTGATCTGAATCTATATCTGTTCCTGGATACACCTTAAAATCCAGTATCTGTTTTCGGAATCTCTGTCTGAGCATTATGTAATCTAACTGAAATCTTCCTGTATGACCCGGCCTTTTCCAGTTATACCCCCTCTTCTTGTGATTCTTGAACAGAGTAGTCGCTATTACTTGCTGAAACTTGTTACAGATCTCAATTAGTCTCTCTCTTCTCTTATTCCTTGTCCCAAGCCCATGTTCTCCTGTAACCTTTTCTTCTACTCCTTCCCCTACAACTGCATTCCAGTCCCCCATGACTATTAGATTTTCATCCCCCTTTACATAATGTATAACCCTTTCAATATCCTCATACACTTTCTCTATCTCTTCATCTTCAGCTTGCGACGTCGGCATGTGTACCTGAACTATCGTTGTCGGTGATGGTTTGCTGTCGAGTGTGATCAACCCTGTCACTGAAGTGTTGACAGTAACACACTCTCTGCCCTACCTTCCTATTCATAACGGATCCCACTCCCATTAAACCATTTTCCGGCACTGTTGATATTACTCCCTCTATACTCGTATTGTAAGGTAGCAGATTTTGCACCTTACATGATGCTAAATCAGTACTAATACACCGAATAATAATTGATAATTGGCCCACCGGTAGGAGACAATGGACACAGAAAAGGAAGTTGTGTGTGTCATGTCAGACTACCGAGATGGGCTCAGAGGCTGGAACACGGCCGGACCCCTTTGTCGGCTGGCACTTCAGACCACCAAAGACGTTGGGAGAGGCTGGGCAATCACAACAAGAAGTGGGAAGAAGCTATAAGCGAAAGAGAGACGATTTCGAGCCACAATGGAAAATTTGCGGAAGACTGTGATGGCATTGGCGCAGAGCGCGGAAAGATACATATTAAAAGTTTGGCGGCAACAGTAACCGCGGGAGAATTCTGTGTCGTGAATGGCTACCAACGCGCACGGATCCATGCGGCGAAGAACGGCCAGGTTAGCAAAAACTCTGAAGGAGGACTCTTTGGTCGGCTGTGAAGGAGAGCAGTCGCGGTGTCTGGCTGCTCTGTTTGGAGAGTTTGGAGAGAAGTAGCTTGGAGAAGTTACCGGCATTGAGTCCAGTGGTTACTCTCCAAGTCTGAATAGTATAGAGCATTCGACTCCACACACGTAGCATTATCTGTTCGTCTGAGGAGAGAAACAGATTTGTACTAACTTGTGGTGTTCATATGCAATCTGAAGTGTACCTTTGCTGCCGTGTACTAGAGTCGACCAACTACTCTTGGCCTATGTGCAAGTAGCTTGGGTATTGAATAGTGACGGACTCCGCAATTGAACACTTGCATACAGGAGTTTACGGGTGCAAACCACGTCCACGTTGGAGATACAAGCCAAGCTCTGTCACGGGGAAGACGGCATCACGACGCTGGCTGGGCCGACCGTCCTAATCATTGCGGTGATATCAGCAGTCATCAGCCAAGGTAGGGCACTGTAATTCTAAACGAGTTCGTATTCCGCTAGCTCTTTGACTGGCGCTCTCTGAGTCTGTGTCCGTTAAGGGAGAACTGCAATAGAGTCACTTGCGGGTTCAGTGTTGACTTAAGGAGTTAGGAAAAGAGGATGCATTGTGCCGATGATAGGCTACTTAGGTTAGCGAGTATATTGTATTGTCATGTTAGGCTAGAAATATTCCTCATCCTGTTTTCTGAATAAATCTTAATTTGGTATCATATGCTAATCACCGCATTATTGATTTCGCAGCTAGCAATCACCATATTTTTGTTTGATAATTAGAGTGTAATGGTAATTTCGATACAAATGATACTGGGGACATAACCGCGCGTTTAAACACAGCCAACTTAAGTCAGACAGCAACTCATGGTCGACTGAGACTACCAATAGATATTTTTCAATATAATACAATAAAGCCCCGTACGTTGCAATCTGACCAGAAATCTTTCTTCTTTCCACTTCAATTCACAGACCCTTACTATATCTACACTCCTGGAAATTGAAATAAGAACACCGTGAATTCATTGTCCCAGGAAGGGGAAACTTTATTGACACATTCCTGGGGTCAGATACATCACATGATCACACTGACAGAACCACAGGCACATAGACACAGGCAACACAGCATGCACAATGTCGGCACTAGTACCGTGTATATTCACCTTTCGCAGCAATGCAGGCTGCTATTCTCCCATAGAGACGATCGTAGAGATGCTGGATGTAGTCCTGTGGAACGGCATGCCATGCCATTTCCACCTGGCGCCTCAGTTGGACCAGCGTTCGTGCTGGACGTGCAGAGCGCGTGAGACGACGCTTCATCCAGTCCCAAACATGCTCAATGGGGGACAGATCCGGAGATCTTGCTGGCCAAGGTAGTTGACTTACACCTTCTAGAGCACGTTGGGTGGCACGGGATACATGCGGACGTGCATTGTCCTGTTGGAACAGCAAGTTCCCTTGCCGGTCTAGGAATGGTAGAACGATGGGTTCGATGACGGTTTGGATGTGCCGTGCACTATTCAGTGTCCCCTCGACAATCACAGAGGTGTACGGCCAGTGTAAGAGATCGCTCCCCACACCATGATGCCGGGTGTTGGCCCTGTGTGCCTCGGTCGTATGCAGTCCTGATTGTGGCGCTCACCTGCACGGCGCCAAACACACATACGACCATCATTAGCACCAAGGCAGAAGCGACTCCCGTCGCTGAAGACGACACGTCTCCATTCGTCCCTCCATTCACGCCTGTCGCGACACCACTGGAGGCGGGCTGCACGATGTTGGGGCGTGAGCGGAAGACGGCCTAACGGTGTGCGGGACCGTAGCCCAGCTTCTTGGAGACGGTTGCGAATGGTCCTCGCCGATACCCCAGGAGCAACAGTGTCCCTAATTTGCTGGGAAGTGGCGGTGCGGTCTCCTACGGCACTGCGTAGGATCCTACGGTCTTGGCGTGCATCCGTGCGTCGTTGCGTTCCGGTCCCAGGTCGACGGGCACGTGCACCTTCCGCCGACCACTGGCGACAACATCAATGTACTGTGGAGACCTCACGCCCCACGTGTTGAGCAATTCGGCGGTACGTCCACCCGGCCTCCCGCATGCCCACTATACGCCCTCACTCAAAGTTCGTCAACTGCACATACGGTTCACGTTCACGCTGTCGCGGCATGCTACCAGTGTTAAAGACTGCGATGGAGCTCCGTATGCCACGGCAAACTGGCTGACACTGACGGCGGCGGTGCACAAATGCTGCGCAGCTAGCGCCATTCGACGGCCAACACCGCGGTTCCTGGTGTGTCCGCTGTGCCGTGCGTGTGATCATTGCTTGTACAGCCCTCTCGCAGTGTCCGGAGCAAGTATGGTGGGTCTGACACACCGGTGTCAATGTGTTCTGTTTTCCATTTCCAGGAGTGTATATCTAGATTGAGCCTTTTCAGATTTTCTAGTTTCCCCACCACGTCCAAGCTTCTGACAATCCACGCCCCGAGTCGGAAAACGTTATCCTTTCGTTGATTATTCAATCTTTTTCTCATGGCAACCTCCCCCACTGCAGTCCCCTCCCGGTGATCCGGATGGGGATATTCAGGAATCTTTTGCCAATGAAGTGATCATCATGACACTGCTTCAATTACAGGCCACATGTCCTGTCGATAGACGTTACGTGTCGTTAAAGCAGTGGTTTCCATTGCCTTCTGCACCCTCACGCCGTTGATCATTGCTGATTCTTCCGCGTTTAGCGGTAGTTTCCCACCGCTAGGACAAGAGAGTGCCCTGAACCTCTCCCACTCATCCGCCCACTTTGACAAGGCCGTTGGTAGAAGTAGGGTAATTTATTATGCCCCTGTATGTAGAACAAATAGGATGCACGTACATCTGGAGATCTCGCTGTTGCAAACGGACATTACACCTCAACACAAATCTGCATACAGCGAATAGACACGTTAATGTCCGGACGGACAGCTCACAATGTAGTCGAAAAAAAAAAATGATCAAAAGGGAGATCTGAACACAGACTTCCCTCTTCATGGTCAAGCACCAGACGACATAACCACTATACCATGGCTATTAGAGTTTGCTCGATGTTACACGTCTTGAGCTTGGACCGTTCACTGTTTCGATTTACTTCTTTTTCACAGTTCAGCAGACGTTCTTCCTGTTTCATGCTTAATCTGTGTTCAGTTTTCGACGGGCTATCCACTGGGTCATCTTACCGCTAAATCTGAGAGGGTGCGATGGGGAGTTTCCCTTGTTAGCTGTACAACTTCCAGTTTTGCATTGGTTGGTTGATTGATTTGACGGAGGCGACCAAACAGTGAGGTCATCGATCGCATCGGATTAGGGGAAAGATGGGGAAGGAAGTCGGCCATGCCCTTTGAAAGAAACCATCACGGCATTTGCCTGAAGCGACTTACGGAAATCACAGAAAAGGTAAATCAGGATGGCCGGTCGTGGATTTGAACCGTCGTCCTCGCGAATGGGAGTCCAGATCGCTATTCGGTAACTACTGCCAGGTTGAAGACAGCCGTTTGGTAAAGCCCCGCGTCCTGCTTCGTGAAGGCGTCCGTAACTGCCAGCTGCACATCGTCGTCCGACGGGAATCGTCGGCCATTCATGGCCTTTTTTTAAGCGACCGGAGGCGTGAAAATCGCATGGGGATTAGGACTGTAGGGTCTCTCACATGAGTTGGGGAACTTCTGCTTTACAACATTTCCTGTATGGTGACGTACGTTATCACGAAGCATCAGCGCCATTGTTGCAGCTTTCCGGGACATTTCTGAACCACACGCCCTAATCGCTACACTGTTGCGTAGTACCATTCCCCAGTTATGGAGAGACCAGGTTCCTTGAGATCAATAAGCAATGGGCCCGAGTAATCAAAGAACCGAGTGTACGTCAACTCTCCAGCTGGTGGATGACTTGAAAAACGGTAGACAGACACGATGCCCGTTACACATTCTCCGTTTTCCAATTGATGTCTTGTTTGTCCTTCGGCAGCCAAGAGAAGAATAACAGGGCGTTGGTTCTGTTTGGATGCATATAGTAGTAACTTCGCCTTTGTTCACGTTTTCGCATTTACGCAAGTGGGAATGACAATAATCCCACACTAATCCCTTGCGTGCGTGGTTATATGCCTGCATTTGAGTACCGCTGCGTTGCATATAGGCTGCAGCAACGCCCTCAAACGAAAAATTGTTATCCGTTATTATAGGTTATCTGTCTTGAGCTGACTGCAATGTAATTAAAAAGAACTACACCAGACGCGTTTCGCTTTTATTTATAAAGCGTCTTCTGTGGCATTCTGTAAGCTGGAGCCGGCCGCGGTGGTGTCGCGGTTAAGGCGCTCAGTCCGGAACCGCGTGACTGTTACGGTCGCAGGTTCGAATCCTGCCTGGGGCATGGCTGCGTGTGTTGTCCTTAGGTTAGTTAGGTTTAAGTAGTTCTAAGTTCTAGGGGACTGATGACCATAGATGTTAAGTCCCACATTACTCAGAGACAGTTTTTTGTAAGCTGGATATACACCTTTGCAAATTTATTTTTTGATTCTTTTAGGTTGAAAACAGGGTTTTCTTTATGAAGTTGGTCTGTAAGCTACTTGCGGTGTTTCTTTACATAGTCTGCACCTACCCCTCTTCCCAGCAGTGACTGATGCCGATAGGCTTCATTCCACATCTGCAGTTTTTAGCATTTTGCGATATTTCCTGTGCTGCACTATTTATAATTGACTTTCTTAATTGTTTTTCTTTCATCACTGCTACAGTGTTTATGTCTATTCGTTTGTTTTCGTTCACGTTGTGAGTGTTGCCAAGCTATGAAACGATTTTGTTTGTGTGTGTGTGTATGTGTGTGTGCGCGCGCGTGCGTGTGTGTGTAAGAGAGAGAGACAGAGAGAGAGGAAGGTAGTGAAATTGTCTTGTATGTAGAGACGTGAGAGAGGTAGTGGATTTTTTTTTTTTTTTTTTCAAAGGGGAGCGAGGGGAGGAACGACAGGGACAGCCTGGACAGTGATCATGGGATAGATATGGGAGAAAATGTTAGTGGTAAATGGTGCCTGTGCTTATATTTGTACTTTTAGTGTTATATTAAGTGGTCAATCGAAAGAGTGTGTGGTGTGCCAAGTTGATCTGATCATTTATGAGTTTTTTTCTTTTCTGTTATGGTTTTTTGGATGTGGTAGTTTTCTTGTAAGGCGAGCAGGTTTTTTTTGTTGTTGTTTACCCTTATGATTTCCATTGTCTGTGTGTGTGGTTGTAATTTTATGCTGGTGTTGGCGTAAGTGTTCTGCAAAAGTTGCATGATTTGTCCTAAACTTACATGCTCTAACATGCTTTTATCTGGTGTCAGATGTCCTCCTCGTTTGACCTATTTACCTTCCATCACATGAATTGCATTTCAGTTGATATACTTCTGATTTCTGATACAGATCAGTTTTTCCCAATGTTTTTGGGAAGCATTTCTGAATTAAGTTGTTGGTTTGGTGTGCTATTTTTATGCCTTGTTTTTTGAAAACATTGGATATTCTGTGTGTGTATTTGTGGTTGTATGTTATTGTATACCTTCTTTTACTTTCTGCTTCTTTCAAACTCTGTGCTGTTTCTATTCTTGTATTTTGAATGTGATATTGTTCTTGTGTTGGTGACAGTTGGGTGTTTGTTCTTTTCTGGTTCTTGGTTCCAATTTTAATCAGCTTTGTTACTAAGTTCTCTTTGTATCCATTGTTTGCGGCTATTTGTATTATAGTATTCATTTCTTTTTTCTAATTGTCTGTATCTAATGATTCTGTGTTTAGTCTCCGGAGCACGTATCTAAGTGCTGCCTGCTTTTGAGAATTCGGATGCTGTGATGTCTCGTGTATATTTGTGTTTGTTGTCGGTTTTCTGTACATGGCAAAAGTGTGTTGGTTGTTTTGAATCTTTATGGTGATGTCCTAGAAATTTAACTGTCTATTTTGCTCTTTCCCTATTGTAAAATGTATCTTATCGTGAACAGAATTTATGTCTGTGTGTAACTGGCCAATTTTATTGTTTGGTTCATCTATGAAGCCCAGCTTTTTAATCGCTAATTATGGCATGGAAGACCTCTGGGACATTACATAGCGCCGGCCCCTAGTTCTACGTGGCTAGTTGCGGTTTCACTCTCGGTGGTAAACGCGCTTGGCGGACGATGGGGTCTGCAAAGCGGCCGGAAGTTCCACTCAGCGCTAGTCTGGCGTGCTGCTATCACTTCCGGTAGGTGTTCGCTTCGCGCCTGGCTTGCGCTGCTCGTACATTCGCAGAGTTGCGCATTCTGCAGTGCAGAGGCGACTTCACGGGAAACGTCACACGTACATTTCTGTGTACTTGAGGCTCATTGGCCCTTTGTATTGAAGTTGCTGGCGCTCCCAGTAGACACTAGATTGTTGTTGTTGTTGTTGTGGTCTTCAGTCCTGAGACTGGTTTGGTGCAGCTCTCCATGCTACTCTATCCTGTGCAAGCTTCATCATCTCCCAGTACTTACTGCAACCTACATCCTTCTGAATCTGCTTAGTGTATTCGTCTCTTGGTCTCCCTCTACGATTTTTACCCTCCACGCTGCCCTCCAGTACTAAATTGGTGATCCCTTGATGCCTCAGAACATGTCCTACCAACCGATCACTTCTTCCAGTCAAGTTGTGCCACAAACTTCTCCCCAATTTTATTCAATACCTCCTATTAGTTATGTGCTCTACCCATCTAATCTTCAACATTCTTCTGTAGCACCACATTTCGAAAGCTTCTATTCTCTTCTTGTCTAAACTACTTATCGTCCACGTTTCACTTCCATACATGGCTACACTCCATACAAATACTTTCCGAAACGATTTCCTGGCACTTAAATCTATACTCGATGTTAACAAATTTCTCTTCTTCACAAACGCTTTCCTTGCCATTGCCAGTCTACATTTTATAACTTCTCTGCTTTGACCGTCATCAATTGTTTTGCTTCCCAAACAGCAAAACTCCTTTACTACTTTAAGTGTCTCATTTCTTAATCTAATTCCCTCAGCATCACCCAATTTAATTTGACTACATTCCATTATCCTCGTTTTGCTTTTGTTGCTGTTCATCTTATATCCTCCTTTCAAGACCCTGTCCATTCTGTTCAACTGCTCTCCCAAGTCCTTTGCTGTCTCTGACAAAAATACGATGTCACTGGCGAACCTCAAAAGTTTTATTTCTTCTCCATGGATTTTAATACCTACTCCGAATTTTTCTTTTGTTTCCTTTACTGCTTGCTCATTATACAGATTGAATAACATCGGGGAGAGGCTACAACCCTGTCTTACTCCCTTCCCAACCACTGTTTCCCTTTCATGTCCCTCGAATCTTATAACTGCCATCTGGTTTCTGTACAAATTGTAAATAGCGTTTCGCTCCCTGTATTTTACCCCTGCCACCTTCAGAATTTGAAAGAGAGTATTCCAGTCAACACTGTCCAAAGCTTTCTCTAAGTCTACAAACGTAGAATGCTAGAAACGTAGGTTTGCCTTTTCTTAATCTTTCTTCTAAGATAAGTCGTACGGTGAGTACTGCCTCGCGTGTCCCAATATTTCTACGGAAGCCAAACTGATCTTCCCCGAGGTCGGCTTCTACCAGTTTTTCCGTTCGTCTGTAAAGAATTCGCGTTACTATTTTGCAGCCGTGACTTATTAAACAGATAGTTTGGTAATTTTCATATCTGTCAACACCTGCTTTCTTTGGGATTGGAATTATTATATTCTTCTTCAAGTCTGGGGTATTTCGCCTGTCTCGTACATTTTACTCACCAGATGGTAGAGTTTTGTCAGGATTGGCTCTCCCAAGGGTGTCAGTAGTTCTAATGGAATGTTGTCTACTCCGGGGGCCTTGTTTCGACTTAGGTCTTTCAGTGCTCTGTCAAACTCTTCACACAGTATCATATCTCCCATTTCATCTTCACCTACATCCTCTTCCATTTCCATAATATTGCCCTCAAGTCTATCGCCCTTGTATAGACCCTCCATATACTCCTTCAACCTTTCTGGTTCTTTGCTTAGAACTCGGTTTCCATCTGAGCTCTTGATATTCGTACAAGTGGTTCTCTTTTCTCCAAAGGTGTCTTTAATTTTCCTCTAGGCAGTATCTATCTTAACCCAGTGAGATAAGCCTCTACTTTCTTACATTTGTACCCTAGCCATCCCTGATTAGCCATTTTGCACTTCCTGTCGATCTCCTTTTGAGACGTTTGTATTCCTTTTTGCCTGCTTCATTTACTGCATTTTTATATTTTCTCCTTTCATCGATCAAATTCAATATTTCTTCTGGCACCCAAGGATTTCTACTAGCCCTTGTCTTTTTACCTTCTTGATCTACCTACTTCATCCGTCAAGGCTACCCATTCTTCTTCCAGTGTATTTCTTTTCCCCATTCTTGTCAATTGTTCCCTTATCCTCTCCCTGAAACTCTGTACAACCTCTGGTTTAGTCAGTTTATCCAGGTCCCATCTCCTTAAATTTGCATATACTTCAGTTATGGTAACGACGTTAAGGTGGGTCCGCCTTTTTGCAGGTATGCATTTATTGTTTTCTTTTAACACCAAAATTGTAAATAGACAACATCACCGTACACCAAATCAGCAAATGAGCTACATACCAGTTAACCTTCAAAAGATGTCATTCAATGTAACTCACGTGTCAAAAGTCAAGGGATACCTGCTAATACTGTACAATTTTCACTGCAATAGGGTCTGCAGCTGCGATGCATCTTTTGAAAGATTTCGTGATGCCTTCAGCTTCCATTTTCTTTATTTCGTGTACGATTGTACAATTTCACCCTTAAGCCTTTTTGAAGTATTTTATGGATGATTTTTTTACTAGAAATATTGTGTCGAACCTGTTTTTGCCCGGGGTAGTATAGCAACAGCCGGCAACCGTGGTCTAGCGGTAGCGTCTTTGATTACTGATCAAAAGGTCCTCAGTCCCAGGTTGGAAACCTACCGCCGCGTAAGTTCTGAATATAATCAGCATTGGCAGCCGAAGACGTCCGGCATAAGAAGTCAGCCTCATTCCGCCAACGGCCTTGTCAAACAGGGCGGAGCAGCTGACACAGTTTCAGGACACTCTCTTGTCCTTGGGGTGGGAAACTGCCCCTAAACGCCGAAGAATCAGCAATGACCAACGACATGAGGGTGAAGAAGGCAATGGAAACCACTGCATTAGAGACACATATCGTATATCCACAGCACATGTGGCCTGTAATTGAAGAAGTGTCATGATGAGCGCTTGGAGAGCGCTTCGTTACAGGATCATTTAGTAATAGCAAAAGCGTTACGGAGATGATAGATTAACTCCAGTGAAAGACCCTGCAGGAGAGACGCTCAGTAGTTCGGTAAGGGCTTTTGTTGAAGTTTCGAGAACATACCTTCACCGAGGAGTCAAGCAGTATGTTGCTCCCTTCTACGTATACTCGCGCAGAGACGATGAGGATAAAATCAGAGAGATTAGAGCCCACACAGAGGCATACCGACAATCTTTCTTTCCACGGACAATACGAGACTGGAATAGAAGGGAGAACCCATAGAGGTACTCAAGGTACCCTCCGCCGCACACCGTCAGCAATGCGGAGTATGGATGTAGATGTAGATGTAGTAGATGATCTCTCTATTGACAAAAGATTCCTGAATAGTCCCCCATTCGGATCACCGGGAGGTTTCCATGAGAAAAAGATTGAATAATCAACGAAAGGATAACGTTTACGACTCTGGCCGTGGGATGTCAGAAGCTTGAACGTGTTGGGGAAACTAGAAAATCTGAAAAGGCTCAATCTAGATATAGGAGGGGGTCAGTGGAGTGAAGTGGAAAGTAGTATTTCTGATCAGATGAGTATAGGGTAATATCAACAGCAGCAGAAAATGGTATAATGGGAATAGGATTCGTTATTAATAGGAAGGTAGGGCAGAGAGTGTGTTACTGTGAACAGTTCAGTGATAGGGTTGTTCTTGTCAGAATTGACAGCAAACCAACACTGCCAACGATAGTTCAGGTATATACGCCGACGTCGCAAGCTGAAGATGTAAAATGAAATGGTTGAAATGGCTCTGAGATCATCAGTCCCATGACACTTAGAACTACTTAAACCTAAGGACATCATACACATCCATGCCCGAGGCAGGATTCGAACCTGCGACCGTAGTGGTCGCGCGGTGCCAGACTGTAGCGCCTAGAACCGCTCGGCCACAGAGGCCGGCGCTGAAGATGAAGATATACAGAAATTATATGAGGATATTGGAGAAGGGGAAAAAACGATTGGCAGAAGAAAAAAATTGTGTGAAAATTAATCTATAAATGGCGCTGTATGTGCCAGAATACGTAAATCCAAACACCTATCATGCGCACCACTCATTGAAGTTGGTGTAAACACGCCGGGTAGATGGCTTTCCTTCCTTTCGCGTCTGCGGCGTTCGCCATCACTGTCTCAATGCAGGATCGGGCTCTGCTTGTGAACTCTGTATTACAAGAATGATGACTGTGCACATTTCGCTCTGCAGAAATTCCAGGCAGTGTAGGTTTGGAAAAAAGGCATTGGTCCGATGACTGCCGTGGGTCTGGAGAAAATGATTTGGAAATTCGAAAACACCGGTTCTTTTTGTGTGGAGCCTGGCAGAGGGAAGAAACGAAGTGATTCAACATCAGTGGAAGCAGTGGCCACAGCAATACAGGAGGAGATGAGTGGTGGTGTGCAAACGTGTAGTGCACGGAGAATTGCCCCAACATTAGACATACCCACAAGCACCTTGTGTAAAATCCTACAAAACATTCTTCTTTGCTGTCCATTCAAAATTACCCATGTGCACGAGTTGTTTCCTGTTGACCTGCGAACAACAGAGACCTTTGCTTTAGAATTTCTTGCTCGCATGGGCGTGGACAGTGACCGGCCGTGGAAGATTTTGTTGACAGATGAAGCCCACTTCCATCTGACAGGATATGTCAACACACAAAACTGTCGGATATGGGCAATGGAAAATCGACACGCAAATCGACCAGTACCACTTCATCCTGAAAAGGTGACTGTGTGGTGCGGTTTTACCGCATCATTTATCAAGGGCCATGTTTCTTCGAAGAGACAGGTGCTTCCGGTCCTGTTACCTGTATCGTCACAGGAAAGCGCTGTGATGTCTTTTGCGCAACCACGTCATTCCAGCTCTCCAACGGCGTGGATGTGTGGATAGGATCATATTTATGCAAGGTGGCGCTCCTCCGCACATTGCAAATCCAGTTAAGCAGCTGCTGAAACGCCATTTCGGAAATGCTGGAATTATCAGCCGCCATTTCCCTACAGCCTGGCCGTCCCGATCACCTGATCTTAATCCGTGTGACTTCTGGCTGTGGGGCTGTAAGATGTTGTGTTCAGTGTTCCGATTGCAAACTTAGGTGCACTGAAGGCACGCATTGCGCAACACATTGTGAAGGTGACCCCAGAAACACTTCGATCAGTTGTGGATCATGCTGTTTCTCGATTTCAACTTGTTGCAGAAAACGGTGGACAGGATACTGAGCATGTTTTGCGGCACTCACATGGAAATTAATAATCCGATTTTATTTTCATTGGTGCTTTTCATGCGGTTTTGGCCTCAGGACAGTTAAAAAACCGATGTGATTGATGCTTTTTATGCGGTTTTCGCCTCAGGGCAATTAAAAGTTGATGTGATTGATGCTTTTATGCGGTTTCTAGCCTCAGGACAATTGAAAACTGTTTTTTCCCTTACGCTGTGATATGACCTTGCCATGGTGGATGGGCTTACTGACCTAACAGCACCACACCTGCACAACCATGCACACAGAGTAGTACCGTTTGTTTAACGTCAAACGTACACCTTAGGCATTGTCGTATGATTCATTTGTCATTTGTAGTCGATCCCTAATAAGTTATGATGCTTGCAGTGCCATCTATTGCTACATCTTGTAACTATTTATTTTTCTTCTGCCATACGTTTTCCCCCTTTTCCGAAAATATTCCGTTGCAATTTGACGTCATTCTAACCAGTGGTATTATTTCTACAGTGGTTTGAAAGTTTAACTATAATCACCCTGTATCTTCGCGCCATCTGCGTCAGTTCACAATTGAAAAACGTACGAGAACAGACGTTCGTTGTGAGGTTAACGTTGGTAATAGTTTATGTAATTTATGCAATTTTCACCGCTTTGAACGAAACAGCTTGCATCGTCGCTGCTGGGACGCACAGTCTTCCGACCTATAAAAGGAACACCGGCGCTGTCCAGGTTCTTCGTAACTCCTGGAAAGCAAGGCGCAGACGAAGCGTGGGGGACGGCGCATTCCGCTAGTCTTTGTTGTCAATGGCTCACAGTTAGCAGCAGAGATAGGCGGACGGCCGCAGCTTCGGCAGGAGACAAACAACGGGAAACAAAAACGTCGGGAGCGCCGGCAGCTGCGAATGGGGACGCACTCCGAGTTTTCTCCGAAAAGCGGGACTTGTTTACAAACACGCCGCGAGCTGCTACCTTGCGAGACTGAGAACGATACCTGGTCGCCTGCACAGTAGCTTTAGTAGCAGTACTTCATTTTTTTACCGCTTTCTGTTGTTGCGTAGTTGCTTCATAATTCATGGAGGTATGTTCCGTCTTTGCAAATAACGGTAAGGTTCAAATGGCTCTGAGCACTGTGGGATCCAACTTCTCAGGTCATCAGTCCCCTAGAACTTAGAACTACTTAAACCTAACCAACCTAAGAACATCACACACATCCATGCCCGAGGCAGGATTCGAACCTGCGACCGTAGCGGTCGCGCGGTTCCAGACTGTAGCGCCTAGAACCGCTCGGCCACCCCGGCCAGAAAATAACGGCAAGGCGACTTGTTTTTTTGCCATACGCGTTTCGCTTCTTTTATTTATGAATATCTTCAGTGGTCTCTAAATTGCAGAACAAGTTTCGTGAGCGAAATTATCGTTTGGTATTACGATTTCCTTTTCGGTTAATCCATGTGTGTTGTCCTGGAGATGTGTTTGGTCGATGCTCATTCTCCAGATGCCCAGTTTCCGGTGTTTTTTTACCCACAGTTACTACAACACTTCAGTTTCACTTTTCACTGTGTGCTGAACGTGTGTGTGTTCAGGGAGTAGTGTTGCCAACTGTCACTGTGTGTCTTCTGTTTATGCTTATGTTTATGCTTAAGTATGGTTGTCCGCAGCTCGTGGTCTCGCGGTAGCCTTCTCGCTCCCCGAGCACGGGGTACCGGGTTCCATTCCTGGCGGGGTCAGGGATTTTCACCTGTCCCGAGATGACTGGGTGTTGTTGTGTCGTCTTCTTCATCATCATTCATCTCCATTACGGTCGGGGAAGGCAGCGGCAAACCACCTCCACTAGGACCTTGCCTAATACGGCGGTGCGGGTCTCCCGCATCATTCCCCAAGCTCTGTCAAGAAGCATGGGACTCCATTTCCATGTACACTCCTGGAAATTGAAATAAGAACACCGTGAATTCATTGTCCCAGGAAGGGGAAACTTTATTGACACATTCCTGGGGTCAGATACATCACATGATCACACTGACAGAACCACAGGCACATAGACACAGGCAACAGAGCATGCACAATGTCGGCACTAGTACAGTGTATATCCACCTTTCGCAGCAATGCAGGCTGCTATTCTCCCATGGAGACGATCGTAGAGATTCTGGATGTAGTCCTGTGGAACGGCTTGCCATGCCATTTCCACCTGGCGCCTCAGTTGGACCAGCGTTCGTGCTGGACGTGCAGAGCGCGTGAGACGACGCTTCATCCAGTCCCAAACATGCTCAATGGGGGACAGATCCGGAGATCTTGCTGGCCAGGGTAGTTGACTTACACCTTCTAGAGCACGTTGGGTGGCACAGGATACATGCGGACGTGCATTGTCCTGTTGGAACAGCAAGTTCTCTTGCCGGTCTAGGAATGGTAGAACGATGGGTTCGATGACGGTTTGGATGTACCGTGCACTATTCAGTGTCCCCTCGACGATCACCAGAGGTGTACGGCAAGTGTAGGAGATCGGTCCCCACACCATGATGCCGGGTGTTGGCCCTGTGTGCCTCGGTCGTATGCAGTCCTGATTGTGGCGCTCACCTGCACGGCGCCAAACACGCATACGACCATCATTGGCACCAAGGCAGAAGCGACTCTCATCGCTGAAGACGATACGTCTCCATTCGTCCCTCCATTCACGCCTGTCGCGACACCACTGGAGGCGGACTGCACGATGTTGGGGCGTGAGCGGAAGACGGCCTAACGGTGTGCGGGACCGTAGCCCAGCTTCATGGAGGCGGTTGCGAATGGTCCTCGCCGATACCCCAGGAGCAACAGTGTCCCTAATTTGCTGGGAAGTGGCGGTGCGGTCCCCTACGTCACTGCGTAGGATCCTACGGTCTTGGCGTGCATCCGTGCGTCGCCGCGGTCCGGTCCCAGGTCGACGGGCACGTGCACCTTCCGCCGACCACTGGCGACAGCATCGATGTACTGTGGAGACCTCACGCCCCACGTGTTGAGCAATTCGGCGGTACGTCCACCCGGCCTCCCGCATGCCCACTATACGCCCTCGCTCAAAGTCCGTCAAGTACACATACGGTTCACGTCCACGCTGTCGCGGCATGCTTCCAGTGTTAAAGTGTGCGGTGGAGCTCTGTATGCCACGGCAAACTGGCTGACACTGACGGCGGCGGTGCACAAACGCTGCGCAGCTAGCGCCATTCGACGGCCAACACCGCGGTTCCTGGTGTGTCCGCCGTGCCGTGCATGTGATCATTGCTTGTACAGCCCTCTCGCAGTGTCCGGAGCAAGTATGGTGGGTCTGACACACCGGTGTCAATGTGTTCTTTTTTCCATTTCCAGGAGTGTATATGGTTTGATGTTTGTTCTGCGTGTATATGCATGTGTGTGTTTTGCTATCTGTCAATGTGTTATACTTTCTGTTAGTGGATTTGTTTTTTAGTCACTGAAACGATAACGAACAAAAATCCGAAACATAACCACAGTAAATAGTTAATGAATTTAAAACCTCTATCTCTCTCTCCCTCTCTGTCTCTCCGTCTTTCTCTCTCTCTCTCTCTCTCTCTCTCACTCACACACACAAACAATGCAATCACACAAAGAGTAACACACTCACACATAACGAAACACACACACAGACACACAAACACACACACACACACACACACACACACACACACACACACACACAGAAAACGAACGGACAAATATCACACAAGCAAAAGATGAAAGACATAGACATAACAAAAGCTGAAACTTCCTGGCAGATTTAAACTGCGTGCCGAACCGGGAGTCGAACTCGGGACCTTTGCCTTTCGCGGGCAAGTGCTATACCATCTGAGCTACCCAAGCACGACTCGAGCCCCGTCCTCACTGCTTCACTTCTGCCAGTACCTCGTCTCCTACCTTCCAAACTTTATTTTGCCTACAGTACATATATCTTCAACATAGAATGGAAAGTGGAAGTGAAGTATTATAATAAACGTATGTGGAAAAAACGCCGGGAATCGGCCATCTAGAGAATGCGGACAGAGTAAACGCATCTCCAAGAGCACACAAATAGACTAGCAACAATGGAAATCGTAAATAACGCCAAATGACAGTTAAATCTCACGAAACGTGGGCTACAAGAGTTGTGATAAACATGAGAAAACGTTACATAGTAACATAGTTTTAACTACTACAGATTGCATTTACTATACATATAAAAACAAACATGTACTATAGGCCGCTAAAGGCGCTTCATAAATAAAAGAAGCGAAACGCGTATCGCAAAAAACAACTGCTTTGGATTTAGCTGTAGAGATGGAACATAACTCATGAAAGTACTATTTTAATTCATCTGTAGAATTCTATTACAAGGATATTGGGTTTATCTTGGTATTGTTGTTTGTTGTTGTTGTTTTCAGTCCTGAGACTGGTTTGATGCAGCTCTCCATGCTACTCTATCCTGTGCAAGCTTCTTCATCTCCCAGTACCTACTGCAACCTACATCCTTCTGAATCTGCTTACTGTATTCATCTCTTGGTCTCCCTCTTCGATTTTACCCTCCACGCTGCCCTCCAATACTAAATTGGTGATCCCTCGATGTCTCAGAACATGTCCTACCAACCGATCCCTTCTTCTGGTCAAGTTGTGCCACAAACTTCTCTTCCCCCCAACCCTGTTCAACACTTCCTCATTAGTTATGTGATCTACCCATCTAATCTTTAGCATACTTCTGTAGCACCACATTTCGAAAGCTTATATTCTCTACTTGTCCAAACTATTTATCGTCCATGTTTCACTTCCATACATTACTACACTCCATACAAATACTTTCAGAAACGACTTCCTGACACTTAAATCTATACTCGATGTTAACAAATTTCTCTTCTTCAGAAACGCTTTCCTTGGCATTGCCAGTCTACATTTTATATTCTCTCTACTTCGACCATTATCAGTTATTTTACTCCTCAAATAGAAAAACTCATTTACTACTTTAAGAGTCTCATTTCCTATTCTAATTCCCGCAGCATCACCCGACTTAATTCGACTACATACCATTATCCTCGTTTTGCTTTTGTTGATGTTCATCTTATACCCTTCTTTCAAGACACTGTCCATTCCGTTCAACTGTTCTTCCTAGTCCTTTGCTGTCTCTGACAAAATTACAACGTCAAAGTTTTTATTTCTTCTCCATGGATTTTAATACCTACTCCGAATTTTTCTTTTGTTTCCTTTACTGCTTGCTCAATATACAGATTGAATAACATCGGGGAGAGGCTACAACCCTGTCTTACTCCCTTCCCAACCACTGTTTCCCTCTCATGTCCCTCGAATCTTATAACTGCCATCTGGTTTCTGTACAAATTGTAAATAGCCTTCGCTCCCTGTATTTTACCCCTACCACCTTCAGAATTTGAAAGAGAGTGTTCCAGTCAACATTGTCAAAAGCTTTCTCTAAGTCTACAAATCCTAGAAACGTAGGTTTGCCTTTCCTTAATCTTTCTTCTAAGATAAGTCGTAGGGTCAGTATTGCCTCACGTGTTCCAATATTTCTACGTAATTCAAACTATTCTTCCCCGAGGTGGGCTTCTACCAGTTTTTCCATTCGTCTGTAAAGAATTCGCGTTAGTATTTTGCAGCTGTGACTTATTGAACTGATAGTTCGGTAATTTTCACATCTGTCAACATCTGCTTTCTTTGGGATTGGAATTATCATATTCTTCTTGAAGTCTGAGGGTATTTGGCCTTTCTCATACATCTGGTTACCAGATGGTAGAGTTTTCTCAGAACTGGCTATCCCATGGCTGTCAGCAGTTCTAATGGAATGTTGTCTACTCCTGGGTCCTTGTTTCGACTTACGTCTTTCAGTGCTCTGTCAAACTCTTCACGCAGTATCATATCTCCCATTTCACTCACCTTCATCTACCTCCTCTTCCATTTCCACAATATTGTGGAAATGTATAAACCCGCTATATACTACTTCCACCTTTCTGCTTTCCCTTCTTTGCTTTGAACTGGGTTTCCATCTGAGCTCATGATAATCATGCAAGTTGTCCTCTTTTCTCCAAAGGTCTCTCTAATTTTCCTACTGGCAGTATGTATCTTACCCATCATGCCATAACCCTCTACATCCTTACATTTGTCCTCTAGCAATGCCTGCTTAGACATTTTGCTCTTCCTGTCGATCTCGTTTTTGAGACGTTTGCATTCCTTTTTGCCTGCATCACTTACTGCATTTTTATATTTCCTCCATTCATCTATTAAATTCAATATTTCTTCTGTTACCCTAGGGTTGCTACTAGCCCTCGTCTTTTTACCAACTTGATCCTCTGCTGCCTTCACTATTTCATCCCTCAAAGCTACCCATTCTTCTTCTACTGTATATCTTTCCCCATTCTTGTCAATTGTTCCCTTATGCTCTCCCTGAAACTCTGTATAACCTCTGGTTGTTTCAGTTTATCCAGGTCCCATCTCCTTAAATTCCCACCTTTTTGCAGTTTCTTCAGTTTTAATGTACAGTTCATAATCAATAGATTACTGTCAGAGGCCACATCTGCCCCTGGAAATGTCTTAGAATTTAAAATCTGGTTCCTAAATCTCTGTCTTACCATTATATAATCTATCTGAAACCGTTTAGAATCTCCACGGTTCTTCCATGTATACAACCTTCTTTCATGATTCTTGAACCAAGTGTCAGCTGTGATTAAGTTGTGCTCTGTGCAAAATTCTACCAGGCGGCTCCCTCTTTCATTTCTTAGTCCCAATCCATATTCACCTACTACGTTTCATTCTCTTCCTTTTCCTACTGAATTCCATTCACCCATGACTATTAAATTTTTACCTCCCTTCACTACCTGAATAATTTCTTTTATCTCATCATACATTTCATCAACTTCTTCATCATCTGCAGAACTAGTTGGCATATAAACTTGTACTACTGTAGTAGGCGTGGGCTTCGTGTCTATCTTGACCACAATAATGCGTTCACTATGCTGCTTGTAGCAACTTACCCGCACTCCTATTTTTTATTCATTATTAAACCTACTCCTGCATTACCCTATTTGATTTTGTATTTATAACCCTGTATTCACCTGACCAAAAGTCTTGTTCCTCCTGCCGCTCCGATCCGTAGAATGCCAGTTTTCTTTCTCCTGATAACGACGTCCTCTTGAGTAGTCCCCGCCCGGAGATGGGGGACTATTTTGCCTCCGGAATATTTTACCCAAGAGGACGCCATCATCATTTAATCATACAGTAAAGCTGAATGACCTCGGGAAAAATTAAGGCTGTAGTTTCCCCTTGCTTTCAGCCGTTCGCAGTACCAAAATAGCAAGGCTGTTTTGGTTAGTGTTACAAGGCTAGATCAGTCAATCATCCAGACTGTTACCCCTGCAATTACTGGAAGGACACGTTTGTCTGGCCTCTCAACAGATACCCCTCCGTTGTGGTTGCACCTACGCTACGGCTGTATATATCGTTGAGGCACGCAAGCCTCCCCACCAACGGCAAGGTTCATGGGGGGGGGGGGGGGGGCTCTTGGTATTACAATTTCAATTTAAAAACAACAGAAATAGAGTTATTAACGTCACAGAAGTTTACATACTTATAGGAGTAGGTCTGGTATGTCAGCGATGGAATAGTTAATCAGCCATTGTCTCATAGTAGGAACCCTACCGGCATTTGCCTGAAGTAATTTAGGAAAAGAGCAGAAAACCTAAATAATGGTGACTGGATGAAGACGACAATGATGTTTGGTTTGTTGGGCCCTCAAGTGCGCGGTCATCAGTGCCTGTACGAAGTCTCAGTTTTTTCACAGTCCAATTTTTGCACAGTCCAATCTAGCCACAGTCACGAATGATCATGGCGATGATGAAATGATGAGAACAACGCAAACACCCAGTTCCTGGGCAGAGAAAATCGCAACCAGGCCGGGAACCGAACACGGGACCTCGTGATCCAGAAGCAGCAATGCTAGACCACGAGCTGCGGGTTGGCTGGATGAAGACTGGAGCCTCCACCCTCCTGAAAACACGGTCACACTGTTTAAAGCAGTGCTACCGCATTTAGTATTCCCCTAGTCTACAATTCTATTTCACAAATAAGTTATTTAATAATGCTGAGAAGCTGATGCTGCACTGTTCATTCATTTCTCTTTCCCTGTCGCTGCACACACTGCACACACTATCAGCTGACATCAGGACCATTTTGTGTAATGCAACTTCCCATCTTCTGGCCTGAGAAGCTGAGTCAGCACTCCTCTATAATGAGTGAGATGTGGAGCTCAGAAAGAGGATGAGGTCTTAGTATCATGCATTGTATAGCTTTGGGAGTAAGTTACTCCATAATAGAAAAAAAGAACGAACAGTGTAGTGTGAAAGTGTTGTATGGAATGATAGATGTTTCAATATCGTTATTGCTATTTGTTCTACAAGTCCTCTCCGATAGCTTCTCTACAATATCCATATGGCAGAATCTCGCAGTTGTGTGGGTTGTAACACAGTAGATTCTGACGAGCACCGCCTCAGCTGTGGAGAGGCGGAACCGGTTTGGCACCTAGTGCAGCAGATGCTGGATTATCTCTTGCGAGTTACGCCGGAGCATATATCTGCACGCACGTTATTGTTTCCGGATGAGACATCTCACCCCAAGACTCGGACCAACTCCGTCACCTGGATACGTGGATATGCGGTCCATTACCTCTATCGTGACGGACCCAAGAATTTACTTGACTTCCGGCTCTATTTGGAAGAAAGACATCATGCTTTTGCCGGGCATACCAGATATCGACAATGTTTCGCACACTACCTGTGGAGTGCCTTTCACAACCCGCCGCCGTAGTTGGAATGTCCCAGGCAGTGGTAGATGAGGTCAGAACGAACTACATACGATCATACATTGAACTATTTTTATCAGTGGGCGCAGTCGCTGGGAAGACTAACTACGAAGGGGTAGCTTTATTTTAATGTTATTTATGTTTCTTATCTTCTATGGTGTCTTCACTCTGTTTTAGTTTTCCAGGCTTGGTATCTATATAAATAAAAAATAAAAAACAATAAAAAATTTAAAAAATATATACAAAAAATTCGTTCCGCACCCTACTAGAAATATCCTTCCTTTCATCGTGTTTTTCTGGGTTGGTGCACACGCGTTAGTCCCATATAGTATAGTTTCTTCACATTTTAGATGGGAGGATGGTTACGTATAGTTGGAAAGGCAACGCCTGAAGAGGTAGGAGTTCATTTTTGTTTGGAAGGGACACAAGAGGCGGTGCCCCATAGGGATGGCTACGATTTTGTTTTATTTCTTTAAAGAAAAGACGGATAGAGCGTAAAAGTAAAAAAAAAGAAAAAAAGATAGCTGACTGGTCCGCGTGACGGATTGCCGTCCTACGGGCCCGGGTTCGATTCCCGGCTGGGTCGAAGATTTTCTCCGCTCAGGGACTGGCTGTTGTGTTGTCTTCATCGTCATTTCTTCCTCATTCGGCCCGCAGGTCGCCTAGTGTGGCGTCGAATGTAATAAGACCTGCCCCAAGGCGGCCGGATCTGCCCCTGAAGGGGCCTCCCGGCTAATGACGCCAAACGCTGTTTTCCATTTTTTCTACAGTTTTCACTAAACCCCTCCCCTGTATTATCTGAGTAATCCTTCACTGCAGAGAATGTACTGCTTTACAAGCACTTTTCAACAACTTTTTTTAAAGTAAGTTTGTTTTAGTGAATTATTTAATCTCTTTTGGCTACATATTGTACAGTTTTATTCCTTGGTAGCAAATGCTGTTTTGAATTTTATGTTTATTCTTTATTGGTAAATGTAATACACAACTGGTTGGCAAATACTCACACAGCGAGTTAAAATCCCCGATGTTGCATAGCGGCATTCTACAGGGTGTTACAAAAAGGTATGGCCAAACTTTCAGAAAACATTCCTCACACACAAAGAAAGAAAATATGTTATGTGGACATGTGTCCAGAAACGCTTACTTTTCATGTTAGAGCTCATTTTATTACTTCTCTTCAAATCTCATTAATCATGGAATGGAAACACACAGCAACAGAACGTACCAGCGTGACTTCAAACACTTTGTTACAGGAAATGTTCAAAATGTCATCCGTTAGCGAGGATACATGCATCCACCCTCCGTCGCATAGAATCCCTGATGCGCTGATGCAACCCTGGAGAATGGCGTATTGTATCACAGCCGTCCACAATACGAGCACGAAGAGTCTCTACATGTGGTACCGGGGTTGCGTAGACAAGAGCTTTCAAATGCCCACATAAATGAAAATGAAGAGGTTTGAGGTCAGGAGAGCGTGGAGGCCATGGAATTGGTCCGCCTCTATCAATCCATCGGTCACCGAATCTGTTGTTGAGAAGCGTACGAACACTTCGACTGAAATGTGCAGGAGCTCCATCGTGCATGAACCACATGTTGTGTCGTACTTGTAAAGGCACATGTTCTAGCAGCACAGGTAGATTATCCCGTATGAAATCATGATAACGTGCACCATTGAGCGCAGGTGGAAGAACACGGGGCCCAATCGAGACATCACCAACAATGCCTGCCCAAACGTTCATAGAAGATCTGTGTTGATGAAGTGATTGCACAATTGCGTGCAGATTCTCGTCAGCCCACACATATTGATTGTGAAAATTTACAATTTGATCACGTTGGAATGAAGCCTCATCCGTAAAGAGAACATTTGCACTGAAATGAGGATTGACACATTGTCGGATGAACCATTCGCAGAAGTGTACCCGTGGAGGCCAATCAGCTGCTGATAGTGCCTGCACACGCTGTACATGGTACGGAAACAACTGGTTCTCCCGTAGCACTCTCCATACAGTGACGTGGTCAACCTTACCTTGTACAGCAGCAATTTCTCTGACGCTGACGTCAACTGCACGAAGAACTGCCTCGTCCATTGCAGGTGTCCTCGTCGTTCTAGGTCTTCCCCAGTCGAGGAAGTACAGTACATACTGACGAAACTAAAATGAGCTCTAACATGGAAATTAAGCGTTTCCGGACACATGTTCACATAACATATTTCCTTTCTTTGTGTGTGAGGAATGTTTCCTGAAAGTTTGGCCGTACCTTTTTGTAACACCCTGTATTAGGGCTGTGCATTGGGAGCGCAAGGTCCGCTTCAGTCACCACTTTGCATTTTTTAATCAGTAATTTGGGCAGTAATGAAAGGAGCAGCACTGATGTGAACAAATTTGTAGTTCCTCAAGCTAGCCCAACAGACGTGAGGAACGAGAACGCACTGCTTTGCGTTAAGTGCACATAATTTTTCAGACAGAGTCTCATCAGAGATTTTACTCATGGAGACGTAACAAATGCGCCAAGCAAGTCACACGTTAGCCCGAAGGTCGAGTTTTACAACCTACAGCAGCAACCCAGAGGGCGCTGGCCTCGCCAGGGCCGTTTCGAGCGTTTCGGCATCTGTCCGTTGACGCGCAGTACTCTGTACCGTGCGATATGGAGTAATTGCGCTGTAACTGTCTAGCTTATCTCGAACTCCGTATATCACGGAACTGTCTCGTTAAGGCGTGGGGTAGTGGTTGTGGTGCCGTCACACCTGATCCACACCAGCTGTGGACCCTGTCGGTGAGCTGAAGAGCAGAATGGGAAATACACGCCGCTCCGGCCGTAGCACGATCGGCCTTACAGCTTATAGAAGTCACACGAATGGCCATCGACCCATTGAGCATCGCAGTACATCCTCGTAGTTAGTTCTGTGATTAGATTCAGATGGAAAGAACGTGACGTAGAATCTTGTGCTCTCATCCAATTAAGGGTAAGTGCCAATCCACATTGCTAAGTTATGTAGTTGTAGATTTGTATCGTACTCCTTTCTCTTTCTTAAGATATTAACAATCGGGGTATGGATTATAAAAAACGCCTGCAGTCACAATTTTTCGTGCTTTATTCAGCACACGATGCATTTCGGACCCTGTCGGTCCATCTTCAGGTGTGATTCGTCTGAATACATGCTTCATTTGTTCTCTTGAATGAGATGAAGTGCATATTCCTGTCACGAAAAGTTTGATGTTAGGTTACGAATATGTGCGAAATAGTGGAAAAGAAGAGCACCGTACACTTACCAAATAATCCAAGAAAACCGTTTTTAACGTTTTAGTAACAGCATAAGTTTTTTCCTCCATCGTTTTCAAGCATATCATTTCATCCAAGAGGCACATTCGCAAACACATGTTTGCAAACACTTCACAGATGCTTCTCTACACTATCTCTAGTAGATAGTGTCGGAAGTTCCATGCAGCTTTTCGCGGATGATGCTGTAGTATACAGAGAAGTTGCAGCATTAGAAAATTGTAGCGAAATGCAGGAAGATCTGCAGCGGATAGGCACTTGGTGTAGGGAGTGCCAACTGACCCTTAACATAGACAAATGTAATGTATTGTGAATACATAGAAAGAAGGATCCTTTATTGTATGATTTTATGATAACGGAACAAACACTGGTAGCAGTTACTTCTGTTAAATATCTGGGAGTATACGTGAGGAACGATTTGAAATGGAATGATCATATAAAACTAATTGTTTGTAAGGAGGGTACTAGGTTGAGATTCATTGGGAGAGTCCTTAGAAAATGTAGTCCATCGACAAAGGAGGTGGCTTACAAAACACTCGTTCGACCTATACTTGAGTATTGCTCATCAGTGTGGGATCCGTACCAGATCGGGTTGACGGAGGAGATAGAGAAGATCCAAAGAAGAGCGGCGCGTTTCGTCACAGGGTTATTTGGTAACCGTGATAGCGTTACGGAGATGTTTAGCAAACTCAAGTGGCAGACCCTGCAAGAGAGGCGCTCTGCATCGCGGTGTAGCTTGCTCGCCAGGTTTCGAGAGGGTGCGTTTCTGGATGAGGTATCGAATATACTGCTTCCCCCTACTTATACCTCCCGTGGAGATCACGAATGAAAAATTAGAGAGATTCGAGTGCGCACGGAGGCTTTCAAACAGTCGTTCTTCCCGCGAACCATACGCGACTGGAACAGAAAAGGGAGGTAATGACAGTGGCACGTAAAGTGCCCTCCGCCACACACCGTTGGGTGGCTTGTGGAGTATAAATGTAGATGTAGATGTAGGTGTGGTCAGGTCAAAGATGAATTTTTCATAGTGCTAAAGATATAATTATTAAACAATTGACATATTCAGGAAACAATTGACATATGCAGGAAATAACAGTTTTTTAAAATTACTGAAACAGATGTGGCTTCCGAAATCTGTATGTTCATTTAACATCGATTCTCTTTTTATTTTTATTTTGTGGAGGTATATCTCCAGTTGTTCTAACAGATGTAGGGTCTTACCACTGGCTTCATTATCTAATACTATCAAATTGTTTTCTAGATTGTTGATGACATGTTTCGTTTCCAACATATGTTGTGCAATGACTGATTTTTCAAAGTGGTTGAGCCTGAAAGCATTTACATGTTCCTGAAAACGGGTTTTCAAGTTTGTGCCTGTTCTCCCTACATAGTAGCCAGGACAACTGGGGCATGATACTTTGTACACTCCAATGTTGTTGTATGTTTGAGTATTTGATTTTATGTTATAGATGAGTAAGTTTGCTAATTTATTATCAGTTGAGAGTGAAACTGCTACATTTGTTTTTTTGAAAAGGTTAGCTATTTTTTTAGATATGGGGCTCAGGTTAGTGATACTGCCAAATATTTTGTCTTATTTCATAGTGTTGTCATTCGTTGCCTTGCTTTTGTGTATTTGTCTGTCTAAATTGTCAATTGTTTTGCCTGTGTAGCCATTGCTTATGGCACTGCTCTATATTGTATCTCATCCTTGAGGGTGTTTCCTTCTATATCAAGAGAGTGTACTCTGTGTAGCATGGACCTAAATGCAGCATGTATCTGTGTGGTGGGATGACACGATGAGTTGGCCAGTGTTATGTCTGTATATGTGTGGCTGAACTTATGTTTTTGTTGATGGTTCCTGATTTAAAGATCCAGGAAATTTATATTTTTTTTGTCTTCATGTTCTGTTGTGAATTTTATGTTTTTGTGGAAAGAATTGAATATTGCAAGTAGTTCTTCGATCTCATCTTTTGTTGCATCAAATAGAAACAAGGTATTATTTCCTGCAAATGTCAATTGTTTCTTGACTATGCAATTGTTTAATAATCATAACTTTAGCACTATGAAAAATTAGTCTTTGACCACACCACGTACAAAAACATCTGTGAGATTTTTACAAACATGTGTTTGAAAATGTGCCTCTTGGATGAAATGATGTGCTTGAAAACGATGGAGAAAAAGCTTACGCTATTACTAAAATGTTAAAAACGCTTTTTCTTGGATTATTTGGTAAGTTTACACTATTCATTTTTTCCACTAATTCTCACATATTTTCCGCGTCTTTCTTACGAAATTCGTAACCTAACATCAAACCTTTTCGTGACATCTCACTCAAGAGAACAAATAAAGCATGTATTGAGATCAATTACACCTGAAGATGGACCCACAGGGTCCGAAATGCATCGTGTACTGAATAAAACAGGAAAAATTGTTACTGAAGGCGTTTTTTAATTCATACCTCGAGTGCATTGAGTATAGTCACGTTTGAAGCTGCAAAATAGGGATAAAATTAAATTAAGATATTAAATTGTCCACACTCAAGAGGCGCCACCTTTAATTCGATTTTTAATATACGTAAATTGTGAAATGGAATAAATCTGATTGTCTTTCCCGGTATTTTGGACTACATATATTGAAACTCCAACTCTTTTCGAAGAGCAAGCTAGTAGTTTTGGTCAGCTTAACTTAATAATTTACATGCGTAACTACTTTCTGTGAGGCAAGCGACCTCATCCACACCGATTCATCAACAGTCGCCTGGATTGCATAGTTAGATGTCATTAAGTTCATAAGAATCGCATTCGGGGAATTTGTAATAAAATTCTTCTTCTTTTGATGCCTATCCGGTTCGGATGTTGGCGATCATGACGGCTGTCCTTCTCTTCTTCGCAGCAACACAGAATAGTTCTGTTGAAGACATACTGAACCAGCATTTAAGGTTATAAAAAAATAAAAATATTCGTCTTCTTCCAGGACATCTTTTGCTTTTGATTTTCCCTTTAAAGTATTTTTTTAGCAAATCATATCTATTTGTTTTACGCGTATGTCATAGATAATGCAACTTCCGGCATTTCACTGTCTTGATTAATTTAGGTGTTGTATTCACTCTTCTCAAAACTTTTACATTTTTCACTCTCTGTGTCCACGGTATTTTCAGGGTAGGCCTATAAAGCCACAATTAAAAGGCCTCCAGCTTCATCTTCGTGTTTTTATTTGAAGTCCATGTCTGTACCTTGTATAGGAGGACAGAATGCACAAAGCAGTGTAAAAGTCTGATTTTTGTTCTTAGGGTTAAGTTGTGGCTTTTGAAGACAACACTTATTTTCTGAAACACACTTCTTGCTTTCCCAATGCAAATCTTAATTTCTTGCGATTTATCCGAATTTTCCAAGGTATGTATATTGTTTTCCTCTTGTTCATTGGTTTATGGCTAAGTTTATTCCTGTAATATTTTCCTTACTTACGACTATAAGTTTTGTGTTTGCGTTGTTTAATTCAAACCCATACTGACTGCTAACTCTTGCAGTTCTATCCATTAATAATTGACGCTTGAACAGTATCAGAAAATACAATAGCATCGTCAGAATATCGAATGTTATTTAATCTTATTCGATTTATCAAAAGCCCTTCTTCTGCTTCTTCCAGGGATTCTCTAACTATTAATTCTGAGTATAGATCAAATACACTCCTGGAAATGGAAAAAAGAACACATTGACACCGGTGTGTCAGACCCACCATACTTGCTCCGGACACTGCGAGAGGGCTGTACAAGCAATGATCACACGCACGGCACAGCGGACACACCAGGAACCGCGGTGTTGGCCGTCGAATGGCACTAGCTGCGCAGCATTTGTGCACCGCCGCCGTCAGTGTCAGCCAGTTTGCCGTGGCATACGGAGCTCCATCGCAGTCTTTAACACTGGTAGCATGCCGCGACAGCGTGGACGTGAACCGTATGTGCAGTTGACGGACTTTGAGCGAGGGCGTATAGTGGGCATGCGGGAGGCCGGGTGCACGTACCACCGAATTGCTCAACACGTGGGGCGTGAGGTCTCCACAGTACATCGATGTTGTCGCCAGAGGTCGGCGGAAGGTGCACGTGCCCGTCGACCTGGAACCGGACCGCAGCGACGCACGGGTGCACGCCAAGACCGTAGGATCCTACGCAGTGCCGTAGGGGACCGCACCGCCACTTCCCAGCAAATTAGGGACACTGTTGCTCCTGGGGTATCGGCGAGGACCATTCGCAACCGCCTCCATGAAGCTGGGCTACGGTCCCGCACACCGTTAGGCCGTCTTCCGCTCACGCCCCAACATCGTGCAGCCCGCCTCCAGTGGTGTCGCGACAGGCGTGAATGGAGGGACGAATGGAGACGTGTCGTCTTCAGCGATGAGAGTCGCTTCTGCCTTGGTGCCAATGATGGTCGTATGCGTGTTTGGCGCCGTGCAGGTGAGCGCCACAATCAGGACTGCATACGACCGAGGCACACAGGGCCAACACCCGGCATCATGGTGTGGGGAGCGATCTCCTACACTGGCCGTACACCTCTGGTGATCGTCGAGTGGACACTGAATAGTGCACGGTACATCCAAACCGTCATCGAACCCATCGTTCTACCATTCCTAGACCGGCAAGGGAACTTGCTGTTCCAACAGGACAATGCACGTCCGCATGTATCCCGTGCCACCCAACGTGCTGTAGAAGGTGTAAGTCAACTACCCTGGCCAGCAAGAACTCCGGATCTGTCCCCCATTGAGCATGTTTGGGACTGGATGAAGCGTCGTCTCACGTGGTCTGCACGTCCAGCACGAACGCTGGTCCAACTGAGGCGCCAGGTGGAAATGGCATGGCAAGCCGTTCCACAGGACTACATCCAGCATCTCTACGATCGTCTCCATGGGAGAATAGCAGCCTGCATTGCTGCGAAAGGTGGATATACACTGTACTAGTGCCGACATTGTGCATGCTCTGTTGCCTGTGTCTATGTGCCTGTGTTTCTGTCAGTGTGATCATGTGATGTATCTGACCCCAGGAATGTGTCAATAAAGTTTCCCCTTCCTGGGACAATGAATTCACGGTGTTCGTATTTCAATTTCCAGGAGTGTAGTATGGGTGACAAGATACATCCCTGTCTTACTCCCCTGACAATTTTGGCTGCTTCTTTGTGTTCTCCATCAATACCCAACACTGCTGTCTGATTCCAATACAGATTCTTTATGATTCGCAGATCTCTTTCGTCCATACCAATATTTCTCAAAATGTCCAACACATTGTCTTTTTTTTTTTTTACTCTGTCAAAAGCCTTCTGGTAATCTATTAAGCAAGCAAATACATTTTTATTTACATCTCTACGTCTCTGAAACAATACCTGTACACTGAACGAGGTTTCTCTCATACCAACGGCATTAACAAAGCCAAACTGATTAGGGGCTGTCTGTTCCTCATATAGTCTATATATCTTCAAGCACAATTGCAAGATTATGGCTGATTAAGCTTCTCTTACGATAATCCCCTCCTTGTTTTAATTTGGCTTCTTGGGCAGAGTAATGAACTCTGATATCAGCCATTCTAGTGGAATGTTACCAGATACATAAATTTGATTGATAATCTTGGGTAATAAATAAAATCCCGAGTTTAGTAAGTACTTTCTTTGCGTGTTGCCTCACGATAGCAAAGGGGAACTTGGAGGTCGCTTCCTAGTGTCTTGAACACATCTTTACACTGAGCTCCACTAGTATTTTTCTTTATTATTCTTATGGTTCTGTGTTCATATGCTGTAAATTTGATCCTCATAAAAGAATGCGGTAGTTAAGAATAGAGTGTGCATATGAACAGTGTGTAACTAAAAGATGCTGGCTGTTACAGACTGATGACAGGACTCTAAGGGTATAACATGCTTCTGTTTGCAAGTATCTTTGTGTGTGCACATCACTTCAACTGAGAATCGATATGCATTCCCAGAAACTTTGCGTACATAGAGGAGCAATCTAATTTAATTTTACACTGTCATTTTCCCACTCCACACTGAAATTCATGGCATTAGTTTTCTTTAAGTTCAATGTCAGTTCATTGCTTAGTGACCAGTTGTAAACTTCTTTCAGGGTACGGAAATTAAACTTCTTGGAACTGGGAATCGAGAGGAAAAGGGGAGTAGGTATCTCCTACTGGCTGGCACTAATATTTGCTCAACCAATGACAAGACATGACACACAATTTCAGCGGTCTGGCAGGTGTGGGGAGACGGTGAACAAAAGCAGGATCTTTGAGATTGCAGAGGGGACTTGCGGTCTTCATCTCCTGCTTCTCCTCATGTGCTTGGTTTGTCTTGGGCGCGCTTCACTCTAATTATTCCCACATTCCTTGATAGCTTCCTTTCGAATGATTGCAGAAGCAACGAAAAACGAGTGCCAGATTTACAAGAGCGCAAAAACTCCAAGGTTGCGGACGTTTTGCAATAGCTGGAAACTTAACATGGACTTCAATGCGAGGTGCTTTTGACAGTTTCTGTAACTGTGTCTCGAAATCTGGTAGAACATCCAAAGAAAATAATGGAAATGAGCGTGTGGCATCGTTGGCCGGGAGGCCCCATGCTGGGAAATTCAGCCGCCAAGTGCAAGTTTTATTCCAGTCGACGCCTCATTGGGCGACTGCCGGTGATGAAATGATGATGAGGACAACACAACACCTACTTTCCAAGCGGAGAAAATCTCCAACTCGGTCGGGAATTGAACCCGGGCCCGCTTGCATGGGACGCGAGCACGTTACCACCTAGCTAAGTAGGCAGACTAACATCCAAAGAGATTGTGGTTATATGTAAGGTACACCAGCGGCAAGACACATTCAATACATACGGTGCGTTGCACCAATGCTAATATTACCGATAACAGGTCACTAAACCGGAGTTACTAAACACGTTTTTCCGAAACTTCTTCACCAACGAAGACGAAGTAAACATTCCAGAATAGGAATCAAGAAAATCTACGAGTAGATATCCTCGTTGTAACACTGCAGCTTAAATCACTTAATAAAGGCAAGTCTTCCGGCCAGATTGTTTACCAATTTCGTTCTTTTCAGAGTTTGATGATACAATACCTCCACAGTGAGCAGTCATATTCAACCGCTCACTCGACGCAAGATCCGTGCCTGAAGACTTGAACGCTGCACATGTCACACCTTTACCCAAGAAATGAAACATGAGTAATCGAGTTATTTACAGACCAGTATCACTGGCGTCCTTTTGCAGTACGATTTTGGAACATATACTGTGTTCGAACATTACGAATTGCCTCGAAGAAACCTATCTATTGACACATAGCTCGGATTCAGAAAATTCGTTGTCTTGGAACACAACTCTTTATTCTCAGTTAATGAAGTTGGTGAGCAACATTCATACAATAATTTTTAAATGAACACTTCGCCGTTTGATTGTATTGTCTTTTTATTTAATTACGACCCAGATTTCGGCATTTTATGCCATTTCAAGTGATTGACTTTATGTTATTAACATATATTGCAGGACATAAAGCTCAGAATTGGCCATAAATGAAGAAAAATATTGGCCGTTACAAAGTAATGAGTGCTGTCGATAGAGGATCTCAAACTGATTCCACATTTCTAGATTTCCAGAAGTCTTTTGATTACGTTCCTCACAAGAGACTTGTAATCAAACTGCGCTCCTAAGTGCAACTAAATTCGTGATTTCCCGCCAGAAAGGCCGCAGTTCGTAGTAACTGACGGAAAGTCATCGATTAAAACAGAAGTGATATCTGACGTTCCCTGAGCAAGTGTTATAACCTTATAGGCCTGTTCCTAATCTATGTAAATGGTTCTGGAGACAATCTGAGCAGCCCTCTAAGATTGTATGCAGATGATGCTTTCATTTGCGGTCTAATTAGAATGTCAAAATTAAGTGCAAAACTATTTACACAAGATACAGGGTGACAATTATTAAATTGCATGAAAAAAGGAAACGTAGATTAGTCACAATCTACGGCGTGCACACACTTAACTTAACGTGTAAACGTCACTACACATATTAGGATTTAGGTTATGACATGTTCGATATGCCTTCCATCATTGGCGATGACAAGGCGCAGACGAATAGCGAAATTCTGCACGACCTGTTCAAGTGTCAGAACATCGATGATCTCGATGGCCTCCAGAACGGCTATTTTCAGCTCAGCCGTGTTTTGGGGTTATTGCTGTACACCTTGTCCTTAATACAACACCACATAAAGAAGTCGCATGTGTTCAGATCCAGAGAATATGGTGGCTAATCGAGGCCCATTCCAGTGGCCTCTGGGCACCCCACAACCAGAATGCGGTCCGCTAAGTGCTCCTCCTGGAAATTAAACACTCTCATGCTTCGGTAGGGTCGATCTTCCTCTTCCATGAACAACATATGGTTGAAATCAGGGTCATTTTGGGGAATGGGGATGAAATCATGTTCCAAAACCTTCACGTACCTTTCGGTACTCACTATGCCATCAAGGAATATCGCATCGATTAGTTTGTGAGTGGGCATTGCACGCCACACATTCATCAACTGAGAGTGAAGAGACTTCTTGATTGCAAAATGTGGACTCTCAGTCCCCCAAATGGACCAATTTTTCTTACTGACAAACCCATCCAAATGAAAGTGGGCTTCGTCACTAAACCAAACCACGGGCACGCGCATACTGGTTCCCATCATGCCCCATGGCCAACTGTGCAGTGTGAACGTCCTAACAAAACCCATTCAGAAGTTATGTATGGCGATTTTGTTTCATGTGGTTCAATAATTGTGACCCTGTATGTGTACGGTGCGAGTGATGGCAGTTGACTCTACCCAATAAAAAGGAATCCGTTAAATTGCGGCTACACGGTAAATCACACAAATGTAAAGGCTCTCAGTTCAGCTCAATACCTAGGAATTATAATTACGAACACCTTAAACTGGAACGATCACCTAGAACACGTTGTAGCGAGGACGAAGCAAAGATTGCGTTTTATTGGCTGAACGCTTAGAATATGCAACAGATTTACTTCAGAGACTGCCTGTACTAAGGCTGCCCTTGTTCTGCTAGAGCACTGCTGTGCGGTATGGGATTCTCGCCAGACAGAATTGCCGGAGAATAGCGAAAAAGTCCAGAGAAGGACAGCTCGTTTTGTATCATCGCGAAATAGCGGAGAGCGTGTCACGTTAAAAAACGGAGTTGCTTCTCGTCGCTGCGAGATATTTTCACGAAATTTGAAACACCAACTTTCTCTTCTGAATGCGAAAATATTTTTTTGACGCCAACCTACATAGAGAGAAAAATTATCATTGCAATAAAATAAGACAATTAGAGCTCGTACGGAAAGATTTAAGAATTCATTTTTCCGAAGCGTTGTTAGAGAGTGGAATGGTATAGATGTAGAGAAACAGTCTGGAGGTAGTTCGATGAGCCCTCTGCCATGCACTTAAGTGTGAATAGCAGAGTAGTCATGCAGTTACAGATATAGATTGCTAGATTTGAATTACCTTCTTTTGGATGGACATGCGATTATCCATTGGTTGGCTACATCATCAATTCCAAAAAACCTAAGTTTATTTAGAAGAATATTCTGATTGAGACAGTCAAATGCATTACATAAGTCGAAGAAAAAACGTACCAGTGCTGTTTTGTTGTTTAATGTTTATAAAATTCCGTGTGTGAGTGTGTAAACGGCATTCTCAGTTGGACAACTCTTCTGAAATCCAAAATGCGATTTCTTCTGGCTATTATTGTTGCTCAGATGGGATGAAATAGGTCGGTAGTTACAGACATCTCTCCTAAGACCTTTCTTGTTGTGGAGTTCCACAATGCCATGTTTCAGTCTCTCTGGAAAAATGCCCTGATGTCATTGCACGCTCGTCTAGTAGACTTATTTGGCTCTAAGTCTGTGAGGCGTGTATGTGGACGGGAGGGGGACGAACTACACTATAATTTTTACCATAGCATCAGTACCCGTCGTTTTGTAGGGAAGCACTGATGACACAAAAATAAAGTGAGACAATAATGCAAATAAATAATTACTTGATAATACGCTTCAAATGAAATTGAAGGTTAAGCAGCAGATGATTGACTAATCGAGACAACATAATGATGAGACTGATTAAAACTGGAACACTGTATTGTCAGAAAATTTCACTCAAACATAATATGGCTCAGCAAAAGGTTATTACAGGCGCGTCTGTTCCACCTCAAGTTGAATGCTGAAAATTTTAGCAAGTGCAGTCACGTTATATAAGGTAGGTAACTATTTTCAGAGTCCCCCATACATTCATCTATTCCAGTTGTAATCTCAATGCCCAAATCCCGACTAAACAGGATAGAGAAACCTCCTCAGTTATCTACAATACTATTTGTAAAATATTCATCACGATATACAATCACGTGCACCTAAGTAATGTCCTTTATTCGAGAGATAAAACCCAAGTCTTGAAAGGAATGTGGCAACTCCTCTATCCTATGTTCAGACGGTGCGGCTATGCTCTCGATCAGAAAAACCAAGTCCCAACCCTGTTCAAACTCCGTCTGGACTGCCCATCAGCGTTCTCACTCTCCCTCGCCTTCCAACCAATCAAAAGACAGACCATGAGATGCACCAGCGCTGCCTATTCCAAGCTTCGAAAATCAGACCATGGCTTGTTACAAAACTGTCGTTAAAATTACCCTCATCAACAACTACATAGATTTCATGTCGATAAAACATACTCAAGTAAGCGTCTTCTTACACTGATTACCCCTCCTCCCCCACCTTCCAAATCACTCCAACATGATTTATCAATATAAACATTGAGAGGTACCGTCGTGTACTACTCTAGAATGGATGAAACATAAGTAAATATATGCAGGTAAATCAACACAAGCTGTTATACTTTCTAGTGCTGCACTCAGTTCGTGGGTAACATACACGAGATTTGAATTTGAGTTATTTACATAATGTTTTATTTCACTCTAACAACGTCATACATAACTTGGTGCATAAATGTCATTTAGAACTAACATTAACCATATTTAGGGGAAAACATGTAGATGAAGTCATACTACGAGCTTATGTGAATTACTGGGTGATCCAAAAGTCAGGATAAATTTGAATAATGAATAAATCACGGAATAATGTAGATAGAGAGGTACAAATTGACACACATGCTTGGAATGATATGGGGTTTTATTAGAATCAAAAAAATACAAAAGTTTGAAAAATATCCGGCAGATGGCGTTTCATATGATCAGAATAGCAATAATTAGCATAACAAAGTAAGACAAAGCAAAGATGATGTTCTTTACAGGAAATGCTCAATATGTCCACCATCATTCCTCAACAGCAGCTGTAGTCGAGAAATAATGTTGCGAACAGCACTGTGAAGCATGACAGGAGTTATGGTGAGGCATTGGCGTGGAATGTTGTCTTTCAGCATCCCTAGAGGTGTCGGACGATCACGATACACTTGCGACTTGAGGTAACCCCAAAGCCAATAATCGCAGGGACTGAGGTCTGGAGACCTGGGAGGCCAAGCATGACGAAAGTGGCGGCTGAGCACACGATCATCACCAAACGACGCGTGCAAGAGATCTTTCAGGCGTCTAGCAATATGGGGTGGAGCGCCATCCTGTTCTAATAAAACGCCATGCCAAGCATGTGTGTCAATTTTTACCTCTCTATCTACATTATTCCGTGATTTATTAAGTTTTCAAATTTAATCTGACTTTTTGATCACCTGGTACTTTGAGTTGTGGTTGGTCTGACTGATACTAATTAAAGCAGTCGTTACTCCGGTATTTTTCGAGTTTCAAATCAACTATGTTAATGTGTGTTTACAGTACCTAAGTGCTACAATTTCCCTTATCAATGAAGGGTGTCGTAGCATTGAGGTCCTACTTGATTGGAAATTAGCGGCTCGGGTCACGAAAACTGACAGCGGCCATGAGAGTGGTGTGCTGACTAAATGCCCCTCCATACCCGCAATCATTGACGCCTGTGGACTGAGGATGACACGGCGGTCGGTCGGTCTGGTTGAACCTTCATCGCCTGTTCGAACGGAGTTTAGTACGCAAAGATATGTTGCTCCCGACCAAGAGGTGGTATAGCTAAGTGCAGTGCTGTAGCGAACTCGTGAAATCAAGACGCGTAACATGCATGATATGTGTGTCTTGATTTCAGTTGTAGTATTTTTCCTGTACAAAATACAGCGTAATTTTCCAGCTCTGGAAGGCGTCGCAGTGGCCGTGGCAGTCGGCTCTAGGCCGTCCCAAGCTTTCTCCTTCCCGGAATGTTTGCGGGGCGGCTGCATTGTTCTTGTTCGTAGCGGCCCTGCTTTCTCCACTCGGCTGGCCAGCAGACTGCCTCTCATGAGCAGTCGTTAGCGCTAGGATTTCACCCGGAACAAGTCCAGCCGACTCAGCCCCTCTGGAACAAGTCCCGCCCATTCACCCCCGGTTTTCCCGGTCTTCATTTGTCGCCTGGGCAACGTTTCAGTTGACCCACGTGGTTTACCACAACAAATGTTTATTTTGGCTGACAACCGGTCTCTGCATATAATTAAAGCCATCTTCATGCCGTAAGCACTCCAATACGACAGTAATACGCAGTCAGAGGGATCTCTACAGGGTGAAAAGTATTTAAACCGACAAATTCTGGGAGGTTGTAGAGGACATCAAAACAAATATTTTTCCCCAATGTCATTTTTTCCAATGAGGAATATTTAAAACGGTAGATGAAGATTTATCTGGCGGCAAATCAATTAAACCAGCAAACACTTCTCCATTTTTTTATGACCAAGAGATAACACATTAACACAACCCAATTTCAATTACAGTGGATTTTCAAAAATGCCTCCATTGACACCTAAACAAAGGTTACACTGTCGGATGATGTTCTGTCTGACACTTGCAAAAACCCCAGGAGTATCTGAGTTGTTCCTGCTGCTGCTACTATCCGGGCAACCAGATCCTCTTCTGATGCAACAGGACTTGCGTAAACAAGGTTGCGCATCTCTCCCCACACAAAAAAGTCCAGAGAGGACATATCTGGGGATCGAGCAGGCCATGATACAGGACTACCTCTGCCAATCCAAGTTTCTGGGAACCGTCGGTCCAGGAATCGACGCACACGACGTCTCAAATGTGTCGGCACCGCGTCATGTTGGAACCACATGTGTTGTAGGGAGCGGGTCGTCTCCAGCAATTCTGGCAATGTTCTGGCGAGAAAATTGTAATAGTGCCTGCCATTTAATGGCCTAGGTAGCAGATACGGCCCAATTGAACAGTCTCCAGCAACACCGACCCACACATTAACGAAGAACGGCACTTGATGAGCGATAGTAACAGTGGCATGTGGGTTATCCTCACTCCAAACATGCGAAATGTGCATGTTGAAGACTCCATCACGCCCGAACGTTGCTTCATCGGTAAACAACACAGGGGATGGAAATGTATGGTGCATTTCACACTGTTCCAGGTAACACTGCGAAAACTGCGCTCTGTGTGGATAATCAACTGGTTCCAGGTTGTGGACACGCTTTAAGTGAAATGGACGTAGCAATTGCTCTCGAAGGACTGTTATTACATTCGTCTGATTCGTCCCCATGTTGCGAGCAATTGTACAAGTGCTGATTGAAGGATCCCGCTCCACATGCTGCAAGACAGCTTCCTCAAAGTGCGGCTTTCTCACCGTGCGACGGTGTCCCTGTCCAGGTGATCTGCTAAATGACCCAGTCTCACGCAGACGTTGGTACACAGCATCAAAGGTCGTATGATGCGGGATACGGCGATTAGGATATTGTTGTTGATAGACCCGCTGTGCAGCTTGTCCGTTGTGGTGCGCTACGCAGTACGCACCAAACGTATCAGTGTATTCAGTTTCTGTGTATCGATCCATTAGTAAACAGAGACAATGCACTACTACACTGGTGTATAGCAGTTGTCTACAACTGAAGAGTGTAATACGCCCTCTAACAACTGAAGAGCTTAATATGGCCTCCACTGGTTTAAATAATCCTCATAGGAAAAAAATGACATTAGGGAAAAGTATTTGTTTTTATGTGCCCTACAACCTCCCATAGTTTGTCGGTTTAAATACATTTCACCCTGTACAAAAGAGATGCGCAAGCGTGCTTGTCAAAGCTTGCTTGACCGTGTGTAAGGTAAATTAGCGCAAGAATTAGGTTTGCACAAGCAGCTTGACGCTTGACCGAATTTCGATTATGCGTGCTTGTGCAAGCCTCCAAGCGTGTCCATGCTTGCTCGTGTGTGCTTAGAGTAGGGAGGCTTGAACATGTACACATCTGTCATTCGGACACAGACTGTGGAGAGGGCTCGTTTATTTAGATTTTGTGTCGTTTCCTTCTTCGTTCTCATGTCGGACCGGGAAGTGTTGGAGGAATTTATTAGGTGCTACGAAAGACACCAATGGTTATGGAATATTAAAACTAAAGAATGTTGTTGTTGTTGTGGTCTTCAGTCCTGAGACTAGTTTGATGATGCTCTCCATGCTACTCTATCTTGTGCAAGCTTTTCATCTCCCAGTACCTACTGCAACCTACATCCTTCTGAATCTGCTTAGTGTAGTCATCTCTTAGTCTCCCTCTACGATTTTTACCCTCCATGCTGCCCTCCAATACTAAATTGGTAATCCCTTGATTGTTCAGAACATGTCCTACCAACCGATCCCTTCTTCTGGTCAAGTTGTGCCACAAACTTCTCTTCTCCCCAATCCTGTACAATACTTCCTCATTGTTATGTGATCTACCCATCTAATCTTCAGCATTCTTCTGTAGCACCACATTTCGAAAGCTTCTATTCTCTTCTTGTCCAAACTGTTTATCGTCCATGTTTCACTTCCATACATGGCTACACTCCCATTGTTATGTGATCTACCCATCTAATCTTCAGCATTCTTCTGTAGCACCACATTTCGAAAGCTTCTATTCTCTTCTTGTCCAAACTGTTTATCGTCCATGTTTCACTTCCATACATGGCTACACTCCATACAAATACACTCAGAAACGATTTCCTGGCACTTAAATCTATACTCGATGTTAACAAATTTCTCTTCTTCAGAAACGCTTTCCTTGCCAGTCTACATTTTATATCCTCTCTACTTCGACCATCATCAGTTATTTTGCTCCCCAAATAGTAAAACTCCTTTACTACTTTAAGTGTTTCATTTCCTAATCTAATTCCCTCAGCATCACCCGACTTAATTCGACTACATTCCATTATCGTCGTTTTGCTTTCGTTGATGTTCATCTTATATCCTCCTTTCAAGACACTGTCCATTCCGTTCAACTGCTCTTCCAAGTCCTTTACTGTCTCTGACAGAATTACGATGTCATCGGCGAACCTCAATACTTTGATTTCTTCTTCATGGATTTTAATACCTACTCCGAATTTTTCTTTTGTTTCCTTCACTGCTTGCTCAATATACAGATTGAATAACATCGGGGAGAGACTACAACCCTGTCTCACTCCCTCCCCAACCACTGCTTCCCTTTCATGTCCCTGACTCTTATAACTGCCGTCTGGTTTCTGTACAAATTGTAAATAGCCTTTCGCTCCCTGTATTTTACCACTGCTACCTTCAGAAATGAAACAGAGTATTCTAATCAACATTGTCAAAAGCTTTCTCTAAGTCTACAAATGGTAGAAACGTAGGTTTGCCCTTCCTTAATCTTTCTTCTAAGATAAGTCGTAGGGTCAGTATTACCTCACGTGTTCATTTCTACGGATCCAAACAGATCTTCCCCGAGGTCGGCTTCTACCAGGTTTTCCATTCGTCTGTAAAGAATTCGCGTCAGTATTATCTGTCAACACCTGCTTTCTTTGGGATTAGAATTATTTTATTCTTCTTCAAGTCTGAGGGTATTTCGCCTGTCTCATACATCTTGCTCACCAGATGGTAGAGTTTTGTCAGGACTGGCTCTCCCAAGGCCGTCAGTAGTTCCAATGGAATGTTGTCTACTCCTGGGGCCTTGTTTCGACTCAGGTCTTTCAGTGCTCTGTAAAACTCTTCACGCAGTGTCGTATCTCCCATTTCATTTTCACCTACATCCTCTTCCATTTCCATAATATTGTCCTCAAGTACATCGCCCTTGTATAGACCCTCTATATACTCCTTCCACCTTTCTGCTTTCCCTTCTTTGCTTAGAACTGGGTTTCCATCTGAGCTCTTGATGTTCATACAAGTGGTTCTCTTATCTCCAAAGGTCTCTTTAATTTTCCTGTAGGCAGTATCTACCTTACCCCTAGTGAGATAAGCCCTACATCCTTACATTTGTCCTCTAGCCATCCCTGCTTAGCCATTTTGCACTTCCCGTCGATCTCATTTTTGAGACGTCTGTATTCCTTTTTGCCTGCTTCATATACTGCATTTTTATATTTTCTTCTTTCATCAATTAAATTCAATATTTCTTCTGTTACCCAAGGATTTCTACTAGCCCTCGACTTTTTACCAACTTGATCCTGTTCTGCCTTCACTACTTCATCCCTCAAAGCTACCCATTCTTCTTCCGCCGTATTTCTTTCCCCCATTCCTGTCAATTGCTCTTTTATGCTCTCACTGAAACTCTGTACAACCTCTGGTCCTTTTAGTTTATTCAGGTCCCATCTCCTTAAATTCCCACCTTTTTGCAGTTTCTTTAGTTTTAATCTACAACTAAAGAATATCACGGAAAAAGGAAAAGAGACGCCGCATATGAGGTGCTTCTCACAAAGTACAAGGAAATAGAGCCATCAGCAACTAAAGATACTGTTATTAATAAAATTAATAAGTTATGAACGAATTACAAACGAGAAAACAGGAAATGTGACAGCGTTTACAAATCAGTGGCTGCAGCAGACGGAGTTTACAGACCTGTTCTATGGTACTTTGATATTTGCAGCTTTATAAATGAACAGGTGACACCAAGATGCTCTTCTAGTAAATTACAAGGAATAGAGGTAAGTGAGATAGGTTGGTAGTTTTATTTAGTTACAGTAGCACTGTTACAATTGCCGGCCGGAGTGAGCGAGGGGTTCTAGGCGCTACAGTCTGGAACCGCGCCACCGCTACGGTCGCAGGTTTCGAATCCTGCCTCGGGCATGGATGTGTGTGATGTCCTTAACTTAGTTAGGTTTAAGTAGTTCTAAGTTCTAGGGGACTGATGACCTCAGAAGTTAAGTCCCATAGTGCTCAGAGCCATTTGAACCAATATCATAACAATTAAGTTATATGGTTCATATGGCTCTGAGCGCTATGGGACTTAACATCTGAGGTCATCAGTCCGCTAGAACTTAGAACTACTTTAACCTAACTAACCTAAGGACATCACACACATCCACGCCCGAGGGAGGATTCGAACCTGGGACCGTAGCCGTCGCGCGGTTCCGGACTGCAGTGCCTAGAACCGCCTGGCCACCGCGGTCGGCAATTAAGTTATATACCTATGGTTTTATTTGTTTATACTATACTGCAATACACATTGTTTTCTTTTACGTTTTTCTTTACTGCTAATGCACAAAATTATGTTGCCAAGGAACTTGTCCTTCATTCACATGTTTAGCATCAAGTGAAATGTTTCGTGCAGCAGACTTTGTAACCGCTGAATGTCATTCAAAAAATGGTTCAAATGGCTCAGAGCACTATGGGACTTAACATCTGAGGTCATTAGTCCCCTAAAACTTAGAACTACTTAAACCTAACTAACCTAAGGACATCACAGACATCCATGCCCGAGGCAGGATTCGGAGCGGTCGCCCGGTTCCAGACTGTAGCGCCTAGAACCGCTCGGCCACACAGGCCGGCTGAATGTCATTCAATACGATCACTACGACACCCCTCGATCGACGTTAACACTCGCGGTGTCACTCCTTCATACATGGCAGTGGATGTTTGAAAATTCGTGACGCTAGCTCAATGGTCGTCAATTGATTTAAATGTATTTCCCGGCTGACTCTTAATTCAATTACTGCCACGGAGGTGAGGAGAAAGAACACATCCTGATGGTACCAGCATTATGCGTAATTAGATGTTCGATTAATCTGAATGGTTTGCAATGTTCAAGCGATTCTATTCGAACTCTATGCTGATGTACTGACTAGGACTATTTTCGCAAATAAACATGCAAGTATGTAATGGATGTTCAGTTTCTCAATATAGTCCGTCACACTCACACATTATACATCCGCTGTAAGAACAATTTCATGCATTTACATTTTTGGCGTCCGAAAATATTGGTTGGCTAAATATTATGACCATGCGTTGCATACAACTTCCACGGATATTGTTCATCATGTAGTCAAGATTACGTAATGAAGCCAAAATCGTGGCTAAAATTGAAATGTAGTTTGTTTATTAACACTTCTCTTTTCACTAATTAAATATGAAACGTAAATCGGGATTGAAGGTGATGATCCTATCCTTCTTTTTTAGTATTTTAGGTCACCGTTAAATAGTGTCTGGTAGTTAATAAGCGAACTATTTTTTATGCTGGCGCGTTGTTTGTATCAGTTACCCCCGCAACCGTCCAAGGATAAGATTCTATTAATGTTCCGCGCACACGCGTTTCACCACTTTATTAAATGCAGAATTACGTAAACTATAGCTTTCCGTTGTGCACAACATTCGTGGGTTCCACAACCATAATAGTTTACTAAGAGTATTTTTCCCAGCTAACACAAAGTTCGAATTATGTTGTCGGATTCATTTTCACTCGACCCGACAATAAACATCTCTGATCACTGCATCACACGTAATGTATTTTAAACGTGCTTGAAGAGTCTTTAAATAATGTCCGTAACGAATTTCGCAGTCACATACCACTTTTTCATCGACTAGCCCGATCGCTATAACTGACGGTAGAGAGGTTAATAATGTGTTACATGTCCTTTTATATGTATTAAAAAACAAAGACGCCCCTACATCTTCCTGTACCACTTGGTCTTTGCTACTTTGCTTTTTATTACTTTTCATTATATTGCTTCTTAGTAATACTGTGCAGTTTTTGTATTACTTTCCCCTTTTTAATTCTTCCAAAATAAAGTCTATTTATCCCCCATTTTAATTAATATGATGCTAATTGACACGTCTGCCCACAACGTACCGTTATAACCTTTGCAATGGTAGCATATTATAATCCTCTGTTGTTAAGCCATAAGGCGTCACGAGGAACAAAAGATTCAAACACATTTCCTCATTCATCCTGAGGTAATTATGCCAATCAAGAGTATCTTCAATTCACTCCGTAAATTTGTATGAGAATACGATTTTCGTTTTTTAAGCAACTCTTTACTGCATATATCGCGTTTCCTCTTTTATTTTTTCCGTAAAACAAGCAAAACGGTTGCAACAGCAAGCGCATCGTCGTCTGTGCTCGACGTTTTCCAATGTAAACAAACTGATGCTTGTATGTGCCTTCTTGAGTCGTGTGCGGGTGCGAGGAATTCGTGCGTGATTGTCAAGCATGCAGTAGCGTGTGTGAGGGCCTTTAGATAGAAGACAGCAACCATAGATTTAAATTTAAAAACTCCTCCACTAACATAGTCACCGAGCGGTTCTAGGCTATCGTCGCAGGTTCGAATCGTGCCTCGGGCATGGATGTGTGTGATGTCCTTAGGTTAGTTAGGTTTAAGTAGTTCTAAGTTCTAGGGGACTGATGACCACAGATGTTAAGTCCCATAGTGCTCAGAGCCATTTGAACCATTTTTGGACATATTCATCCCGGGGTCCTCCCAACATGCTACAGCCTATAAACATGCCACATTCCACCACATGACCCACTATCCCTCTTCTATCCACATGCTCCAAGAAAATTTTGACCAGGAACTCTAAAGATGAAGAAGCAAGCCATGTTCCTACTGTCCCCTATGAACAACACAGGCAAACTGTTAAAGAAATGACGCAGACCACTAAGCAACATTTTGGAGGCAAAGTGTTTGTCTGTGCTTTTCTCTGTCCCTCAGACAAGAGGTAGTACGTTGTTGAACGCAAAAGCAAACAACTAGTCATCACAAAAAGTGGGATTTATAATATCATATGCTGGGAGTGTCAATCTTGCTACATTGGACAAACTGGGAGCTCAATCGGTAGTAGAATTAAAGAACATCATAGAAACTGGAGACTGGAGAAGCCTGATTCAGCCTTTGCGGAACATTGTCTTAACAGAAACTACAAATGCGCAAGGGGAGCAAAATTCAGTCAGTTAGAAATTCCATAAATTAAAAAAGAGCTGAGTATAGGCCCACATCTATTATTAAATGAACAAACCCAATTCAATTATTCACATCTATCAGATGATATCGCAGCTCCTACATGGAAGTAAGAGTTTGGGCCTCAATCCATGAGTAGATAAAAAGTCCTAGGCTGACGCATAACCTGCGACCGTAGCCGTCGCGCGGTTCCGGACTGCAGCGCCTAGAACCACGTGGCCAGCGCGGTCGGCAATTAAGTTATATACCTATGGGTTTATTTGTTTATACTATGCTGCAATACACATTGTTTTCTTTTACATTTTTCTTTACTGCTAATGCACAAAATTATGTTGCCAAGGAACTTGTACTTCATTCACAAACTAGTTCATAAATTCCTGTCTCACATGTTTAGCATCAAGTGGAATGTTTCGTGCAGCAGACCTCGTAACCCCTGAATGTCATTCAAAAAATCCTCCCCTAATCATAGTTAAGAATCATATAAGAAGGTTGTATACATGGAAGAACACTGGAGACACTAGAAGGTATCAGAGAGATTATATAATGGTAAGACAGAGATTTAGGTACCAGGTTTTAAATTGTAAGACATTTCCAGGGGCAGATGTGGACTCTGACCACAATCTATTGGTTATGAACTGTAGATTAAAACTGAAGAAACGGCAAAAAGACGGGAATTTAAGGAGATGGGACCTGGATAAACTGTCTAAACCAGAGGTTGTACAGAGTTTCAGAGAGAGCATAAGGAAACAATTGACGAGATTGGGGGAACGAAATACAGCTGAAGAATGGGTAGCTCTGAGGGATGAAGTAGTGAAGGCAGCAGAGGATCAAGTAGGTAAAAAGACGAGGACTAGTAGATATCCTTGAGTAACAGAAGAAATATTGAATTAAATTGATGAAAGGAGAAAATATAAAAATACAGTAAATGAAGCAGGCAAAAAGGAATACAAACGTTTCAAAAATGAGATCGACAGGAAGTGCAAAACTGCTAAGCAGGACAAATGTACGGATGTAGAGGCTTATCTCACTAGGTTCAAAAACGTACGGATGTAGAGGCTTATCTCACTATTTTCAAAAATGGCTCTGAGCACTATGGGACTTAACTGCTGAGGTCATCAGTCCCCTAGAACTTAGAACTACTTAAACCTAACTAACCTAAGGACATCACACACACCCATGCCCGAGGCAGGATTTGAACCTGCGACCGTAGCGGTCGCACGGTTCCGGACTGTAGCGCCGGCCACCACAGCCGACTATCCTCGATGTTATTCAATCTGTATATTGAGCAAACAGTAAAGGAAACAAAAGAGGTTCGCCGATGACATTGTAATTCTGTCAGAGACATCAAAGGACTTGGAAGAGCAGTTGAACGGAATGACCAGTGTCTTGAAAGGAGGATATAAGATGAACAGCAACAAAAGCAAAACGAGGATAATGAAATGTACTCGAATTAAATCGGGTGATGCCGAGGGAATTAGATTAGGAAATGAGACACTTAAAGTAGTAAAGGAGTTTTGTAATTTGGAAAGCAAAATAACTGAAGATGGTCGAAGTAGAAAGGATATAAAACGTGACTGGTAATAGCAAGGAAAGCGTTTCTGAAGAAGAGAAATTTTTTAACATCGAGCATAGATTTAAGTGTCGAGAATTCGTTTCTGAAAGTATTTGTATGGAGTGTAGCCATGTATGGAAGTGAAACATGGACGATAAATAGTTTGGACAAGAAGAGAACAGAAGCTTTCGAAATGTGGTGCAACAGAAGAATGTTGAAGATTAGATGGGTAGATCACATAACTAATAAGGAGGTACTGAATAGAATTGGGGAGAATTCGTGGCACAACTTGAGTAGAAGGAGGGATCGGTTGGTAGGACATGTTCAGAGGCATCAAGGGATCACCAATTTAGTATTGGAGGGCAGTGTGGAGGGTAAAAATCGTAGAGGGAGACCAAAAGATGAATACACTAAGCTGATTCAGAAGGATTTAGGTTGCAGTAGGTACTGGGAGATGAAGAAGCTTGCACAGGATAGAGTAGCATGGAGAGCTGCATCAAACTAGTCTCTGGACTGAAGACCATAACAACGGCAAAAAGTTGCGTTAATAGGTTAACCTCCCACAAGACAAACATTGCTGAATCCTCAGAGATGGGGAAAACGTGGCGTACGATTCATCATGTTATATAAGAGCTCTGTGTGCGGCCTATCTGTTACGTGGGCCTCGCTCTAAGCTAATATGACGCAATGAGCCAGTAGTCGTTAACTGTCCTTCAGCTTGAGACCACGCAAGAGTGAACGACACTGCGCATGCGCAAAGTGTTTCCGCTGACGCTATCTCGAACAGGAATAGCGTGAGTCTGCGACGTCAGTGCCACATGGCAAGACCGGCTTCTCACCAAAATGTAAGTCCGCTGCATGCAACATTACTTTTACTTGATTCTATGTCCTTACGTGTCTGCTTGTACGTCTAAAGAGTACTCGTAAACTGAATTCAGATTTAATATTCAGAGACTTGTCGCCTAGGCAACAAGCTGCAGGATATTACGAAATCTAAGAGGCGTCCGCCACAAAACATGTACAGAGAAAGCCTCAATAGAAAGAAAAATAATACTAATGAACACACGTACCTCTTATCTTTCACTGGATGAATATCTCATTGTTTAATAGGTCTCTCATTTCATTTACCTGTGTAACTACATCTGCGTTACGAATAACAGTAATGACATTGTGAAACCAGACTGCGTGATTTCACTTTTCCGGCTCGACTCCAGATCAAAATGTCTTGTAAATGACAGTGGAATAAAAGAGAAACACTGTTTTCATACATATTCGTGGAGAGAGAACTTTTAAAAAACCGTATGCCTTCGTTCTGTGCCAGTGAAGTAATTTAGTGCACTGGGCTCGATCAGTTATCATCAATGTGAAATCTGGAAAGGTGATTTATTCTTTTATAAGTTCGTTAATAAAACTGAAAGGCGTCACTTTCACAAGAAAAGTATACCGTGCACTGCTACAATGTAATCCTGTCTCTATCGCAGTAATTTTATCTTTCTCACTGACATCTATCGCATATTATTATTGAAATAATACTTACAAAATGATGGCAGAAAATAAAAGAATAGCATTTTGCTCGGAATGAAAAAAAAAGTTTAGCTTCACTTATATTTCTACTCTACTTTCTACACTGTATATTGCAATAGCATAACGAACGTTATAAGGTGTGTGTAGCTTCAATTTTAACACCTGAACTAAGTCCTTTGTTTTATCTTTTCTTTAAAACATCATTACTAAGTGTATCTACGTACCTTTAAAGTAATATTACACCAGTGAGTGTGTCGACATTCACTCATTAGTTCCCAAGTTTTTACATTTATTACTTTTACCTGAATTGCAACATTGAAAAAGAAGCATTTAAAGTGAAAACGCATTTTTTTTTACCTTTTAAGTTTTAACAATATGTAACGCTAAGCACTACTGAGAGCAAAACATAGTTTATACTGAAAGGTTACATATTTTTGTACTGAATGAAATAAATTAGAGTACACATTAGAAAACGAAAACAAGAAACAAATTACTTGTGATAAGCAGCAGAACATTAAACACACAGTGTCACATTACATTTCTTGCGCTGTGTATAGGCTGATGTCGTCATACAGTTTATTGCTCGTTTGCTGCAATACTGCAGAGTTCGACCAGATGCTTCCGGTGATGTCACATACCTCCTCCAGCACACCTGCATACTCTCCCTTCGACAATTTGCATGGGGATTGTATTTCCGTTTTTGTGGGAGAATATCCAGGTACTCTGTGCAATGACATCCAAAAATTGGTTCAAATGGCTCTGAGCACTATGGGACTTAACATCTGAGGTCATCAGTCCCCTAGAACTTAGAACTACTTAAACCAAACTAACCTAAGGGCATCACACTCATCCATGCCCGAGGCAGGATTCGAACCTGGGACCGTAGCGGTCGCGCGGTTCCACACTGAAGCGCCTACAACCGCTCGGCCACTCCGGACGGCAATGACATCCAATAATCAACTGGAAACAGGGGAGTACCATTTACTCTTATGGATATTTGTCCTGTGTTCATTCACATTCTGGTCGAGTTGATAAGTTCCACACACGTGCTTGTTGCATTGTTAGGATGGAAGGTCAAAGGACATTGATGTGGTGTCTTGAAAATGAGAATATCTTTCACCTCTAGTCGCTTGGTTCATGCCAGTTGTATTTGATGCCATTTACACAGAAACTTGCGACTTTTCTTTTGTATGGCAGAATAATCAGTACCTCCTCCATTTTCTCCATTTCCTTCTTCTTTGAAAGAGGGGAAATTTTGGGTTATATGATTTTCTCTCTCAATCCGTGGCCCCAAAAATTTGTTCTCTAAGAAAAATCAACAGGTTAAATCTTGTCAGAATATTATAAAAAAAAAACTATTCCAGTGCTCTCATTAATGGTTACCATTGTTTTTCATAACGATGAAAATGGAGCACATGTACCTACGATACAAGTTTTATAGCATAAATTTCAACAAATGGCTTGTGATTGTTTGTTTATTAAGGAACTATTTACAGTTTTTTTGAACCTGTATGATAAAATATGTTAATTGTTATACTTATTCTAAATTCACGTTGTGATGACTCTGGGTGTAGAAAAAAAATGTTTAAATTCAACTGCCTCTGACAATACTAACACAATAATAGATATACGACAATCCTTAAATAAGTACAACAAAACTGTTCATTGTTGACAAAAGATCAATATAAGGCCAGTCCAGTCACTAGTACCATTAATGAACGCTAGTCATTAATGGATTAATTCATTCTCATTAACAATCAATTTTTTATAAGTGCTCATTTTTGTGGCCTATGTCCAGTAAATACTTTATCCTTGCTATTTCAGCGTATTCTTTTCAAGTTATAACAGTTATTCCACCGAGTTATATACAATAACGTGGTGCCTTCTGTCGGCTCCTGATAACACAGTGCCCTCTGCTTCCGCTAGAGGTTATCACTTCTGCCAACACGAGAGGTGACACGTGTGGCGAAGTTTGGCTCGACAGCCGCTCCCCTCTATGGAGCCCCACCCCTCCTCCCCCCCTTTCCAGCTCTACTCGCAAGGTGCGGTCAAGGCATCGGCGCCAACTACCGCTCGCTTATCAGCAGTCGAAGGATCAACGTCTCTTGCACTATTTACTCGAAGCATCGGCTGTTGGACATTTACCCGCTCTCAGACTTCGAAAAGGCATAGCTGTTTCGCTGATCCTCTTAGGCTATATAGGCAACGGCCTTGCCGCAATGGATACACCGGTTCCCGTGAGATCACCGAAGTTAAGCGCTGTTGTGCGTGGCCGGCACTTGGATGGGTGGCCATCCAGGTGCCATGCGCTGTTGCCATTTTTCCGGGTGCACTCAGCCTCGTGATGCCAATTGAGGAGCTACTCGACCGAACAGTAGCGGCTTCGGTCGAGAATACCATCATAACGACCGGGAGAGCGGTGTGCTGACCCCACGCCCCTCCTATCCGCATACTCCTCGGAGGATGACACGGCGGTCGGATGGTCCCGGTAGGCCACTCGTGGCCTGAGGACGGAATGCTTAGTCTATATATTCCCTTATACTTTCCTCTTCAACAATGCCCTACCGCCCAGGTTGTCATTTTAGGTATTACTGTGGCTGCTGTTCTGGTTAAGATTCCAGTTTATTACAGTGGCTACATTTCTATTGCGGTTCTTCATAACCTCGAAAAAGAATACAAAAATCGTGTTTTCATTGAGTAGTAGGAAGTAAGCATCTGATCTCTTTCTTTTATTTATTTCTTTATTTATTTTCTACACAACTCCGATGAAGAACCTTGATGTTTATACATAAAAAAATTTTAACGAACTTGAAGGTAGGCAGCTTCTGATCCATAATCGCTTTTGTAAAACCTTTGTTTACGATGACCAGTTTTCGTAAACAGCGTTGCCACATCTGATCTGTGAATAGTGTACGGAAAGTGTAAAGCATGTTAGATTATGCCAACAGCCTTGCCGCAGCGGTAAACACGGGTTCCCATCAGATCATCGCAGTTAAGCATTGTCGGGCTGGGCTAGCACTTGGATGTGCGACCATTCAGTCTGCCGAGCGCTGATGGTTCAAATGGCTCTGAGCACTATGGGACTTAACGTCTTAGGTCATCAGTCCCCTAGAACTTAGAACTACTTAAACATAACTAACCTAAGGACATCACATACATCCATGCCAGAGGCAGGGCTCGAACCTGCGACCGTAGTGGTCGCGCGGTTCCAGACTGAAGCGCCTAGAACGGCCCGGCCACCTCGGCCGGCCGAGCGCTGTTGGCAAGCGGGCTGCACTCAGCCCTTGTGCGGTAAACTGAGGAGCAAATTGACTGAGAAGTAGCGATTCCGGGCTGAGAGGATGACACGGCGGCCGGTCGGTACCGTTGGTTCTTCCTAGACCTGTTCGGGCAGAGAGAGATGTTGGATTATGAAAAACTACGTAGAATGTCATAAATATATTGTATAGAGTCAATTATTATTACACGATCTCGGTAAAGGTTTAATATAAGCGTCCAATTAGCGATATAAATGTGCGGCCGGATAGTTGACGTAAGATGAATTGGTATGGCAAAGGTATAAAATATAAATATGTAATATCAATAAAAATGTGGTAACCGGTGAAAATGCCAAAAACGTTTGTAGCTGGTAGAACGTAATACTTTTCTAGAATAGCAAGAGTATATGCAACCGTACAGGCGTAAAATAATAAGTCAAAAAAAGACATGTTAAGACTGCATTCTACGTCAGTAGCAAATGTACTTATTTAATTTCAATAAATATGTCGTAACTCGTGCAGGACTATTTCTTTGTATCAGGCAAAAGCTAAAATATTTTCTAGACACAAAGAGCATACTAAACCATGTAGAGGTAAAGTTCTAAGTCGAGAGAAAGGAAATGTACTTGAGACAGTAACGTAAGTCTATTTCAACGTCCATTTCCAGATACAAGAAAAAATAATCGCACAGTAACATTTATCGTCAATATGTTTGCATAGTAGAAATGTAGTAGACGAAGTAGCTCGTTATGGAGGTGACGTAGAGGCAATCCTTCGTTAAATACATTCAGCATAATTGCCTTCGGTACATACTTGTAGAGGTGAACGCGTTACAGGAGGTCATCTGCGAGAAAAAACTTGCAATGTATACAAAATGATAGGTAGTCCGAGGTCTGCGTATGTTTTTGCACTACCAGTTACAACTACAAAGGGAAAACATTGAAATCTCAGCAGGCCTCTGTGGCCGAGCAGTTCTAGGCGCTTCAGTCCGGAACCACGCTGGTTCTACGTACGGTTGCAGGTTCGAATCCTGCCTCAGGCTTGGATGTGTGTGGTGTCCTTAGGTTAGTTAGGTTTAAGTAGTTCCAAGTTCTAGGGGACTGATGACCTCAGATGTTAAGTCTCATAGTGCTCAGAGCCATTTAAACCATTTGAAATCTCAAAACGAAAATAATAATATGGCAGCAGTGACAAGGAAAATCCCTAAAACAGACACAATAGGAATATAGTCATAGGTATGAAAGGCTTGACGAATGCGATATTGACCGAGAAGTTGTCTTCCGTCAAATTGAATAATTACAGATCGCCCAATATCGCTCAGTATCAGCACGTCAAAAAATGTTTACATCAATGATGTTGCTCGACATTTCTTTTCGCTTCAAGAAGCCACACGTGGGCGCTACTTCCATGACGATCGATGCACTTCGGTGGATGAGATGCTAAAAATGAAAAACGTTTAACCGCATTGTATGCACTGTGCTTTAAATTCGCAGGAGATAAGAAATGCTTCGGCGACAGCATACTAGTGAAGAATGTTCAATAGAAATAGCAGGAGCATTTTGTTACTTTGATGCCCCTTAACAGCAGTCGTTAGCATTGCTTCCACAATTTTTCCATAACACTGAAAATGTAGCACATGAGGGTACAGTTCTTGAACCTAATTGATGAGAATATTTGAAGTGTCATACTTAATTTAAATTCATGCTGCGATGAGACTCTGGGTGTAGAAAAACGTTTACATTCAATAACCAGTTGTTTCCAGCAGAGGACTGTGTCTCACAACTATTTGTTAAGACTGTACTGGAGCGACCAGGCAAGTGTTGCAGACACTACCTGCCAGGGTCCGACTGAACACACACCGCTCAAATATACAGGGCGAATCCCCTAAAACTTTGATCGCAGACACTACGGTTTTCACATAATGGGTCGGTAATCAGGAGCTCGTATTGTTAGCCAGTCAACAGATTGTCATAATACTTATAAAATGTACACTACTGGCCATTAAAATTGCTACAGCACGAAGATGACGTGCCACAGACGCGAAATTTAACAGACAGAAAGACGATGCTGTGATATGCAGATGATTAGCTTTTCAGAGCATTCGCACGAGGTTGGCGCCGGTTGCGACACCTACAACGTGCTGACATGAGGAAAGTTACCAACCGATTTCTCACACACACACAGCAGTTAACCGGCGTTGCCTGGTGAAACGTTGTTGTGATGCCTCGTGTAAGGAGGAGAAATGCGTACCATCACGTTTCCGACTTTGATAAAGGTCGGATTATAGCCTACGGCATTTGTGGTTTATCGTATCGCGACATTGCTGCTCGCGTTTGTCGAGATATAATGACTGTTAGCAGAATATGGAATCGGTGGGTTGTCAGCATGGCTGTAACGGATCGTGCAGCCACGTCCCGATCCCTGAGTCAACATCTGCACGAACAGTTCGACGACGTTTGCAGCAGCATGGACTATCAGCTAGGAGACCGTGGCTGCGGTTACCATTAACGCTGCATCACAGACAGGAGCGCCTGCGATGGTGTACTCAACGACGATCCTGGATACAGGAATGGCAAAATGTCATTTTTTCGGATGAATCGAGTTTCTGTTTACAGCATCATGATGGTCGCATGCGTGTTTGGCGACATCGCGGTGAACGCACATTGGAAGCGGGTATTCGTCATCGCCATACTGGCGTATCACCCGCCTTGACGGTATGGGGTGTCATTGGTTACACGTCTCGGTCACCTCTTCTTCGCATTGACGGCACTTTGAACAATGGACGTTACATTTTAGATGTGTTACGACCCGTGGTTCTACCTTTCATTCGATCGACCGCGTGTTGCAGGTCCTGTACGGGCCTTTCTGGCTTCAAAAAAATGTTCGACCACTGCCCAGGCCAGCACACTCTCCAAAACTCTCAAGAATTGAAAACGTCTGGTCAATGGTGGCCGAGCAACTGGCTCGTCACAATACGCCAGTCACTACTCTTGATGAACTGTGGTATCGTGTTGAAGCTGCATGGGCAGCTGTACCTGTACACGCCATCCAAGCTCTGTTTGCCTCAATGCCTAGGCGTATCAATGCCGTTATTACGGCCATAGGCGGTTGTTCTGGGTACTGATTTCTCAGGATTTATGCACACAAATTTCGTGAAAATGTAATCACATGTCAGTTATAGTATAATATATTTGTCCAATGTCCGTTTGATCATCTGCATTTCTCCTTGGTGTAGCAATTTTAACGGCCAGTAGTGTATTTTTTGTGCAAACATACAACTATCTAAATCTAGAGATGTCTATTGACATTAACAGACTAAAGGTAAGGTAAATGAGAATGTCACTTGTTTGTTGCCTGATTCTAGTGCGTGTAGTTTACGAGATACAGATTTTGAAAAGTTCACACATCGACACTTGTACAGTACCTGTGCTATCATACACTAAGGATCACCACAAGATCATACATTGGTTATGTGGATTCTGACCAGTAACGAGACAACTGACCATCACAGGTTGTCTTCAAAATGACCGCCAGCAGTGGCACTGCACACTTCCAGTCTGGTACGGAAAGACTGCTACACATGTGCTAGCATTTCAGTGGGGATGTCCGAGCAGGATGCAGTAGTACGACGTTACAGATCATCGTGTGTAGTTGGCGTGTCCTTGCAATCAGCGTCTCTCAGATTTTCCCACAGCAAGTTTTCAACTTCCGCCATTGCATTACCGCAATGCCCTGTGCGCTTGCAAGTCACGAATTTCCACCCATCTCTTCCCTTTCTTTTCCCCTTATCTGTTTCATATAAACGTATCTGAAGCATCGAAAAATAGTCTATTGCTCATTTAAAGGGCCTTTCTGTATTTCTCGTTTTACTAATGAGACATTAGATACGTAACGATGAGCCGGCCGGGGTGGCCGAGCGGTTCTAGGCGCTACAGTCTGGAACCGCGCGGTCGTAGGTTCGAATCCTGCCTCGGGCATGGATGTGTGTGATGTCCTTAGGTTAGTTTGGTTTAAGTAGTTCTCAGTTCTAGGGGACTGATGACCTCGGAAGTTAAGTCCCATAGTGCTCAGAGCCATTTGAACGTAACGATATTTAATTAACTCCCTGGTTATCGATCGTCTTGCTCTTTTTCCCTTTTGCTAGAGCGTCCATATACGGTGCAACTGTCCGCTTGCTTTACCGCAGTAATACTCATTACACTTTTCAAAGTGGCATTCTCAGGACGTAAACACTCCTGTTGAATTACACAGTGAACACACCTTATTTAATCAGGCCCTGTAAGTTTTTTATTTCCTCATACAGTTGCGCTAAAACTCGTGACTTATTTCGCAACACGGATGGTGCTCCGCCTGTGGACATAGAACGTACGTAATTTCGTAATAAAGGGACGTTTTCTGCATTTTCTTAAACGCTGCTAAAGATGTCACATTGAGTTGTGTTTTTCATTGCTGCTAAGGCAGAGAGCTCTTCCCTGACCTCATGTTCACTGTTTACGTTCTGATACAAATGCGTAATCGGGTGATCTCCACACTTTCATCTAGTGCTAAAGTATCGGCAAGAAACTGTTCACAAATATTTGCAAGCAGACCCTGAACGTAATTCGCCATATCTCGTTTGCGATGCCTGACTACCACATTTAATGACGGCACCACGCGACACTGTTCTGTCAAGTTGTAAAACCTATTGTCAAGCTCTGGTCCTTCACATTTTCCGTTTTTGTATTGTTTGACGTAGCATGACGCATTGCAGAGGCGTAACTAGGTGGTTTTACGCGCGGTGCGGAGTTTTGCTTGTAAATCCCCACCGCCACCAGCCCAATAAAAACATCAGACGCACTGGCGGAAGAAAAAATCAAATCATCAAGGAGGAGTTGGTAGGCGTGTTTCTACATGAATGGTGATGTCTGTCAAAACTGTCGCCAGTCGCATAAGAGTGGTGCCAGAAGCGCCCTTATGAGGCTGCAAATCAGGTTTGCTTTAAATACGCTCTGAGAACGTACATGGTGAGTTGGTGTTTGCCAATAATGCCTTTTAAGACGAGTGAGACGCCATTATCAACACCCGAGTTTCAACGACATCGTGAAATAGGGCTATGAGGAGCTGGATGGTACACTACTGGTCATTAAAATTGCTGCACGAAGAAGAAATGCAGATGATAAACGGGTATTCATTGGACAAATATTATACTAGAACTGACATGTAATTACATTTTCACGCAATTTGGGTGCATAGATCCTGAGAAATCAGTACCCAGAACAACCACCTCTGGCCGTAATAACGGCCCTGAAACGCCTGGGCATTGAGGCAAACAGAGCTTGGATGGCGTTTACAGGTACAGTTGCCCATGCAGCTTCAACACGATATCACGTTTCATCAAGAGTAGTGACTGGCGGGTTGCAGCCGGCCGGTGTGGCCGTGCGGTTCTAGGCGCTTCAGTCTAGAACCGCGTGACCACTACGGTCGCAGGTTCGAATCCTGCCTCAGGCATGGATATGTGTGATGTCCTTAGGTTAGATAGGTTTAATTAGTACTAAGTTTCAGCGGACTGATGGCCTCAGAAGTTAAGTCGCATAGTGCTCAGAGCCATTTGAAGCATTTGGCGTATTGTGACGAGCCAGTTGCTCGGCACCCACTGACCAGACGTTTTCAGTTGGTGAGAGATCTGGAGAATGTGCTTGCCAGGGCAGCAGTCGAACATTTTCTGTATCCAGAAAGGGCCGTACAGGACCTGCAACATGCGGTCGTGAATTATCCTGCTGAAATGTAGGGTTTCGCAGGGATCGAATGAAGGGTAGAGCCACGGGTCGTAACACACCCGAAATGTAACGTCCACTGTTCAAAGTGCCGTCATTGCGAGCAAGAGGTGACCGAGACGTGTAACGAATGGCACCCCATACCATCACGTCAGGTGATACGCCGGTATGGCGATGACGAATACCTGCTTCCAATGTGCGTTCACCGCGATGTCGCCAAACACGCACGCGACCATCATGATGCTGTAAACACAAACTCGATTCATCCGAAAAAATGACGTTATGCCATTAGTGCACCCAGGTTCGTCGTTGAGTACACCATCGCAGGCGCTCCTGTCTGTGATGCAGGTTCGAGGGTAACCGCAGGCACAGTCTCCGATCTGATACTCCATGCTGCTGCAAACGTCGTTGAACTGTTGTTATATTGCAAACGTCCCTATCTGTTGACTCAGGGATCGAGACGTGGCTGCACGATCCGTTACAGCCGTGCGGATAAGATGCCTTCATCTCGACTGCTAGTGATACGAGGCCGTTGGGATCCAGCACGGCTTTCCGTATTACCCTCCTGAACCCTCCGAGTCCATATCCTGCTAATAGTCACTGGATCTCGACCAACGCGAGCAGCAATGTTGCGATACGATAAACCGCAATGGCGATAGGCTACAATCCGACCTTTATCAAAGTCGGAAAAGTGATGGTACGCATTTCTCCTCCTTAGACGAGGCATCACAACAACGTTTCACCAGGCAACGCCGGTCAACTGCTGGTTGTGTATGAGAAATCGGTTGCAAGCTTTCCTCACGTCAGCACGTTGTAGGTGTCGCCACCGGCGCCAACCTCGTGTGAATGCTCTGAAAAGCTAATCATTTGCATATCACAGCATCTTCTTCCTATCGGTTAAATTTCGCGTCTGTAGCATATCAGCTTCGTGGTGTAGCAATTTTAATGGCCAGTAGTGTATTTCTTCGATATTGCTCATGGAGACTTGGCAGAAATGTAGCCACTGTACATAATTGCTGGCATCAGTGGTCACCAGAATATACGATCACAAGAAGACCGTGCTCCGGACGGCCACGTAGCACTACCGAGAGGGCAGACCACCGTGTTCGGCGTATGGCTGTTGACGCATCGCACTGCATCTGCAGCAGCAATCTGAGCAGCAGTAGCCACCACAGTGACACAAGGAACTGTTACAAATCGGTTACTTCAAGCACAGCTACGAGCCAGCGCCCTATAGCGTCCCCCCCCTCAGGATTTAGTTATAAATTGGCACAGTGGATCGGCCTCAAACTGAACACAGATCAATCGAGAAAAGAGGAAGAAGTTTTGTGGAACAATGAAAGAAGTAAGCAGAATATACAAACTGAGTAGTCCATGCGCAACATAGCCAACATCAAGGAGAGTGTTAGCTCAGGAGTGTCGTGGTCCCGTGGTTAGCGTGAGCAGTTGCAGTACCAGAGGTCCTTGGTTCAAGTCTTTCCTCGAGTGAAAAATTTACTTTCATTATTTTCCCAAAGTTATGATCTGTCCGTTCGTTCATTGACGTCTCCGTTCACTGTAATAAGTTTAGTGTCTGTGTTTTGCTACCGCACCGCATAACCGTGCTATTAGTAGACGAAAGGACGTGTCTCTCCAATGGGAACCGAACACATTTGATCTCAACGTCATAGGTCAACCGATTCCTCCACAGGAAAACACGTCTGATATATTCTATACGACACTGGTGACGGCATGTGCGTCACATGACAGGAATACGTTGTCGACCCACCTAATTTGTACTGTAGTCGACTGACGTCGTGTGTTTCGATGTTTGTTTGGGTGTAGCGTCCCTATACGACGGCTCAGTTACCTCGCATCGGACGGACAGACAGATAATAATTGTCTGAAAATAAAAAGTTAAATTTATCACTTGGGGGAAGACTTCTGCCGCTCACGCTAACCACAGGACCACGGCGCTCCTGAGCTCAGATTCTCCTTGATGTTGCCTATATTGCGCATGGACTACTCAGTTTGTGTATTTTGCTTATTTTTTTCATAGTTCCACACAACTTCTTCCTGTTTTCTCGATTGATATGTGTTCAGTTTTTCAAGGCCTGTCCCCTATGCCAACTTAAAACTAAATCTGAGGGGGGTGCGATGGGGAGTCAGTGCTGGTAATGTCCGAGTGATGGTTAGGAGCCGGCCAGTTGATGGCATGCAATCAAGCTGCATGCAAGACACAGTGGACCGACACCTGTACTTATGGTCTAGGGTGTGATTTCGTATGACAGCAGGAGCATTCTTGAGGTTATCTCACGCACCCTGACTACAAATTTGTACATCAGTCACGTGATCCGACCTGTGCTGCCATTCATGAACAGCATTTCAGGGGGTGTTTTCCAACAGGATAACGCTTCTCTACATACCGCTGTTGTATCCTAGCATGCTGTGACGGTACGTCAGATGAATGGACATTTGGAGAGAGGGAAAGGAAGTTTTTGGTATGAGACGTGTGGATTATAAATTATTTCAAGACTGTGTACGTGTGTGCGATGTATAACAAGTAGTAAAGAACGTAAGTTATTATTATCAAAACACAAATATGGATGTAATTAACAAAACACAGTTTTTTTGTATAATCTCTGTGTAACATAGGCCATGAAGATCAGAGACAATGCTTTGATTGAACTAGCTCTCCTGTTTTGTTTCGTCTAGCGGTAGGCCGCCATTGTAGTGCTGTCTGATAATTAAGGTAAGTTTTATCTGCATTTTCAAAAATATAATAGAAATTGTAATTAGAAAGTGTGTATTATTGACTTAGTTGTCACCTCTCATGATTTTATCCATTAATTATAATTAACAAAGTCTTTATAGAACTTCGCAGTACAGGGAGCTCATCTCCCCTAGCAGGATTTAGTCGGCCATTGTGCTCACTGTATTATTTAATTAAAATATCATCTCATAATATTAAATGTAAATGCGAGGGACTTCTCAATATTGATCTTCCATTAATTTCAAGTTAAAAAGAGTGAAAATAGATTTCGTTCATTAATATTTAGAATATTAATATTTATAATTGAAATTAATAAAAGATCAAAATCGAGAAGTCTCTCGCATTTACATTTAACATTATGACATGATATTTTAATTAAATAATTGGACAAGAAGAGAATAGAAGCTTTCGAAATGTGGTGCTACAGAAGAATGCTGAAGATTAGATGGGTAGTTCGCATAACTAATGAGGAAGTATTGAATACGATTGGGGAGAAGAGAAGTTTGTGGCACAACTTGACCAGAAGAAAGGATCGGTTGGTAGGACATGTTCTGAGGCATCATGGGATCACCAATTTGGTATTGGAGGGCAGCGTGGAGGGTAAAAATCGTAGAGGGAGACCAAGAGATGAATACACTAAGCAGATTCAGAAGGATGTAGGTTGCAGTACGTACTGGGAGATGAAGAAGCTTGCACAGGATAGAGGGGCATGGAGAGCTGCATCAATCCAGTCTCAGGACTGAAGACCGCAACAACAACAACAACATATTATAAAAATGTGTGTGTGTTTGTGTTTTCCACATCTCCTCTTAATCTACTGGACTGATTTCAACCAAAGTTAGTGCACATGCACCTTACAGTCGTGCAACATCCGCTGTGGGAGTAAGATATCCAAACCTATGAGAGCCGAAAGAGGAAAGGTGAAAAGAAGCGTAGCCCGCGGAGTGTGAATTCCTAGAATTTATTCATCTACATCTACATGACTACTCTGCAATTCACATTTAAGAGCTTGGCAGAGGGTTCATCGAACCACAATCATACTATCTCTCTACTATTCCACTCCCGAACAGCGAGCGGGAAAAACGAACACCTAAACCTTTCTGTTCGAGCTCTGATTTCTCTTATTTTATTTTGATGATCATTCCTACCTATGGAGGTTGGGCTCAACAAAATATTTTCGCATTCGGAAGAGAAAGTTGGTGACTGACATTTCGTAAAAAGGTCTCGCCGCGACGAAAAACGTCTATGCTGTAATGACTTCCATCCCAACTCGTGTATCATATCTGCCACACTCTCTCCCCTATAACGCGATAATACAAAACGAGCTACCCTTTTTTGCACCCTTTCGATGTCCTACGTCAATCCCACCTGGTAAGGATCCCACACCGCGCAGCAATATTCTAACAGAGGACGAACGAGTGTAGTGTAAGCTGTCTCTTTAGTGGACTTGTTGCATCTTCTAAGTGTCCTGCCAATGAAACGCAACTGTTGGCTCGCCTTCCCGACAATATTATCTATGTGGTCCTTCCAACTGAAGTTGTTCGTAATTTTAACACCCAGGTACTTAGTTGAATTGACAGCCTTGAGAATTGTACTATTTATCGAGTAATCGAATTCCAACGGATTTCTTTTGGAACTCATGTGGATCATCTCACACTTTTCGTTATTTAGCGTCAACTGCCACCTGACACACCATACAGCAATCTTTTCTAAATCGCTTTGCAGCTGATACTGGTCTTCGGATGACCTTACTAGACGGTAAATTACAGCATCATCTGCGAACAGTCTTAGAGAACTGCTCAGATTGTCACCCAGGTCATTTATATAGATCAGGAACAGTAGAGGTCCCAGGACGCTTCCCTGGGGAACACCAGATATCACTTCAGTTTTACTCGATGATTTGCCGTCTATTACTACGAACTGCGACCTTCCTGACAGGAAATCACGAATCCAGTCGCATAACTGAGACGATACCCCATAGCTCCGCAGCTTGATTAGAAGTCGCTTGTGAGGAACGGTGTCAAAAGCTTTCCGGAAATCTAGAAATACGGAATCAACTTGAGATCCCCTGTCGATAGCGGCCATTACTTCGTGCGAATAAAGAGCTAGCTGCGTTGCACAAGAGCGATGTTTTCTGAAGCCATGCTGATTACGTGTCAATAAATCGTTCCCTTCGGGGTGATTCATAATGTTTGAATACAGTATATGCTCCAAAACCCTACTGCAAACCGACGTCAACGATATAGGTCTGTAGTTAAATGGATTACTCCTACTACCCTTCTTGAACACTGGTGCGACCTGCGCAATTTTCCAATCTGTAGGTACAGATCTATCGGTGAGCGAGCGGTTGTATATGAGTGCTAAGTAGGGAGCTATAGTATCAGCGTAATCTGAAAGGAACCTAATCGGTATACAATCTGGACCTGAAGACTTGCCCGTATCAAGCGATTTGAGTTGCTTCGCAACCCCTAAGGTATCTACTTCTAAGAAACTCATGCTAGCAGATGTTCGTGTTTCAAATTCTGGAATATTCCATTCGTCTTCCCTGGTGAAGGAATTTCGGAAAACTGCGTTCAATAACTCCGCTTTAGCGGTACAGTCGTCGATAACAGTACCATCGGCACTGCGCAGCGAAGGTATTGACTGCGTCTTGCCGCTTGTGTACTTTACATACGACCAGAATTTCTTCGGATTTTCTACCAAATTTCGAGACAATGTTTCGTTGTGGAACCTATTAAAGGCATCTCGCATCGAAGTACGTGCCAAATTTCGCGCGTCTGTAAATTTTAGCCCATCTTCGGGATTTCGCGTTCTTCTGAACTTCGCATGCTTTTTCCGTTGCCTCTGCAACAGCGTTCGGACCTTTTTTGTGTACCACGGGGGATCCGTTCCATCTCTTACCAATTTATGAGGTATGAATCTCTCAATTGCTGTTGCTACTGTATCTTTGAATTTGAGCCGTCAGTATTTGAAAATGAGAGCACTTAGCGACTTGCAACAAACTTTATACATAGTTCTTTCTTGCTGAGAATTGCCACAGAACGACGAAGGGAAAAAGTTTAGCGCTCTCTGCTTGCCGTCTGTTTGTGCAGTAAAAGTAGCGCAAGACGCATACCGTTATAATTTATTACTTCTTTACTGCTAACTGTATTCGAGACAAAGGTTAGAGATAGTATGCACACACATCCCTGAATGTAAGTACAAAGTTATATTGTTGTACGACTCGTAGTGCAGGAGAGATGACGTCATAAACAGAACTGCTGCGCGAAAAACTGCTGCATCATGCATGGAGAACACGACATAACAATCATTGAGAACTTTAAATACTTGGGAGAGATAATAACAAAAAGCCTGAATAAGAAACCATCCAGAGTAGAACAAACAAATTGATTAAAGCACATCATGTTATCAAGAACGCATGTAACAAAAAATGGCTCTCAATGTCCACAAAACTGAAACACTACAAAACAGTCAGACAGCCGCAAATAACATATGCTAGAGAAACTATATTTAAAACAACCAACACTGTGGCAACAGAGAGACTACTCAAAATAGAAAGACGGATATTCAGAACATTCATAAATAAAAAATAACAAAAAGATGGAGTTTGGAGAACAGCTTTAAATGAAACAATTTATAAAGAAGTAGAACCAGTGTAAAAAAGAAACTGATCTCTTTGCTAGAACACTCGATGAGGACAGCAGAAAATAGAAATGGCAGCAGAATATTTGAGAAGTTACGGAATAGGAAGAGCGGCATTAGATGGATCACAGAGGTCAAGGAGGACACGATTACAGATTGCGATGGATGATTTAAAAGGCAAGACAGACGCATTCAAGATACTTCAGTACAAACATATCACACTGCCAATAAAAATTAACAAACAGAGATGGGAATGGTGATTTCGGATGAGGAGAGAAGGGCATGATCTGAAAGGATGACAAAGAATTGGGCCAGCAAAAAAACGAAGAACGTAATTCATAATATTGACTAATGTTGTCCAATGTTTGGCATCAAATAAATATAAAATAATAAATTAAAACTGTAGTTTTTTTCGGAGTACTGGTAGAGAGACCTTTTTTCAGCTGTTCTAAGAATTTCTTCTGTTTGCAAACTTCGGTGTTGACTAGATGTTTTCCATCCCCATCCAGCACTTCTAGACGCCTCTTGTCGCACACAAACAGTCCACATGTCTCAACCATAGAAAGCCAGAAAGCCAGCCTGCAGAAGCAGCTCTAATAAATATCTCCTTTCAATCTCTGAATTTAGGTTCCTTGTTGCAAGGCTGCCCTCGCCGGTGTAGCTCTGCTCTTTTATATCGGCTGAACGTTGTATGCCTGTGGTGATTTTTCTTCTTAAGTAACTATAGGTATTTATTTCTCTGTCTGTTCTACTTCATCAACTCTGCCTACTGCGATGTTGGCGCTCATACCATTACTTCGATCGACTTTGTCTTAATTTCGATATTTCATCAGCAAAACGAAAACAATCAAAAGAACGTGCTTCCATTCCAGTGGCAGTTTATCGTAGATCAGCGGAACAGCGAAGGCTACCTAGCCACAGGAAAAACGCAGGTCATTCCCGTTTTTAACAACGGCCTCAGGACAGATGCACACAATTATAGACTTACACCGTTGACGTCAAGCTGTTGTAGAATTATGCAATATGTTTTATGCTCAAGACTTATGACGTTTTTGGAGAACGAAACTTCCTGCATAAAAATCAACATGGATTCAGCAAACAGAGATCTTGCGAAACTCAGCTCGCTCTGTTACTCCTTGACATCCATAGCGCTGTAGGATGATGCCGTCCGTGTTTCTTGACTCCATGAAGGCATTTAGCACAGTCCCGCACTGCCGTTTAGTGAAAAAATGCGAGCTTATCGAGTATTGGACCAAATCTGCTACTGAATTCAAGACTTCCTTGCACATAGAACACAACACGGCATTCTTAATGGAACAAAAACGACGGATGTAAAGGTAATTTGCGGAGTACCGTAAGGAAGAGTGATAGGATCGTTTTTGTTTAAAATGTATATAAATGATCTAGTAGAAAGCGTCAGATTCTCTTTAAGACTGAAGGCAATATCGATTTCAGAATGAGCTGCACAGTATTGGTAATGATGCAGGCTGTGGCAGTTGGCCCTTAACGTAGATAAATGTAACATATTGCGCGTATGTAGGAAAAGACAACCACTACTGTACAACTGCAATATTGATGAGAAACTGTTAGAAACAGTAACTATTGTAAAATATCGAGAGGTAACTAGCCGGAGCGACATCAAATGGAATGATCACAGAAAACAAGTAGTAGGAAAAGCAGCTGCCATACTGAGATTTATAGGAAGAATGTTAAGGAAATGTAACTCATACACGAAAAAAAAGTGGCTTATAAAGCTTTTGTACAACCTACTCTTGGGTACTGTTCAACAATATGGGATCCCTAACAGGCAGGACTGACAGAAAGATATCCAACGAGGAGTGGTGCGTTTCGTCACGGGATTGTTTAGTCGGCGCATATGCATTACCGAGATGCTCAACAAACTATTTTGCCAGACGTCACAAAGGAAGCGTCGTGCATTATGGAGGGATTTACTACCGAAATTTCGAGAGAGCACTTTTCAGGAAGTCGGACAACATACTACGTCTTCTCACATCCATCTCGCGAAATGACTAACACGAGAATATTCGTGAAGTTAGAGCCAATACAGAGGCCTACCGAAAGGGAATCAGTTGGTAGGTCTATTACCAGAATTACCCTTTGCTACACACCATTAGGTGACTTTCGGTGTACGATATAGCTGATGATCTGCTGTATTCCTTTAATGCGTATCCCCTTTCCATTTCCCCAGTTTAAAGGTCTGCTTACTTCCTCTAGGACAGTGGCTTTCTTGATCAAGAGCCAATACTGACACTGAAGGATGTCACCTCGATGGCTGTATATGCAACCATCGTCTTTTTGTTTTGTTAATTACATAAATTAGTATCGTATGAGTCCCCAGTACACCAGCTATAATAAGGGCGCAATAAGTTGCCCACCATCATTCAGAACACCTCGTGTTGTTGGAGATTATTGCCACCGTGAGCGATACTGAAGTTGTGACCCTGTAATTGCTTGACGACGTATTGTTCTGTTGTCTGAATGAGCGGATGAGTCATTGATGAATAACATTAATAGTTGTTATATTTAAATTCATTGTGCAATATGAGACACGATTAAAAATGTTTACTGAATATTTTGAATGTAATTTTTCTTTTACTGATTGTGTTGTGCAGAGTGGCGATGGAGATCACCAGACAGAGACGTTGGGCGCTACATGTACTCCGGCAATCTGACGTGGCTGAGTCCTCAAGAAAGGACAACAGCTGCTGTCTCTGCTACAAAGATCTACCCAGCGCTGAAACATGATACGCACATCACGATCACTGTGGACAGGTTCAGAGAGCTGCGAAACCAGATTCTCCACCGTTGGGGCCATTTTGCTGAGGGCTGGAACGTTTTAGAGTGATGGCAGTATGAAAGAGATTAATTTTTTCATTGTGCTCTTAATCTTTCCTGTGATAGTCACAAATAGATGCTTAACACACAAAAAAGACACACAACGAAGGAATTATCCATGTACGACGGAAATCAGCAGATGAGATGTACATGTATAGACAGACATATCCCGTCAGCTGTGGCCGAGTGGTTCTAGGCGCTTCAGTCCGGAAGCACGCGCTGCTACAGTCGCAGGTTCGAATCCTGCCTCGGGCATGGATGTGTGTGATGTCTTTAGGTTAGTTAGGCTTGAGTAGTTGGGGACTGATGAAGCTCAGATGTTAAGTCCCATAGTGCTTGGAGCCATTTGCAAATGGTTCAAATGGCTCTGAGCATTGTGGGACTTAACTTCTGAGGTCATCAGTCCCCTAGAACTTAGAACTACTTAAACCTAACTACCTAAGGATATCACACACATCCGTGCCCGAGACAGGATTCGAACCTGCGACAGTAGCATTAGCGCGGTTCCAGACTGTAGCGCCTAGAACCGCTTGGCCACCCCGGCCGGCGAGCCATTTGCATCATTTGAGCAAACATATGATTACAATTTCAAAAAAATTGTTTGATTTATTCAACACAGAAAGAGCTTCGCTAATTGACCAAAGTCAGTAATGTGTTACTCCAGCTCTAGCCCTTAAGCAAGCAGTATTTCCCCTTGACATTTATATAGTTGGTGGATGTCCTGAGGGATATCGAGCCAAATTCTGTCCAATTGGCAGGGTGGATCATTAAAATCCCGATTGGTTGGAGGGCCCTGCCCATAATGCTCCAATTGTTTACAACTGGGGAGAGTTCTTGCCAAGTTATTGTTGGGCATGCATGAAGACAAGCAGTAGAAACTCTTGCCTTGTGCGGTTGCTTGTCATGAAGACTAAAAAAACAGGGTGTAGATTACTGCCAATGTACCACTGTGCTGCAAGGGTGCCACTGCAAATGAGAAGTGAAATGGTTCTGCTATGAAAAGAAATGGCACCCCAGATCATCACTCCTGGTTTTCAGGCCATATGGCGGGTGAGCATCAGGCTCGTACCCTACCGCTGTCTGGGGCGCCTCAGACACATCTTCGGCCTGGAATCTCATTGACTGGAGTAGAATTATCTTCATTGATGATTTGCACATCCAACTGAGCTTCCGTTACCAGCAAAGATGTGTCTGGAGACGCTGCTGACAGCGATAGGATACTGACCTGAGTGTTGCCTGCCATATGGCTCGACAATTAGGAGTAATGGTCTGCTGTGCCATTTCCTTTCATAGCAGGACTCTGTAGGTTGTGATGCACAGCACCCGTACAGCAAAACATTACATTCTACACCCCATTCTGTTGTCCTTCATGGCAAACCAACATTTCAGCAAGATAATGGTCACCAGATCTCAACCCAATTGATAACGTTTGGAGCATTATGGTCAGGGCCTTCCACCAACTCGGGATATCGACGATGTAGCGCTTCAATTGGACAGAATTTGGCACAATATATCTCAGGAGGACATCCAGCAACTTTTATCAATCAATTCCAAGCTCAATAACTACTTGCATAAGGTCTTGCTCAGTTTGTGAAGCCTTTTCTCTTGTGTAGATGATCAATTTTTTTTATGAAATTGTAATAATTTGTTTGTCTGTACATGTACATCACATCTACTGACTTCTGTGTCATTTGGATAATTCCCTCTTCATGGTGTTTTTTTTTCTAAGACTGTATTATATATATGTGTGTGTGTGTGTGTGTGTGTTTGTGTGTGTGTGTGTGGATGTATTCCAATCTTTTCTTCCACTACGCCTTTTACCCTCCACAGCTCCATTTAGTATCATGCAAGTGATTCCCTAATACCTTAACTCATGTCCTATCATCCTGCCCCTTCTTATGTTTTCCAGTAGCTGGAACCTCTGCCCACGTACTTCACGCCCAGGAAACATGTGGACCAGTGGCTGCTGACAGACGAATTCTTGGGCTGCTTTCTCTCCTGCTCTCTTGCATACCCTCAGATATGGACTAGAGTAGGCAAGAGAGCAGGTGGAAGAGCGGCTTGAAGCATTACACAGTGCCAGTAATATAGTAACTGTGAAGAGAGACCAGGAGTGAGCAAGTCGAAGATGCTGTGATATGGGGAAGCAAGTACAATAAATGGAGTATACTAGCTGTCTGTTAAGAGTTAATCTGTTGTTTTATACAGTTTTCGGTAGTAGTGACTGTGGTGTGAGTGCTTCAGAAGGCATCTTACGGGGGACAGGCTTCAACAAGGACGAACCGGGCAGCCTGGAATGCACTGTGTTTCATCACACCTTGCTACAGCCCCACGAGTTCTCTCTTTTGTGGACAGCTTTGATGAAGTGTGCCCATATTACGTAAACAAGTTTCTTGAGGTGTTGCCTCTGCTGTCACCAAAGCAGGGCAAGATCCTGGTGATGAGAGCAGCAACTGTGCATATCATGGAGGCTCGGACTGATGTTTCGGCAGACTCTCTGGAGCATTTCAGTAAATGGGATCCAGAATATTTCTTCACGCACCATTGGCCGAGGGGAAGCATCCTAACCGTCAGTGGTCGCAACAGGATCACAAGAAACCTTCTGAGAATTCCTCTCTTTGCCGAAATGGTTGCATATATTTGTAAACATTTCGGCAAAGAGAGGGGGTTCTTGGAAGTTACAGCAGAGACTTTGTATGAAGGAAGACATCACACTTTTCTTCTCCAGAATTCCGCAACCTTTATACCCTTTACAGTGACATTTAAAAAATCTTATTGATTACATCATTAATTCGTGTTTTGGCGTACTGGTAGGTAACTATGAGAATTGCTTCACAGCTGCAAGTAACGTCCTGCTCACACCCCCATAGACTTCGTTTGCTTTGCACATTGAAACTTATTAATCTATTAATGCTTTTCCAAGTACTAAAGGGTAGGTGGTAACTGCAGCGAATGCCTTGCCTTGGAGTGACTCCCTCTTTCCTTAGGAGAACTTTGCTATATTAAAACATGTCTTAACATCTGTTTTGACGTCAAATGTAAATGTTTGCTGCAAAAAAAGGAGACAAACCTGGAATTAAGGAGACATGCTGCAGGCATATAATTGGATATCAAGTGTTTTGCGTTTTCAGTCTTCTCCTTCCGTAGTATTTCCGGCGCCACTCCGCATTTTATGGGTGGAGATGCAATGCTGGCGAAGGTGTAGACCTTTGGAAATGGAGTTGGTCTAAGGCACCCCATAACTGAGCGGACTGCCTCCTTTAAGGCCATATTCACCTACCTAGTGTGGACCGATGCTCCCCAGAATGGTACTCCATACTGTCGTACAGGATTAAGAGTCCCAACAGATCTGACAGAAGTTAGGGGTTTGCTCCACACACAAAACCTGTCAGATTTCTTAAGATATTTCCTGTACTGCAGATTTTTCCTTTGATACCTCTTCGTTCTAAAACATAGTGTAGTGCAGAGTAATCCCAGGGATTTTATGGTGTTAGCGTGGTGAATTTCCGATCCTCTCCACTTAATACTCAATTTTATTTTAGCGTCTACATTTTAAAGTGGAAAGCACATATTGGAATGGGCTAGAAGTGTTTCATACCATAATACTCTCCCAACTTTTCATGTATGGTCCTTACTTTGACTTCAGCTTCCTCAAAGTTTCTCTATTAGACTGTCACATTTGTGTGCATCTGGAAGAACAGATGGATCATCCATATAGAAGTTGTAGAGAAATTGGTGACAGTGCAGTGAGATTGCCCATTTTTTGGTTTTCCCAGTGGCTCTCTTTATCTTTCAGCATTACATAGAATCTTCTGCTCTGAAGCATACATTGGGTTACATTTGTGAGCCAGAAATCTCTCGTTATCTCATACAAGGAGGCAATGGGTGACAACTTTTCGTGTCCTGGGAAAAAGGGATGGTCAAGGAGCCACAGAACAGGCATAAGGAACATTTCATACTCGTAGCATCGCTTCTTATTGCACAGTATGGACCTAGTGGCAATGCCAATGTTCAATGGTTTTCACTGTCTCTCAACCACTTTCCATAGATAGGATAGTAGAAAATAAACAACTAACCAGTTTCATTGATTCAGAGATTCTCATTCCCACGTGCTGAGCCATAACAATCTGCTGTTTGTGAAAACCACCTAACAGTGAATTGTCCATATTGCAGCCTGTATCATCGATGGAATGATTCCCCATTTGTCTCTGTCCTGCACACTCGTACTTATTTTGCTTACTGCGCCACATATCCCCAGCACCACCAGTCAGCTTTCAGTATCGCAGCGCCATTAGCTGATGATAGCTGTCCCCCAAAACACTTCTTATTTCACCGAGAATAAAATGGTATTCCTTACTGCCAATATGTCTTATCAGTGTCAGGCTTGGTTTCTGGAAAGAAAATCAAAAGTGAAAACTGATTCACATGAACTGATGGAATTATGCACCAAAAATAATTGATTTGTAAAGAAACACGATTGTTCAATGTTATAATCAAATGTGTATGATTCAATAAGCGAAAGAAAATTTATGAGAGTTGAATTTCATAATTTCTGGAATAATCTTGCATAAGATTTGAATTTAACTAATCTGTTTCAATCGTTTACAGGTGATTATAGTCGATTATAGAGAAGGGGACCACGACTTTTGTCTGAGTTGGTCACCCAGATACAAACTAAATGTCATCTCGAAATTGTATCATTGAAGAAAAATAGCTGCTTCGTTGGCACACGCCAATCATCTGACAATAGCGACGATAGCTGAAAGAATGCATGGATGTCGACATCAGCCTGAACAGGGTTAACTAGAATGGCATCTGGAGGTCCTGGTTTCAGGTGTCGTTGCTACCAAGTCATTGCTGGCTGGCAAGATGACACTCTTTCTGGTTCTGGCATGGTTATCGCAGCCTGTAGCGATGGACCTAGAGCTGGAACCTCTGTCCATGTACTACAATTCAAAGAAGTTGGTGGACCAGCAGCTGCTGACTGACGGGGTTATGCAAAGCTATCTAATATCCGATGTGCTGGGTGGTTGCACACAGCTGCAACTTCAGCAGTGTTGGAATGTGCACATACTTTTCATTTGAAGTGATTGACTGATCACTATTAACAGCTTGCTGCACAATTGGATGTGTCTGTCGGTATTGCTAATACACTCTGTTTGCTGTCCTCCCTTGTAGTGTAACAATCAAGTCTGAAGTGTACTGTGCTACCCTCAGGAAAGTGAAGAAACGACTTCAGCATCTTTGCCACCACAACAATTCAAACAAACTTCTTCTTCATGACAATGCAAGGCCTTACACAAGTCTGCACAGCAGACAGGAGCTGACAGAATTCAATGGATTGTTCTTTCTCATCCATGCTGCAGACCCGACCTTGTACCTACTGACTTCCAACTGTTTAGCCCAATGAAGGATGCACTCTATAGGAAACAGTTTGTGGATGATAGGAACGTTACTGATGCAGTAAGATGGCGGCTCCTACATCTACCGTTAGTGTAGTACCATGCATGGTGCTGACTTTCCCAGTAAGATAGCGTAAGGCTGTCACATTGCACAGAGATTATATTTAAAAATAAGGTTTTGTAGCCAAAAGAGCGGAGAGTAATGTAGTGTATTGGAATCTTGAATAAAACCAAGCTGCTTTCAGAAAAAAGTGTTGTTTTGTGTGCTGAACATCCCTTGTACGTCATTGCATGATACATTGTGTAGTGTAAGACTGTGCTGCTTCTCACGTTTATGTTAGAAAAAAGAATTACAAAACTAGGTACAAAATTAATACAATGTCGAACCGAGATGTGTTGTGAATATTGAAGCTGAAGTTGCAAATGCACACCCAAAAGAAATCTGTCACAGTTTCAGATGTGGATTTGTAGGAATTTTTATCCGTCTCGGATTAAATAGACTTAATCGAAGAATATGTCAGATACAACCATGGCTAGATAAATCATAATGGCCACATTCAGTGCACAAACTTACTACAAAATATCCAGATTAATCGGAACTAGTGGGGTTCAGAGCCCGATAGAGATGTAGTGGGGGACATAAATCAGTCGTCTACATACATTCATGAAAATGAACCACGACTGTATAGGCCCCGTAACGGAAGAGGAGAGATAAAGATACCAACATTAGGGATGAGTTGTGCTTTGTTATAGGAGGCATATGACATAATATACTATGAACCTGTATGTAGATAATACCTTAACAAAAGTTATTTGGAAACGGGGAGTTATGAAGGTGATCCAGAGATTGATGTACCTCTCTTACCGATTAGTAACTGCAGAATACTGGGAGCATTAGGCTCTAGGTCTTGAAAAGTAGTGTCAAGGTTGCCTTCAAGTGAGGCTAGGAAACATAAAGATTCCATGCACGATCCTGCTGGTAAATTCACTAGTCAACAGTCATCGTTTCTCAGGGGAAACGCCATTTTGTGATTAATAGTATAAAGGTAGAGATAGATTTGTTAAAATGAACATAGAACATGGCAAATACTGTCAGAGCCTGAAAATCGAAATGTTAGGCAGAGAGTTGAAACGCTTCGTTAAGGGGAACTACAGGGTGACGGTCGGAAAAACTCGAAATTTTTTAATTACGCAATTCAAATGTATATACATTGAAGCATTATTTCCCAAAATACACTCCTGGAAATTGAAATAAGAACACCGTGAATTCATTGTCCCAGGAAGGGGAAACTTTATTGACACATTCCTAGGGTCAGATACATCACATGATCACAGTGACAGAACCACAGGCACATAGACACAGGCAACAGAGCATGCACAATGTCGGCACTAGTACAGTGTATACCCACCTTTCGCAGCAATGCAGGCTGCTATTCTCCCATGGAGACGATCGTAGAGATGCTGGATGTAGTCCTGTGGAACGGCTTGCCATGCCATTTCCACCTGGCGCCTCAGTTGGACCAGCGTTCGTGCTGGACGTGCAGACCGCGTGAGACGAAGCTTCATCCAGCCCCAAACATGCTCAATGGGGGACAGATCCGGAGATCTTGCTGGCCAGGGTAGTTGACTTACACCTTCTAGAGCACGTTGGGTGGCACGGGATACATGCGGACGTGCATTGTCCTGTTGGAACAGCAAGTTCCCTTGCCGGTCTAGGAATGGTAGAACGATGGGTTCGATGACGGTTTGGATGTACCGTGCACTATTCAGTGTCCCCTCGACGATCACCAGAGGTGTACGGCCAGTGTAGGAGATCGCTCCCCACACCATGATGCCGGGTGTTGGCCCTATGTGCCTCGGTTGTATGCAGTCCTGATTGTGGCGCTCACCTGCACGGCGCCAAACACGCATACGACCATCATTGGCACCAAGGCAGAAGCGACTCTCATCGCTGAAGACGACACGTCTCCATTCGCCCCTCCATTCACGCCTGTCGCGACACCACTGGAGGCGGGCTGCACGATGTTGGGGCGTGAGCGGAAGACGGCCTAACGGTGTGCGGGACCGTAGCCCAGCTTCATGGAGACGGTTGCGAATGGTCCTCGCCGATACCCCAGGAGCAACAGTGTCCCTAATTTGCTGGGAAGTGGCGGTGCGGTCCCCTACGGCACTGCGTAGGATCCTACGGTCTTGGCGTGCATCCGTGCGTCGCTGCGGTCCGGTCCCAGGTCGACGGGCACGTGCACCTTCCGCCGACCACTGGCGACAACATCGATGTACTGTGGAGACCTCACGCCCCACGTGTTGAGCAATTCGGCGGTACGTCCACCCGGCCTCCCGCATGCCCACTATACGCCCTCGCTCAAAGTCCGTCAACTGCACATACGGTTCACGTCCACGCTGTCGCGGCATGCTACCAGTGTTAAAGACTGCGATGGAGCTCCGTATGCCACGGCAAACTGGCTGACACTGACGGCGGCGGTGCACAAATGCTGCGCAGCTAGCGCCATTCGACGGCCAATACCGCGGTTCCTGGTGTGTCCGCTGTGCCGTGCGTGTGATCATTGCTTGTACAGCCCTCTGGCAGTGTCCGGAGCAAGTATGGTGGGTCTGACACACCGGTGACAATGTGTGTATTATGTGCAAACTCCTAAAAGTAACGATTCTGTGAGCGTTTGAAGTTAAAAGGAAACGGTGAATTTCACAGTAATAAACACGAAACGCCATTGCCACATGTCGTTATCGATGCCTTCAGCCCTATTCATACCGATTTGAGTAAACCTGATTGGCTGGAGCGTTGTTTAGACAGTTTACTCAAAATTTGAATGATAGTTTCAATAGTATCAGTTAAGATACGCTCCGAAAATATCGTCCAGCCGAAGCGAAATTGTTGACATTGCTTCAAATGTGACCATCTGTCTATTCAGTGTGGTCCATACTGCATTAACTCACGTGTTGAATGCCCTTCAAATCAAAATCGGCGAAGAAATCCGCCGATTCTGCGATCCACTCAGTGACGAAAAGAGCTCTGAGGACGAAAATAAGGGCTTATCAGGTCAAAGTAGCAGAAAGCGGCCATCCACTAGCCGGGGCGATAGTTATTATGGATCAGGCTTCAATGATATCCCATAAGTTTCAAGCTTAGCCCTTTTTTATATGATAAATACTTTCAAACGTTAAACGCGTTTTTCTTAAAATTGCTTTTCAGCAGGGCTGTCTTCGCCCACACTACAATTTCCGTCGCATTTGAATGATTTTTGGTCTCCCTTGTAGAAAATTAAATTTTCTTCAGTTCATCATGTTGATATTTAGTTTTTCTTGGTCAAAAAAGAGGGGCCCAAAAATGGCCATTTTTTAATAATACTGGTATCTATAATTTCACCAAAACTTTTTTTTGCATATCCTCACAATGAACTAAAATTACGTTTGTTAGAATCAGGTTGATATGTTAATTTAATGGTTTCAAATAACCACAACCGGAGTCGCAGCGACAACCATCTATCTACTTACTTTCAGAGCTACCTGGGGCAAAACTCAATTACACAATTAAGATACTAATATTTTCAATAAATAATACCAATAAAAACTTCAATGTATACTTTATTCATTCCAGCAAACCTCGCTTGTCTGCTACATTCCAGTACGGAGGAAAAAAATCCTGAATTTGAGCAATATTTTCGTGCGTCACCCTGTTGTTCCCCCATAAACAGCTACCATAACAAGCTACAGTTACCGTATTGAGGAGGAGTAAAACGGAAGGCTGAAGCGTCTACATATGTAAATAATCATCAGTGTGAAGTACTAACAAGTGGTTTATTAAGTTGTGCCTGCTGTACTCCAGGGATATAAATATAATCGTAATGCACATGCTTAACTTGTTCGTGCTCTGCCGATTCAAAGAGGTTATAGGCCTGTCATTCGTAGGAGAAGAGGAAAAAAAGTTTTTTTCAACCTATCATAAGATAAAAATATTAATTAGAGTGTAGAAACTATAATTTTTCTTCTTTCGGGCCAGCAGCGTAATATTCCCGATAACGACATGATTATTAGAGTAGATAAACCAAATAGCTGCTTAAAACAAGTATTCTATGTTTACGATAGACTGTTTCGGCTTTATCACCATTTTCAAGTACCTGAAATTACAATTTTGGTGAGAACATGTATGGATACCATTGACACTTACGAAACAGGCCACTAAGGACGCAATATGGACGTCACATCAATCTAGACGTGAGTACAAGCCAGCTACTATAACATGAACGAAATTGGCATCCATACTTCTTTTTTTTTACATTCTTACTCTGATAGCCGGGGAGGCAGATCTGTCGCATCAGTGAGTATGCAGTAGGCACAGTGGAAATAATGGAGACAGAAAACTTATCGAACAGGTGAGTGAGTACAACTTTTTGTATGATAGTGGCGGATACAAGAACTTTTTAAAGAAGTCTGAAGCAAGGAGGGATTTAGCTGCTGAACTGAATCAAAACGATAAAGATGTTTGCAAGACATTTTAATAATCACACATGCAATATCTTACATAAAATATAGTAAGTACAATACAGTATCAAGTAATGGAAATCAATAAGGGTACATTACATCTTAAAGCCGCTGGAAGATTTACTGCAAGCATGTAAGTAACAGTGTGTTGAAAACTGAAAGCAACATGTAGGAAAAAAGAGGGAGAACCGCCACCATTGTTGAAATTGGATTCTTGATTTTGAAATGAATTACTTCCCTGCTTGCTTCTAACCTTAACAACCGAAGACGCTAGTCCATAGAGGTGTTTTATTGTACAATTTAAAGCAGTACCTCCGAGCGTATGAGAAATATCTATGGCAAGGTTTTGTCAATGCAACAAAATAAGGTTTTTGCTCAACTTTTGCACTCAGTAAAGAGTTTACGTACTTTTTAAAACTGGAGAGGTCTTAGGGTCCAATGGAACACCTATCAGATTCTATACGAAATTTGCACCTGAGGTATGCTCTATTTTAACTATGTATATCGTGGATCTCTTGAAGAAAAAGCACTGGCCAATAGAAGAAAGCATTAATCACATCCATGTACAAGAAGGGTAGCAGAAGTGATCCACAAAATTACCGTCAAATATCCTTTGAAATGTCCCCTTAGAAAATTAAGAATGACATTGTTGGAAAAACTCTTACGTTATTTGATTTTCAAGCAAAAAAATGGGTTCAAATGGCTCTGAGCACTATGGGACTTAACATCTATGGTCATCAGTCCCCTAGAACTTAGAACTACTTAAACCTAACTAACCTAAGGACATCACACAACACCCAGTCACCACGAGGCAGAGAAAATCCCTGACCCCGCCGGAAATCGAACCAGGGAACCCGAGCGCGGGAAGCGAGAACGCTACCGCACGACCACGAGCTGCGGATTTTCAAGCAGCTGAGCAAAGCCCAACGTACTCAGTTTTCTCTTTACTTATTCTGACCATCACTAAACTGACACCCAATATTTTAGCGCAACGTAGTGTCACTTTCAATTATCCCTACATAAGAATTGCCCTGACCAACAATAACCTATACGCTTCATGAATCACTTACCTCACAAAAATCTTCGTTACTCGAACTACTGCAATACAGAGAGCACCAATACTAACATCTAAATAAAAGATTCTAAGTACTGAAGGCACTAACTACTGATAGGCATAGTTAGCAAATGAAAGATTTTGGTATCTAATGTTCAAAAGTCATAATATGTATATAAGTTCATGACATCCAGTCTTAGAAATTTCCTTTTCCTGACAGATACACATCCAGATCGTCCGCTCATAGTAACCTCTCAAAACTAAGGCATCTCTCTTCCCACATCCACCACTGCTGGCGGCTCATCTCCAACTGCCCAACGCTACGCGCTGTTCACATCCTACTGCCCAACACTGCACTTGCAGAGATTCCAGCAGTGAGTCCAACCAGCCACAGATTACACACAGTGCAGTCAGCGATTTTCATACAGAGCACTACATGGCGCCACCAACATAAAAACTTACACCATCACATCCACCTGTTGCAGAATCTGACTCAAAAATAATGAAGTATCTGGAAAAGAATGACCTGTCCCATGTCAACCAGCATGGACTGCAAAAACATCGATCATGTAAAGCTCACTTGCACTTTTCTCACATGACATGCAAAGCTAAGGTTCGATGTAATTAGGTAGATATAGAATCTCTCGATTTCTGAAAAGCATTTGACCCGGTACCACACCTACACTCTCTATCAAAAATATCATCGAATGGGGTATCAAGTGAAATTTGTGACTTGACTAATTACTTTTTTTTGGTAAACGACGCAGAAAGGTATCTGGAATAGAGTGTCAGCGAGAGCTGTAGAAGCAACTTCAAGTGTGCCCCAGGGAAGTGTGTTGGGATCCTTGCTGTTCATGTTGTACATTAATGACCTCATGAATAATATTAATAGTAACGTAACATTTGCACAGATGATGCAATGATTCGTAGTGACGTACTGCCAGAGAAGCTGCACAAATATTCATTTAGATCTTGGTGTGCAGATTAGTTACTTGCTTTAAATGTTCTGAAATGTAGAACTGTGTCCTTCACAAACCGAAAAAAACGTACTATCTCATGGTGGCAGTATCAGTGAGTCATAGTTGGAACTGGGTAAACTGATATCGAACATTCAGACTCTTGAAAACAGCCGTAAACTGTACTGAGAAGCCCAGTTACAATGTTTCAAGAACCGACTATGAATGATAATTCTAGGAATATACTAGAACCATCTACTTATCGCTCCGATAGGGATCGTGAGGACAAGATTAGACTAATTATAGCACACACAGTGGCTTTTACACAATGATTCTTCCCACGCTCTGGAGGTGAATGGAACGGGAAAATCCCTTAAAATTGGCACAATAGGAAAAACCCTCTGCCATGCAGTTATCGCTGGTCTGCAGATTATAGACGTAGGTAACATCGAAAAGGAAATTGTATCTTGGATATAATTTCGCTTGCTTCTCTTTCTTTTAAAGGTATTCATTTATTCAAATGTGTTACTCTAGTTGTCTACGAAACTACGCCTTGCTGAAAATGCGACATACCTTGCTCTTCAGTTAATTGCATTATGAGGTACACGACTGTGCGTCTCTGTGGCTGCAACAGACTCAGCTTGCTAAGTGTTGAGGCACGTGAGATTATTTCTTATCTAGTTGTGCAAAACATACCAAATTTTAATGCAAAATTACTTTAGTGTCTTGGACACGATGAAATATTCTAGCTGAAGTGAGAATGAGTCTGTTCTACTTAAGTTTGTATTAGGCAGGTACATGTGACAACACAGTTGGCAACAGAATAAATGTTAAATAAACTACTGTTGTTTTCAAAGTATTTTGACTTTTCTTCCTTTTGCATTATGGATAATTTTGCGGCAGATGTAACTGGATGCAAATATTTACTCGATAAATTCTTCCCAAAAGCTTCTTTGACGAGATCTAGAACATAGTTGAACTGAGAAACACTGTATGTGAATCACTCACAGAACTTTATCTTTGTTTACTAAATAACGATTGATAAGTTGATAAAGAAATTTTTGTCAAGCTTTTTCTTACAAATAAGATGTTTCAGCTTTACTATTGTGTAACTGTTAAAGTAGAACGTCTTCTCCATCATTTCGTGCACCCATAAGTACAATAATACTTCATTATCACTAACCTGAAAGAGGTGTGTGTGTTTCCAAGAACTTGCAGGCTACAGAACTTGCTCAGGCAGCGATCTCGGTGCCAGAGAGCACAAATAAAAAACTTTTAACTTCTGTTTTCTCCATATTTTAGTTAGAAATAGCTTTCGTTCCAGCTTTAAAAATAATTTTGACATATTACCTACATCCCATATGCACGCACATATCACCCAAAATGAAGGAAATGTAAAGTAGCCAGATACGGTATTTTTCACTGGAAGCCCCTTCTAAATTTATGCTACAAAATATTTGGAAAATATCACAATAAATATCACCAATATCGAAAAAATACGAGGAGGAAGAGAACAGTGTTTCATTTCCCGTCACCAACGAGTTCATTAGACATGCGGCAGAAGCTCGGATTAGGGAAAGATGGGGAAGGAAAGTGGCCGTGACCTTTCTGAGGACCACCCTGGCATTTGCCTTAAGCGATTTAGGGAAATCACGGAAAACCTATATCACGGTGGTCAGACACTGGTTTGAACTGTCGTCCTTCTGAATGTGGATCCGGTGTGCTAACCAGTGCGCTGCCCTGCTTGGTAGTAGATAACTCACCATTAAGGAGGGATATGAAATTAAACGACAGGAAAAAATCAATTTTTTGTGCCAATTAGTTTCCTCAGACTCGAATGAAAAGTACTAGACAGCATGTTAGGGATATAAGCACTCCATCTTCAGGCTATCGGTGACCTACCGGGACCATCCGACCGCCGTGTCATCCTCTTTGAGGATGCGGATAGGAGGGGCGTGGGGTCAGCACACCGCACTCCTGGTCGTAATGATGGCAATGAATTCTGCTACCTAAGTAGCAAAGTAACCAATGACGGACGCAGCAAGCAAGACATCAAAAGCAGACTAGCATTGTCAAAAATGGCATATATGACCAAGAGAAGTCTACTGATATCAAACATAGGCCTTACTTTGAGGAAGAAATTTCTGAGAATGTACGACTGGAGTACTGCGTTATATAATAGTGAAATATGGGCTGTGGGAAAACCGGAGCAGAAGAGAATCGAAGCATTTGAGATGTGGTGTTACTGACGAATGTTGAAAATTAGATGGACTCATAAGGCATGGAATGAGGAGGTTCTGGGCAGAATTGAAGAGGAAAGGAATATGTGAAAACACTGATAAGGAGAAGGGACAGGATGATAGGACATCTGTTAAGACATGAGGGAATGACTTCCATGGTACTAGAGGGAACTGTAGAGTGCAATAACTGTAGAGGAAGGCAAAGATTGCAATACGTCCAGTAAATAATTGAGAACTTAGGTTGCAACTGGTACTCTGAGATGATGAGGTTGACACAAGACAGGAATTCGTGGCGGGCCGCATCAAAACAGTCAGAAGACTGATGAAAAAAAAAGAAGCGTATCAACGATGTAAGTCTTCAAGAGAGAATATGATAACCAAGACAGGAGACAAATACCACATGGTTTCTTTTTTTCATGTTAGAGTTGTTAATGCTTTCTGGGGATTTCTTATAAATATAATACAAGTATGTTCTGCAATATTCAATGTTATTTGCATTCCGTCCGAACTGAGAACGAAATATGAAAAAAAATATTTCCCAGTTTCCGAGTGCGTGGTTAAGCAGGAACCTAAGAGGACAGCTTAAATTACTGCAAGTGAAACGGGCAGCGATAAGATTTATATTCTTCTTTGTCAAAAAACTTTCGCTGTTTGTTTGCGAATATGTGACGCCTTTCGAGTGTCTGGTTAGCCAGGAACCTAAGAGTACAGTTTTAATTGCTCCTGCTGAAACGAGCTGCAATAAAATACATATTCTGCCTTTTCACAAATATTTGGCTCTTTACTTTCGAATACGTGGCGATATCCGAGTGTGTTGATAGACAGGAACCTTAGAGTACAACTGAAACTGCTGCGAGTGAGTCGAGGAGCGATAAGATTCATATTTTCCCTTGTCAAAAAGTCTATATCATGCGCGTCACATCAAATTGACATCACGTTTGCGGAAATTGTTGTGAAAGGGGCATTATCGTCCTGTGTCATCCATAGAGTATAAATATCTAAATACACTCTGTGTTGTCATCACAGACATACATAGCCCGTGTATGTCATCCACAATAACCATAGTTACTTTTGGAATGAAATGTAGATACTATGGAGGTAGATACATTTTTACCTCCATGGTAAATACCATGGCGATCATTACCAAAGAAAATGAAAGAAAATAAAATAAATAAACACTAATAGCAGTAAAGCGAGAATGCCGAAAACCTTGCAAATAAAGTCTGTCGTCATTAGGGGTACTGTAACATATTGTAATTTTATCATGGAGGTAAAAATAAGGAGAGTTGTAATGACGTCAAAAACTTGAAGATGACGTGGGTTATCTTAGTTCCCCCAAAACATTGCCTTCAGCTGTTTTTATTCAGTCAAGGACAAAATACACTCAACTCACGCACATGAGCCAAAATTTTTGATTAGAAATACCACAACATTAAACGCACTTCATAATGTCGTTTGTTGGGAAGTGTTTCGTCATATGTATAAAATACAAATTTCCCAGAAGAAAGCATATGAATACTGAATGAATATAATGACAGCTGCCTGTGGTAATATACTTCATTGGTTGAAATATTACGAAGTGGAAGATTTTTCTGGTAATGCAGACAGATTGCTTCTTAATCGCAGATTTCCTGGACAAAAGTTTTTAATCTCGGAAAAAGAGACTTTTTAACAGTTTTCTCCTATCTTTCTAATACGAAGCTGTCTATGCCCAACCCAATCTTCTTCCCCACGCAACGCTGATGTGTGCTCTTACTTCAATTTTTCTTCCCCCGCAGTCAAACTGACCACTTCTGGATCCCTCAGCACAAATCTCTTCAAACTTATTTTTAAACTGCTAAATGTTTTTTTATATTCTTTCCTGTTCTGTTGACTGTCTAGTTTGCTTTAATCTTACGTAGTTCGCTTTAAGTAGTTGTATGTTGTTTCTGATTATTCCGAGTTTGTATCGGCATTGCATCTTTCTCGTCTTTCACCTGTAAATCAAGATAGAACAGTTGGCATAAATTTGTTACACACTGATCATGGGTCAGTTCTGGGGTCAATATTCTTCGTATGAGACACAGGAGGAGAATTTTTCTCTGAATACAACAGGTGTAACTTTCGAATATTAAGTTATTCTGCTAAATATTACCGTTTGCTATTATGATGCACAGTGTGATTTGCGGCCTCTCAATGACTGTGTATATCGTTGCAGTTTAGATACGGTTTCTCTTTTAAACTTGATTGACCGTTTTGCTGCTACAGTCGCAGGTTCGAATCCTGCCTGGGGCATGGATGTGTGTCATGTCCTTAGGTTAGTTAGGTTTAAGTAGTTCTAAGTCTTGGGGACTGATGACCTCAGATGTTAAGTCCCGTCGTGCTTAAAGCCATCTGAACCATTTTAAACTTGATTGGTGTAGTGTTAAGTATTCCTCTACTCTCCAAATTCTTATATCCGAGTTTAAAGAAAAGTGGAAAGTGAAAACAATTTCGTCGCGATAAACATTAAAAAGACGAAAACTCTGTACTTATCTCTAGAGGGCCCCACAGACGGGAGACGGATCGCAGCAATTCGCTGCTAGGGCGACCCGATCACTGTCGCGTGTGGGCAAATCGCACCGATCGTCGCTGATCGCTGCTCTCATGGAAATCCCAGGCAATCTGATGAATTGCGTGCGATTCATGCACACAATATGTCCGCGTGGCTGGTTAGCAACGGTGTGGGACAGTACGAGTGGTTGTGAAGTTTTGTTTCGTTTCGCTTTGTATATATTAAGAAATTTTTGTTAGAATTTGTACACCACTGGCCATTAAAATTACTACACGACGAAGTTGTTGTGGTACAAACGTGAAATTAAACCGACATGAAGAAGATGCTGTGATACGCAAATGATTAGCTTTTCAGAGCATTCACACAAGGTTGGCGCCGGTGGCGACACCTACAACGTGCTGACATGAGGAAACTTTCCAACCGATTTCTCATACACCACCAGCAGTTGACCGGTGTTGCCTGGTGAAGCGTTGTAGTGATGCCTCGTGTACGGAGGAGAAATGCGTACCATCACGTTTCTGACTTTGATAAAGGTCGGATTGTAGCCTATCGCGACTGCGGTTTATCGTATCGCAACATTGCTACTCGCGTTGGTCGAGATCCAATGACTGTTAGCAGAATATGGAATCGGTGGGTTCATGAGGGTAATACGGAACGGCGTACTGGATGCGAACGGCCTCGAATCACTAGCAGTCGAGATGACAGGCATCTTATGCTCAAGAGTGTAACGGATCGTGCAGCCACGTCTCGATCCCTGAGTCAACAGATGGGGACGTTTCCAACACAACAATCATCTGCACGAACAGTTCGATGACATTTGCAGCAGCATGGACTATCAGCTCGAGACCATGGCTGCGGTTACCCTTGACGCTGCATCACAGACAGGAGCGCCTGCGATGGTGTACTCGACGACGAACGTGGGTGCACGAATGACGAAACGTGATGTTTTCGGATGAATCCAGGTTCTGTTTACAGCATCATGACGGTCGCATCCGTGTTTGGCGACATCGCGGTGAAAGCACATTGGAAGCGTGTATTCGTCATCGCCATACTTCCGTATCACGCAGCGTGATGGTATGGGGTGCCATGGGTTACACTTCTCGGTCACCTCTCGTTCGCATTGACGGCAGTTTGAACAGTGGACGTTACATTACAGATATGTTACGACCCGTGTGTCTACCCTTCATTCGATCCGTGCGAAACCCAACATTTCAGCAGGATAATGCACGACCGCGTGTGTCAGGTCCTGTACGGGCGTTTCTGGATACAGAAAATGTTCGACTGCTACCCTGGCCAGCACATTCTCCAGATCTCTCGCCAATTGAAAACAACTGAAAACGTCTGGTCAATGGTGGACGAGCAACTGGCTCGTCACAACACGCCAGTCACTACTCTTGATGAACTGTGGTATAGTGTTGAAGCTGCATGGGCAGCTGTACCTGTACACGCCATCCAAGCTCTGTTTGACTCAATGCCCAGGCGTATCAAGGCCGTTATTACGGCCAGAGGTGGTTGTTCTGGGTACTGATTTCTCAGTATGTATGCACCCAAATTGCGTGAAAATGTAATGACATGTCAGTTCTAGTATAATATATTTCTCCAATGAATACCCGTTTATCACTTGCATTTCTTCTTGGTGTAGCAATTTTAATGGTCAGTAGTGTATAAAGATATGCCGTCGTCATCATCGTAGCCTTCCTTTCAAGGAAGCATGTAGGCGCTAGAGGGAGGCGTGGAGACTGCCAGGTGCAGCATCCTATGGCAGGGTGGGGAGATGGCCAGTAGTGTAGTTATCCAGGGACCACACAAACTACTTTGAGAAGATAAGTGGAGGCCAGAGTTGCCCTTTATGAGAAGACATAGTACAAAATACGCCCTCCAATTTTGTGGTGATCAGCATTTTGAAACTCGTACTATTCACAACCCCCCCTGCTTAACCCTTTGAGTGGTGCACCGGCGCATACGGCTGGCCGTGTCAAGGCTGCCCTTAGGGCCCCCCTAATCTGTATACCTGGGCTGGCAGCTGCTTCCGCGGATTACTGTGTGTGCCCGAGCTCTCCGCCCGGTCATTCTTACCCTGGCCTGAGTATTTCTGGGACCAGTGGTGGATCCAAGGGGGTGGGGGCAATGGGACCAAGTGCCCCCCCCCCCCCCTGATGCGTGACCGACTGGTTTATGGGCTGATTACGTCGGCCTATCGAGTATGTTTCACTGGAAGTCGAAGATGTAAACAATGGCACGCAGTTTGATGTAACAATTCAAAAAGAGGCCTTGAAGCTTCTTCCATTTAGTGAATAATAGAATAAACTACAGTAGAAGCAACTATCCGTACGAATAAAATGATAATATTTGCTCAGGCATGAGCGACCTGTGTCCCGTTTTTAGCACTTTCCCTGCAGTGCATATTTTGTTTCTAGTGGCAATTTGTAAAGAGTTGGTGTTGATAATTAAGCGATGAACACCGAAGGTATACTTGAAAATATTTTCATTAGTTGCAATTAGTGAGAACCTTCAGCAGGATAATGCACGACCGCATGCGTCAGGTCAGAGTTGCCCTTTATGAGAAGACATAGTACAAAATACGCCCTCCAATTTTGTGATCAGCATTTTGAAACTCGTACTATATACACAACATTATGACCACCTGCTTAACCCTTTTATTCCGGAGTTGGTCGTTTTCGATCTGGATGAACGCTTCTCCCCCATTTTGGCATTCTTATCACTTTTGATGGGGAATGTGAACAAACATTAATTAGCCAAATATAATAATGTACACGAAAATAACGTCTGTGAATTCAATCACAATCCAATCTCTCATACAGTAAGAATATAAATGTTACAGTCAGCAGATTCAAACAGATACTGGTGCAGTTAACAATATAAGATGATTTCCTTAACACAGTCAAATACGCTATTATAACTTTTCGCAGTCGTATCGTCATTCCTACATATAAACATATGAGCGAATTCGATTGCAACTTTCTGTCACATGAAAGCAATTGGTGAATATATATATATATATATATATATATATATATATATATATATATATATATATGTCCCGTTTTTAGCACTTTCCCTGCAGTGCGTATTTTGTTTCTAGTGGCAATTTGTAAACAGTTGGTGTTGATAATTAAGCGATGAACACCGAAGGAATACTTGAAAATATTCAGAATTAGTTGAAAATAGTGAGAACCTTACGACAGTCCCTTTTATTCTGGAATTGCTCGTTTTCGATCTGGATGAACGCTTCTATACTTCTATATATATATATGCTTTTCTTTCGAATTAATTTTTTGGAAGGCAGGTAGCAAAAAATTTGTCCCCCCCCCCCCCTGACCGAGATCTTGCATCCGCCCCTGTCTGGAACCACGGCGGTCGTTCAGTCTCGCAGTCAGTGTGATCGCCAACGTTGCAAATACCAGGTGTACCGCTATGAAATGAGCGTTAAGATACAAATGTGTCAATAGGGAACATTTGTTGTGAACGAGCCTTAATTTTTTTGTTTGGTTGGTATGACGTCTGTCAAGGATATTTAGTATACATCAACTCATGGAACAAACAACATCATATGTTTTCATCGTGTTAACAACGTCGAATTTTGTTCCATAAAGTGATGATTTGCGGAAAGCATTAATTTTTTCGTTTTCATTTGAAAAAAAGTGCTGCAGAGTCTCATCGAATGTTTGTCGAGGCATATGGTGATCATGCTCTATAAGAAGCAACATGCAAAAGATGCTTTCAACGGTTCAGAAATAATAATTTTTATGTAAGAAATTAAGAACGTGGAAGACCACCAAATAAGTTGGAAGGCACCGAATTGCAAGCAACATTGGATGAAGATGATACTCTGAGTCAGAAACAAATGGGAGCAATGCTAAATGTTGCACAACAAACAATTTCTGACCGTTTGGAAGCTATGGGAAAGATCCAAGTGTGGAAAATGGGTGCCACATGAATTGAATGAAAGACAGATGGATAACCGAAAAACCATTTGTCAAATTTTGCTTCAAAGACATGAAAGAAATTCAATTTTGCATCGAATTGTTACTGGCGATGAAAAATGGATTTATTTTAAGAATCCTAAACGGGAAAAATCATGGGTTAATCCGGGACAACCATCAACATCGACTGCAAAACCTGATCGATTCGGCAAGAAGACAATGCTCTGTGTTTGATGGGATCAGAAAGGTGTGGTGTATCATGAGCTTCTAAAACCCGGTGCAACTGTGAATGCTAATCGCTACAAACAACAAATGATCAATTTGAAGTATGCATTAATCGAAAAAAGACCAGAATGGCCCAGAAGACATGGCAAAGTAATTTTTTTACACGACAAAGCACCTGCACACAAAAAGAAACTGGTTCAGGGGGTAGTGTAACGACGCGTATGACTCAATGATTTTTGTTTGAAATATGAACATGTGCGACTTCGTCACCCACATTCTTTGCAAAACACTTCACAAAATTATTTAAATTCTCTTAAAGTTCTCTATAAAAGATTCTTGAACGAAACTGTAATTAAAACACCTTCAGTTGAGTAGTTTGTGCAAAATTACGTCACTCAGTCCAACTTGTTTGCGCAAACTTTTGAAATTTAGATGTCGTTTCTTTCTTCTTGGAAATTATATTCTTATTTTTCCCATATTAAAATCAGACTGTAAAACCTTTAAGATTCAAAAATCGAAATCAAACTCTTCTGAAAATTAATATCTTGGAAAAATTCAGTAATAATTCTTCCTCAATATGACTCTTCATAAGTAATTCTCGAATACCTATTTAAGCTTTAGAGCATACACTGTTTCATTGTCTTCGTATATGCTACATACAGATCTGAACATCAGACTCGACAAAACAGAACTGAACAAAATACAACATGAACTAAACATTCTGTGACGTCATTACAAAAGAAAAGTACAAATTTTTATTTATTTGAATGTTGGAGATTCGACGCAACAACCCAGTCACAGGATCTTCTGCTGCTCTTTGGCCGTTGACCCGCGACGTCCAGTGGCCAGCAATTTTCTTTCTGGTTCCAGCAGTGAAGGTGCTGTTTCCGCGAGTTGCGCTGCTCTCTCCATACATGATACATACAAAACAAAAATATAAAACTTTAAATATTTTACAAACATAACAAAATATTACAAATACATAAACAAAACACTAAATTAAACTTATATTTGCTGCAAACTGAGCTAATCCTTGTGGATGGTTGACGCTTTAATTTCGCGTCCCATTACAAGGACACAATCAAAACACTTGGCTGGGAGCTGCTATCCCACCAGCCGTATTCACCAGACTTGACCCCTTCCGATACCGTTTGTTTTCATCAATAGGACACGCATTGGATGAGGAACACTTTGATTCCTACGGAGAAGTCGAAAATTGGGTGTCTGATAGGTTTGCTTCAAAAGACGAACATTTCTATTGGCGTGGTGTGCACAAATTGCCAGAAAGGTGGTCAAAATGTGTAGAAAGCAATGGTCAGTGCTTTGTATAAAATTTTTTTACTTTTCAATTCAAAATTGGTGTTTCATTTTCACAAAAAAAACGCTCATTTCATACCAGTACACCTTGTAAACGTAGGATTTCTGAATGCTTATTCCGTAGCTTTGAATCTGCAGATGAATTGCTCAACAGACCTAATGTACACTGAAACTGCTTATGCTGCTAACATGTAACTCCTCATCAAAGGCTTACTTTCATTTGCAATTAATGCTTGAGAATCATCATAAGGTCTCAGTATAGAACTGTGTTTTATTTGGCATACTGATACTTAATTATCAGATTTTTGTACGCAACTTACGATGGAAACGCTGTAGAATCTGTAACGACCGAACTTTGACATTCTTTTACATCTACATCTACATTTACATCCATACTCCGCAAGTCACCTGACGGTGTGTGGCGGAGGGTACCTTGAGTACCTCTATCGGTTCTCTCTTCTATTCCAGTCTGGTACTGTTCGTGGAAAGGATTGTCGGTATGCCTCTGTGTGGTCTCTAATCTCTCTGATTTTATCCTCATGGTCTATTCGCGAAATATACGTAGGAGAGAGGTATGTTCTCGAAACTTCAACAAAAGTCCGTACCGAGCTACTGAGCTTCTCTCCTGCAGAGCCTTCCACTGGAGTTTATCTTTCATCTTCGTAACGCTTTCGCGATTACTAAATGATCCTGTAACGAAGAGCGATGCTCTCCGTTGGATCTTCTCTATCTCTTCTATCAACCCTATCTGGTACGGATCCCACACTGCTGAGCAGTATTCAAGCAGTGGGCGAACAAGCGTACTGTAACCTACTTCCTTTGTTTTCGATTTGCATTTCCTTAGGATTCTTCCAATGAATCTCAGTCTGGCATCTGCTTTACCGACGATCAACTTTATATGATCATTCCATTTTAAATCACTCCTAATGCGTACTCCCAGACAGTTTATGGAATTAGCTGCTTCCAGTTGCTGACCTGCTATATTGTAGCTAAATGATAAAGGATCTTTCTTTCTATGTATTCGCAGCACATTACACTTGTCTACATTGAGATTCAATTGCCATTCCCTGCACCATGCGTCAATTCGCTGCAGATCCTCCTGCATTTCAGTACAATTTTCCATTGTTACAACCTCTCGATCTACCACAGCATCATCCGCAAAAAGCCTCAGTGAACTTCCGATGTCATCCACCAGGTCATTTATGTATACTGTGAATAGCAACGGTCCTACGACACTCCCCAGCAGCACACCTGAAATCACTCTTACTTCGGAAGACTTCTCTCCATTGAGAATGGCATGCTGCGTTCTGTTATCTAGGAACTCTTCAATCCAATCACACAATTGGCCTGATAGTCCATATGCTCTTACTTTGTTCGTTAAACGACTGTGGGGAACTGTATCGAACGCCTTGTGGAAGTCAAGAAACACGGCATCTACCTAGGAACCCGTGTCTATGGCTCTCTGAGTCTCGTGGACGAATAGCGCGAGCTGGGTTTCACACGATCGTCTTTTTCGAAACCCTACAGAGTAGATTTCTATTGTCCAGAAAAGTCATTATACTCGAACATAATACGTGTTCCAAAATGATCGACGTTAGAGATATAGGTCTACAGTTCTACAGATCTGCTCAACGTCCTTTCTTGAAACCGGGGATCACCTGTGTCCTTTTCCAATCCTTTGGAAAGCTACGCTCTTCTAGAGACCTACGATACACCGCTGCAAGAAGGAGGGCAATTTCCTTCGTGTGTTTTTGTACTAGCACAATAATTCGCCCTCAAACAAGCTTTGAGGGAAGTGTCTGGATGCCGAGACACACTTTTGAAGCTAATCACTATATTTTGAGAGCATTAACCAAATAAATTATCCCCAAGGAAACTTCAGAATCAAAAATTCAACATTTCTGAATTGGTTTTATATGGGACGCAATTGTTATTGTACAGTAGAAATAAACAGTTATTTATAACTTTTGTTTAAGAATGAAGTAAGCAAATACTCAAGTTTCTAAAGTACCTAATTAAAAGTAAAGGCACGAGAGAGGCAATTCTGACGTTACGGCTAATAATGGAAGCAAGGCTAAAGAAAAATCAAGACACGTTCATAGGATTTGTCAACCTGGAAAAAGCGTTCGACAATATAAAATGGTGCAAGCTGTTCAAGATTCTGAAAAAAGTAGGGGTAAGCTATAGGGAGAGACGGGTTATATACAATATGTACAACAACCAAGAGGGAATAATAAGAGTGGACGATCAAGAACGAAGTGCTCGTATTAAGAAGGGTGTAAGACAAGGCTGTAGTCTTTCGCCCCAACTCTTCAATCTGTACATCGAGGAAGCAATGATGGAAATAAAAGAAAGGTTCAGGAGTGGAATTAAAATACAAGGTGAAAGGATATCAATGATACTATTCGCTGATGACATTGCTATTCTGAGTGAAAGTTAAGAAGATTTAAATGATCTGCTGAACGGAATGAACAGTCTAATGAGTACACAGTATGGTTTGAGAGTAAATCGGAGAAAGACGAAGGTAATGAGAAGTAGTAGAAATGAGAACAGCGAGAAACTTAACATCAGGATTGAGGGTCACGAAGTTAATGAAGTTAAGGAATTCTGCTACCTAGGCAGTAAAATAACCAATGACGGACGGAGCAAGGAGGACATCAAAAGCAGACTCGCTATGGCAAAAAAGGCATTTCTCGCCAAGAGAAGTCTACTAATATCAAATACCGACCTTAATTTGGGGAAGAAATTTCTGAGGATGTACGTCTGGAGTACAGCATTGTATGGTAGTGAAACATGGACTGTGGGTAAACCGGAACAGAAGAGAATCGAAGCATTTGAGATGTGGTGCTATAGACGAATGTTGAAAATTAGGTGGACTGATAAGGTAAGGAATGAGGAGGTTCTACGCAGAATCGGAGAGGAAAGGAATATGTGGAAAACACTGATAAGGAGAAGGGACAGGATGATAGGACATCTGCTAAGACATGAGGGAATGACTTCCATGGTACTAGAGGGAGCTGTAGAGGGCAAAAACTGTAAAGGAAGACAGAGATTGGATTACGTCAAGCAAATAATTGAGGACGTGCTACTCTGAGATGAAGAGGTTAGCACAGGAAAGGAATTCGTGGCGGGCCGCATCAAACCAGTCAGTAGACTGATGACCAAAAAACAAAAATTAAAGGTCAGCTTTAATTCCTAATGATCTTTTGTGCTTCAGAAACATGTGTGTGCAACTGACCAACGTGTACCGAGACGCCCTTTCCAAGTGTAGGCGTAGAATTTTTTCACAAATCCAGTGTCTTGGAAAAATAGGACAGCAATCCGTTACTGAATATTACTAGAAAATTGTAGCCCGGGTTGAGGTAAAAGATATTTATTCAAGCGGCGACTAGTTTCGGGCGAAGCCCTTTTTCAAACCACCATGTCAAAAAGGAATGTGACAACCACATTATAGCTGTTAATAAAACCATAGAATATCGATAGCTATTCTATGGTTTTGTTATCAGCTACAATGTCGTTGTCACAGTCTTTGTTTTACGTGGTGGTTTGAAAATGGGCTTCGCCCGAAACTAGTCACCTCTTAAATAAATATCTTTTACCGCAACCCAGACTACAATTTTGTAGTAATAATAATGCTAGAATTTTTTGTTTGGTTACTGATACTTGCACTAAGTTTAAGGTTTAAATTCTACCAAGAAGTTATGGAAGAAACCATAAATTTGTACTAAGTTTTTATTTTTGTACCTTCTGTAGAAAACTTTGAAGTCTGTGTTTGTCAGCACAGACTGGATGTTTCACATATTCGTGCATAAGGTGTTTGTCAGCAAAATAATTCATCTGGAGAGGCTCTTCAAGCTCATATAATTCGGTGTTTTTTCACAGTTATATTTCCCATCCTTCTTTCTGATCTGGGCTTTGGATCGGCAATGGTTAATAATTTTTTTTAATTTTTCTAATTATTTTTATTTTTTAATTTTTAAGAAATTTTTTTGAGAAGTAATAACTTAATTTCATCTTCCAGCTGCAACAACATGGCTAAAAGTTCTTTGCGCGGTATGTTTCAAAACACGGGTCAGCGCACAAAGGTACATTGCATGTTTTGCGGTCATATTTCGTTTCTCGACGCACATTCTGTTTCGAGCAGACTGCACATCTACGCCATAGTCCGCGGTTCTTGGACTGGTCACTCGGAATGACATGTGGAAAGTGCCTCCCAGTAAAGTGAAGAGAATTCTCGTTATCAGAGTGTATTCCTTTCCTATCTCTTCTCCGTTCTGCAGCAAATTTTTCCTTCTCGTACCAGACATAAGTGAAAATCTGCTAATGATATTTTACTCCCTGTCAGAGATCTGTGAAGAGTGTGAGCATTCAAAAAATGGTTCAAATGGCTCTGAGCACTATGGAACTTAACATCTGTAGTCATCAGTCCCCTAGAACTTAGAACTACTTAAACCTAACTAACCTAAGGACATTACACACATCGATGCCCGAGGCAGGATTCGAACCTGCGACCGTAGCGGTCACGCGGATCCAGACTGAAGCGCCTAGAACGGCACGGCCACACCGGCCGACTGTGAGCATTCAAAACACAAAGGTCCACAACATGAAAAAAAAAAGACTTTTTGTACCATTGAACAGATTTACGCAGAGATGCAACAGAGCTTAATTGCATATCGGAGTGGTCTACTGCTCCCATATTTGCAATGTAGTCAACAACACATTGCGACCTCATTAATTTTTCGCCGGTCATCCTGTCTGTCCTTCCGGTGTCACGCATTTCTGTAGTGTTGCAGGTAGCCAGCACGAACACTTCTCTCTTCTCGCACCATTTGATGGCAAGCACTGAATCAGTTCACATAAACTCAATTTCTCCTCGTTTCAGTTTCTTTTGTAGCTTCGGAAAGTTGCGCCTGTTCCTACGCACAGTACCGCATGCTGCTGTTCTCTGGTTGTGAAGCCAGAGGAACAAGGCTGGAGTTGTATACCAATTGTCGACGTACAGAGTATGTCCACGTTCAAGGTATGGCTTTATTAGTGTTGCCACAATTTCACCAGATTTCCCAAAATTATGGACTTCAATTTCTGTTGCTGTGCCTGTGTATACAAAGAAATCCAAGAAGAATCCAGTTTTGCAGAAGCACAACACAAATGTTTTGATTCCAAATCTACTTCATTTCGAAGGAATGTATTGTTTAAAAGATAAGCGACCTTTAAACAATAATAGGCTTTCATCAACAGAGTTTTCTGGATTAAATGTACTGCAGAACGCCACACGAACTGTATCAATTATTTTCCTAATTTTAAACAAACTGTCATCTCCAGGATTGACCGAGTTGTCACTAAAATGCAGCATTCTCAAAAGTAGCATAAAACGGTCACGGGACATAACTTCGCCAAAAATTGGAGTACTCAGTACATCTCTGGACCAATATTCCTTTATTCTCAACATTTTAACGCGAGCCATGAGGAGCCAAATACCAATGAAGCTATACATTCCCACAAAACCTGTATCTTTCCAGGCGCATGCTTGAGAACGAACTGATTCCGACGTATTTGCCATGGTGAAAGTGAAAAAACTGTTCATTTCAAGTGCCACAAATTTCAACAGATCTTCTGATAGAAACAGCATGAAAAAGGATTGAACGCTTGAATCAGGCGCTAGTTGGCAATTATGTCCTGAAGATGAGTCATCAGATCCATGAAGTGCTGGATTGAAATCACGTTTTTGCCGATCAAATTTCTCATTCACACTATGGCGTGGCCTTTTATGGATCGATTCGTCTTCACTTTCAGAATCTGAAGAAGAACTGCCCTGGCGAGCTCTACCAAGTGAAGTACGTGGCGATGTATCACTAAGAGATTCTTCTGATGAACCTTTATCATCACTACATTCACTGAAGATGCCACACTCACTGTCATTGTCACTCCTTGTCAGTATCTGCTGCGGTCGCAGGTTCGAATCCTGCCTCGGGCATGTATATGAGTGCTGTCCTTAGGTTAGTTACGTTTAAGTAGTTCTAAGTTCTAGGGGACTGATGACCTCATAAGTTAAGTCCCATAGTGCTCAGAGCCATTTGAACTATTTGTCAGTTTTGTAAGACGTGTATATTTCTAATGTCTACTGTCAAACCACAATTTATGAAAGATGTTTATGTTTTATTGACAGGATTAAGTAGGAATAATTAATATTTGTCATTTTGGAAATAATTGTGGTTCTGTTGTCTATTGTCAAACCACAATTTATGAAAGATGTTGATATTTTATTAATAGGATTAAGTAGGAATAATTAATATTTGTCATGTTGGAAATACTTGTGGTAGCAGGAAATGTCTGCACCAAAGTATTGTTGGCAAGAGAGACCGCAAATTGATATAATTTTAAAAAGGGCGGAAGAGGCCTCGTATGGATACATTTTAAGGAAAGAGCCGAAAAGACCGCGCATTGATACATTTTGTAATGGTAGCAGGGATTGTCTGCACCAGAAAGCATTGTTGGCAAGAGAGATCGCACTTTAGCGTTCGTAGGAAGTCAGTAGTAAGCGAGATGTGAAGCGAGTTGGTAGCAGGTCTGAAGCGAGAGGTTGAGAGGAGCGGTCTGCCTGCCAGCCACCAGCTATGATATACGGATGTACAGAGACATCAACTAACTATTATCATAAGAGGAACTAATATTATTGAATTATTTTCTTTGCGAAACTCAAGACTACTGAAGGTATGTTTGCGCAATGCTAGTTGTAAGGTTATTGTAAAAAGTAAGTCCCATTTGAACGTTTGTAAAATCATTTCATTACGAATAGTAAATATTTGAAGCGTTTTCAGTATATAATAAATTTTTGCCAGCACTGTTGCATTACAGAATAACGTCAGCTTTGCTATTAAAGAATAACGTCAGCTTTGGTAATAAATGCAGCCACTTATTATGACAGCCCACCACCAGCTAATAGAGTATAGTAAAACAGAGTAAGTATATTCATGTCGCAGTTCGATGTAGCAGTCAGATGGCGATCCAGTAACAGTAAAAAAAAAAAAAAAAGGTAAGGAACAGTTTTGGGTTATTGCAGGTAACGACTGAGGGCCACGACGACGACACATTCTATGTTTCGTCGAAATAATCAGAAAATCACTTTTAAATCTTTGACGTACATGGGACACATTTGTCCCACATATAAATCACGTTACTAATTGGACGGTAATCACAGTTGATGTGCTGCAGAGATATTTGTTTTCTTTAATATCGTACATCTTTGTTGGCAACAATTACTATAAATACCATTAGTCGTCGGTTATCGTTGGTGGTTCTCACTACGAGCTGACACACAAATTTATTCACTTATTGTGTGCGTATTGTGTTCTCTGTCTTACTGTCAAAGCTTGAAAGTATATTCAAGTAAGTTTCTCTTTTACTTTAGACCATTCATTTAGAAAATAACTGTATTTCATCAGTGGAAATCTTTATTTTCATTCTTTGGGACATAATCGTCCCAATGTACCACAATGGTAATTTGTGTACTTGTTTTTGAATGTCATGAAATCGTTACTATTACGTAAAAAAATGAGAAGAATGATATTTAAAATTCGGTTGAAAATATATTATATTTCATTTTATTAAATAAGCGGAAAAAATTTGTACTGGTATAATTTTAAATCTGCTTTTAGGTCATGTGCTCCAGAAAAAGAGAATTTTTCATCACTGATGAAAGTGTTATGCAGATTTTGGGGGCTTGCAGTAGGCATGACGAAGATAATCTGTTACTGGATGAAGAAGATAAAAATTTTCTGGAAGGAGATATGGAAGATGAAAGAGAACACGTTATTACAGAAGATCCCGAAAAAGAAATACGTAGCCCAACTAGCAAATGAAGGCATACAGACGAAATATCTAAACCAAATGCTGAGGTACCTGATTCCCTTCCAGATTTACCAGAATTTAAATGGTCCAGAACTTACCAATCAAGATAGTTCAGTAATAACATGAATCATGAATTTGGGAAAGTGCTTTTGTTTAGTGTCAGTGACAATCATGAACTGCCACAGCCATTTGAAATTTTTTCTTCCACTATTGGCCTAAATGATTTGGTGCATGATATATTAATTCCTGAAGGTATTCGGTATGCAGAAGAATCAGGCAACGCATTCAGCACAAATGAAGATGAAATCAGAGCATTTCTTGATATGAACCTGGTTATAGGGTACCATATTTTGCATACGTTTAGAAGCTACTGGGCAACTGAACCTGATTTAGGTGTTCCTTATATAGCTCATGTTATGCCACTACATCGGTTTGAAGAGGTTCGAAAGTACTTACATTTTCCAACACTGCAGATAAGTCAATACCATGTATGACAGTGAAGAGGCGTCAGTCTGGTTCTTCTGAAAAGCTCAAAATGGCTCTGAGCACTATGGGACTTAATTACTGAGGTCATCAGTCGCCTAGAACTTAGAACTAATTAAACCTAACTAACCTAAGGACATCACACACATCCATGCCGAGGTAGGATTCGAACCTGCGACCGTAGCAGTCGCACGGTTCCGGACTGCGCGCCTAGAACCGCGAGACCACCGCGGCCGGCTGAAAAACTCAATGTCAGTGTCCTCTTATGATAAGAAAGTACAAGAAGTGGATGGGACCAGAAGAAAGTGACTTGTGAGATCGACAGGAAGGCAAAGACTAAGTATTACCTGAGAATTTTCTTTGATCTTCTTGACATTGGTGTAAACAATGCGTATGTAATATATTCAAAATTGGCAGAAGAATCAGGATTGAAATCAACACTATCATCCCTAGAGTTCAGACAATACATTGCCAGAAATCTAATTGGAAATTATTCAAGTCGACAAAGGAATTCATCAACAGTAGTGAAAACATCAAGAAGGTTGCAGACCAGTTGCAATCCAAAGAGTCCAGAGCAGCGAATGATAAAATCAGACGTAAGGAAGAGATGTGTTCATTGTGCTTCAAAGTGTTTTGAAAATCGCACTTACGATATTTGTGAACAGTGTGGTGTTAATTTATGATTTACTTCAAACAGAAACTGTTTTGCAGAATTTCACATCAAATAGACAACATATACACAGCCTCTGTAATTTTTCGATGTATTAAGTGTAGTGTGTTCTGTAACTGTCCTTTAAGGATCACAGGGACAAATACGTTGCACCACAGAGATACAAAAACTTTAATCGCTAGCACTTTAGTTTTCTTATGTACCTGAAAGGGTTAATAAGGAGCAATTAAATTTGTATGCGAAGATTGAGAAAGAGGATTAATTTCAAAGGGAAGAATTCATTTGTTATTATTAAGCAAAAAAGAAAGAGAGAGAGAGAGAGAGAGAGAGACATAGAGGAGACGGGAAGGTTTCAGTATCTACAGTATTTCTTTGTCAGTGCAACGATGCTGATGTGCCATCTCTAAAAATCCTGACGAAACGGCAGATAGCTTTAGCCACAGAAGCAGAATGCAGAAGATCACATGAACCAGCTAACACGAATGTCGAACAACACGTGCGAAATCCCTAGCAGAGTGTTGCCCAGATAGCAGGGACAGCGGCACAGAACAATAAATACGGTACATCCATCCCAGGGAGCGCACGGGACAAAAGAAATTGGGACGGGCAGGCGAGCAGCCCTGAGCGGCTATTGACGTCCGCAGGCCCACAGGCAGTGAAACCGGCTGCGGTACAAGCCGTCATTAGGACTCACGTACCGGCCAGGACGCGCGGCAAATGCCGTCTGCACTTCTGCAGGGTCCACGGGAAAGCCCTCTTCATCGGCGAACAACGTCCGCAGGCGCCGCGGCATATCACGTCTGCAGTACTCAAAGGGTGAACAGTTTGTTCGTCCGTCTTTGGAACGAAATAGACCACTGATTCTGCGCATCACGGATCCTACGTTTGCTGGTAGGTTTGTGGAGGTATGTGGCATCAGATGTCTAAGCACAAGCCATATAATTCGCGTAAATAATGGAGCCCTGATATGCGTACGCGGTGATGGCGCTCGATAACGACCCAGACGTGTTCCATAGGATTCACATCAGGCGAATTTGGTCGTCGAGACATCAATGTGCGTTCGCTGTAATGCTCCTCAAACCTGTATCACGACTCTGGCTCCGAGACACAGACAGTTATACTGCCAAAAGATGACATCGTTGTCGGGGAAGCGTGTCTTCGATTACTATCACAGATCCCACGCAAGCGCGGGAGAATGTCTCTCATAGCACAATACTACTCCTACCAGCCTACGTTCGAGCAGCCGCTCATCTCGATGACAGCGTTTGCGGAGACTACCACTGACTTAGTGTAGCAAAAAAGTGATTCACCCAAAAAGTCGACACGTTTCCATTGATCGACCGGCGAATCCCGATGATGCCAACCCCACTGCAATCGTGACTGAAGACGTCGTTGGGACAAATTGTAAACCGGTAGGATAGCCTGCTGCGGAGTTCCATGTTCAATGTTCAAAGCCGCGCAGGTCTTGGGCGTCTTGTCTCGGTCCGCGAGGCTCCCCCCCCCCCCCCCCCCCCCTGTCGGAGGTTCGAGTCCTCCCTCGTACATGGGTGTGTGTGTCGTCCTTAGCGTAAGTTAGTTTAAGTTACAATAAATAGTGTGTAAGCTTAGGGACCGATGACCTCAGCAGTTTGGTGTCGTGAGACCTTACCACAAAATTCCAAATTTTCCACGTTCAACATGTACGATGAACGGCGAGCTCCGAAACACTTGTGCGTGCCCCAGCGTTGTGCTCTTTCTTCAGTGATGCCACACATCACCATCTATGCTCCTTAACAGAGCAGACAAGCCTCCGAACCCCAACTTCTGTGAAAACTCTTGGACGTACAACCATTTAGTTTGTAGTGGTAGTTTAACTGACCTTCTTCTTTCCGCACATGCACGTACCAGGAGCACGTGAACATTCGACCGGTTTCGCCGTTTTCGAGATACATACTTTTGCTATCGCGTCACGTGCCCGCAAAGCCACCAGGCGGCATCCAACGTCGCACTGGCCAGTGGACATAATGTTTTGGTTTATCAGTCTAAGCAGAAGTGATGGGACGTTCAAAGTGATAGTCGCGATAAAATGGGCTCCATCTTGTGATCCTGTGTTATTTATAAACTAATTATATGCATCATAAATTTGTTAAGTTCCAAACAGAATGACCAATGTACCTACTGTAATGTGTGGGCTTCCACAAAAGAAAAAATATGAATGTTAGGTGATGGCTCTCATTTACGTACCCTCTGACTCAGGGAGTTGAAATATTAAACGCTTTGGCTGGTTCGTTGTCTAGGGGCTGGGATACGTAGTTGCCGCATTAGAAGCCAAATACTGCTGAGTATACAGTATACACACATGAATCGAATGGCCGAAGGTTCCTATCACTGGACAATTGCGAATTTAATATAGAAATTTATAAATGAAAGATTGCAATTAAATAAAATCTTAACGATTTTAATTGATGAGTACGATAGTAGAAGTACTTTTGAGAAAGTGGTATATTTCAGCAAAACACTTATTGGTGTCGATGGTCCAGCAATTAAATTAAATATAGCCGGCCGGAGTAGCCGAGTGGTTCTAGGCGCTACAGTCTGGAATAGCGCGACCGCTACGGTCGCAGGTTCGAATCCTGCCTCGGGCATGGATGTGTGTGATGTCATTAGGTTAGTTAGGTTTAAGTAGCTCTAAGTTCTAGGGGACTGATGACCTCAGAAGTTAAGTTCCATAGTGCTCAGAGCCATTTTTGAAAGTAAATATAATTTGAATAACAGGGAAACGATAGATTCCTAATTCACGTAATTAGTTATGAACAACGTAGCTCGCAAGATATTCGCTTCTGAACACGTAGTACGTCTTCACTGCATAAGCCACGGAAATCTCACAAGTACCACAAATCCGCACTCTGAAATACACTACTAGCTGTTAAAATTGCTACACCAAGAAGAAATGTAGATGATAAAACGGGTATTCATTGGACAAATATATTATACTAGAACTGATATGTGATTACATTTTCACGCAATTTGGGTGCATAGACCCTGAGAAATCAGTACCGAGAACAGCCACCTCTGGCCGTAATAACGGCATTGATACGCCTGGGCATTGAGTCAAACAGAGCTTAGATGGCGTGTGCAGGTACAGCTGCCCATGCAGCTTCAACACGATACCACAGTTCATCAAGAGTAGTGACTGGCGTATTGTGACGAGACAGTTTCTCGGTCACCGTTGACCACACGTTTTCCAATTAGCGAGAGATCTGGAGAATGTGGTGGCCAGGGCAACAGTCGAACATTTTCTGTATCCAGAAAGACCCGCACTGGACCTGAAATAGGCGATAGTGCATTATCCTGCTGAAATGTAGGGCTTCGCAACAACCGAATGAAGGGTAGAGCCACGGGTCGTAACACATCTGAAATGTAACGTCCACTGTTGAAAGTGGCGTCAGTGCGAACAAGAGGTGACCGAGACGTGTAACCAATGGCACCCCATACCATCATGCCGGGTGATACGCCAGTATGGCGATGACGAATACACGCTTCCAATGGTCGTTCACCGCGATGTCGCCAAACACGGATGCGACCAGCATGATGATGTAAACAGAATCTGGATTCATCCGAAAAAATGAGGTTTTGCCATTCGTGCACCCAGGTTCCTCGTTGAGTACACCATCGCAGGCACTCCTGTCTGTGATGCAGCGTCAAGGGTAACCGCAGCCACCGTTTTCGAGCTGATAGCACATGCTGCTGAAAACATCGTCGAACTGTTCATGCAGATGATTGTTGTCTTGCAAACGTCCCCATCTGTTGAGTCAGGGATCGAGACGTGGCTGCACGATCGGTTACAGCCATACGGATTAGATGCCTGTCATCTCGACTGCTAGTGATACGAGACCGTTGGGATCCAGCACGGCGTTCCGTATTACCCTCCTGAACCCACCGATTCCACGTTCTGCTAACAGTAATTGGATCTCGACCAACGCGAACAGCAGTGTCGCGATACGATAAACCGCAAACGCGATAGGCTACAATCCGACCTTTATGAAAGTCGGAAACGTGATGGTACGCATTTCTCCTCCTTACACGAGGCATCATAACAACGTTTCACCAGGTAACGCCGGTCAACTGCTGTTTGTGTATGAGAAATTGGTTGGAAACGTTCTTGATGTCAGCACGTTGTGGGTGTCGCCACCAGCGCCAACCTAGTGTGAATGCTTTGAAAAGCTAATAATTTGGATATCACAGCATCTTCCTCCTGTCGGTTAAATTTCGCGTCTGTAGCACGTCATCTTCGTGGTGTAGTAATTTTAATGGTCCGTAGTGTATCTTCGGCGATCACGCGCCAACTGCTCCACTGTGGAAGTCTTTCCCGCGACTGTCCGTCCCTCGTGCCGTCGTGTCGAGCGCTACCCGGGTACAGACCCAGAACTGATGCTCCTCCCCAGCCTCCATATGTCTCTCTTTAGTAACGAGCGCTGTGACTGGCTACAGCGCTCCCTCCATATCTCCAAGCCAACGTACACTCACAAACATATTAAAACTCATACTAAATACTAAATTTACATTTAAATAACTTGAAATTAAATATTCCTACAGCTGGACCATAAACACGCTCTAACACATATTATTAAATACATAAACAAATTAAATAAACATACATCAAAGGAATAGAAACAATGGGTAGGCCAGTAGCCTAATGTTTCTGTGCTTTCTAAAACACAATAAATATTTAACCAATGTCTTCATGAATAGTATACATCGGATGTAAACAAAGACATAGACGAATAAATATATTTATAAGCACGCTGCTACCGTTTTTTCGTGTCACTGTGGAGTACTTATGGCCTGACTCGATCGATAGTAATCGGCCATTTTGACCACCAATAACTCATGTACTGTTTAAGTTACATACCTGTAATTCATACCAATTTAGGTTCATACTGATAGCTTTGTAAAGACATGTAGATAGACGAAATCGGATGAAGCGTTTAGATTTTGGAGATTCGTTGCTGGCAGTTACTGGAATAACTCACCGTCAGATACTAAACTTCAAACTAATAAATATGCTGAAAATCCGATTACACCATCAGAATCGTCGTGCAAATAATGGTAATGTACATGTTTCATTTTGAGGTATCATGATTAATCTGGCTACTATTAATTTCTGCACGAACTGTGAAATGTGTGCCATTGAGGTTTCACGAAGCCCGCCATCCTTGGCCCTCCCGGCTCACAGCGCCACGGTGGAACTCCCAGCCACCAGCTCGACGGACCACGTGGCCCGGCATCACACACTTGTTAACGAGCCGCGCCTTGCCGAACTGCCCGAGAGGTGGCCGCCAACTCTGAATGTTTTGAGGGCGCCGCGACTCGCTCGTTTCCTCACAAATGTCAAGAACACGTTTTAATTTAAGTGTTCAGCGCAGATCTGTTATACACTTGTACTCAGGTCTCTTGTCATTTCATTTGATGTAACTGTCCTTCGCGCAGTTTATAACAAGAGTTCTGGCGATTGTTGGCAGCATCTCTATAGAAACGTCGAGCACATTGTGTAGGCCAAAAAATTTGCAATTAAACAATAAGAATGAAAAAATGAATTGAAGACTAATAAACGTGAAACGAATTGTATTGGCGCACTGACAAATTTACCCAACCCTTTTGGCGTCAGTGGAAAATGTGATCTATTCTGTAAAGTGACCTACAGTTCCCAAGAAACTCATTTCAAAACAACTTTAACAACTCATAATTCTCGTCTGTTTTAAATTTGTGTTTTCCTGGTATTGGTGGGAATACGGAAATCAACTGCAACCGCTGCTAAACATGGCAGTTCATTTTCCATAGCATAACATCTCGACGCAGCGACGATCGTGATACTGACTGAAATTGCTTGTCAGATCGCTTGTGGGTGGGGTGTCGTGGCAAGCGAGCGATTGGGGCGATATCGCATGCGACGAATTGTTGCCATATGTCGCTCGCGTGTGAGCCAGGTTCTCATTCAAATGAACAAAAAATAGGCAAAGTTTAGAAATTTCTTTGAGTCATTGAAAAGACATACAAAGATTCCATTATGGGGTTTTGACTGATCATATTTTGAACTTTATTCCAGATTTTCAATAGGAAAAAATGGCGCCTGTAATTATTGCTTGATCAAGGCCCTGCGAGTTTGAAGTACGCAGGCTGCACGCAGTGTAGCCCCTCGGGAGTTATCTGAAATAAAAAATGGACATCAGTTGATACCACATTAAATTTATGGAAGCTCATAAGTGACGACAACGAAATAACCTTAAATTTAACGGTATTGTGCTAACTAGAACTCAGTTCGATGTTTGGGAGTTTGTTTCACTCTTTATGGCTTTACAACAAATACCTCTTATTTTATAGGTATAAGCTCCCAGGAAAACTGTTTAATTTTCGAGGGTGAAAGGTAGGAGTTAATAGGATGAACCAGGCTTGAAAAATCGTTTCTCGAGAAAAACCTGTTTGCAGTTTAGGGAAAACTTTTATATGTGTTATTAGTCCAGCTTGCATAAAAACTACATACTATTATTTATTTTTGATATTGCTGAATACAAATACGACGCTAGATTTTCAAAATTCAAAGTGGCTTGTCCAATACGGCGAACGAAAAATTATGTTTTGACCAATTTCGACCCACATTTGTCAAAAAATGTTCTCGTTACTTACAAGGGACGTTTGAAAAGTCCGAGAGATGGCACCACTAGCGCGTATCGAGGTCAGGTATAGTTAGTAGCATCTTTGGAAAGAACGCACACCAAGTTTCAGCCATATTGGTCTATTTCTTTGTATTTGGCATTCGTGTGAATCAAGGAAGTCGAGTCATTGTCAAAAAATAGACGAAAAAGAATTTCGTGTGATGATTAAACATTACTTTATGAAAGGCAAAACACCTCAGGAGACTAAAGAGAAGCTTGATAAACATTACAGTGACTCTGCACCTTCTATTTGAACAGTTTATAAGTGGTTTTTGGAGTGGCCATTTGGGCATAAGTGATGCTGAACGTTCTGGACGCCTTCTGGAGGCTACGACTCCAGGAATCATTTCTAAAATCCCAAGTGTGGTGACGGATGACAGAAGAGTGAAGGTGCGTGAGATTGCTAGTCCTGTGGGCATCTCTAATGAACGGGTACACAATATTTTGGATAAACATTTGGACATGAGAAAGCTATCCGCAAGATGGACTCCGCGATTGTTCACGCTTGACCAAAAGCGGAATCGTGTGAAGTGTTGCAAGGATTGTTTGCAGCTGTTCAGGAAGAATCTGCAGGAGTTTAAGCATCGTTTCGTCACTGTTACTATACTCCTGAGACCAAAACAACAATATAAACAATGGGTTACCAAGGGAGAATCTGCACCAAAAAAGGCGAAGACTATTCCTTCGGCCAGTAAGGCTATGGCGACTGTCTTTTGGGACTCGAAAGGGATAATCCTCATCGTCTATCTGGAAAACGGTAAAATTATTACAGGTGCATGTTATTCATCGTTATTGGACCGTTTGAAAACCGAGCTGCAAGAAAAACGATTGGACCGCAAAAAAGTCCTTTTCCATCACGACAATGCATCAGCACACACTTCAGCAGTTGTGGTCGCAAATTTAATAGAAATAGGATTCCAACTCGTTCCACATCCCCGCCCTATTCTCCAGACTTGGCTCCCTCGGACTACTAGTTGTTCCCAAATTTGAAGAAATGGCTGGTGGGACAAAGATTTTATTCAAACGAGGAGGTGATTGCAGCAATTAATAGCTATTTTGCTGACATGGACAATTCCTATTTTTCTGAAGGGATCAACAAATTAGAACAGTCTTGGAGGAAGTGTGTAAGTCAAAAAAGAGACTGTAGAAAAATGAAAATGGTTTACCCCAAACACGTAAGTAGTTTTTGTTTTTGCACGGACTTTTCAAACGCCCCTCGTGCGTTTTAGTCCGCAGTTCCAGGACCGCATATTATCCCTTTCTCTAACTCAAATTTTTCCTGGAAAGCAAATCCCTCGTTCTTCTTGGCTAGAAAAGCCAATCTGGAGTCGCTGGACGCGTTTCCTTCGGCTGCCTGCACACGCTGTTTGTCAGCTTTTTCGTCGAAAATGTTTGCATGTTTCCTGCAATATAAATCATTTTGTGAACGTGCGTCACGGAACGAGAAGTTCTCTACCTGAGCGGGACGTATCCGCGTGAGAGCGTCCCACGGCGGGAGTTACAGTGGTTCGAACAATGGGCTGTAGAAAGTTTGGTAACGCACTGATTACAAAACCTTACATTCAGTACAAACGAATTTTCGGCTATTTTGAATGAGAACCTGGCCTTGATGACACATAAGTTTATTCTAAACCAGCAGCCAGCGCTGGCCTTAGGTATTTGCAAACGGTGCAACTGCACAGCGCCCCACGCTTCTAGGTAATTTTAAAACTATCACCTGAGACGTTGGTATTGCAGATAAATGGTAAAAATAAAGTAAGTAATTTTAGTACGGATGTACATACCCATCGCGAGAAGTCTAGGCTACTGGTGTTCGTCACAGACAACTATCGCTGCATCGCCGGCGAGGGAACTTTGGACAATGAAAGGGATCACTTTAGTAATACCAGTTGTTAACATGTATTTATTGGTCATCCGTTATTTAAGATGTGCGCGATTCATGGTCTATCAGAGACCCTCAGTGCCCTTGTTACACATTGTTGTGGCTAACAATCAAGCATTACATTTATCGGTCTGCGGGCGTCTCTCACAAAATAATTTGTTCATTGTCGTGAGAGTGTAAATTTAACTGCTCACGCAGTTTCGTTGTTGTGTTTGGGTTCTCTGTCGTAAAGTTTAAAGTTCTGACAAGGAAATGACAAGAAGGACAGATGCAGGAGATACGATTCCCGTCCTCAAAAGAACAAGAAACAACATCATGAAAATTTTTTGAACACTTAAAGGTTTCTTCGATGAACATTTTCAGAAATATTTATAAATAAAAATCAAATGCAGCAAATATGAAAGATGGTCACTTGACAACGGATCGATCGGTTTGGCTGACTTTTGTGAGTTACGCAATTGTCATGACAAGGTATGTATGAAAGAGAATTTTTGGGCAATCCATCGAAAAAGTTGGGTATTTGGATCCTATTTTTGTATGAAACTTTCGGTGAAAGGATTGTGACGGTAGTGTAGTTTAAAATTGTTACCAAAAATCTCGAAAAGCTCTTGACCAATTTACTTCGAATTTTGAATCAGATCTCTAAAATCAACTTTCGAACTGTGACTTCTGAAATTTTCCCGGCGTATTTGTTCTTCTAATAATTTCCGGGTATGCAGCCGGATCCCGTCGACGGGATCCGGCTGCATACCCGGAAATTATTAAAAGAACTTTCGAACTGAGACACACACACACACACACACACACACACACACACACTAGTATCGACTGAACAATGATACTACTTCTAGCGAAGGCGAAAAAAGTGACGAACGTAGAATTTATATGCTTTCCTTCAGTTTAGCTATATAGGCCGACCGAAGAAAAGTACACGACCTTCATAGTTAAGCTGAGGTACATGATGCTAGTGTTATGTACGTCGCTTTTTTTGCTTTCTCTAGTACTAGTATCCTGTACTTCAGCTGACCTACATTATAGAAGATACGAATCAATTGCAGAGGAAACAGCAATTGGAACGACTCACTATCAGACAGAGGTATAATTCAGAACATGTTCACAAGTGAGTTAAAATTACCACAAGCAACAAAAAGCGTGCACAATATCCGTCTCTTAATAACACATTCATTTATTTCTATTTTCGATTATGAAGATTATTATTATTATTATTATCTATGGCTAAAAAATAAACAAATTCATATTTATGAGTAAAATATGACGTCACTGGTCAAAGCCAGCAAGTTGTATCCCATTCTTCAAATTACCTCAAAAGCGTCATTAACCGGTTCTTTCTAAAATTGCTGCCAGCAGAGAGCAGCGCTTGGCTCAGCGAGGATGAATCAGCACAACGCCTACGCTCGTGGCGGACGTACACTTGAGTAGAGACAAGTTGCAGAAGCATCGGTGGTTCAGTGGTAGAATGCTCGCCTGCCACGCGGGCGGCCCGGGTTCGATTCCCGGCCGATGCAATACTTTTTCTCTACGCAAATTCGCAGCTACCTTAATATCCTGACGAAATTTTCACCTACTGCTTCGAGTCTCTTCGTAGGTCGTTAGGAGGGAACCTGCTTGATTGCACTACAACTGAGTTGCAGTTAAATGCAACACAATGGGGACAAAGAATTTGTGTATTCTATTTCTCGAGCAGTTAACAACTGAGACCAACGTTATACCTCTAGCAATGTTTTTTTTTCTTTCTTTTTTTAATTTGTGGTAAGGTTTTATGGGACCAAACTGCTGAAGTCATCAGTTCCTAAGCTTACACACTACTTAATCTAACTTAACGCTGAGGACAACACCCACACTCATGCCCGTGGAAGGACTGGAACTCTGATGAAGGTCTATTTCAGTTTCTATCAATCTGCCTTGGCCAGACAGAGATTTTCTATCAGATAGCAACTTTCCTTTCATTTCTCTTCGTAGCTTTCTCAATCTAGCCCCATGTCAACAACAACAAATCCACTACCAACAGCGACATTGTTAACAAAAAAAATTTGCATCACCAGGAAGCGTGCTATGTGGTAGTTTCTTCTCTGAAGAACGGATACAAAGATTACTTCCCAATCTGACTTGCTTTGTTGGTGAATTGATTACCACGGAATTTCCTTCTATTGAATTTCTTGATGCATGGCACAGTTCGTATTTATTGTTACACTAAAGGATATGTACTTCCACAACAAACATTCAGTAACACGTTAACACACTGCTTCAGCGAAACAAAAGTAAATACTAGCAAAGATAATCATTTACATAAGTATAATCGCTGGAAACTAGAAGTTCACAGTACTTTTTGATATAATACTGGTTCCTAAAACAGAAGTAAAGGGGGTGTGGTGGCAAACATAACCGTAACATTAAAATTTTGTATATATAGGTCATTTTTCATTTGAAAGCCATAATGTATGTATCAATGCAATCAGGAAAGACTATAGAATTTAATAAAGTCATAAAAAATTTCGATTTTTCCCCCATTTATAAGTACCCTGTATCCTTAACATAATATATTACTATCAAAATCATAAGACAAGCAGACATAATATTGTTTAATTTTTGCATGAAAATGCACTACACGTTATACGAGTGTACTCTACTACGAGACTTGGAAGGGAGGCGAGACAGGGAGTTATCTCTAACACATGCTGTATGAAGTTCTTACCATTTTGACCCATTTTAAACTTGAGCTTAAACTCACCAATGAAATACTTTTTTGTGAGATGCTTTGCTAGACTCGGTTCGTAAATTACATCTAAAATGTCTTCATTACCGTAAGGTCTTCAACAATTCTTGTACCAGGTGTATGAGCAGATGTTTTTAGACGTGGTACCGTAATGTGTATACACATCAGTGTACTTCTGGTTTTCTTACTGCATTGCTCAGTCTTCCCACAAACACACCGATTGTTTTCTGGATAGCTGTAAATTCACAAGTAATTGGACTATTCCTGTCAGTGTAAACTAACGGTTTAGTGTCTACAACTCCACACTTCAGCAGCTGATCTGCTATCTCCCTAACAGCTATTGTTATTAATCTACAAATGGGGCAAACACTGATATAATGTTATTCAGTACACCATCCTCAGTAACCAACAAAAATTACTCCCTGTATAATGAGAAGTGGCGTGATTTCTTTTGGAACTTCATACTTGATATTTCTTACCTGTCTTACCTTTTACTGTTATTTTTCAGAGTCTTCTTCATCCTCTCTTTCAACAATGACGCAACAATTATGAGTCTTGATCGATTTAAATTTCATTTTGTGAGTCCTGGGTTTTTAGTATCTGATAACTTCTTTTTTATTTCTTGGGCCACTTTATTGTCTGCGAGTGTAATAAAAACAGATTTGTATGTTTGCTTTATTCAGCACCCTTTTGACCTGAACAGTGGTTGTTGATATTCTCTGTTGCGATAGCAGTAGTTAGAGTAGTAATAGGAGACGTAATGCTAGCAGTTGTTTTACTCGTCTGTAGATCACTTTTAGGAGGATGCGGGACAGGTCTTGGTATTACGATTTTTAAGAAGAACAAAAGTAAACTAATTCATATATAAAGTCATTTACGTATTTACAGGTCTAGTTTGACAATGTTACCACAGTAGTCAGCTGGTCGTAGCCTTATAGTGGGAAACATCGCGGAACTTACCTACAATAATTTAGGGACACCATAGAAAATGTAAATCAGGTTGGCCATATTCCTGAATACAAATCCAGTCTGTTTGCAACAGTGTTACTTCTTTGGTTTATCCCTAGTGTACAATAGTTTTGCAAAGAAACTATTTAATAACAAAAAATGCTAGTGGTACAGTGTTCATTCATTTCTAATTCCAACCTACCGCACACACTACACACACTACTCTCTATACACACATTATTTTATTATGTTTCACTACGTACACAGCCAGTAGATGTCGTGGCCATAGGGACGGTGTTTGGTTTCCGCTTTATGCATCTCGAATTCCTACTTGCTAGCCCGAAAAACGGTATCAACATCTCTCTTCTAACGATGGAGTGTAGAGCTCAGAAAGAGGATAAGGTCTTAGTATTATACTTCGAATAGTTTTAGGAGCAAGATTTTTCAGAAAAGGAAAAAAAAATAGGAAGGAAAACATTGAGTGAAAGTGTTTTGTGAAGTCATAGACAATTTATTGTCGTTATTATCACAGGGGTCAAATACAGGGAGCGAAAGGCACATCAGAAACATTCGAGATTGAGACAGGCCTCACACAAGGGGATACTCTCTCATGTGTTCTACATCTACATGACTACTCTGCAATTCACATTTAAGTGCTTGGCAGAGGGTTCATCGAACCACAATCATACTATCTCTCTACTATTCCACTCCCGAACAGCGAGCGGGAAAAACGAACACCTAAACCTTTCTGTTCGAGCTCTGATTTCTCTTATTTTATTTTGATGATCATTCCTACTTATGTAGGTTGGGCTCAACAAAATATTTTCGCATTCGGAAGAGAAAGTTGGTGACTGAAATTTCGTAAAAAGTTCTCGCCGCGACGAATAACGTCTATGCTGTAATGACTTCCATCCCAACTCGTGTATCATATCTGCCACACTCTCTCCCCTATAACGCGATAATACAAAACGAGGTGCCCTTCTTTGCACCCTCTCGATGTCCTCCGTCAATCCCACCTGGTAAGGATCCCACACCGCGCAGCAATATTCTAACAGAGGACGAACGAGTGTAGCGTAAGCTGTCTCTTTAGAGGACTTGTTGCATCTTCTAAGTGTCCTGCCAATGAAACGCAACCTTTGGCTCGCCTTCCCGACAATATTATCTATGTGGTCCTTCCAACTGAAGTTGTTCGTAATTTTAACACCCAGGTACTTAGTTGAATTGACAGCCTTGAGAATTGTACTATTTATCGAGTAATCGAATTCCAACGGATTTCTTTTGGAACTCATGTGGATCATCTCACACTTTTCGTTATTTAGCGTCAACTGCCACCTGACACACCATACAGCAATCCTTTCTAAATCGCTTTGCAGCTGATACTGGTCTTCGGATGACCTTACTAGACGGTAAATTACAGCATCATCTGCGAACAGTCTAAGAGAACTGCTCAGATTGTCATCCAGGTCATTTATATAGATCAGGAACAGTAGAGGTCCCAGGACGCTTCCCTGGGGAACACCTGATATCACTTCAGCTTTACTCGATGATTTGCCGTCTATTACTACGAACTGCGACCTTCCTGACAGGAAATCACGAATCCAGTCGCACAACTGAGACGATACCCCATAGCTCTGCAGCTTGATTAGAAGTCGCTTGTGAGGAACGGTGTCAAAAGCTTTCCGGAAATCTAGAAATACGGAATCAACTTGAGATCCCCTGTCGATAGCGGCCATTACTTCGTGCGAATAAAGAGCTAGCTGCGTTGCACAAGAGCGATGTTTTCTGAAGCCATGCTGATTACGTGTCAATAGATCGTTCCCTTCGAGGTGATTCATAATGTTTGAATAGAGTATATGCTCCAAAACCCTACTGCAGACCGACGTCAATGATATAGGTCTGTAGTTAAATGGATTACTCCTACTACCCTTCTTGAACACTGGTGCGACCTGCGCAATTTTCCAATCTGTAGGTACAGATCTATCGGTGAGCGAGCGGTTGTATATGAGTGTTCTTTTCAATGTCATCTTAGAGAAAGTAATAAGAGAGTGTAGGCGACAGGAGTGGGCTGGAGTTGAGTTGGAGGGAAACTTCAATTGTCTCGCATTTGCACATGACGTAGTACTATTAAGTGAACCAAAGCACGAGTTGAAAGAAATGTACCAGAAAATGGACAATATGCACAGAAGGTAGGGCTCAAAGTGAATCGAGACAAAACAGAGTTCACGCAATTAGGAAGGAAACAAGAGCGGGTAGAATTTCTTGAGATAGATGGTAGGAGGTTCAAGAGAGTAGACCAATTCAAATACTTGGTATCTTGGTTTACCACGGCCAACAAAATAAAAATGGACATCAAAGAAAGAATAGCAGTGGGAACGAAATGCATGTCTTCCCTAAGAGAGACGCTTGGTTGGTTCTAAATCGATCTCAGTGAACACTAACATGAAAATCTACAACACAGTGATTTGTCCAGCAGTAACGTACGGTTCAGAAACATGGAGCATGACTAAGCGAGAAAGGGACAAACTATTAATATTTGAAAGAAGATAACGGAGCATGGACGAGGAGGAAAAACGAGGAAATCTACCTTCTGATGCGACAACCAACTATCCTACAGAAGATAAAGAGCAAAAGAATACAATGGGTGGGCCATGTAGCCCGTATTCCAGATGGAAGACAGGCGAAGATGGCCTAGCGGGGAAACCAAACTCCAAACGCCCCACTGGACGACCAAGGCAGCGCTGGATGGACGACCTGGCGAAGGGCCCAGCAGCCCTGGGAATTGAAGACTCCTGGAGGAACCGGGCACAAAACAGGAAGGAATGGAGGCAGTTTGTGGAAGCAGCGCGTGGCCTGCAGGGCCTGCGATCGCTGAATATCTCTCTATCTATCTAACTTCGTGAATCACTCTGCATATTAACAAAAAACAAATTACATTAATGAGGCCAAATTTGTCGTGTTACTAGAGCAAACACGCCTTCAAAAACAGAAAAACATTCGAAATTGCCTTTCTGGCGCTGTTATTCGTGTTTAAGACAGCTGCTGCTTGCAGAAGACAGAAACAACGAACAAGAAGCGATCGTAAACAGTAGTCTACTAATGTTACGAGCTATTTAAGATGGCGGCACGCCACGCCAGGACTGCCTTTAAAACAACGCACAACGTAAGCCAATAGCATCACTCCGTTCTTTTTTTTATCTCAATGGTGGGGAGGATCCAGGCGTCAAGGAAGACATATTCGCGCCCGCACGAATGCTTTGTACGCCATTCCGGCTGCGAAGCTTCGAGGGACGCCTCTCCGCGACATAGCAGAGAATTGAGCCTCCTGTATGGGAGATCTAAAGCTTACTGGAAAGAGAATTAATTTCTTTGGCAAGAGTCTGGCTGGTGGCGAGACGCCAGAGCAGTCAAGCACGTCGCTATTCAATAACAAAGTACGCCCCTCGCGCAGTGCGGTCTGATGGCGCCTTAAGAAGCGGGGCAGAACAAATGACTCTCCTAAGTAAGCGCTCGGAATTGTCTCGGGAACGAGAAGACTTCTTTGTAGGTTCCGACGCAAGCCTAACAATAGGATGTTTTCCAAAAGGTTTTTCAGTTCTCAGTATGAAGTCGCCAGGGAGTTGTTTGCGCCGACACGTTTTGTCTCCCTCGCACATTGCCCTTTGCTCACTCTTCTTTTAAGCGGAAATTTTCCTTTCGACTTTACTAGGACGAGGTGGCAGAAAGACGGTATTTCACTGTCCCAGTGGCCAGTCGTCATAATTCCACATTGAGGGGATACGCCCTGAAAGCAGTCGCTCGCCCTGACTGACAGATAACCTTTTGCGACAACATGATTCGCTAAACGCAAGCCTGTTTGTTTTCGTACGCAGAGCAAGTTGTTCCCAGAAGCGGAGTAAACAGATAGGAGGGTTCTGGTGGTAGTAACGGACGGAAGCATATGTGAGGCGCTGTGGTGGAAGGAAGTAAAGGTTTCTAGTATCCGGTTCGACAGCAGGCATATACACTACTGGGCATTAAAATTGCTACACCACGAAGATGTGCTACAGACGCGAAATTTGCTGCTCGCGTTGGTCGAGATCCAATGACTGTTAGCACAATATGGAATCGGTGGGTTCAGGAGGTAATACAGAACGCCGTGCTGGATACCAACGGCCTCGTATCACTAGCAGTCAAGATGACAGGCATCTTATCCGCATGGCTGTAACGGATCGTGCAGCCACGTCTCGATCCTTGAGTAAACAGATGGGGACGTTTGCAAGACAACAACCATCTTCACGAACAGCTCGACGACGTTTGCAGCAGCATGGACTATCAGCTCGGAGACCGTGGCTGCGGTTAACTTTGACGCTGCATCACAGACAGAAGTGCCTACCATGGTGTACTCGACGACGAACCTGGGTGCAAGAATGGCAAAACGTCATTTTTTTGGATGAATCTAGGTTCTGTTTACAGCATAATGATGGTCGCATCCGTGTTTGGCGACATGGCGGTGAATCCACATTGGAAGCATGTAATCGGCATCGCCATACTGGCGTATCACCATTGATGATGGTATGGTGTGCCATTGGTTACACGTCTCGGTCGCCTCTGGTTCGCATTAACGGCACTTTGAACAGTGGACGTTACATTTCAGATGTGTTACGATCCGTAGCTCTACCCTTCATTCGATCCCTGCGAAACCCTACATTTCAGCAGGATAATGCACGATCGCATGTTGCAGGTCTTGTACGGGCCTTTCTGGATACAGAAAATGTTCGACTGCTGCCCTGGCCAGCACATTCTCCAGAACTCTCACCAATTGAAAACGTCTGGTCAATGGTGGCCGAGCAACTGGCTCGTCACAATGCGCCATTCTAGCTCTGTTTGACTCAATGCCCAGGCGTATCAAGGCCTTTATTACGGGCAGCGGTGGTTGTTCTGGGTACTGATTTCTCAGGATCTATGCACCCAAATTGAGTAAAAATGTAATCACATGTCAGTTCTAGTATAATATATTTGTCCAATGAATACCTGTTTATCATCTGCATTTCTTCTTGGTTATTTATTATTTGGCGCCGCTTTTGACGTCGTTGTTTGTTTCTACTCCACAACTCGGAAGTCCTACACCGCGGAGGTCCTGCTGTTCAATGTTGTTTCGGCTGCGCTCTAGACTTAGAATCCGAAAGCTATACTGGAACTCAGACTTCAACGTTTACTAGGCTTAGTATGACAACTGACGTGATTTCCGCTGGAATTCTGCATTTCACTTGTACTTCCTGGACAATGGTATAACAACCATCAATTTATGTAATTGGGGCTTGGTAACTTGGCGGCTGTGTCAACAAACTGTAGAACGGTGATATACTTATTGTGTTATTCCTAGCTATAACAGATATGAACCGTGGACCTTCCGTTGGTGGGGAGGCTTGCGTGCCTCAGCGATACAGATAGTCGTACCGTAGGGATATGTGTTGAGAGGCCAGACAAACGTGTGGTTCCTGAAGAAGGGCAGCAGCCTTTTCAGTAGTTGCAGGGGCAACAGTCTGGATGATTGACTGATCTGGCCTTGTAACAGCAACCACAATGGCCTCTCTGTGCTGGTACTGCGATTGGCCGAAAACATGGGGAAACTACAGCCGTAATTTTTTCAGAGGACATGCAGCTTACTGTATGGTTAAACGATGATCGTGTCGTCTTGGCCAAAATATTATGGGGGTGAAATAGTCTCCCATTCGGATCTCCGGGCGGGGACTACTCAGGAGGACGTCGTCATCTGGAGAAAAAAAATACTGGCGTTCTACGGATTGGAGTCTGGAATGTCAGATTTCTTAATGGGGAAGGTAGGTTAGGAAATTTAAAACATTGAAATGGATAAGTTAAAGTTAGGTATGGTAGGAATTAGTGAAGTTGGGTGGCAGGAGGAACAAGGCTTCTGGTCAGGTGAATACAGGATAATAAATAAAAAATCAAATAACGGTAATGCAGGAGTGGGTTTAATAATGAATAAAAAAATAGTGAAGCGGGTAACTTACTACGAACAGCATACTGAACGCAGTATTGTAGCCAAGATAAACACGAAGCCCGCGCCTACCACAGTAGTACAAGTTTATATGCCAACTAGCTCCGCATATGACGATGAGATTGAAGAAATATATGATGAGATAAAAGAAATTATTCAGATATTTAAGGGAGGCAGACATTTAGTAGTCATAGGGGACTGGAAAAGGAAGAGAAGGAAAAGTAGTAGGTGAATATGGACTGGGGAAAAGGAATGAAAGGAGGGAATGAAAGGGGAAGACGTCTGGTAGAATTTTGCTCAGAGCATAACTTAATCATAGCGAACACTTGTTTTAAGGATTAAGGATTATGAAAGAAAGCTGTATTTATGGAAAAGGCCTGGAGACACTGGAAGTTTTTAGATAGGTTATATAATGGTAAGAGAGAGATTCAGCAACCAGGTTTTAAATTGTAAAAGATTTCGAGATGTGGACTCTGACCACAATTTATTGGTTATGAACTGTAAATTTAAAATGAAGAAACTGCAAAAAGGTAGGAATTTAAGGAGATGGGACCTGGATGAACTGAGAGCAACAAAGAGAAGTTGTACGGAGTTTCAGAGGCAGTATTAGGGAACGATTGACAAGAACAGTGGAAAGAAATATAGTAGAAGAAGAATGGGTAGCTTTGAGGAATGAAATAGTGAAGGCAGAGGAGGATCAAGTAGGTAAAAAGACGAAGGCTTGTAGAAATCCTTGGGTAGCAAAAGAGATATTGAATTTAATTGATGAAAGGAGAAAATATAAAAATGCAGTTAATGAAGCAGGCAAAAAGGAATACAAACGTCCCAAAAATGAGATCGACAGGAAGTGCAAAATGGCTACGCAGGGATGGCTGGAGGACAAACGTAAGCATGTAGAGGCGCATATCGCGGTTGTAAAACATTAACACGAATTCCTTACAGATGTATGGAAAAACGGGTAGAAGCTACCTCGGGGAAGATCAGTTAGGATTCCGTTGAAACGTTGGAACTCGCGAGGCAACATTGACCCTAAGACTTGCCTTAGAAGATAGATTGAGGAAAGGTAAACCTACGTTTCTACCTTCCGTACACTTAGAGAAAACATTTGACAATGTTGACTGAAATACTCTTTTTCAGATACTAAAGGTTGCAGTGGTAAAATACAGGGAGCGAAAGGCTATTTACAATTTGTACAGAAACCAGATGGCAATTATAAGGGTCGAGAGGCATGAAAAGGAAGCAGTGGTGGGAAGGGAGTGAGCCAGGGATGTAGCATATCCCAAATGTTATACAATCTGTATATTGAGCAAGCAGTAAAGGAAACAAAAGAAAAATTAGGAGTAGGAATTAAAATCCATGGAGAATAAATAAAAATTTTGAGGTTAGCCGATGACATTTTAATTCTGTCAGAGACAGCAAAGGACCTGGAACAGCAGCTGATCGTAATTGACAGTGTCTTGAAAGTAGGATATAAGATGAATATCAACAAAAGCAAAACGAGGATAATGGAATGTAGTCGAATTAAATCAGGTGATGCTGCGGGTATCAGATTACGAATGAGACACTTGAAGTAGTAAATGAGTTTTGCTACTTGAGGAGTAAAATAACTGATGATGGTCGAAATAGAGATGACATAAACCGTAGACTGGCAATGGCAAGGAAAGCGTTCCTGAAGAAGAGAAATTTGTTAACATAGAGTATGGATTTAAGTGTCAGGAAGTCTTTCGTGGAAGTGTTTGTGTGGAGTGTAGCCATCTATGGAAGTGAAACATGGACAATAAACACTTTAGACAAGAAGAGAATAGAAGCTTTCGAAATGTGGTGCTACAGAAGAATGCTAAAAATTAGGTGGGTAGATCACGTAACTAATGAAGAGTTACTGAACAGAATTAGGGCGAAGAGGAATTTATGGCACAATTTGACTAGAAGAAGGGATCGGTTGGGAGGACATGTTATGAGACCTCAAGGGATCACTACTTTAGTACTGGAGGCAAGCGTGAAGGGTAAAAAACGTCGAGGGAGACCAAGATATGAATACAGTAACCAGATTCAGAAGGATGTAGGATGTAGTAGTTATTTGGAGATGAAGAGGCTTGCACCGGGTTGAGTAGCATTGAGAGCTGCATCAGTCCAGTCTGTGGACTGAAGACCACAACAACAACAACAACAGATATTATCTTAATTATTTGTTGTCCTTCATCCACGCACCAACCCAGCATAATCTTGTACAATTCAGCAGTCCAAACATTAGATGTAATAAATAGTAAGCATTTGTACTAATAGTTCGCCCTCTGTACTTATATAGTCGCCTGTCCGTTCTACTAATGTTTCAACGATGCCAGTTCTAGAAACTGAAGGTATCTCACCATATTGAGACCTGCCAAGAAATGTCATAACTGTGACATAGTTAGGATTTTGGAGAGTCGGTGTTGCTTTCACCCATTAGTATTCTTTCCCAGCACTGGAACACATGGTCTTGATAGTTTGAATGTAGTCTTACCATTACTCGTCTCCATTACTTGTGTGAAATTGGTGTGGTTTAGACGACGATGCATTTTGTACTGCGGTGTGATGTTGGGAAGGAAGTTGATTATGTCCCGTTCAGGTCCACACAATTGGGTAATAACTAATAACTGCCTGATATCAACTCAAATCATTGTGCTGTGACGGAGGTTAATTTTATGTCGGGATACTAGCTTAGGAATGCTTGCTAGTATTACTCCACGAGTAGGTAACCGATTGCATGCTTGTATTACTGCACGAGTAGGTATCCGATTGCATGCTTGTATTACTGCACGAGTTGGTATCCGATTGCATGCTTGTATTACTGCACGAGTAGGTATCCGATTGCATGCTTGTATTACTGCACGAGTTGGTATCCGATTGCATGCTTGTATTACTGCACGAGTAGGTATCCGATTGCATGCTTGTATTACTGCACGAGTAGGTATCTGATTGCATGCTTGTATTACTGCACGAGTAGGTATCCGATTGCATGCTTGTATTACTGCACGATTAGGTATCCGATTGCATGCTTGTATTACTGCACGAGTTGGTATCCGATTGCATGCTTGTATTACTGCATGAGTAGGTATCCGATTGCATGCTTGTATTACTGCACGAGTAGGTATCCGATTGCATGCTTGTATTACTGCACGAGTAGGTATCCGATTGCATGCTTGTATTACTGCACGAGTAGGTATCCGATTGCATGCTTGTATTACTGCACGAGTAGGTATCCGATTGCATGCTTGTATTACTGCACGAGTAGGTATCTGATTGCATGCTTGTATTACTGCAAGAGTAGGTATCCGATTGCATGCTTGTATTACTGCACGATTAGGTATCTGATTGCATGCTTGTATTACTGCACGAGTTGGTATCCGATTGCATGCTTGTATTACTGCACGAGTAGGTATCCGATTGCACGCTTGTATTACTGCACGAGTTGGTATCCGGTTGCATGCTTCGACTCAGGAAGGCGCTCAATGCTTGTTATCACTAAATGCTTGGAAGCTGTTTATTCTGTCTGTGATTGCTTTTTTCAATTCCGTGCTGTAATAAATTCTTCGTTGGAATTGGTCATTAAGTGTAAGACTTTTATTCTTTTTTTGTTTTATTTATTTATTTATTTTGTGGGTCATCACTCTTCTGACACTTGCAACCTGCGTCAGCAATTATTTACTGGATGTGTTTCAATGTCTTCTTCTACAGTTTTCACTTTCTGTTGCTTCCTATAGTATCATTAAGCTTATTCCCTAATGCCTGTAGTGTCATGAATGTTATTCACTGATGCCTTAACCCCCATGTCCTATCATACTGTCTTTTCTTGTTGTCAATGTTTTCTATATATTCCTTTCCTTCCAGCTTCTGCCGAGAACCTCCTCATTCCTTACCTTATCAGTCCACCAAATTTTCAACATGTATCACCACATTTCAAATGATTCGATTCTCTTTTGCTGTGGTTTTCCCAAAGTCCGCGTTTCACTGCCATCCAATGCTGTGGTCCTAACGTACATTCTCAGAAATTTCTTTCTCAAAATTAAGGCCCTTGTTTGATACCAGTAGACGTCTCTTGGCAGGGAATGCCTTTTTGACAGTGCTACTCTGTTTTTTTATCTCCACCTTGCTCCGGACATCAAGGGTTGTTTTTGCTGCCTAGGTAGCACATTTCCTTGCCTTCGTCTACTACGTGATCCCCAATTCTGGTATTAAGTTTCTCGCTGCTCTCGTTTCTGCTGCTTCTCATTACTTTCGTCTTTCTTCCATTTACTCTCAGTCCATATTCTGCGCTCATTAGACGGCTCATTTCATTCAGCAGATCAAGTAGTTCTTCTGCACTTTCACTCAGGATAGCAATGTCATCAGCTAATCGTATCGTTGATGTCCTTTCACCTTGAATTTTAAATTCACTCCTGAACTTTTATTTTATTTCCGTCATTGCTTCTTCGATGAACAAATGGAACAGTAGAGGCGAAAGGCTACATCCATATCTTAAACCCTTTTTAATCCGTGCACTCTCTTAATGTTCCTTCTTGTCTCTTGTACATATTGTATAGTACCCGTCTTTCCCTACAGCTTACCTCTCTTTTTCTCATACTTTCAAACATCTTGCACCATTTTACGTTGTCCAACGCCGACATTTTTCTTTTCCATTCCTCTACTTAATATTCTCGTTAGTACCTTGGAGACATGAGCTGTTAAGCTGATTCTGCGATATATCTCGGACTTGCCTTTTGTTGCTGCTTCTGCAATTATATAGATGATGTTTTTCCGAAAGTCAGGTGGTATATCGCCAATTTCATACATTCTACACATCGGCGTGAATGGTCGTTTTGTTGGCAGTTCCCCCAATGATTTTAGAAATTCTGTTGGAATGTTATCTATCCCCTGTGTCTTATTCTATCTTAAGTCAGCCAAAGCTCTCTTAAATTCCCCTATATCTTCTATAACGATCCTGTTTCTTCTTCTGTCGTGTCATCAGGCAAGTCTTCCCCCTCACAGAGGCCTTCAATGTACTCTTTCCACCTATCCGCGCTCTGCTCTGCATTTAACAGCGAAAATCCCGTATCAGTCTTAATGTTACAAGCCTTGCTTTTAATCTCACCGAAGGTTGTTTTAACTACTGTGTGTAAAGCGTCATTCCTTCTAGCAGTCATTTGTCTTTCGACTTCTGCACATTTTCCATGAATCTATTTCGCCTTAGTTCCAATGTGACTTGTATATCTGTGTTACTGAATGTCCCTGAACATATTGTATTTCCTTTTCTCATCTATCAATTAAAGTATTTCTTCTGTTACCAATGGTTCTTTCGCAGTTACCTTTCATGTACTTACGTTTTTCTGTCTAACGTCTGTGATGGCCCTGTTTAGAGATGCCCATTCCTCTTTATCTAAACTACGTACTAAACTATTCATTTCCACAGTACCTATATATAGCCTCAGAGAACTTCAACCGTATCTCCTTAATACATTCGTATTCCACTTCTTTGCGCATTGGTTGTTCCTGATTAGTCTAGTCTATTCCTCATCATTACTAAATTGTTATCTGAGTCCTTACCGGCTCCTCGTTACGCCACACAATCCAATATCTAATTTCGGAATCCCTGCGTGACTACGATGTAATATAATTTTATCCTGTCTCATTCCAAGTATCCCTTCTCTCATGTGAGCCTTGGACAGAGTATTCGCTATTACTAGCTGAAATTTATTGCGCAAGGCAATTAGTCTTCCTGCCTACCTGGTTGTAAAGTTTTTATATTGTCTTCAAAATCAGTAAATTCTTGGTTAAATTCACTTCTTACGAATTCATTTGCTAGAACCGTTTTTTTCTTTGTAGTTGATGTATTTGGGTGTGCCATGCCCATGGACTGTCACCACTTCGTGTCACGAAGTGTCATAGCCATTGTAACGAATCTCCACTCAACTACAGAGCCAGCACTGAAAATTATAAGTAATTAAAAAAGTATACACTGATCATACAATGAAGGCTTTCACGACCGGATGTTTCAGCTGCTGAGAATTCTTCCGCGTTGTATGGCCGTGGTCCATGGAACTCTTCAAACCCTGACGTTTCGTCCAAAGCTACGTTGGACATCTTCGGAGGTGCTCCTGGTTGTGCTGAGTCTTGCCGACAGATGAGCCGGAAGTCGAAGAGTGGCCTAAATAGCAGAGATAACCTTTTCAAAGATGAAAGTTTTTAACTAACGATCGTAGTACGTCAAAGATAAAAAACATCTCATCTATTCTGTAGCGCCACTGTCCATATATCACTAAGTTTGGTGGCTTCTTCTTTTCTGTTAAAATTATCCCCGTGTTTACATATTTCGATGGCTTCTCTATATAGCTGTGGATAATAGTTCGTCATAGTACATAAAATTCAGTTTCCGAAAATTTCACTAAGTGATCACCTGATTGAAGAGCATGTTCCGCCACGTCTGATTTCTCTGTTTTCCCTAGTTGACAAAGACTTTTATGTTCCTTCAACAGTGTATTCACACTTCTCTTTGTAGTTCCACTGTAGAACTTGCCACACGTACACGGAATCTTACTTTACTGGCCCCTTAAAACTGCTACACCAAGAAGAAATGCAGATGATAAACTGGTATTCATTGGACAGATATACTATACTAGAACTCACTTGTGATTACATTTTCACGCCATTTGGGTGTATAGATCCTGAGAAATGAGTACCCAGAAGAATCACCTCTGGCCGTAATAACGGCCTTGATACGCCTGGGCATTGAGTCAAACAGAGCTTGGATTGCGTGTACAGGTACAGCTGCCCATGCAGCTTCTACACGACACCACAGTTCATCAACAGTAGTGATGGCGTATTGTGACAAGCCAGTTGCTCGGCCACCATTGACCAGATGTTTTCAGTTGGTGAGAGATCTAGAGAATGTGCTGGCCAAGGCAGCAGTCGAACATTTTCTGTATCCAGAAAGGCCCGTACAGGACCTGCAACATGCGGTCGTGTATTATCCTGCTGAAATGTAGGGTTTAACGAGGATCGAATGGAGGGTAGAGCCACGGGTCCTAGAATTCTGAAATGTAACGTCCACTGTTCAAAGTGCAGTTAATGCGAACAAGAGGTGACCGAGACGTGTAACCAATGGCACCCTATACCAACACGCCGGGTGACACGGCAGTCACGCGATAACGAATACACGCTTGCAGTGTGTGTTCAACGCGATGTTGCCAAACACGCATGCAACCATCATTATGCTGTAAACAGACCCTCCATTCATCTCAAAATACTACGTTTGCCATTCGTGCACCCAGGTTCGTCGTTGAATACACCATCACATGCGCTTCTACCTGTGATGCAGCATCAATGATAACTGCAACCACAGTTTCCGAGCTGATAGTCCGTGCGGCTGCAAACGTCGTCGTTCGTGCAGACGGTTGTTGTGTTGCAAACGTCCCCATCTGTTGACTCAGGGATCGAGACGTTGCTGCACGATCCGTTACAGCCACGCGGATAAGATGCCTGTCATCTCGACTGCTAGTGATACGAGGCCGTTGGGATCCAGCACGGCGTTCCGTAATAGCCTCCTGAACCCACCGATTCCATATTGTGCTAACAGTCATTGGATCTCGGACAACGCGAGTAGCAATGTCACGATACGATAAACCGCAATCGCGATAGGCTACTATGTGATCTTCGTCACAGTCGGAAACGTGATGGTACGCGTTTCTCCTCCTTACACGACACATCACTACAACGCTTCACCAGGCAACGCCGGTCAACTGCTGTTTGTGTATGAGAAATCGGTTGGAAACTTTGCTCATGTCAGCGCGTTGTAGGTGTCGCCACCGGCGCCAACCTTGTGTGAATGCTCAGAAAAGCTAATCATTTGCATATCACAGCATCTTCTTCCTGTCGGTTAAATTTCGCGTCTGTTGAACGTCATCTTCGTCGTGTAGCAATTTTAATGGCCAGTAGTGTATCTCTGAATTTGAATACGCATGCCTATACAAGTTTCTTTGGGGCTTCAGTGTATTTCGGTAGCTGCTGTTCCTGACCGAGTGCCATTGGCGAGCAGTTTTACGCCTGACGCGACGAATAGCTGACCGCTTGTCAGGAACGCCTTGCTGTCAGCCGTCAGCACTTAGCGGGGCGAGCGGAAGGAAGCCACGCGCCGGCGGCGGCGGATAGAGCAATGGCCGCCCGCTCGGCCGCCGAACTTACCAACACGGCTGGCCAGAATACAGACACCAGTGAACATCTCTTCTCTTATTGCCACACGCCAGACCACTATTACACACGCACTAACTCCACAACAGCACACTGAACAGTTTTATTCTCTCGATTTCGCGCACTTAAAACTTCCATTTCATGACTTGTTTTCTTCTTCTTGTCAGTGACGGCTGTCGTGTAACAGGATATGAACATCAAACGTGGCTCTGAGCACTATGGGACTTAACATTTGTGGTCATCAGTCTCCTAGAACTTAGAACTGCTTAAACCTAACTAACCTAAGGACATCACACACACCCATGCCCTAGGCGGGATTCGAACCTGCGACGGTAGCGGTCGCTCTCTTCCAAACTGTAGCGCCTAGAACCGCTCGGTCACTCCGGCCGGCTAGTGGTGTAAGGACTGAATATAAATAGGAAGGAGTGCAATGATTTAGAAGACGACTTAGCAAACTCAGGGCACAATAGTCTCTATGCTTATCGGGACATATCTATGGTAACTGTTTATAGGCAAATGTTTAGCATGCAAGCATTCATCGCCGGTTCCAGACGACGCGACGAAAGTCCTTGGACAACAGGATCAGCATAATCAAGAACGACGAGTATAAATTGGTGAATTATATGGCACTTCAAAAAATACATCAGAGGTCTGAGAAATGCATGTTAATGTCACAAAATTATCACAGAACGTACAAAAATGAAATTTTATGTTATTTTATGTTAATTCCCTGAACATATTCTTGCCGAGAAGATATAGCTACTTCATAGGTTTCCATACAGTTTTACTGATTTTGTTTGCTGGTTTTATAGAACTAAACCTAAATCATACGAATGACCTGCTTGTCGGCAGAAATGTCGCAGTTACTCCTAATCCCTCGCCTACATCTCCACGACACTCGGCAATCCACACTTAAGTGCCTGACAGAGGGTTCACCGAACGACTACACTGTATTTCTCTTCTGTTTCACTTTTCGAACAGTCATGGGAGAAACCAACACTTAAATCTTTCTGTAAGAGCTCTAATTTCTTTCATTTTGTTATGATGATCATTTCTCCCTACGTTGGTGGGCGCCAACAAAATATTTACACATTCGGAGGAGAAAGATGGTATTGAAATTTCCTGAGAAAAGCTTGCTGCGACGAAAAATACCTGTTGTGTCAATGATTGCCACCGTAACTCGTGTATCATATGCGTGGTACTCTCTCCCTTATTTCGCGATAATACAAAACAAGCTGCCCTTCTTTGAACTTTTTCCATGTCCTCTGTCAGTCCTTTCGGGTGTGGATCCTGCTTTTCTTCTCTTCCTCAGAGTCTCGAGTTCCAGGAAGCTGACGCTGCGGTAATGTGCAAACGCTTAGTGATCGTCCTCACGGCCCCGCAAGATTACAGCTCGCGGCGTTTTTGTTTTCGGAAAAAAATCGGGGTGCTCTCCAACCTGCAGCTGCCGACGCATCCTACATGCTGGGTTTCCGTGATGCTTTTCTCCTGCTGCGAGCCTCTTGTGCAGCTTGCGAGCAGTTCACAACAAAGGCTAGCGGGACATGCTGTCCTTCACGGTCGGTCTGCATTGTCCTTTTCCCAGGCTCCGAAGGGGCTGGGCAGCGCGAGTAGACAGTCAAGCTGGTCCTCTTACCTGTGGGGCAGGCGCGTCTCGGCGACACGCTACACTGCTTCACTCACTACAACTATACAGGGTGAGTCACCTAACATTACCGCTGGATATATTTCGTAAACCACATCAAATACTGACGAACCGATTCCACAGACCGAACGTGAGGAGAGGGGCTAGTGTAATTGGTTAATACAAACCATAAAAAAATGCACGGAAGTAGTTTTTTAACACAAACCTACGTTTTTTTTTTTTAAATGGAACCCCGTTAGTTTTGTTAGCACATCTGAGCATATAAACAAATATGTAATCAGTGCCGTTTGTTGCATTGTAAAATATTAATTACATCCGGAGATATTGTAACCTAAAGTTGACGCTTGAGTACCACACCTCCGCTGTTCGATCGTGTGTATCGGAGAGCACCGAATTACGTAGGGATCCAAAGGGAACGGTGATGGACCTTAGGTACAGAAGAGACTGGAACAGCACATTACGTCCAGATGCTAACACCTTTTTATTGGTCTTTTTCACTAACGCATATCTACATTACCATGAGGGGGTGAGGTACACGTACACACGTGGTTTCCCTTTTCAATTACGGAGTGGAATAGAGTGTGTCCCGACATGTCAGGCCAATAGATGTCCAATGTGGTGGCCATCATTTGCTGCACACAATTGCAATCTCTGGCGTAATGAATGTCGTACACGCCGCAGTACATCTGGTGTAATGTCGCCGCAGGCTGCCACAATACGTTGTTTCATATCCTCTGGGGTTGTAGGCACCCCACAGAAAGAAGTCCAGAGGTGTAAGATCAGGAGAACGGGCTGGCCAATTTATGCGTCCTCCACGTCCTATGAAACGCCCGTCGAACATCCTGTCAAGGGTCAGCCTAGTGTAAATTGTGGAATGTGCAGGTGCACCATCATGCTGATACCACATACGTCGACGCGTCTCCAATGGGACATTTACGAGCAACGTTGGCAGATCATTCTGTAGAAACGCGATGTATTTTACAGCTGTTTGGGCCCCTGCAATGAAGTGAGGACCAATGGGGTGGCGTCAACTTTAGGGTAAAATATCTCCTGATGTAATTAACATTTTACAATGCAACAAACGGCACTGATTACATATTTGTTTATATGTTTGGATGCGCTAACAAAACTAACGTGGTTCCATTTTAAAAAACGTAGGTTTGTGTTAAAAAACATAGTTCCGTCCATTTTTGTATGGTTTGTATTAAACAATTACACATGCCCCTCTCCCCACGTTCGGTCTGTGGAATCGGTTCGTCAGTATTTGATGTGGTTTACGAAATATATCCAGCGGTAACGTTAGGTGACTCACCCTGTATAATGTGAGGCAGCTAAGGAATTATTCCAGGATGATTAAATGCATTCTAGATTTCAAGCAACATGGTTGGAAATGTGAGCGGTCTTACTTGCGATAATTGCCAGGGTAATCCCAAAAGTAACGTCTGCTATTTTTTTTTATAAGTACATAGACCTGTTTATTTCTACAATGATTTATATAAGTTTACAGCTTGAACACTTAGCTATTTTGCGACATAATCACCTTTTATGTCGATGCATTTTTGTACACGCTGTGGCAGTTTTTGTATTCCCATGTCATACCATCTCGCCGCCATGCTGTTCAGAAAGTTATGAACCTCTTCTTTCACCTCGTCGTCGGAACTGAATCGCTGGGACCACAATTAACGCTGACAGGTACTGTGACACTTGAAAAACTCAAACGGGCAATTCAGAATCGGAGAAGAGGAATGTTGAGCAAAGGCGTACACATTCTCCATGACAACGCTCGCCCACACATCGCTCGGCAAACCGTTGCTCTCCTGCAACAGTTTCAGTGGAGCATAATCACCCACCTATCCTATAGTCCTGACTTGGCGCCCAGTGACTATCACCTGTTTTCTAGGGTGAAAGAACATTTGGCAGGAAAGCGATGCAGCTCCGACGACGAGGTGAAAGAAGAGTTTCAAAACTTCCTGGACAGCATGGCGGCGAGCTGGTATGACATGGGCATACAAAAACTGCCACAGCGTCTCCAAAAATGCATTGACAGAGATAGTGATTATGTCGAAGAATAGCTAAATGTTCAAGCTGTAAACTGATGTAAACCATTGTAGAAATAAAGAGGTCTATGTACTTATTAAAAAATAGGAGATCTTAGTTTTGGCATTACACTCGTCCTTAGAAACAGTCACTATCGCAAAATATCACTTATTTACACAGAAGAGCCAAAGAAACTGGTACACGTGTCCGATATCTTGTAGGGCCCCCTGGAGCACGCAGAAGTGCCTCAACGCGACGCGGCATGGACTCAGACTAATGCCTGAAATAGTGCTGGAAGGAATGGACACCATGAATCCTGCAGGGCTGTCCTTAAATCCGTAAGAGTACAAGAGGTTGGAGATCTGAGCACATTGCAAGGCGTCATGTCATCTCTGGGCAGTTTGGTGGCCAGCGGAAGTGTTTAAACTCAGAAGTGTTCCTGCAGCCACTCTGTAGCAATTCTGAACGTGTGGTGTTTCGCATTGTCCTGCTGGAATTGCCCAAGTCGTCGGAATGCACAATGGATATAAATGGGTGCAATTGATCGGACAGGATGCTTACGTATGTGCCACCTCGCAGAGTCGTATCTAGACTTATCAGGGATCCCATATCATTCCAACTTCACACGCCCAACACCATTACAGAGCCTTCACCAGCTTGAGCAGTCCTCTGCTGACGACCGAGAATCCATGGATACGTGAGGTTGTCTCCATCCGCTCGATACAATTTGAAACGAGACTCGTCATTCCATGCAACATGCTCCCTGTCATCAACAGTCCAATGTCGGTGTTGACGGGTGCAGGCTTTGTGTCGCGCAGCCACTAATGGTACAACACTGGGCTTTCTGCTACGAAATCCCGTATCGATGATGTTTCGTAGAATGGTTCGCACGGTGATATTTGTTGATGGCCCAGTATTGAAATCTACAGCAATTTGCGGAAGGGTTACACTTCTGCCACGATGAACGATTCTCTTCAGTCGTCATTGGTCCCGTTCTTACAGGATATTTTTCCAGCCAATTTTTCAATTAGGCAGAGATCCGGTCACTTTGCTGGCCGAGGTGGGTTTTCTCAAGCTTACCAGTACGCCTTGTGCCGGCGGCCATCATCTTACTGCAATGTAAGCCCAAGATGGTTTGTCATGATGGGCAACAAAACGGGACGTAGATCATCATCGACGTACCGCTGTGCCGCGGATGGCAACCACAGTGGTCCTGCTATGAACAAAATGGTGACTCAGACCACCACTCATAGTTGTTGGGCCGTATGGCGGCCAACGAGCAGCTTGGTACCCCGACACAGTCCGGGGCGTGTATGCACGTGCCGCAGGCATGAAATCTCATTGACTGGAGTAGGACTGTCTTCAGTGCTGAGTTCCGCTTGTCTTTGTGCTTGCCAAACCCTACATTGACCAGCAACATCACCGGTTTCTCCCTGTTTGTGAACGTTCGGCATCCAATAACTCCGTCAATCAATGGCAAACCGAATAACTGCCCGCATAAGGGCCAGAGGTGGACCAACGCGCTGTTGACTTGCTCAATTTGTGAAACTCTGTCTCTTGCATAAATCATCCAATTTTTCTGAAACTGTAATCATTTGTTTCTCTCTACGTATACATCACATCACATCCATCGATTTCCATCCCATTCGTAAAAATTCCTCCGTGGTGTTTCGTTTATTTTATTCTTTTTATTTTTAGACATTTTCGCACAGAACATTTTAGTGACAGTAAACCAGAAGTACAGAGATATGAATTGCAATCGGGCGTACTCTGGGCAACGTCAAGAGTCTAACTCAGAATGACCTGGCGGCTCATCCTTTCACACCAGAAGTATCAGGACCCGTGTTGACTATAATATCCGTGAATATCGAATGAATATCTCCCTGCAAGCAACAACTCTTGAAAGACATGTGCCACACTAAGCACTGTGATGTTCTGCGTGTTCAAGAAATACATAGCGATACCCAGCAGACACGTCCTTCTGTTCCTGGAAAGAAACTGGTTGCTAAAAGACCACATGCGCCGTATGGAAGCGTCATCTTTATAGGACATGACCTTGAAGTCTGAAGTGTTTTTCAGTCAGACGATAACAATATTCAAATTATTCCTGTTCAGTTAAGTAACTGTTCAGTCACATCAGTATATAATCCTCCTGCAACAGGTTTTTCCTTCACCCCACCTGAAAATTTTATTATAGGTGATTTAAACAGTCACAGCCCTGTTTAGGGGTACACTCATGAGGATCAAAATGGTGAGGCTGTCCTTCTGTGCGCTCACACTTTCCATCTCTCCCTCCTTCAAAAATGGTTCAAATGGCTCTAAGCACTATGGAACTTCTGAGGTCATCGGTCCCCTAGACTTAAAAACTACTTAAACCTAACTAACCTAAGGACATCACACACATCCATGCCCAAGGCAGGATCCGAACCTGCGGCCGTAGCAGGCGAGCGGTTCCGGACTAAAGCGCCTAGAACCGCTCGGCCATTGCGGCCGGCTCTCCCTCCTTCATGACAGCAAACTACCTCATTCTTTCTACAGTGGACGCTGAGAACGTGGCTATAATCCGGATCTGCTTCATATAAGTGAAAGTATCTTTCATACTTGCACTAAATCCGGCTGTAAGCCCATACCGAATACACAACACCGACCCATTATGTGTCAAGTTCTCCCACAGGTAAGACCTCAGAAATCCCTTTCAGACGAAGGTACAATTTCAAAAAGGCTGATTGGCAGAAGTTTTCAAAATTATTAGATGAGAAAATTGTAACTATAGATCCTGTGATAGACAAATATGAGAGTTTTGTTAACATCGTTAATGCCTCCTACCGAGCATCAATTCCAAGGGGATGCAGAATGCACTATATCAAGGGTATGACACCTGAAACTTGTTGAAGAATACTACAGGAAGTTTGTAGAAGATCCTTTCAGTGAATCCACATTAAGCCTTGCACAGACTGTACTCTCTTCAATATATGAGGCTATGACAGAAGAATGGATACAATTAACGGCCGACTGTGACATGAGTAAAAGTAGCCAAAAGGCATGAGTAATGATAACACTCAGGACAACACATATGTTAATATTAAACCAAACCAAACTGCTCACCAACTCCTCATTAATGGCAAATCAACTAACCCAGAAATATAGAGAGGAAACAATTATTCAGGCAAACGGATAAAGAGAATAGTATCTTATCTCCTTCTTTCTCTCTTCAAGAACTGAGTTCAGCCCTGAACAAATGTAAATTCGGAAAAGCAGCAGGATTGGATGACATTAGAGCTGAACAAATCAAGAAGTTTGATCCTGCTGCAATGCTTTTATTACTGGATTTTATGAGCAACTGTATTCGAGAATGCAAGATCCCTCAAGGATGGCGAAAAGCAAGAGTTATTGCCATACGGAAACCAGGAAAGGATAGGAAAGATCTCAAAAATTATAGACCTATTGTAATATTAGTATCTGTTTCGACAACTTAAATAAACTTAACATTCGATAATATAACCATGCAGGTTCATAAAACCCATCTGCGTAAAAATTTCTGAGATCGGCACTGAGCAGCGACCACCTGATATTTCAAAGAATACCTTACGCGCCACGGAGCGGAATAAGAATTGTTCATAAATTGTATCGACAGAGATATTTTGTGTTTCTTACTGTTTGAGAGCTGAAGAACTGTAATCCTCTTCCGTTACAACAGTAGTGGTATTTTTTGAAGACGGCGGGCGCGTATATGGCGCTGTCCGCAACCACTAATTAGTTGTTATAAAGTATTACTATTGTTCAGTGCTATGTAAGAATTTATGTGTGCAGCTAAGATGAAAAGCTGAAAATGTTTAAGGACTTTATTTAGAGAAACAGCCAGAAAGATATAAAATTGAAATGTTACGGAGCCTGTTGTTAGCAATACTGACTAAGGTAATTAAAAAAGTTATTGTGCACTCAAATGCTGTAGTGCCTGCTTGTTACTCACAGTATTTCCATACTATCCCTCTCCTATTAATGGCAACAGAAATAACGGTGTTTTTTTATAGTTTTCATACAGATATCAGGGACCGACTGCATGTCGGCAAACGTCGTAGTTAAGGCAGAAGGCGCATGGCTATTTACCTCGTTTGTGATTTAAATCCAACTTCTTTTAATGTGTGGTGTAGTATAGCAAAGAAAATTTCCAGCTCTTTCTGGTCCCTTAGGTTTCCCTGTTCGTAGTTGCTATGTCTCATATCCGGTCGTGATCGAACACGATCACGACACAAATAAATTAAGTGGCAATGCGAACTCTGTTCTTGATCTTGGGAACGCTACGCCTTCTGCAAACGATTTCAGGTGACATATAAACTGTCACATACAGTACTTAAGTTTCTTTAAAAGTCTTTGCTCTTCCCGCCAAGAAGTGGTGCAAAACTCACAACAGATTTCTGAATCTTCACAAGAGAATAATAATCTAATCAAAATATAAATATCATTTAAAAAAATAGAAATACACCACACTATATCCTTACACTGTCACCTCTGCAAAATACTGGAGAGGCTCATTCTTCAGAGAATGATAAGAAAGGTGGAGCCTCTTATAATACCGCAGCAAACAGGTTTCAGAGAAGGAAAAAGTTGCACGTCTCAAATATTAAACTTGACACAACATACCGAAGATGGATGTGCGAAACGGCTCATTACAGGTGCTGTCTTTATCGATCTATCCGTGGCTTACGATACGATCAACCATCGGCTCCTTCTGAATAAAGTTTATCATATAACTAAAGACTTCATACTCGTGTGCAGTGTTAGGAACCTTCTCCAGAACCGCAGATTTTATGAGAAATTTCAGGGTAAGAAAAGTAGATGGAGAACTCAGAAAAATGGCTACCACAAGGCAGCGTGCTTGCACCTCTATTATTCAACATCTGTACCAACGATCAACCTATCGCTGAAGGAACTCGAAGCTTCATTGATGCTGTTGACTGCGGTATCACTACTCAGGCTGATTGTTTTGAGACTGTAGAAGATACGCTATTAAAATCTTTGGAGGAATTCACTCTTTACTATCATAGGAATTACTTGAAACCTAATCCTGCCAAGACTCAGACCTGGGCTTTCCACCTGAATAAACAGGGAAATAGATCCTTAAATATATCCTGGGGAGGCATCGTACTCGAACATAATCATACTCCCAAATATCTTGGAGTAACTCGCGCGCTAATATATAAAAAAAACATTGCCTAAACACCAAACAGAAAGTGGCAACCAGAAATAACATAGGGCAAAAATTGACAGGTACATCATGGGCTGCTAATCCATGCACTGTGCGCTCAAGCGCGCTTCCCTATGTTATTCCACTGCTGAATATGCATGTTCGGTATGCTACAAGTCCAGTCGTACCAGGATCGTAGATGAGGCTCTAAATGAGTCTTGCCGGATTATCACGGGTTGATTAACACCAGCTTCTGTGGACAAACGCCATTGCCTCGCAGTCATAGACGTTAGGTACTGCGAGATATGAGAAAAGTAAGGCCACAACGAAGAACGCCCATCCACTATATGGTCGTCAGCCGCACATCCTCTTGACAACCACAGAGAATTCACATACGGCAAGGACCTCGCGATGGTGGGAGAAATGTCGGTATTTGGGAGAATGGGTGGCTTCAAAGGGAGAACTTCCCCTTGGACATTTGGAGAAGTGGTCAATATGGAGGTCTCTTAATAGATTACGATCAAACACAACGAGATGCAAGACCAATCTGCGGACTTGCAATTTCTCTGTGGACTCAGTTCTTTGCCAGTGTGGCGTTGAGCAGACTACCAGCCATTTGCTTCTCTGTTCGTCATTCTTAATGCCTCCATTATTTTATTATTATAATTATTACCAACCACCTGCACCATGCCAGACCTTATGAGAGCTACACCAAATGTACTTGAAGTGTCCAATTTTTGGTCTTTTTTGTGTAAAATTATATCAACACACACACACACACACACACACACACACACACACACACACACACACATATATATATATATATATATATATATATATATATATATATATATATACGAGGGTCGGTCAAAAAGTAATGCCTCCCATTTTTTTTCTACTTAAAAAAATTAAGTTAAGTGAAAAATTTGAATTTGGCGCCATTCCTCAAACCTTCTTCTGCAATCCACTGCAGTAGTAACTTTCTGTGTCAACAGGTGGCAGCACAGCAGAAGTTTGTAAGATGGCCGACATCGATGTTCGTTTGAGACAGCGTTGTGTGATTGAATTCTTGAATGCAGAAGGTGAAACGCCCATACGCATTCATGAAAGACTGAAGAAGGTGTATGGTGTTGTGACAGTGGATGTCAGCACTGTTAGACGATGGGTTCGTCGTTGTAAGGAAGCTGAAGGGCAAACACAGTTGACTGACGAAAAGCGGAGCGGCAGGCCGGTGAGTGCAGTGACTCCACACAACATTCAGCAAGTTGATGACATCATTCGTGGTGACCGTCGGGTGACTGCAGATGAAGTGTGTCGCATTATTTCTCTTAGTAAAGGCAGTGTGATCACGATTATTAAACAATTGGGGTACTCAAAAGTTTGTGCACGGTGGGTTCCAAGAATGTTAACCGATCAGAATAAAGAGGCAAGGAAAACAATAGCCTCCCAACACTTGCAGCGCTTCCGTTTGGAGGGAGATGAGTTTCGGAAAAAAATTGTGACCGGGGACGAAACATTGGTGCATTTTTTTGAACCCGAATCAAAGAGGCAGTCAATGGAGTGGCGTCACACAAGCTCGCCGAGGAAGAAAAAATTCGAAACTGTGCGATCGGCAGGGAAAGTTATGGCAACAGTTTTCTGGGATACAGAGGGTGTGATTCTGGTTGATTTTTTGGAGCACGGATGCACAATAAATTCTGTTCAATACGTCACAACCCTCAAAAAACTTAAAGCACGTCTTCAGCGAGTTCGCCCAACAAAATCAATGGCAGATGTTCTTCTTTTGCATGACAATGCAAGACCACACACCAGTCGTCACACCTCTGACGAGATTGTCAAAATTGGATGGGAAGTTTTGCCTCATCCCCCATACAGCCCTGACCTGGCACCATCAGACTTCCATCTGTTTGGGCCACTAAAAGAAGCTCATCGTGGGATTCATTTTGAAGATGAGGAGGCCGTCAAAACATCCGTGCGTCAATGGCTTAGGAAGCAGAGCTGTGATTTTTACCGTGCTGGGATACATTCCCTTGTTCAAAGATGGACCAAAACTGTAGAGATGGGCGGAGATTACATTGAAAAATGACAAAATGATCCTCAATGTTGTGGTTTCCAACCTATGTAATTGCATTTAAATTTCCTGACAATTAAACGTAGAAAAAAATAGGAGGCATTACTTTTTGACTGACCCTCGTATATATATATATATATATATATATACTTTTGACACGATAAATAAAGAAGGAGCGTTATCTTTTGCCCCCTCTTCAGTCCTTTTTACACATCAATCCTTGTCTCTGTCACGAAGAAACTTCTCACGTCAATACTACAGTCCCGAATTAGTTTTATGTCGCCGAGTGTACGATCTCACCTTTAACTATCTGTGCAGAAATGAGTAGTATAATCCCACAACTTTTTCCCACTGAAATCGCGAAATAAACGGAGCTCTCGCCTAACACGTCTCCCTCGCCACGTGCATCATTGGAGTACATCAGAGGCAGCAACCACGAATGCCGACCCGAAGTGTCAGGAGGCAACAGATAATGCGGAATCTAATTTTGGCCATCAGGTGCAAATCTGGCGCTGCGATTGTAAGGTAGATGCACAGAAATGTTTCCATATCGCACCTCAACAAGAAAAGTGACACAAATAAAAAGAACGGCAATTTTTAGTTTTTCTCGCTGAAAAAAACGATGGAAGTGCCCCAACGTGAACGAAATTTTGTCCACTTCAGCGCAGTTTGGCACATTCATTTATAAGGTAAGTTGAATATAAGTTTTCATATAATTAATTATTTAGTTATTACAATTTCTGTGGTTTCACAGTGCCTGTAAGTGACATTACAATGTTTTCCAGACGTGCATGCATATCTGACGATTGTAGGTGTTGTAAGTATTACGAAAATTTCGTGCGCTACAGCATACAAGGAAAAAATGGAAATTTTTGCTATAAAGAAATTTCATACTGAATCACTTTTCTCGATAGTAACTATTCCTACATTACACAAGCCCATTTATGATTCTATGTTTCGGAAAGCTGTGTCCCTAAAATTTTAACTAACTAATGCTCTTTACTGAACTCTTTCAAGCCCGCCCGGCTAGCCGCGCGGTCTAACGCGCTACTTCCCGAGCAGGAAGGCGTGCCGGTCCCCGGCACAAATCCACCCGGCCGATTAGTGTCGAGTTCCGGTGTGCCGGCCAGTCTGTGGATGGTTTTTAGGCTGTTTTCCATCTGCCTCGGCGAATGCTGGCTGGTTCCCCTTACTCCGCCTCAGTTACACAATGTAGGCAATTGCTGCGCAAACACTGTCTCCACGTATTCGTACACCATAATTACGCAAAAATTTGGTGTGAGGCGTTCCCTGGGTGGTCCACTGGGGGCCGAACCGCACAGTGACCCTGGGTTCGGCGTGGGGCGGCGGTGGGGTGGGTGGACTGCTGTGGCCTGTTGAGGGGTTGTGCACCACTGAGGGCTACTGCCGGGCGAAGCCACCCCGTCGTTCCTAGGTCCCCGGTTTAATACACATTGCAGTATACATAAACTGTATGAATTTTCATAATTTACGATTTTGTATTTTACGTTTTTCTAATACAACAATTGCCACTCTTTTCATTTTTTTTATTTTAATTTAGGTACTAGTTTTGCGCGCTTGCTAAGAAAATTGGAGAGCAATTCCCCCTTATGCAAGACAACTTTTTTGTTTTATTTTCACTCAGGCATGTTTCAACGCTTTTTGTCTTATCTTCAGTGAGTTTATTTTCCTTCCGCAAAATTGTTACACGTTGAGGAATGCCTCGACTCAGTGACACATGTCTAAGCTCAGTACAGTATCCAAACAAATGTAAAAATACTTCACAATAATCATTCATTTCAAAAATATAAGTAATTTTTAGCAAAAGTTTCTTTAAAGGTTAACATGTGACAATTTTACAAAAGGAAAATAAACACAGCCACTGAAGATAGCACAAAGAACGCTGATTCATGTGTGGGTGAAAACAAAACTCCCGGTGGAGGTTCGATAGTATCCACTGCTACATGTAAATAAAAATCTCGCCGCACGGGATTAGCCGAACGTTCTAAGGCGCTGCAGTCGTGCACTGTGCGGCTGGTCCCGGCGGAGGTTCGAGTCCTCCCTGGGGCACGGGTGTGTGTGTTTGTCCTTAGGATAATTTAGGTTAAGTAGTGTGTAAGCTTAGGGACTGATGACCTTAGCAGTTAAGTCCCATAAGATTTGACACACATTTTTTTGAAAACAAAACTGCAAAGGTGTCTTGCATATGGCGGAATTCCTCTCCAGTTATGAGCAATCTTGTTATCTTGACCGTAACGTAACTGGCACTAATAAATTTTCATGACTTACCTGTGGCAACGAAAAGTCGGTGCTGCCCGAAGTCATGAACATAAATATGAAGGGCGGCAGTAAGTCAGCTAACTTGAAAGAAAGCTTTCCGTAGTGCAATGCAAGGATATGTAACTATTCTAAACAGATATCGCTTCCTTTCTAAGCAAATGTTTTCCGCACATTGTTAATCGGCAACACATGTAACAAGAGAAATAAAATTTTGCGAGCAGACGGTGTAGAGTTTGAGTATGCTGAATGACGTTTTTTAAAAACCGTACTGTGAATTATGAAACTCGTGCTTTGACACGTACTACGATCTTTACGAAAATTACTTCTTATTAAAAAAATGATTCTGCTGTGGAATTAATTATTGAACTGGTAAAAGAGTGGTAAATCTATAACTTCCGAGTGCAAACCATGTGAACTGATGACTCATACTTTATCACGTATGAACAATGAAACTAACTACCGAAACCGACAAAGAAAAATTCGACTAAAACTTTATGTTCTCCAAACACATCATAAATTACGCGCAAGCAAGCAGTGCAGCAACAACTGTATCTTCTTTTTCCACATTAATCTTTACCAAGTCATATTTACAAAATTCACCGTTCTTCGCATCTTTATGCTCAGTAGCAAAACCACTCCCTAGCTTTTGTTAGTACGCTATAACGACGAGGCAGTACTAGCAGCCAAAGATCACATTGCTTGCACTGAGAACCTTGATGGCGTTAACATATCGACTACTGAAAACTTCTGTTCGAAAAATATCTAGTATACAGACATCGAATGAAAACAGAACTCAAATCACTTTTCTTGAACACCGAAAATTACCTAGAAAACTTAGAGTGTATTGTTGTTATTTGGGCCTTCAATAAATTTCTGCCGTATTTACCACTCGTCTACATCTGCATCTGCAAACGTAATCCACAAACTCCAATACGGTGTGTGGAAAAGATACCACCATTAGTCATTTCCTTTCCTGTTTCGCTTGCAAATAGAACGAGGAAAGAAACAACTGTATATAAGCCTCAGTACGAGGTCTAATTTCTCTTATCTTCGTCGCTCTTACGCAAAATGTACGTTGGCAGCAGTAGAGATGGTCTGCAGTCGGCCTGAAATGCCAGTTCTCTCAATAGTGCCTCTCTCAATAATGCTACGCTCCAGAAAATCCCACGTCAGTGCACAAAGCACTGTAAGGAACCCCTTATTTGCAGATAAGAACGCATTTTACTTTATTTCCAGTTTTGTTATTTTACATACGCGAAGAGAATGCACCAGCTCTGCACGTACGTGCGGAGTAAGGAGCGAGCGGTAGGTTACCACGCTGGGCTAGCAGAGGCGGTTGGCCACCTGACGCTCCCAGGGACCGTGGAATGAGGTGCTGATGCAGCAAAGAGATACGTAGGGAAAGTACATATATCGTGGCACGAAATAAGTAATTGTTATTAATACATATTTGCCGAACAAAAGTTGGCTTTTGCCACTCAGGCATTAGGAGGAGTAATGGGTCACAAATACAATCTTGCTGTAATTTTACAATGCCAGGAAACGTTGATTTTAATATAAATGAATACTTTTGGCGTAACCGAAGATGTACAATCTTATAGAATTATACCGAGTGTACACTGAAGATACAGATTATGCTCTGTAGTCACCAATGGTCGATAGGATGCCTTTCCATCTAGTCATGTGGTAGACCATTCTCTTGTACCGTTAATAGTGTGAATAAGTCCATTTTATGGTGTTTCTTAATTACCGCACCATAATGGCATCCTGTGTAAAAATTATTTGCACAACAAAATTTTTCCCACTGCACTGCGTAGGACACAGGGAGTAGTACTGCACTTTCAGAATCCGACGGCGCCGCTATGGCTCTACGAGGCGACATAAAACTACGAGAGCGTCTCCACGTAACAGGTAGGCAGGACTCAGGCGCTGCGCCTCACTAATTCAAGGACAGTATGGCTTAATTACTCCTGAGACACAGACATGGAAATCATAAGGATAAACAGCAACAAAAAACACCAACTCACCCAGCAAGAAAACTACCACATGCAAAAAAAGCATAACAGAAGGAAACAACTCATGAATGATCAGATCAACTTGCCAAACTACACACTCTTTAAACTGATTGACCACATAATATAACACTAAAAGTGCAAATATAACCCAAAGGATCCATTTACCACTACCATCACCTCCCATATCTGTCCCATAACCACTGTCCTGGCCAACTCTGTCGTTCCCCCCCCCTCCCCCCCCCCCAATTGGGGAGAGAGGAAAAAAAACCACCACCCCTCTCACATCTATATCTACATACAAGACAATTTCACTAACTCTCTCTCTCTCTCTCTCTCTCTCTCTATCTCTCTCTCTCTCTCTCTCTCTCACACACACACACACACACAGAAACACACACACACAGACAATCTTTTCTTAGGTTGGCAACACTCACAGCGTGAACGAAAACAAACGAATAGACATAAACACTGTAGCAGTGATGAATGAAAAAAAAATGTTGTTGTTGTTGTCGTCTTCAGTCCTGAGGCTGGTTTGATGCAGCTCTCCATGCTATTCTATCCTGTGCAAGCTTCTTCATCTCCCAGTACCTACTGCAACCTACATCCTTCTTAATCTGCTTAGTGTATTCATCTCTTGGTCTCCCTCTACGATTTTTACCCTCCACGCTGCTCTCCAATGCTAAATTGGTGATCCCTTGATGCCTCAGAACATGTCCTACCAACTGATCCCTTCTTCTGGTCAAGCTGTGCCACAAACTTCTCTTCTCCCCAATCCTATTCAATACTTCCTCATTAGTTATGTGATCCACCCATCTAATCTTCAGCATTCTTCTGCAGCACCACATTTCGAAAGCTTTTATTCTCTTCTTGTGCAAACTATTTATCGTCCATGTTTCACTTCCATACATGGCTACACTCCATACAAATACTTTCAGAAAAGACTTCCTGACACTTAAATCTATACTCGATGTTAACAAATTTCTCTTTTTCAGAAACGCTTTCCTTGCCGTTGCCACTCTACATTTTATATCCTCTCTACCTCGACCATCATCAGTTATTTTGCTCCCCAAATAACAAAACTCCTTTACTACTTTAAGCGTCTCATTTCCTAATCTAATGCCCTCAGCATCACTCGACTTATTTCGACAACATTCCATTATCCTCGTTTTGCTTTTGTTGATGTTCATCTTATACCCTCCTTTCAAGACACTGTCCATTCCGTTCAACTGCTCTTCCAAGTCCTTTGCTGTCTCTGACAGAGTTACGATGTCATCGGCAAATCTCAAAGTTTTTATTTCTTCTCCATGGATTTTAATACCTACTCCGAATTTTTCTTTTGTTTCCTTCACTGTTTGCTCAATATACAGATTGAATAACATCGGGGAGAGACTACAACCTTGTCTCACTCCCTTCCCAACCACTGCTTCTCTTTCATGTCCCTCGACTCTTATAACTGCCATCTGGTTACTGTACACATTGTAAATAACCTTTCGCTCTCTGTATTTTACCCCTGCCACCTTTAGAATTCGAAAGAGAGTATTCCAGTCAACGTTGTCAAAAGCTTTGTCTAAGTCTACAAATGCTAGAAACGTAGGTTTGTCCTTCTTTAATCTAGCTTCTAAGATAAGTCGTAGGGTCAGTATTGTCTCACGTGTTCCAACATTTCTACGTAATCCTAACTGATCTTCCCCGAGGTCGGCTTCTACTAGTTTTTCCATTCGTCTGTAAAGAATTCATGTTAGTATTTTGCAGCTGTGAGTTATTAAACTGATAGTTCGGTAATTTTCACATCTGTCAACACCTGTTTTCTTTGGGATTGGAATTATTATATTCTTCTTGAAGTCTGAGGGAATTTCGCCTGTCTTATACATCTTGCTCACCAGATGGTAGAGTTTTGTAATGACTGGCTCTCCCAAGGCTGTCAGTAGTTCCAATGGAATGTTGTCTACTCCCGGGGCCTTGTTTCGACTCAGGTCTTTCAGTGCTCTGTCAAACTCTTCACGCAGTATCGTATCTCCCATTTCATCTTCACCTACATTCTCTTCCATTTCCATAATATTGTCCTCAAGTACATCGCTCTTGTATAGACCCTCTATATACTCCTCCCACCTTTCTGCTTTCCCTTCTTTACTTAGAACTGGGTTTCCATCTGAGCTCTTGATGTTCATACAATTGGTTCTCTTATCTCCAAAGGTCTCTTTAATTTTCCTGTAGGCAGAGATAAGCCTCTACATCCTTACATTTGTTCTCTAGCCATCCCTGCTTAGCCATTTTGCACTTCCTGCCGATCTCATTTTTGAGACGTTTGTATTCCTTTTTGCCTGCTTCATTTACTGCATTTTTATATTTTCTCCTTTCATCAATTAAATTCAATATTTCTTATGTTACCCAAGGATTTCTAGTAGCTACTTGATCCTCTGCTGCCTTCACTACTTCATCCCTCAAAGCTACCCATTCTTCTTCTACTGTATTTCTTTCCCCCATTCCTGTCAATTGTTCCAGTATGCTATCCCTGAAACGCTGTACAACCTCTGGTTCTTTCAGTTTATCCAGGTCCCATCTCCTTAAATTCCCACCTTTTTGCAGTTTCTTCAGTTTTCATCTACAGGTCATAACCAATAGATGGTGGTCAGAGTCCACATCTGCCCCTGGAAATGTCTTACAATTTAAAAGCTGGTTCCTAAATCTCTGTCTTACCATTATATAATCTATCTGATACCTTTTAGTATCTCCAGGCTTCTTCCATGTATACAGTCTTTTTTTATGATTCTTGAACCAAGTGTTAGCTATGATTAAGTTGTGCTCTGTGCAAAATTCTACCAGGTGGCTTCCTCTTTCATTTCTTTTCCCCAATCCATATTCACCTACTACGTTTCCTTCCTTGCCTTTTCCTACTACCGAATTCCAGTCACCCATGACTATTAAATTATCATCACCCTTCACTACCTGAATAATTTCTTTCATTTCATCATACATTTCTTTAATTTCTTCGTCATCTGCAGAGCTAGTTGGCATATAAACTTGTACTACTGTAGTAGGTGTGAACTTCGTATCTATCTTGGCCACAATAATGCGTTCACTATGCTGTTTGTAGTTGCTTACCCGCATTTCTATTTTCCTATTCATTATTAAACCTAGTCCTGCGTTACCCCTACTTGATTTTGTATTTATAACCTTGTAGTCACCTGACCAAAAGTCTTGTTCCTCCTGCCACCGAACGTCACTAATTCCCACTATATCTAACTTTAACCTATCCATTTCCCTTTTTAAATTTTCTAACCTACCTGCCCGATTAAGTGATCTGACATTCCACGCTCCGATCCGTAGAACGCCAGTTTTCTTTCTCCTGATAACGACGTCCTCTTGAGTAGTCCCCGCCCGGAGATCCGAATGGGGAACAATTTTACCTCCGGAATATTTTACCCAAGAGGATGCCATCATCATTTAATTATACAGTAAAGCTGCATGCCCTCGGGAAAAATTACGGCTGTAGTTTCCCCTTGCTTTCAGTCGTTCGCAGTACCAGCACAGCAAGGCCGTTTTGGTTATTATTACAAGGCCAGATCAGTCAATCATCCAGACTGTTGCCCATGCAACTACTGAAAAGGCTGCTGCCCCTCTTCAGGAACCACACGTTTGTCTGGCCTCTCAACAGATACCCCTCAGTTGTGGTTGCACCTACGGTACGGCTATCTGTATCGCTGAGGCACGCAAGCCTCCCCACCAACGGCAAGGTCCATGGTTCATGGGGGGAAATTTCAATTATAAATAATGCAGCACAGGAAATATCGCAAAATGCCAAAAACTGCAGATGTGAAATCAAGCCTATCGGCATCAAGCTAGCAAGAGGAGAAGGTGCAGACTACGTAGAGAAACACCGTAAGTAGCTTACAGACCACCTTAATAAAGAAAACGCTATTTTTAACCTAAAAGAATCAAAAAATAAATGGACAAACGTGTGTAGCCAATTTACAGAATACCACAGAAGATGCTCTGTAAATAAAAGAGAAACGCTTCTGGTGTAATTCGTTTCAATTACGTTTCTGCCAGCTCATGACCGATACCCTACAATATAAGATCTTGACAGCTGCCGCGGAATATGGCCACACAAACAAATGTATTAGTAAAACATAATAGCTTGTTTTACGTCCGATCTGAATAGACTAATAAAGCTATACATTGTTTCGCGTGTTAAACACTACGACGGCAATATTCATTGACAAAGATATAGTGGTTGCGAGTGGCAGCAGCGATGCTAAAAAGAGATTGTTGTACAATGTATCTCTGGCTTTGTTTGCCGACTTGAATGTAATTTCTATTTTTTTGTTTTGTTTTGTGTTGCCTACGTAGCGGGAAAGAGATAGTCCGCCACTGCAATCAGAATTGTGACTTAAATGTTTGTTGTTTATACAGAAAAGGTGGAAAGATTAAAAACCACTGTAATTCGAAAGAGCTCATCTTGATGAATAAACGGCGAATATAATCATCATCAAAGACAACAAAACAGGATAGGTAATTCATTCTTTTAAAAACCCGACACTTCACAGTGGACATTATATGTGATTAAGTTTTACCAGCAAGATTTAAAATGAGTAAGGATCTGCTGCCATCTCCATCCCCCCCCCCCCCCCCCCCAGTTTCCCTTTTAGATTGTGTAGAACCATCAATACAAAATCGTCGATCGCCGCAGCTGTGGAGTCCTGGGATCGACACTGCCGCGATTCAGAAGAAGACATATTCCTCCAGCGAGTCTTTATTACTGGAGGTACAATAATTATAATTATTGTTATTTTCAGAGGATCTTGAAGATTTTTGTTAGGAAAAGTCCTGCAATTAACTTCACAAACATTCATAAAATTCATTTTTTTTTCATTTTTTTATCTGCACAGTCTCCCAGTACAGTATATTATATTCCTTCAAGAGAGAATTAGTAGGGTCATTATTACAATTAACTTGGGGAAGGAATATTATAGAGTCTGCACACAAACACTCGAAATGTTGTAGATATGGGAAACAACACCAAAAAGCCAATGTAAATTAATGCAGATCAGTAGGAAAAATACTCCTCTAACGTTCAAATGTATCTTTGGTAGTGTGATGCTTGACGCAGCCACGTTGATTAAATATCTAGGCGTAACATTGCAAAGTGATATGATGTGGAATGAGCACGTCTAGTTGGAAGTAGGGAAGGTGAATGGTCGATTTCGTTTCATTCGGAGAATTTTGGGAAAGTGTAGCTCTTCTACAAAGGAGGTGGTGTGAAGAACGCTAGTGCGACTCATGCTTGAGAAAAGACATCGAAGAAGTTGAGAGGTGTGCTCTTACCGGTAGGTTCGATCAGCACGGGGGTATTGGGAGATGCTATGTGAACTCAAACGGGAATCCCCGGATGGAAGGCGAGGCTGTTATCGCGAGGCACCACTGCGGAAATTTAGAGAACCAGCCTTTGAAGCCGACTGCTGAACGACTTTACTGCCACCAATGAACATCACACCTATAGGCAGTCGCTTTTCCCTCGCTGTATTTGCGAGTGGAACAGGTAAGGACTAATAATGGTACATGTACCCTCAACCGTGCACCGTATGGTGGCTTGTGTAGTATGTAGCTGTAGAACACAAACAAAGAGGTAAGAAAAGGATGAAGCATCTTTTCCCGGCAGTCTTTAGTATATAAACATACGATGTTATCAGTAGATGGGAAAACGGAGAATGGAAACGGAATAATTTTAGATTGTGACACTACATTAAATGTACCTACATGCAGATGACCTAACACTGATTCCAGGGAATGAACATGATATTCGGATGATACTCTATAAGCTGCAGGAGCTAGACTACAATCTGACATTGTCTGTGGATAAACCTAAATTGCTCACATTTAAAGGCATACAACCAGTAAGGTAAAAAGCAGCCTTGAATAATAGAATTTTGGAACAAGATAAACATTTCAGATATGTAGTATGCTGCATGAAGTATGAGTACAACCATGATGAAAGCCCAAAATTAAATAAATCTACTTTCATACAATTAATATTTATAGAATGATGTAGAAAAACACAAGAACAGAAACCCAGCTGACGTTTACAAAATCATAGCAATGCCATCCCTTGTCTATGGAAGCGAAGCATGGGCGACAAAAAGACAGCAAGACATTAGAATACAGGCTCAAGAAATAGGGTTTCTGAGAAGAATGGAAGAATGTACGATAGAAGATCGTAAAAGAAAATAGAATACAAGGAAAGATTTAGGTACTATCATCAAAAAGAAAAGAAATTGAAAGGAAATGGAAGGAACATGTAGTGCGTAGAGGTGGAGAAAAGCTCCTCATAAAGGCTCTCAGTTGTAAGGGCGCTGGAAGAAGAAATTTGCCTGTACTGAAGAATCACTCCCGTTAGTCTCATTTAAATCACAAAACGGTAGAATATTCGCGAGCTTTCCCGAACAAATGCCAGACAGACTAACGTATCGAGATCACTCGAATGGCCTAAACGTTTCTCGTAGGTACGTGTTAGTTACCTGAAATATATAAAATACGACGACACGGACGCACGTGTTACGTAGAAAAGTACAAGTACTCGAAAACTCTAATCAGTCGAGTCGACTGATGAAAGAAACGAAAAAATACAGTCCGGGCTGGCTGGTGTGAGCGTCGCGGATGTGAATGCCCCGCAAGGTGGGGGGGTGGGGGCTCCAGCGTCGCCCCCCCCCCTCCCCCCACCACCACCGCCCTCTCCCGACATATGTAACCGCCACTGTTTATCCACCAAAGTTGGTATCATAGTTACCTGCACAAAGTGCGACAATCTTGTCATCTATATTTTGCTTTTCTAAAATGTCCGGCATACAGCTAGCTAATAATCCTGCCGTTTTCCACCAGTGTTCTGGAGAGAGTTTACTTTGCACCAAATACCTTTGGTAGGAATGACATACCTAGCGAGAATCGGCACTAGCTTTAAGCTCTTGAGATTTGATACATCAAACATAACAGACACATACTTAGCAGATTTAAGTTCTGACGGACTTAATGCATTGCGTACTTGATAAAATGTTTACTAAAGTCGACTCACATTTTGCCCTAGAACGCGTGAATTTCTTCTCAAATAGGTCTCTCGTCGGAAGAGCCGTGGACTCCATTCGACGGAAAGAATGTTTTGTGTTTTGCAGTATGGAACGCAAACAGCCCTTCTTCCTCAACGATGCGTTTATGTTCCTCTGCTTGTAGTTTATTCGTACGGTCTACGGATTGTTGATGTCTACATTAGCGATTATCTGTTAGAAATAGTTCTATCAATTTCACGGTGTTTTGAATTGGAAAATCAATTATTTACCGTATGATACAGTGCCATCACATGTGTGTTTTGAATTGTTTTGTTAAATATAAGCCTATTTACGTGTATAAACTTTAAGTTTTATTTAATTTAGTGAAGTTATGCAGTCATATATGCAGAATATTTTCTTTCCAGCTAGTGTCCCGTTATATCCCACGTTTTAATCCCAGTTTTTCGCAAATGTCCCGTTTTTTCATGTGAAAAATCTGGGCACCCTACGTTGCTGAGAATGGCAGTGCGCCTGCCGTATCGGCAACCCAACACACTACACTGCGCTGCAGGGTCACACAGTTGAGCGCGGCAGGCTGCTCTCTGTCGACCATTCACGATCCTTCGCTGGTTAAACTGGTACATAAAACCGCGACTGCGTCACATTCGGTCAATTAGTTTTTCTCCCTAAACCTAATGAAAATTGCACTAAACGACAGTTATACACGTAAAAACCTAATCTATTTTATGTTCATTGTTTTTGAATTGAGGATGTCTTCACGCTGGCGAAGTAGTCTTATCCACAAATAGATTAAAAATTAGGCAAGTATTGCTACTATATTTTTAAAAAACAAAAATAACATATGTGTAATATTAATAATTACGTGTTAAGGTAAGCTGTTTTTTGAAAGTAATTTCTTTGACTGGATTAGTTTCCTGAAAAAGAAGCTACGATAATGAACTTCATTAATGCAAAGATGAACAATGAAAACAATGCGCAAGAAGAGCAAAATGAAAATAGATTTAATGTAATATGTACTGTTCCTTAGGCTATATTACTAATAGCTTGTTGCAGACAATCAGCAGTTTTGTATGCCTCTCATGAAAATCCTGTGCACTATATTGAAAATCTTCATCTAGTAGATGTTTCGCAACTTTACGCAGTATAATGCAGCACGGTGCAATTATTGCAGCATTTGACAATGCAACTCTCCACACATATAGCAAAATAGGAAACCGTCTCCTGATCTGACCAAAACAACGCGCTTTCACGACTCTCTCTTTTTTTTAAAAGCTTGTTGAGTGATTTGTCACTCTCCTCTGTTGGATTACTAAAAGGGGTCATCAACCAGGGCTCTAGGCCATAACATTCATATCCCAAAAGAACAGTGTTCTTAAATTCACTTAGTTCTTACCGCATACTTGAATTTCTTCATAGTCGATTGTCATGTACTGACCTGGGCCGGCTAGCATCAGCGTTAGTGAAATGTTCCTTTAAGTTGCACTTAGAGTACACATTTATACTTGCGTAATCGTCTCTATAGATAGTGCAAGGGTTTCGAAATTCGCACGTGCTTGCAGTTCAGTACACCGGTAGCACTTGGAAACTTGCGTTTTTCTAGCCACTTGCTTTTTGCCACAGTGACAATATGTGGTAATGACGGAAATTTAGTACACAAGTTAGTGTTTTTCATTATCTGTTTATAAACAATAATCTCTGTAGTTTGACTAACCCCCCCCCCCCCCCCTGCCTACTTCTTCTGGTACGGCAGGCCGCTATGCCCGAGTGGTTCTAGGCACTTCGGTCTGGAACCGCGTGATCGCTACGGTCGCACGTTAGAATCCTGCCTCGGGAATGGATGTATGTCTATAGGTTAGTTAGGTTTAAGCAGTTCTTAGTTCTAGGGCACTGATGACCTCAGATATTAAGTCCCATAGTGCTCAGAGCCTTTTTTGAAACATCGTCTGGTATACTGTCCTGGATCAGCTACACAACGAAGGAAAATCTTCATTCTCTGGTCTGACCTCCACCTCTGCTTTCCCATGTGTCTGGCAGAAAACCATTCGCAATGCATTTAGTATTTGGAGTTCTGTAATACCCTCCAGGATGACATGGGTGTAGCCTGCAGTATTTTTCACGACATCCACATGCCTCCTCTTGAGCCGTATCTGGTCTCTGCAAGCGTGAGTCTATTACTGACCAGCATTCACATTTTAGAAGCTATTGCTTCCAGAATGTGGTCTCAGCACTTCTTTATTCACACTCTTTGTCAAATGTCGAGGCCAGAGCTCAAGGCGAAGGAAAAGCTTCTTTCTCCGTCATGTCCCCACAAGCCACAGCTATTGCTTCATATCTTATTCATAAATTCCGAAGACTAAGATTCGAAATTCGAAGGAAAATCGTTTACTACGCTCTATGCGGCTCTGTATGGCAGTGCGCCTGCTGTGCTGCAACCCACCACACAGCAGTGTGCTGCGCCGTCAGAGATTCCAGGGCGGCAGGCTCTTCTCTGCCGGTCTTTCCCTACGCTCCACTAGTTAAACTGGTACATAAATCCGTGACTGCGTCATGTTGAAAATAGTTTGGTCTTCCTCCGTACGCTTCACAGAAATTACACTAAATGACAGGCACGAAAGACTTGTTTTATTCGATGTCCATTGTGGTTGAATTTAGGCTACCTTGACGTAGTAGCAATGGCAGCAGTACTGCACTGATCATCCAGAACAGTATGAATGCCCACCTAATAGCCGGTATGTCCACCCTCGACACTGATAACAGCGGGTAAGCGTCGTGACGTGGAATCAATGAGCCCTTGGTAGGTCGTTGGAGGGAGGCCAACCCATGGTCCGTCACCACGTCGTGTCACGAAGTGTTATAGGCCTTTGAACGAATCTACAACTACATTTACATCTACATTCATACTCCGCAAGCCACCCATCGGTGTGTGGCGGAGGGCACTTTACGTGCCACTGTCATTACCTCCCTTTTCTGTTCCAGTCGCGTATGGTTCGCGGGAAGAACGACTGTCTGAAAGCCTCCGTGCGCGCTCGAATCTCTCTAATTTTACATTCGTGATCTCCACGGGAGGTATAAGTAGGGGGAAGCAGTATATTCGATACCTCATCCAGAAACGCACCCTCTCGAAACCTGGCGAGCAAGCTACACCGCGATGCACAGCGCCTCTCTTGCAGGGTCTGCCATTTGAGTTTGCTAAACATCTCCGTAACGCTATCACGGTTACCAAATAACCCTGTGACGGAACGCGCCGCTCTTCTTTGGATCTTCTCTATCTCCTCCGTCAACCCGATCTGGTACGGATCCCACACTGATGAGCAATACTCAAGTATAGGTCGAACGAGTGTTTTGTAAGCCACCTCCTTTGTCGATGGACTACATTTTCTAAGGACTCTCCCAATGAATCTCAACCTGGTACCCGCCTTACCAACAATTAATTTTATATGATCATTCCATTTCAAATCGTTCCGCATGTATACTCCCAGATATTTAACAGAAGTAACTGCTACCAGTGTTTGTTCCGCTATCATATAATCATACAATAAAGGATCCTTCTTTCTACGTATTCGCAACACATTACATTTGTCTATGTTAAGGGTCAGTTGCCACTCCCTACACCAAGTGCCTATCCGCTGCAGATCCTCCAGCATTCCGCTACAATTTTCTAATGCTGCAACTTCTCTGTATACTACAGCATCATCCGCGAAAAGCCGCATGGAACTTCCGACACTATCTACTAGGTCATTTATATATATTGTGAAAAGCAATGGTCCCATAACACTTCCCTGTGGCACACCAGAGGTTACTTTAACGTCTGTAGACGTCTCTCCATTGAGAACAACATGCTGTGTTCTGTTTGCTAAAAACTCTTCAATCCAGCCACACAGCTGGTCTGATATTCCGTAGGCTCTTACTTTGTTTATCAGGCGACAGTGCGGAATTGTATCGATCGCCTTCCGGAATTCTACGAAAATAGCATCTACCTGGGAGCCTCAACTACAGAGCTAGCACTGAGAATTATAAATAATAATAAATATACACTGATCAGAGGGAACATTGGGACCACCTACTTATTAGCCAGTGCGCCCACCTTTGTCGCGGAGCCGGCCGGAGTGGCCGAGCGGTTCTAGGCGCTACAGTCTGGAACCGCGGGACCGCTACGGTCGCAGGTTCGAATCCTGCCTCGGGCATGAATGTGTGTGATGTCCTTAGGTTAGTTAGGTCTAAGTAGTTCTAAGTTCTAAGGGACTGATGACCTCAGCAGTTAAGTCTCATAGTGCACAGAGCCATTTGAACCATTTTTTGGCGCGGATGACAGAGGTACCGCGTCGTGGCATAGAAGCAGTGAGGCCATGGTAGGTCCTCCAGGAAGTTGGCACCACACCTGCACACACAAGTCACATAATTGCCGTAAATTCCGGGAAGGAGGACAATGAGCTGTGACGCCACATTCAGTCACATCCCAGATCGGGTTCAGGTATACGGAGTTTGGGGGGGGGGGGGGGAGGGGAGTGGCGACAAATCCACTGGAACTCACCACTATGTTCCTCGACCCACTCTATCACACTCCTGGCCTTGTGATTATCTTGTTAAACAATGTCTCTGCCGTTGGGAAGCATGACCGTCCCAATGGCTTGTTCGTGGTCTGCAACCAGTGTTCGATACTCCTTGGCCTTCATGGTAGCTGGGACGAGCTCCACTGGAGCCATGGACACCTACGTGAAAGTTCCCTATCAGATATAATCTGATTTCGTACAGAGATAATGGTCACAGAAAGGTTCAGAACCACTGTACAAGAGGGTAACAACTGTAGGGGAGACAGAGATTGGAATACATCCAGAAGCTAGTTGAGGACGTAGGTTGCAAGTGCTACTCTGAGATAAAGAGGTTGGCACAGGAGAGAAATTCGTAGCAGGTCAAATCAACCCTGCCAGAAGATGGAAGTCTAAAAAGAATTTTGAAATGATGCGGTATTTTCTTCTGCTCTACCAGCTAAAGTACTAATGTCAGGGTAAATCCATAAAATCCCCATTGCGTTTCAGAAACAGAATCAAGTATTCCTTATTCACGTTCTTTATTGATCTCACTTCCTATAATCTGTTTACCACCCACTGCATCACTAGTGTTCACTGGAAATCTTCTTTTCAGCATATTACATGTGACATGAAATTGCTTTTCGGCGGTAGAAGTGATCTTATCATTTTTTTGCCACCTCCGTCGCATTTTTCACCGCAGAAGGGTCCGATGTCTGTTTGTATGATCTGTGGGCCCGTTTTATAGGAGCGTTGATGTGTCTGCAAGAATACAAATCGAGAGCAGCAGGCCGTTTTCAGTAGGATTTTTGTGTTAAGCAAAATAGAACAGTGGCGGTTTTAAACAACGTTAATTAATTAATTCAAAATCACCACAGAGAGATAGAATGACGGATGATAGATTTATATATAAAAGGATTTGGAAGTCAAATACGTTATTGGCTTTAGAGAATGGAAAAGTTATTTCAAGACACTGCTTATGGAGGAGAGAAGGATATAGAACTGTATTTCGAAAATGAGTAACCTGTGAGAAATGTAGACCACATAACTGCAGCAGATGTCGGAAGATCTGTGAAACAAATGGAAAATCTCCCGGATGAGGAAACATTCGAATGATATTAGGTACGTGACTGGGAAGTTGTTTAATGCACGCATGTTAGAGGGATGAGACGTGCCTGAGGAATGGAATTTGTCATACGTAAGTCGAGTTTATAAGAAAAGTAGTAAGGGGATACGTGTAAATGACCGTGGACTCAGTGCTTCAAACACTGTTGGTATGTTGTTTGGTTGGGTCCTAAAAGACAAGATAGAGGGGATGTTGGTGGAAGTTGAAGAGGAAAATGGATTCCGGAAGAGGAAGATCTGTAATGACATGTTTGCTTTCACACGACTAGTGTCAAAGAGATTGGAAAAGAATTTGAGTCGCCATTTGAGTTAATAAATTTCGAAATGGCCTATGACACAGTGCCAGAGAAGAAGTGTTTAAAGTCCTGAGAGGGAATTAACTTCAAAAACGTATGTCAGAAGTATATGCAAAGCAATACAAATTTTCATAATGTGCAGTCAAGATGAAGACTAAGATTTCGTCATAGTCTTTCAAAATTACAAAATGATTGAAGGAGGGATGCTGCTTGCTTCTTACATTGTTTAAAATATACGTATGAAAGCCTTAGACATGTGGCGTAGGAAATGTGCAGGAATGGATATTGGATTAAGGATTAATATATGTTCACTTTGTTCTTCGCAGATGATCGGTTAGAGGTGGTTAGTGAAGGGGATGGTATCTGCTTTGCGCCAAGAAAATTACTACACAAATATGTTAAGTGTGATCAAAAGCGAAGTTTCAAAAGACTGAATAACCACGTAGGGCAGGAATTGTAGAAAGCATAATTGTATGTGGCCAGCATATCAAGGAATATACAAAAATAAATTTTTGGGTAGTATTTTGTCCGAAGACGAACAAGTAATTTGAAAATGCAGCAACGAGCAGTCCATGGTAAAGCGGAAATCCAGAAGCGAAATCCTGCGTTATGGTTTTCTAAGCTAACTTGGAAAGTAAGGAAGATGGTCTACAGCAGTACTGTAGAATCTATAACGGCCTATGGATGCGAGCGCTGAAAGCTTACTGAAAAAAAAAAAATTAAACTGAGACTTGTACAGGGTGGGGCAAATAAAATTGATCCAGAGAACAGAGTTCCAAGGTACAAAAAACACAGCAGAAAAAAGAAAATACAGTACTAACCTGTCTATAGTAGGTGTCGCAGTGGCTACCATTCAGCTCTTGAAACTTTTGGTCCTGGTCGGCAAATTGCTGAAGGCGGATCAAAGCTGGACTCCTGGAATTGTTTGTCTCATCCAGAATGTTCTCCTGCAGTTCTTGAAGAGTACCAGCTTCATTGCTATACACCTTAGACGTGGCGGCTCCCCACATGAAGTAATCGCACAGTGGCAGATTAGATGACCTGGGTGGTCGGTTAGGGCTGCGACCAGACCGACCTCTCGTAACAACTCTGTCAAGCGTGGAGATTGTGTAAATGTGTTCCAAGGTGGGGCTGGCTGTATGGGCGGTTGCTGCACCTTGCTGGAAGTAACTGTAGGGCCAATTGAAAGAAAATCAGCCATCGGTCACTATTTTTGACAAATTAACCTGGTTTCGACACTGCTAGGAGTGTCTTCCTCAGAATTTACTTCGAAGAATAGTCTATAATCTATAACATGGACACAGAATTATGACTAAAAATGTATGAAAGACTATAAGTACGGAAAGACTGGTAGTACCTATATGTCATTTATAAAATAATAAATATGCCAGAAGGGCATTACTCACAAGATATTTAACATAAAGAAAACTGTGATGGCGGGCCACTAAGGGCTGCTCGTTACTTGCGTGGTGCAGGTTGCGAAACGGACTGAGGTGCCCGCGTTGACAAATGTTGCCAGGAGAACATGACACTGCAATGAGCGCGCCATCTAGTAGCCATAGGTACAATTAGGCTACTTCTCATTGAAATATAGGTAGAAATAATTATAAATAAACAGTATTTGGTACATAATGGAGAGCAATGTTTGTTTGATAGTAGCATACGACATAACATTTTGTCTACATCGAAGCTTATAACAGTAAGATAAAAATGATCTTACTGTTATAAGCTTTGATGAAGACAAAATGCCCTTTGGGCATATTTATTATTTTACAAATGACAGACAAAAAGGTACGACCAAACTTTCAGGAAACATTCCTCACACACAAATAAAGAAAAGATGTTATGTGGACATGTGTCCGGAAACGCTTAATCTCTATGTTAGAGCTCATTTCAGTTTCGTCAGTATGTACTGTACTTCGTCTATTTAGCCCCCCAGTTGGCCCAATTGAAGGAAGGTAATGTTGACTTCGGTGCTTGTGTTGACATGCGACTCATTGCTCTACAGTACTAGCATCAAGCACATCAGTACGTAGCATCAACAGGTTAGTGTTAATCACGAACGTGGTTTTGCAGTCAGTACAATGTTTACAAATGCGGAGTTGGCAGATGCCCATTTGATGTATGGATTAGCACGGGGCAATAGCCGTGGCGCGGACGTTTGTATCGAGACAGATTTCCAGAACGAAGGTGTCCAAACAGGAAGACGTTCGAAGCAATTGATCGGCGTCTTAGGGAGCATGGAACATTCCAGCCTATGACTCGCGACTGGGAAACCTAGAACGACGAGAACACCTGCAATGGACGAGGCAATTCTTCGTGCAGTTGACGATAACCCTCATGTCAGCGTCAGAGAAGTTGCTGCTGTACAAGGTAACGTTGACCACGTCACTGTATGGAGAGTGCTACGGGAGAACCAGTTGTTTCCGTACCATGTACAGCGTGTGCAGGCACTATCAGCAGCTGATTGGCCTCCACGGGTACACTTCTGCTAATGGTTCATCCAACAATGTGTCAATCCTCATTTCAGTGCAAATGTTCCCTTTACGGATGAGGCTTCATTCCAACGTGATCAAATTGTAAATTTTCACACTGAACATGTGTGGGCTGACGAGAATCCACACGCAGTTGTGCAGTCACGTCATCAACACAAATTTTCTGTGAACGTTTGGGCAGGCATTGTTGGTGATGTCTCGATTGGGCCCCATGTTCTTCCACCTGCGCTCAATGGAGCACGTTATCATGATTTCATACGGGATACTCTACCTGTGCTGCTAGAACACGTACCTTTACAAGTACGACACAACATGTGGTTCATGCACGATTGAGCTCCTGCACATTTCAGTCGAAGTGCTCGTACACTTCTCAACAACAGATTCGTTGGCCGATGGATTGGTAGAGGCGGACCAATTCCATGGCCTCCACGCTCTCCTGACCTCAACCCTCTTGAATTTCATTTATGGGGGCATTTGAAAGCTCTTGTCTACGCAACCCGGATACCAAATGTAGAGACCCTTCGTGCTCGTATTGTGGACGGCTGTGATACAATACACCATTCTCCAGGGCTGCATCAGCGCATCAGGGATTCCATGCGACGGAGGGTGGATGCGCGTATCCTCGCTACCGGAGGACATTTTGAACATTTCAGGTAACAAAGTGTCTGAAGTCACGCTGGTACGTTCTGTTGCTGTGTGTTTCCATTCCATGATTAATGTGATTTGAAGAGAAGTAATAAAATGAGCTCTAACATGGAAAGTAAGCGTTTCCGGACACATGTCCACATAACATATTTTCTTTCTTTGTGTGTGAGGAATGTTTCCTGAAAGTTTGGCCATACCTTTTGGTAACACCCTGTATAAGTACTGCTAGTCTTTCCGTACTTTTTATCATACATTTTTAGTCATAATTCTGTGACCATGTTATAGAATATAGACCATTCTTTGTTTGAAAGTCTGAGGAAGACACTCCTAGCAGTGTCGATACAAGGTTAATTTGTTATAAATAGTGACCGAGCGCTGATTTTCTTTCAATTGTAATTATTCGCGATCTCTGAACGTGCAGCCATGTACAAGATTTTGTAACTGTAGGGCTTTTTCTCCTCAGTTAATGCTGCCAGTAATGGTTTCAAAATGTTGGCAATGTAATGCGCCGAAGTCAGCACGTGATGAAAAAAGATAGGACCAGTTATGCGGTGTGCAGACATTGCCTGCCAAACCCAAAACTTCTGTCACGCAACAGTGTTTCGTGGAAATTATGCGGATTCTGCACTGCCCAGAACCACTCAGGTGAAACCAGGCCTCATCACACATAAAGAACAGATCCATGTCCACGCCATTCACTGTTATCTCAGTGAACAAGCACTCACAAGACAGGAAGCGCTGAAGAGCATCTGCTGGTTTAAATGCATGAACAACAGACTCTCGCTAGAGATGTGTGTGCAGTTACAGGTGTAGTATTGGTCCGCTTCTTCTCCGTGATATGGCGGTCTGTTGTGGCAGGCGTCAGGTTGATTTGATGGGACTGTGAAGCATCTTCTGGTGAAGTGCAGCCACATTTTCTGGTGTGCGGGGACGATTCAGAATGTTTTTTGACTTGTTCAAAACGGGTTCTGTCTACGCCATTTCCGGACTAAGCGTTGCACGGCACTCTTTGGTGGCACTTTGACATCATTAAACTACTCAGCAAACGACTGACCACACCGTTTTACGACTTTGTTGTCACGTAACTTTCCACAACGAACATCTGCGGATTTACTATGAGTAAAACCGTTCCCTTCGCACTGCTCCACTCATACTGACACAGCCCACACTACACTCTGAACCGGTGTGGATCATGTGACGGCCATACACGTGGTGCGAACGTCAGGGGATGTTTTTATATCCATATACTCACGTCCTGTCGTATTCACTCGTCTGGGCCACTTATTTAGCCCATCCCGTAGAAATGTACAGTTTCAGAAGATCATGTAGAATACCTTGGTGAGACGAAGTAAGAAATACAACGATTAAGGAAACGACCCTGAGAAAAACAAAATATCACCAAAAGGAGAACAGCAGCTAGTATGGACAAATAATGCGAATGATAGATGACACATGAGCAAAAAAGAACTTGATGTCCCATTCTCAGGAGAGTAGGAGGAGGAGGACCAAACGTTGGCTGGTTTGATGGGGTAAAGGAGGCCATGGAAAAATGAGAAAGCATGGGGAGACAGAAACCGATGGCGACTGACATGTGGGATTCAGCGGCGGCTCTGGGAACCTTGCAGAAGAGAGAGAGAGAGAGAGAGAGAGAGAGAGAGAAGTGATTCTTGAAGTTTTACCGGCGTAATGAATGTTTGATGATATTTCGGAATTGCAGCCGGATCATGTCGACATCTTGCCATTGTCTTGCCATTTCGGCTGACAATCGTCCAGTCGTCTTCAGGTGAGTGTCCATCACTGGAGATTGCAAGTTCCCGGAATCAACTTTATAGCAAAAGAAAACGCGAAAACGCATGCGCATTGGCCTCCGCACAGGAGCATCCTCTATCGAAATCCGCGCCCTCTGGAGCTACTATTCTATCTGTGGATGGAAGTGGAGAAGGTTGGTTGCTTGCTGTTTTTGGACGTCTTGCTTACTAAGAGAGTGGATAGGTCATTAGGGCATTCTGTCTACCATAAGCCAACACATACGGACGTTTACCTGCAAGCGTTTAGTTGTCATTATCATTCACAAACTATCGGCGTTCCTAGAACGTTGGTGCACCGGACTCATGTTGTTTCTGACGGAGACAGCCTTACAAAGGAACTGGAACATTTAGAGTCGGTGTTCAGAGGTAGTGGTTACTCTCCACATTAGATTAGAACAGCGCTAAGAAGGAAGAAACGTGACCAGCCACAACATCAAGAAGATAAGGAGATATTCAAGTCCAGGGCATTCCTTCCAAATGTCGGCAACCTTTCATCTAAAATAGGCAGGATCCTAAGGAAACATCAAGTTAAAGTAATCTTCCGGCCACCGGCCAAGATTAGTGCCCTTCTCGGTTCAGTAAAGGAAGATCTGGGTCTGTGGAAGGCTGGGATCTGCAAAATTCCTTGCCAGTGTGACAAAGCTTACATCGGTCAGACGACACGCACAGTACGTGAAAGGTGCGTTGAACACGAACGCCACACTCACCTTCCGCAGCCCAGTGAGTCAGCCGTAGCTGAGCACTGTATTAGCACACGACACGCTATGGTTTTTTCTGACACGAATATCATGACCACAGCGAAAACTTTCTGGAATTCAGTAATTAAAGAATCTGTGGAAATACGCCTAGCGCAAAATATTATAAATCATGATGGCGGTTTTCAACTGGACAAGGCTTGGGACCCGGTGATCTCTCTAATTTCCTCTGAGAGAAGACAGTTTAGTCATGACCCATCTGGCGACATCTGACGTCTGTTTTTAGAGACGCGGGCGCGCATTCCGACAGAGGGCGGACATGTAGTTTTCACCTTTACGCATGTGCGTACGCTCCGCAGATAGAACAGTAGCTCCAGAGGGAACGGATTTCGATAGAGGACGCTCCTGTGACGGAGGCCAATGCGCATGAGTTTTTACGTCAATCTTTTGATATAAAGTTGACTCTGGGAGCTTGCACCCTCAGTGACGGACACTCACCAGAAGATGGATGGACGATTGCCAGCCGAAATATCGTGGTAAGAAGTCAACGTGATCCGGCTGCAATCCCGAAATATCATCGAACAGAGAGAAACAAGTCGATCTGTAGTATTGTGTGCGACATGTTGCAGCAATTATTTGGGTAAACATATTAAATACGAACTGGCCACTTGTCTGATGATTCGTGCAGTCATTTTTTCCAGCCGGGCAACAAACGTAAAGAAACAACAAGAAACTACATTCGTAAGCCAAGAAATTTTGTTTAAACACTGGTACTCTAAAAACAGGTATCGCTCCATCTCTACGTGAGGTAACAAGAACGATACAAATGACTTACCTTACAAGTAGTTTGACCACTTCTCGGCAGGCAGCAGCATTGTACAGGACAAAAAAAGCAGTGACAACTGCCGACTTTCCACTTCCGCTATCAACTGTGTTCCACGATCATTTGTTTTACTGTTCCTACGAGTAAATACCTACATAAATCTCTCCACTGCTCGCTGACAAACGCTGAGATTCCGCATTATTTTTGCATGAAAAGCCCATACCTTACTGCCATAAATCGATTGTTAAGTAGTCCTGAAACGTTCAATCCTAGTAACACTATAATGGTGTCAGTATCGCAGCACCTACAACTAACGCCTGCCATGTTGGCACCCAACATTACACGCGTGCCATGAAGATGCCTAACACACAGGGGACTGTTTTCCAGGCGACAGACGGCATTGCTGTTACTATCCACCAGGAGGTAACGCAGGCACCACTGCAGGCCACAGACTGCAGGCATCTACACTTTTCCACAAGACAAGTGATCGAAAACAGGTCGTGCTGTTTCCTAGAGCCCAGTGGTATTTCAGACCTGGCCAGTCCAAACCAATTTACTCTGAGTGAGTTCCCACAAGACCAGGTGCCGCTCCCGAAGGGATTGGCGCTATTTGTGTAAATAAATACACTTATCAACAGTGACTACATCTACATCTACATCTATACTCCTCAAGCCACCTGACGGTGTGTGGCGGAGGGTACTTTGAGTACCTATATCGGTTCTCTATTCTATTCCAGTCTCCTACTGTTCGTGGAAAGAAAGATTGTCGGTATGCCTCTGTGTGGGCTCTAATCTCTCTGATTTTATCTTCATGGTATCTTCGCGAGATATACGTAGGAGGGAGCAAAATATTGCTTGACTCCTCGGTGAAGGTCTCGAATCTTCAACAAAAGCCCGTACCGAGCTACTGAGCGTCTCTCCTGCAGAATCTTGCACTGGAGTTTATCTATCATCTCCGTAACGGTTTCGTGATTACTAAATGATCCTGTAACGAAGCGCGCTGCTCTCCGTTGGATCTTCTCTATCTCTTTTATCAATCCTATCTGGTACGGATCCCACACTGGTGAGCAAATATTCAAGCAGTGGGCGAACAAGTGTACTGTAACCTACTTCCTTTGTTTTCGGATTGCATTTCCTTAGGATTCTTCCAAAGAATCTCAGTCTGGCACCTGGTTTACCGACGATTAATTGTATATGGTCATTCCAGTTGCTGACCTGCTATATTGTAGCTAAATGATAAGGGATCTTTCTTTCTATGTATTCGCAGCACATTACACTTGCCTACATTGAGATTCAATTGCCATTCCCTGCACCATGCGTCAATTCGTTGCAGATCCTCCTGCATTTCAATACAATTTTCCGTTGTTACAACCTCTCGATATACTACAGAATCATCCGCAATAAGTCTTAGTGAACTTCCGATGTTGTTTTCTTCTTTGGAAGAATTAACTTGTAACCTTACACAGCTTCAGTCTCAAAAATTGTGTCTTCGACAAAATAGTAGCATTAAAGTTTTTGTTCCGTTACTGAGGCGTTACGTGTTACCTGTGATAATACAAGTACAAAAATACAGAATTAGGTTTTTAACTAGTAGAGCTGTAGGCATCAAAAACTGCTTCACCTAGCTTTTAAATTTTGGGAGTCCAGAGGGGAGCACAACTTGGCGCAAGGACGATGCGCCATCCATTAGCTCAAGCTTGAAAGACTTTTCCACGGTTTAGCACGTGGATCAAGTTTAGAGACGTGCAGCAGAGTACAGAGAACACAGTAGCACGTAATACGTTTTTTGTGAAACAATGACTCTGAACATGTTTTCAGTTTCCTCTCTTCAAATGTAGCATATTACATTAAAGTAGACAGAAAGAACCATTACCGTATAACTGTACGATTGCATAACAATTACTGGAAGGAATCAGATTCTTTAAACATCTGGGATAATGAGAACGGAGAGATTTAAAGCAGAACGACCACGTAAGAGAGGTAGCGATCTCAGGTTCGTTGAATTGAAAAAAATTTCAGGAAGTGTGGATGGTCAACGAAGGAGGTAGTTTACAAAACCATATCTCGATCATTACTTCAATACTGCTCGTCGGTATGGACCTGTACCAGACGAGACTTTTTTTTTTTTTACTCATCAGTCTTCTGACTGGTTTGATGCTGTCCGCCCCGAAATCCTCACCTGTGCCCTTTTCATCTCAGAGTAGCACTTGCAACATACGTCCTCAATTATTTGCTGGATGTATTCTAATCTCTGTCTTCACTACAGATTTTGCCCTCTACAGCTGCCTCTAGTCCCGTGGACGTCATTCCCTGATGTCTTAACAGACGTCCTATCACCCTGTCCTTTCTCCTTATCAGTGTTTTCCATGTACCCCTTTCCTTTCTGATTCTGCTCAGAACGCCCTCATTCCTTACCTAATCTGTCCACCTAATTTTCAACATTCGTCTGTAGCACCACATTCAAATGCTTCGATTCTCTTCTGTTTCGATTTTCCCAGAGTCCATGTTTCACTACGATTTAAAGCTGTACTCAGGCATACATTCTCAGAAATTTCTTCCTCAAATTAAGGCCTATGTCTGACAGTAGCAGAATTCTCTTGGCCAGGAAAGCCTTGTTTGGCAGTGCTAGTCTGCTTTTTATGTCCTCCTTGCTCCGTTTGTCACTGGTTATTTTGCTGCCTAGGTAGCAGAATTCCTTAACTTCAGCTACTTCGTGACCATCAACCCTGATGTTAACTTTCTCTTTCTTCTCTTTTCTGCTGCTTCTCATTACTTTCGTCTTTCTTCGATTTACCCTCAGTCCACATTCTGTACTCACTTGACTGTTCATACCATTCAGCAGATCATGTAATTCTTCTTCACTTTCACTCAGGATAGCAATGTCAAGGGCGAATCGAATCATTGATATCCTTTCACCTTGAAATTTAATTCCACTCCTGAACCTTTCTCTTATTTCCATCATTGCTTCTTCGATGTAAAGATTGAACAGTAGGGCCGAAAGACTACATCCCTGTCTTACACCCTTTTTAATCCGAATACTTCGTTCTTGGTATTCCACTCTTATTATTCCCTCTTGGCTTTCGTACATATTGTACATTACCCGCGTCTCCCTGTAGCTTAGCCCTATTTTTCTTAGAATTTCGTACATCTTGCACAATTTTACATTGTCGAACGCTTTTTCCAGGTCCACAAATCCTATGAACGTGTGTTTATTTTCTCTTAGCCTTGTTTCCATTATCAACCGCAACGTCAGCATTGCCTCTGTGATGCTTTACCTTTCGTCATCTAATACATTCACAATTTTCTTTTCCATGCTTCTGTATATTATTCTTGTCGGCAGTTTGAATGAATGTGGTGCTGTTAAGTTGATTGTGCGATAATTCTCGAACTTTTCAGCTCTTGCAGTCTTCCGAATAGTGTAGATGCTATTTTTCCGACAGTCATACGGTATGTCTCCGGTCTCATACATTCTACACGTCAACTTGAATAGTCGTTTCGTTGTCACTTCCCCCAATGATTTTAAAAATTCTGATTGAATTATATCTATCCCTTTTGCCTTCTTTGATCTTAAGTCCTCCAAAACTCTCTTAAATTCTGATTCTAATACTGTAACCCCTCTCTCTTCTAAATCGACTCCTGTTTCTTATTGTATTACATCAGAGAAATCTTCCCCTCATAGAGACGTCCAGTGTTGTCTTTCCACCTATCCGCCCACTCCTGTGCATTTAACAGTGGAATTCCCGTTGCACTGTTTATGCTACCACCTTTGTTTTTAATGTCACCGAAGGTTGTTTTGACTTCCCTTTATGCTGAGTCTGTGCTTCCGACGACCATTTCTTTTTCGATTTCTTCGCATTTCTCATGCATCCATTTCGTCTTAGCTTTCTTGCACTTCCTATTTATTTCATTCCTCAGCGACATGTATTTCTGTATTCTTGAATTTCCCTGGACATTTTTGTCTTTCTTTCTTTCATCGATCAATTGAAATATTTCTTCTTTTGCCCAAGATTTCCTCGCGGTTACATTCTTTGTACCGATTGTTTTGTTTCTAACTTCTGTGATTATCGTTTTTAGAGATGTCCATTCCTCTACCACTATAGTGCCTACTGAGATATTTCTTATTGCTGTATCTATAGCCTTAGAGAGCTTAAAGCGTATCTCGTCATTGCTTAGTACTTTCATATCCCACTTCTTTGCGTATTGATTCTTCCTGACTAATCTCTTAAACTTCAGCCTACTCTTCATCACTACTAAATTGTGATTTGAGTCTATGTCTGCTCCTGGGTAAGCCTTACAATCCAGAATCTCATTTCGCAATCTCTGTCTGATCATGATGTAATCTAACTGAAATCTTCCCATATCGCCCTGAATTTTCCAAATAAACCACGTCCTCTTGTGATTCTTGAAGAGAGTATTAGCTATTACTAGCTGAAATTTATTACAGAGCTCAATTAATCTTTCTCATCTGTCATTACTTGCCCCAAGCGCATATTCTCTGGTAATCTTTTCTTCTATACCTTCCTCTACAACTGCATTCTAGTCCTCCATGACTATTAGATTTTCACCTCCCTTTACGTACTGTATTACCCTTTCAATATCCTCATATACTTTTTCTATCTCTTCATTTTCAGCGTCCAACGTCGGCATGTGTACCTGAACTATCGTTGTCGGTGTTGGTTTCCTGTCGGTTCTGATAAGAAAAGCCAAACAGAAATTACCGTAAGTCAAAATCAACAAATGATAAACGAATTGTTTTTAGATCTTAAAAACAAGCCAAAATATCTTTAATGACAGACCACTGATGATGCTTTGCTTCAATAAACCGAAACGCTTCTGACGAGAAAAAAAACCGCATTCTCTCGTAGCTGTAACGAAGCAACAAAAATACTCTTAGGAATTGTAAATCAACCATGGATAATATCTCCGTACGAATGAAGAATAAATAATAGATTGTAAGATGGCAAGAATTATGCCCCTTACATGAAGTCATGAAAGATCACCTAACTCACATTGGCGAACAATAGGGCTGAACAAAATGACTGACAGGGCACATTGCATCTTGTAGAGGATATAGTATGGACATAGTGGAATAATTAATGTCGGGTGATGGTTTTAAAGTAATTCACACAACATGAAAACTTTGTGGCAACGAGTCATTTTACTGGACGCTAGTTTACCCCAGGGAAGTATTTGACCATGGCCGGTCGGGGGAGCGGCTAAGGGAAGCGGCAATAGACAGCTTAGGGCGGCTCAAGCTCTGAGAAAGCGGTAACGGTGTACGGCCTCCAGCCGCCTTAAGATGAGTGACAGTGAGTGGGTGGTTGACCCCGACTCCATGCTGGTGTACCGGGAAACAGACGGAGAACTTGTATGGCTGTTGATAAATGTGGGTCGTCCCGTTTTCTGTGAAACATGCGACAAAGCCGCGCAAGCTACGGTAGAGCGGTCAACAGAGGTCAAAATATGCGTGTTTGTGACTATACAAATTCATGGCGAATTCACGATCTACAGAGCCTGAAGTAAATCAGTTGAAGAGCGACAGCATGAAATACACCGGCCTCCAATGGGAATGTAGGACCAAGGAATTTGAAGTACTCTCCTGGGAGTCAGAATTCCGGAGAACTTGGTGTTTGTGCAGACGCTAATCTTGGTGGGTGGCCTGGGAGGAGCTATATAGCAGAAGTTGAGAAGAAGGGAAATTTTGTGGGAATTTGTTCACTTCCCAGAGCAGGCATTGGTCGGCACTGGGAAGCGACGCATAATTAATGCGACTTGTGCTGCAATTGGCGTAAGTGATTTTGCTGGAGGGGAAACTGAGGCGAAGAGCGGAGAAGTCTCCATAGAGTTCTTCCGTTCCCAGCTTGCCTAGAGTGCGGACGTGGTGTTCTTTACTCAGCTTGCCTGAGAAAGAGTGAGCATCTCTGCAGTTTAGGACTTAGCAAATGGAACGATTGAGCTTGGAGATAGAAAGTTTTCGTTCAGCTATGTACTGAGCAAGATAACTAGGAGTGAATAGACGGGGGCACCATTGCAGCTGACGTCCACACAACGACGCCGCTCCGCCACACTGTATTCAGTGATATTGCGCCTGCTCCGGCCACTGATTAATTTGTTGGCTTACGTTGGCAAAGTTTCCACGTGGGTTTCATGGGCCGTGTACTGTAGAATTCTTCTCGCAGTTTGCATTATGCCTGGGTCAGTCGATAGGAACTACTTTTCAGTTATCGAGCTTTACTCCACGCAAACGCAATTTATTACCACTGCCTTTTAGGAGAATCATGTAATGTGATGATTGAACGTCGTGAGTTAAAATAATTTGTGATAATCGACTGCATCTGTTTTTAATCAAGTAGTTGAAATCCCAAGTCACTTTCTTAATTAATTTTCTGTTCAACATCTACATCTGGTGTTCAATAGCTGCATATAACATCAATGTGCACCCCTTTTTAATTAAAAGTGATCAATTCTGAATCAGTTAATGTTAACACTGCCACCGCATTTCAATCAGGAGTCACAGGGCCTTATTACTTTCTTTGTGTTATCCGATATTGCGGCAGTTTTGCACTCTTTGTTGATCTATTAGTCAATTAGCTGGGGTGAACACAAGATTTAGAAATTAGCAAAAAAGAGGTATATCCTGAAATTAGCACAGAACAACATACTCTTAACTGAGGGCAGTTTGACAGAATGATGTGGATATAGCATTCCACAGTAGCTACGTAAGTTGTACTGAGAACACTTCGGAGCGAGTATCCTTGACCATAGAACTAGGTTTCGGCAAAGAGGGGATCGGGGGGGGGGGGGGGGGGCTTGGCAGACTTTGGTGAACATTAACCGCTATCTCTGCTGCTGCTCCCCATAGTACCATGACATACGAAACGGCGATAGAATCCGAGGATAGTTATTAGTGTGTGCCCGAACTCAGAAACCTTTACGTTTTACCGTCGCATGGAGCAGCGTACCTATGGATAATTGACGGTCACAGGCGGGACGGAGGCTAATGGACCTTCCAAGAAGACGTTACAGAATGGGGCTGGAGCGGCGATGCTTACGGCTTTTGTTGGCTGGTCGCCACCTCGCACCAATGTGTCTACAGCTGGAAAAAAGCAGTTCCGGTACCAACTTGCTGGGTGGTAAAGCGGCTAGCTGCTGGGCCATAGGCGTGGCCGCTTCCTTTTTGGCCCAAACGTTTCCTAACCTGGCGCAGCCTCAGCCGTTCTGTGTTCGCGCCCACTTCTAGAAGAAGAAGACGCTCCGTTTAAACTTGAATTTTTTTAAGGGCAGCCACCATTCTGAATAACTTACAAGGGGCTTTTGAAAAGTCTGTGCAAAAGTAGAAACTACTTACGTCTTTCGGGTAAACCTTTTTTTATTTTTCGACATCGTCTCCTTTCAGAGTTATAGACTTCGTCCAACGCTGCTCTAATTTGTTGATCCCTTCCGAATAATAGGAATTGTCCAAGTCTGCAAAGTAGCTATTAGTTACTGCAATCACCTCCTAGTTTGAATAAAATCTTTGCCCTGCCAGCCATTTCTTCAAATTGGGGAACAAACAGTAGTCCGAGGGAGCCAAATCTGGAGAATAAGGGGGATGTGAAACGAGTTGGAATCCTATTTCCATTAATTTTGCGACCACAATTGCTGAGGTGTATGCTGGTGCATTGTCGTGGTGGAAAAAGACTATTTTGCGGTACAGTCGCCAGCTCGGTTTTCAAACAGTCCAATAACGATGAATAATATGCACCTGTAAATGTTTTACCCTTTTCCAGATAGTGGATGAGGATTATCCCTTGCGAATTCCAAAAGATAGTCACCATAACCTTTCCGGCTGAAGGAAAGGTCATCGCTTTTTTTGGTGCAGGTTGTTCCTTGGTAATCCATTGTTTAAATTGTTGTTTGGCCTCAGGAGTATAGCAATATATCCATGTTTCATCCACAGTGACAAAACGACGTTTAAAGTCCTGAGGATTCTTCCTGAACAGCTGTGAACCATCCTTGCAACACGTTACACGATTCCGTTTTTGGTCAAGCGTGAGCAATCGCGGAACCCATCTTGCGGATAGCTTTCTCATGTCCAAACGTTTATGCAAAATATTATGTACCCGTTCATTCGGGATGCTCACAGCACTAGCAATCTCACGCATCTGAACTCTCCTGTCATCCATCACCATATCATGGATTTTATCAACGGTTTCTGGAGTCGTAACCTCCACAGGGCGTGCAGAACGTTCAGCATCACTTGTGCCCATATGGCCACTCCGAAAAATTTGAAACCTCTTATTAACTGTTCTAATCGAAGGTGTAGAGTCACCGCAATGTTTATCAAGCTTCTCTTTAGTCTCCTGAGACGTTTTGCCTTTCATAAAGTAATGTATACACCACTTGCAGATGTAATGTTGTTGCATTAATTTGTTCTAAAATCGGTGCTGATATTCAAGACCACAAAAGTTGGTTAAAAGCTGTGAGCTGTCTGGGGAAGTTAACCTTGCATTATTGCGCAACTGTTTCACCAGGTATCCAGTGTAGCTTACCAAATTCCCAACCAGACTAACATTAATTATAATCTTTTAATAGTCATACGACACCTAGTGATATATATAGAGAATTTAAATAAAAAGAAATAAATCAGTTTGTATTTTGACATTTATTTTAACATTGATCATTGAAATTTCAGCATATCAAACTTGATTCTTAAATAAACTGGTGCCTTATTTAGGATTGTGAAAATGAGAGTTTGTAATCTTACGGAACACATCAAATATGGAGCCAAGATTCGGATACTGCATACAACACTGCATTCATAAAATAACACACGAAGAACGTTGAAACATATGCAAGAGGAAATTAACCACAAACAACCGATTCAATTTTCACCCAAAGAAGTTACGTTCGTAGCTCAATCCTGTCCGTCATGAAATTACCACACACTGGTATACTAAATTCATACTATCTCTCTGCGAAATCTTCCCGAAAAGAATAGCTGAGGGCTACTTTGATGCTTACACCACACGCTTCATGCGGTTAACTTGGTTCACACAAAGAGTGTAACTCCACAATAATTTTGATAATTAAAATAAATTACATCGAAACGCAATTTACAAAAGAAAAACCTCGAACTGGTTACTGTTGTCTTATTATTAACCTGATGGGTCAAACAATTGTATAAGGACGTGTTACTGGTCTCACAAAGTACACCCCATGTGGGTTGAACACAAAGAAAAGTTGCTATATTGAAAAATATTCAAAAGACGAGACGTTATAATCTCACGCACATTTGCATTTAAGATTGATGATCTTAGAGTTACTGATCAACACGTGGTTCCACTTTACTCACAAAGTAGTGACAAAGCAACTACCGAAAGATATTCTGAACTTCACACTTGAATTACACTGCGTTGCAATTTGAAATAACATTAGATATTTTAGAGCTAAACCAGTACAAAGGTGATTAAATTTTCAGTTAGGCTGAACTTAAGAAATCCATTGTCCTACGGACTTAGCAGACACGCGCTTAGCCGGAGATCTTACCACTTCAGACGCTCGCCGCGGACAGACTGACCTGCGCTCCTACCAAGGGTGCTTCCGTATACAAAACGGAAGTGAACAGAGGGGCAGGTCTCTATACTAAAATGACAAGGGACGGGCGGGACCATACTAAGAATAGAAACCTCTCTGCTTTTAGAAAGTGTAGCTACCTGTTACGACGTTGGTCCTACTGTTCTCTAGCAGACAGGCTTGTTTGCTACCATTAAGCATGCAACTAGAAATACATTTGCTCATTCATCCTTTCACACAGAAGGTAAGAGGGATGACAGTATCTTATCATATACAGTATATAAAAGAAAGCGGGTGTAGGTTCCGTATGAGACTGTGTGACATGAATTACATATAAACTGTGTTTTAAAGTGTATTAGTGTGACAGATCGTTCTTGTTTATGTGTAAAAGTATGACGTTCCACTGCTCACTCTCCTCCCAGATAGAGTCAGAAACACCACAGTAAATTTAGAAAAGGAATTTATGCCGTAAATGACAACATATTTAAGAAATTAACATGAAAGGGATCCAACAGAGACCTTCCACAGACAGGGGGGACGTTTATCCTTAACGGAACGAAGTGCTTGGCCTATTTTCTTAGTTGGTCTGAAAATCTGTCGAACGTTTTGTTTTCTTAAAGTCTTGCCGGTTTGATCCGTTACGTTTTTGATGAAGGGTAGAGAAACCGTGCTCTTCCACCGCTGTGTCCTATCGTTGCCTTAGGCCTCCTGTTACAGTGGAACGGGGAAATCTCAGTTATAATTCTGTCTTCATGGACAGAGAAAAGTACGAGTCACTTATCAGCAACGCTTAATCACTAAAATCTGGACGAAAGAGGGACGGCAACGACTACAAGTTTTTGAAGAGATACGAATTCGTGGAAGTGAACGGAGTAACCAAATTAATATAACATGTACCTGAAGATGGTAAGATTAAATACTAGTTTTATGATGAAGAACTGTATGATATTCTGCATGATGCTCATGTGATGACTGGCCACGGTGGACGCGACCGAATGATGAAGTGCTTGAAGTCAAAGTTCTGTAGTATAACATACAGAGGGGACCAAATTTATCTTAGTTTGTGTGAGCCTTGTTCTCAAAAGCAAAAAGGTCAGAAGTCAGAAAAAAGGAATAGTTGTGAAGGCAATGCTGTTCAAGGAGCTAAATTCGAGATGTAAAGTTCATCTCATCGACTTCCAATCGCAGCCAGATGGAGATTACAAATTCGGAATGGCTTATCAGGACCGCATCGCTAAACTCGTTTTTCTCAGGCCACTGAATTCCAAAACAGTTGAAGAGGTATGCGATAACATTATTGACATTTCTGCGCTGTTAGGCGATCCCTCAGTATTGCGGTCTTCCAATGGAAGAGAGTTTGTTGACAAAATAATGAGCAGCTTAACTGAACTATGACCCAGTTTTAAGCCTGTCCACGGTAAACCTAGACACGCTCAGAGCCAAGGCAGCGTAGAGCGAGCAAATCAAGACATAGAAAATGTGCTAACTACGTGGATGCAGGAGCACAAGACCACGAAGTAAAGCCGTGCATTAAGATTTGTGCAGCTAATGAAGAATAGCTCTGTACATTTTGGAATTAAAAGATCTTCGTACGAACCAATGTTTGCCTGCCCTCCTAATCATGATTTGTCTTCAAAAAGGTGGCTATAGTAGACTGTGACATGCAGATGTTAGAATTAGCTGCAGTAACCAAAACCAAAAATGGTTCAAATGGCTCTAAGCACTATGGGACTTAACATCTGAGGTCATTAGTCCCCTAGAACGTAGAGGATTCGAACTTGCGACCATAGCAGCAGCGCGGTTCCAGACTGAAGCGCCTAGAACCGCTCGGTCACAGAGGTAGGCTAACCAAAACCATTTGAAAATACCTCGAGAAGAGATGAGATGATAGAATAAAAAGTTGAGGAAGGAAACAACTGAAAACAAGAAGGTATGAAGAAAACCCGACAGAAAGTCATGTTGGGAAGACTTTAGACTTTGTCAGTTAAAATGACAAATGGCACAGTTACTAATAATAGAGCGAAAATGTGTTCATGCGTTCTAAGGCAGCTTTAAATGAGATGAATAAGAAATACAAACAACTCACATTGGAAAAAAATTCTGGAATGATTTCCAGATGAGATGTATAAAGCCATTCGAGTTACGAACAGTACAACTTCCATTAGACATCAGGAGGACAGTGGAAAATCTTGAGAAAGTTTTCGTGTTGCTCAGTTGGGAAAACAAAGAAAGAAAACCTATAAACCACCTGCGATTTGCTGATGACACTGTACAATTTGCCTTTCGGGCAGACTAACTAATTGAAAAATATGCAGGTATGAGTAGGCCTGAAAATAATTAATAATAAGACTAAAATAATGTAAAACGAACTCATCAGGAAGAAAATGGTATGAATTAAATATCGTCATAGAGTAAGTTGATTAGTTTTTGTATCCAGGGGATATGAAGACAACAACTAGATGGGCATCAAAATAAAGAAACAAAAGCGTGAAATAATCTGAAATCATTTTGCTAAAGGAAACAGATGTTTCGAAATTAACCTTTCGATGTGTCTGAAACGTTGAGTTTACTATTACTAGGTCTGACTCATGTTAGTGAGACATCAGTATACGCCCTCTCGCCGATTCTTTATAGAATCGAAGTGCCATGTCTCTCGAACTATTGTCGTACAGTGTATAGTGATATTATTTTGTACGTACATTCCACGTGACATGCGCATATTTCCTGAAGCATTGACGAACGTTCAGTCTGAGGATGATCTTGGAAATATAATTAATGAAGTGAGTGTTGGCACTGAGACAGGAACTGAAACGTCGCAGGATGATGATGGCAGCAAATCTCCATTGCAAGAGAATAACATGCCAACAGGAACACAGGTTGAGAACAGAGCGAAAGAAAGTATTCCTGACAATAATGACTACTGCCTGGCTGATTTAGACGAGACAACTCGTGGTATTAAAAAACACAGAAGTGAAGCATACAAGAGCTCAGCAGAAAACGCCCAAAAAATGCGACAGTGTTCAGATCGCTGCTTTCCTACAGTGGAAAAAGGCTGAACCGTGAGAGTTCCAGTTCCCGACTTCGTTAGAGGAAGAGGAGATGCTCGGTCGACCTCGGTCGTCCTCTAGACGAAGGCCGATGGCTTCTACCGAATAGGAACTAGAGTTAGTGCGCTGAGCCAACAATACACACGGTAATAAATTGTTTGTATTTAAAAAATTACGGACGAGAGGATACGACATGACACTGCGGTTACAACTACAACAATTTGTTTCAGATCACAGTTCAGTACTTGCCCTCTAAGAATAATCTCAGGGGAGGAAGTTCCGGCAGAGAAAACTGTTGCCCTGATGACAGTTGCGACGTCTCAGTCGATGGGTAGCGGCCGGGGATTCTTCAAATGTAACTGCCAGCAAGTGTCAGGGTCTGAGATGGTTTAGCAAAAACAAAAGTGTGTTATGCAACACGTCCTTGCTGCAAAAAATGAATTTTACATAATATGACTATGTTTAGACTACAGGTGATAAATGCAACTTTCGAAGTACGACTGTTTTTCCATTACAGGCACGATTAACATTCCTTACCTCTTGGCAGTGAAGGTACACATTCACTAGTGACAGCGCACTATCCCTAGCCAGTGTGTATTGTTTGACAGAACTGGAATCAACAGTCCACTTTCACTACATAGGCCAGCGAAGGTTCACTATCACCAGTGATTGTATACTTTCCCTGAACCTTTCACTTCCACTACACAGGGGCCCATAAAAAATGTATCCACTGTTTAAAAGTCTATAACTTACAAACTAATCGGCGGAGTTGTCTCATTTTTGGTGAAAGAGTAGCTGAAAGTCCAACTTAAAGATATCACTGTAGATGTTCGAAATGGTCACCATTAACATCCACACACTAACGATGCCGCCGAACTGCAGCACGAACTACTGACTACAACGTGTTCAGTTGGATATTTCCACATCAATGTACCTTGGATTCTTGAACTTCATCCAATGTGCGTGGCTTTTGTCGATAAACGACGTCCTTTAGTGTTCCCCACACGTAAAAGTCCAGAGGAGTTAGGTCTGGGGAACGTGGTGGATACTCCACAGCACCTCTACGGCCTATCCATTTTCCTGGTAGACTTTCGTCGAGATATGCCCTAAAACGATTTTGGTAGTGTGCTGGGGCACCATTTTGTTGGAAGTAAACTCTTCCGTCTCCATACAAGTCTCGGATGGCAGGTAAAATGGATGTCTGAAGCTTCCGAAGCTACACCTCACCGGTAACTGTGCCGTCAAAGAAGAATGGCCCAACCAAGCCCCGGTAAGACAACCCACACCACATGTTTACTCCTGGTAAATTCACGGCTTTGCCTACATAGACGTTCGGATTTTCGGCGGTCCGGTAGATGCAATTGTGGCGATTTACTGTACCATTGAGTTTGAACTGTGCCTCATCAGACCACGCAATCATATCTGCAAACTCTTCACCGTTGCGCACCGTGATAATAAACCACTCGCAGTACACCATTCTACGATCTGGGTCGTCCTCGTTCATTGCGTGTACCAATCGTGGCATGTAGCACTTCCACTTTGCTGTCTTCAAAATTCGACGAACACTTGAGCGACTCACTCCAGTTTCACGGGCACACTGTCTCACAGACTTCTGTGATGAGCGGGTGAATTGTTGTAACACACGACGGGAGCTAGCTGGACTTGTTGCTGTTACGGGTCGTTCAGATCGTTGTTTGTGTACATCTTTAACACAGCCTTCGGCTTCAAATTTGTCTCGAATGCGACGAATCGTTAAACGTGTCGGTGGCTCTGTTTGATACTCATTTCGCCATTGCCGTTGAACCTCATTAATGTTTTCGTTCTTAAAATACCACTTCAAAACTGACTTCCTTTCATCGAATGTAAGCCTTACACCAGCCATGTTTACTCGAGTAGCTAGGTGCAAATAAGAACAAAACATTGACTATCTGACGACTGAAACTTCCTGGCAGGTTAAAACTGTGTGCCGGACCGAGACTCCAACTCGGGACCTTTGCCTTTCACGGGCAGGTGCTCTACCAACTGAGCTACCCAAGCACGACTCGCGCCCCGTCCTCACAGCTTTACTTCTGCCAGTACCTCGTCTCCTACCTTCCAAACTCAACAGAAGCTCTCCTGCGAACCTTGCAGAACTAGCACTCCTGAAAGAAAGGATATTGCGGAGACATGGCTTAGCCACAGCCTGGAGACTGTCATCCGACAAAACAAAACAACGCAACACAACGCTTGTGTGGCGATTGCCGGAACTACAAACTGTTACACTACCAAAGATGATACGACTCCGCCAATTAGTTTGCCAGTTATGGACTTTTAAACAGTGGGTACATTTTTTGGACCCCTCTGTACGACACATACACAATGCAATTGCGGTACAAGCAACTGTGGCGCATAATAACATGTAGTTGTTGTCCGGAATCTTGAAATTTGACGAAAAATATGACGAGAGTGTGATTACCGCTATCTAGGGCCACGTCAGAGATCTTTGTCGAAGAAATTTGACGAATATTTGATCATATTTCCTTGTCAAAGAAATATTAGAGTGAAAGCTGGCGTGCTGCAGGGAGCGGATATGACCTTGGGGGTGTGTAATTTCGTGACTGCGACTCTAGCGTGGATACAGCATCAAACCAGTCTTAGGACTGAAGACCGCAACAACAACAAATACGTAAGCCGTCAGCGCACAGAAAAGATTGTACTCCTTCCTGGTTTAGTTCCGTTTAATTCGTCTGTGTCGCTGGCGTGAGCAGTTGGCCGTGTTGTTGATGTCCGCTACCGAGTGGCGTGCACGACGGGTTCGTCCTTCACCCGCTGAACCGCGTGACCCAGTTAACGTGCGGCCCAGCACGTGGCTGGAAGGGCAGGGACCACGAGGCACGGATATCGACCTCTCGCTGCGGGACGCCGACCCGGGAAGTCGCGTGTGGGAGGAGGAAGAGGTCTGAGAGGGAGGGGGAGGAAGAGAGAGAGCGAGAGAGGGAGAATGGGAAGAGGGAGGAAGGAGAGGACAGAGCTGGCGTCTGTTTGGGCCCCGACGATATCCGCCATACGCCACGTGGCCGCCCGCACGTAGTCCAAAACCGTCAACACCGCCAGAACCTCCAGCGCTTTCTGCTTTCCAGAGCAGGAAGAAAATCAGTATCGGTCGTAATATTATCTATACAGGGTGAGCCACCTAACATTATCGCTGGAAACACTTCCCAAACCACAACAAACACTGAATAATCAAATGAATTGTATCCATAGTGGATGCTGTCGAACTTCGTGACTGTTCCTTTATGGGGATGTAGAAAAATATCTAGTACCAGTCACAATAAAAGGTTGTTTACTCGTCACACGAACGGTGTTTTACGACGTATAGCTCCATATTACACTATTATGATGTGCACTCGTGAAATACGCTATATTTACATACGAGTGTACATCATCAAAGTGTAGTATGGAGTCGTGCGGTAGCGTTCTCGCTTCCCACGCCCGGGTTCCTGGGTTCGATTCCCGGCGGGGTCAGGAATTTTCTCTGCCTCGTGATGACTCGGTGTTGTGTGCTGTCCTTAGGTTAGCTAGGTTTAAGTAGTTCTAAGTTCTGCGGGGACTGATGACCACAGATGTTAAGTCCCATAGTGCTCAGAGCCATTTTGAACCACAACAAACACTGAATAATCAAATGAACTGTATCCATAGTGGATGCTGTCGAACTCCGTGACTGTTCCTTTATGGGGTTGTAGAAAAATATCTGCTACCAGTCACAATAAAACGTTGTTTACTCGTCACACGACCGGTTTCGAGCTTGCACCCATCTTCAGGTGTTTATACATTCATGTACATGTTTGTAATGTTGGAGATCAAAAAGGATGAAGCACCATTATTACAATTATGCTGTGCTGATAGTTTTGCCACTTAGTTACACACACGGTTATTTTCACGTCCATATATCAGTTTTGCCAATTATAGCTCCATATTACACTTTTATGATGTTCACTCGTGAGTCGGCCGGTGTGGCTGTGCGGTTCTAGGCGCTACAGTCTGGAACCACGTAACCGCTACGATCGCAGGTTCGAATCCTGCCTCGCGCATGGATGTGCGTGATGTCCTTAAGTTAGTTAGGTTTAAGTAGTTCTTACGGGACTGATGACCTCAGATGTTAAGTCCCATAGTGCTCAGAGCCATTTGAACCACTTGAACTACAGTCTTTACGAGTCTGGCTGTTTCCGTGTCTGCTTGTAGCGCTTGCTGGATTAGTCCATGTACATAGAATAACTGTAGCACACCGGACGTCTGTCATAGTGTACTGTACACAAGTAATAATAGAAGTACACACAGTAGGAACGGGAGAAGGCTGCAAGTGCAACAGTGTGGTCACTGTTGCAAGAACTGTGAAAACGGTCTATTCTCACTCTGAAAAGGCAGAGATGATACTCATCTACGGCGGATGTAGACAAAATACAGCTGCAGCCTGGAGGTTGTATGCAGAAAGGTACGCGGGCAGAGATCATCCAGCGCGCCGCATATTTCAAAACATCTACAAACAATTGTATGCAACAGGTATGGTCGTAACACGCATCACAGGGGAAGCAGGTGCAGTTGGTGTGTTAGCTGCTGTTGCTGGGGAACCCACACGTGAGTTCACGTGACATCGCTATAGACAGCACTGTGAGTCAAATTACGGTAATACGCATATTTCCCCGTCACGAATTTCGCCCGCATCATGTGTCGCCGCATCAGCTATTGCGTGGAGATGAGTTTAATAATCGAGTGAATTTCTGTCAATGGGGATTAAGAGGGATAGGACGTCAAACGGGCCGACTTGGAGCAGGAGAGGCATCACAGGGCATTTTAATTTCCACTGTCTATACTTTTACAAATAAATTCATAAAACTTTAACAGCATGACCAGGAAGGATTCAGGATTCATAATCATAGCAGTGGAAGCTCAAAAACGTAACAAAACACATTTTTTTACATGTGAAATTTCATCATTTTTTCACTTACTACTGGCTGCAGTTGTTGCTAGAGGTACACTTTCCTTCCTAAGTAAGAGTGATTCTTCGATGACGTTTGCACAGCATATAAATCATAGTTACACGTGTATGAAACTCTAGAAGTTATTTAATTTATTAAAAAATGAATGAACTGTTACATTTTAAATTGCATGTTTAGAAAAATCTCAAGTTTTATAGTTAATTACCTCAATTTTTCCACAGTTTTTTAATAGATTTGAAAAATTCTAGAGTTTCATACACCTGTAACTACTGTTTGTGTGCTATGAAAAATTCATCGAAGAATCTCTCTTACTTAGCAACAAATGCAGCCAGTAATAAGTGAAAAAATGATGAAACTTCACATGTAAAAAAAGGTATTTTGCTGCGTTTTTGAACTTCCACTGCGATGAGTGTGAGTCCTCAATCCTTCCTGGTCATGGTGACAAAGTTTTATGGAAATTAAAATGTCCTGTGGTGCCTGTCCTGCTCCAAGTCGGCCCGTTTGACGTCCTACCCTCCTTAACAGAGAATGCGTTGCAGTTCTACCTCTCAACCGGTGAAGCAGGTTTCACGGTGCATTACGAAACATGCATTACTTTCCCGTGGACAATCCTCGCCGGCTTCGACAGGTAGGGTGACAGCGACTGGAAGGTAAACGTATGGTGTGGAATTGGCGGCCATCTCATTGGTACCCAAACAGCTGCAAAATACATCGCGTTTCTACAAAATGATCTGCCAACATTGCTGGAAAATGTCCCAGTTGACGCAAGTAGAGGTATGTGGTACCAACATGGTGGTGCTTCGCACATTCTGCAATGAACACTAGGCTGACCCTTGACAGAATGTTCGATGGACGTTTAATAAGATGTGGCGGACGCATAAATTGGCCAGCCCGTTCTCCTGATCTTACATTTTTAGACTTCTTCCTGTGTGGTTCGTTAAAGGAGAACGTGCACCGTGATCTGCCTACAACCCCAGAGGATATGAAACATCGTATTGAGGCAGCCTGTGGCTACATTACACCAAATGTACTACGTCGTGTTAAACAATTCATTACGCGGTAGAACGCAATTTGTAATATTTCTGGCTTAGTCAGTCACCATATTAGGCTCCAAGAAGCTGTTCCTAGAACAGTGGAGATGCAAGACGTATATAGATGGCGAAATGTGGTGTGAGGTACCTGTGACAGATGCTAGATTCGGTACCATTCCCGTGCGAAATGCCACCTGCATAATGCTACTGCCCTGTGATTGGCTGCTGTGTTCGGAGCAACGGCGCCAAAACGTTATAGTTGTTATTATTATTAGTTAAACTACTCATTGGAATGACTTCACTTTTTAATATAAATATCTCTCAACGGGTGACTATCAATCGGTCATTTTAGAATTATTAAAAACAATTTAAATAAAAAACAAAAGACTGACGAAATTGCAGACGAAGCACTTCGGAAGCGTTCGGATCAGGCCTTGTGTGGTAAGGCGCGCGAAGTGTTTCTGGCTGCTCGCCACTCTGGATTAGGCAGTCGAGAAGAGCAGACATGTTGTCTGTCGTAGGTTGTGTTTCCAGTTTTTATTTAAGTTCCTGTTCGTCACTCTGGATTAGTCAGGCAAGATGTACAGTCATGTTGTCTGTGGCAGGATGTGTTTGCCAGTATTCAGAGTTAAAAGATTCAATCCGGTAGTCATGAGGCACAGACACGTGCCACAAATAGTGTAAAGATACATTTTCTTAGACATTGTGTTTGATCATGTACTTTGCTGTATCAGAAGGTGTTGCATTAAGATGTAGTCTTATAGTGTGGCTATATCAAAGTACACGAGAGGCATCCCAAAGAAGTGATACATTATTTCAGAACAGAACCTGGCTGAAAGTCAGTTTCAGCCTCAAGATACAGAACCTACGACCTGCGTGCTGTTTTCCACGCTGGGGACATCAGCTTGGAGACAGCAGTTAGGGAACTGTAACAGAATGTTCGTATTCCACACAGTGCAGTGGAAACAACTAGGCGCCTCACGTGTACCGCATGCACAGAACAAATGTGCTCAGTGACGCGTCATCTGCGGTGATGCAGAGGACGTAAAGGAGGATGATCGTTATTAATACCGACAATCAATTCATTCTTCCTTTCTTGCCGTAAATTGTGCGCAGCAAATGATGGGCCCCACTTTGAACATTTATTGACCTGAAATGTCAAGACACGCTCTTTTATACTCTGCAAGTGAAAACAAAAAACAAATATGTAAGTTTAACTAAATTCTCATGTTAATGTACATTTTCTTATGACAAATCAGTGTCGTACAATATTCTTCAGAGAAAAAGACTAATAAAAATGTTTGGATGTGGACGTAACGTGCTGTTCATGTCTCTTCTGTGCCTACGTTACGTCACTGTTCTTTTTGTGTCCCTAATTAATTCGGTTCTCTCCGATACATACGATTGAACTGTTGAGGAGTTACTCAAGCATTAATGTCCAGTAGTGTATCTGAGTTTGATCAAGGGCAGAATGTGATGGCCTGGACGCTAGGCACGACCATATCGGAAACTACACGACTTATCAGGTGTTCGAAAAGTGCGGCGGTGAGTGTCTTCAACACGTGGTGAAACCAAAGTCAAAACCACGTCAAGACGTTGTAATATCGGACGGCCACTTCTCATTACAGATGTCAGACGTCGTAGGCTGTGCAGTCTGTTAAATCAAGGATAGGCGGCGAACTTTGGCTGAACATACATCAGACTTGAATGCTGGACGGAGTACAAGTGTGTCTGAACACTCAGTGCACCGAACCTAACGATGGCCCTCCGAAGCCGACTACCCACGCATGTGCCAATGCAAACTAGACTCAAATGGCCAGGTGACCATCGCCACGAGACGTTGGCACAGTGGCAGAGCGTTGCATGGTCTCATGAATCCCGATACCTTCTTCATCGTGCTGATGGGGTGGCGCCAATCCGTCGTCTTCTAGGGGCAGATCTTGACTCTGACCACAATTTATTGGTTATGAGCTGTAGATTAAAACTGAAGAAACTGCAGAAAGGTGGGAATTTAAGGAGATAGGATCTGGATAAACTGACTAAACCAGAGGTTGTACAGAGTTTCAGGGAGAGCATACGGGAACAATTGACAAGAATGGGGGAAATAAATACAGTAGAAGAAGAATGGATAGCTCTGAGGGATGAAGTAGTGAAGGCAGCAGAGGATCAAGTAGGTAAAAAGACGAGGGCTGCTAGAAATCCTTGGGTAACAGAAGAAATATTGTTTTTAATTGATGAAAGGAGAAAATATAAAAATGCAGTAAATGAAGCAGCTAAAAAGGAATGCATACGTCTCAAAAATGAGATCGACAGGAAGTGCAAAATGGCTAAGCAGGGATGGCTAGAGGACAAATGTAAGGATGTAGAACCTTATCTCACTAGGGGTAAGATAGATACTGCCTACAGGAAAATTAAAGAGACCTTTGAAGAAAAGAGGGCCACTTGTATGAATATCAAGAGTTCAGATGGAAACCCAGTTCTAAGCAAAAGAAGGGAAAGCAGAAAGGTGGAAGGAGTATATACAGGGTCTATACAAGGGCGATGTACTTGACGACAATATTATGGAAATGGAAGAGGATGCAGAAGAAGATGAAATGCGAGATATGATACTGCATGAAGAGTTTGACAGAGCACTGAAAGACCAGAGTAGAAACAAAGCCCCGGGGGTAGACAACATTCCATTGGAACTGCTGACGGCCTTGGGAGAGCCAGTCCTGACAAAACTCTACCATCAGGTGTACAAGATGTGTGAGACAGGCGAAATACCCTCAGACTTCAAGAAGAATATAATAATTCCAATCCCAAAGAAAGCAGGTGTTGACAGATGTGAAAATTACCAAACTATCAGTCTAATAAGTCACAGCTGCAGAATACTAACGTGAATTCTTTACAGACGAATGGAAAAACTGGTAGAAGCCGACCTCCGGGAAGATCAGTTTGGATTCCATAGAAATGTTGGAACACGTGTGGCAATACTAACCTTACGACTTATCATAGAAGAAAGATTAAGGAAAGGCAAAACTACGTTTCTAGCATTTGTAGACTTAGAGAAAGCTTTTGACAGTGTTGACTGGAATACTCTCTTTCAAAATCTGAAGGTGGCATGGGTAAAATACAGGAAGGGAAAGGCCATTTATAATTTGTACAGAAACCAGATGGCATTTATAAGAGTCGAGGGACATGAAAGGGAAGCAGTGGTTGGGAAGGGAGTGAGACAGGGTTGTAGCCTCTCCCCGATGTTATTCAATCTGTATATTGAGCAAGCAGTAAAGAAAACAAAAGATAAATTCGGAGTAGGTAGTAAAATCCATGGAGAAGAAATAAATACTTTGAGGTTCGCCGATGACATTGTAATTCTGTCAGAGACAGCAAAGGACTTGGAAGAGCAGTTGAATGGAATGAACAGTGTCTTGAAAGAAAAGTATAAGATGAACATCAACAAATGCAAAACGAGGATAATGGAATGTAGTCGAATGAAGTCGGGTGATGCTGAGTTAGATTAGGAAATGAGACACTGAAAGTGGTAAAGGAGTTTTGCTATTTGGGGAGCAAAATAACTGATGATGGTCGAAGTGGAGAGGATATAAAATGCAGATTACCAATGGCAAGGAAAGCGTTTCTGAAGAAGAGAAATTTGTTAACATCGAGTATAGATTTAAATGTCAGGAAGTCGTTTCTGAAAGTATTTGTATGGAGTGTAGCCATGTATGGAAGTGAAACATGGATGATAAATAGTTTGGGCAAGAAGAGAGTAGAAGCTTTCGAATTGTGGTGCTACAGAAGAATGCTGAAGATTAGATGGGTAGATCACATAACTAATGAGGAGGTATTGAATAGATTTGGGGAGAAGAGGAGTTTGTGGCACAAATTGAGAAGAAGAGGTTACCGGTTGGTAGGACATCTGAGGCATCAAGGGATCACAAATTTAGCGCTAGAGGGCAGTGTGGAGGGTAAAAATCATAGAGGGAGACCAAGAGATGAATACACTAAGCAGATTCAGAAGGATGTAGCTTGCAGTAAGTACTGGGAGATGAAGAAGCTTGCACAGGATAGAGTATCATGGAGAGCTGCATCAACCCGGTCTCAGTACTGAAGACCACAACAACAACAACAAGTAGTTCTAAGTTCTTGGGGACTGATGACCTCAGAAGTGAAGTCCCATAGTGCTCAGAGTCATTTTTGACATCACACACATCCATGCCAGACGGAGGATTCGAACCTGCGACCGTAGTGGTTGTGCAGTTCCAGCACCTAGAACTGCTCAGCCACTCCGGCCTGCTCTTTGGTAGCCTACAGTAGTTTTGCAACTCTAGATTTAAGTTGATAACCTGCCATTATGGCAGCAGTAACCAATCTAACAACTGCGCTGGACGCATGTTGTCTTGAGAATGATATTTTCACTTTGCAGCGGAGTGTGCTGTGATATGAAACTTCTTGGAAGATTAAAACTGTCAGATCGAGACTCGAACTCGCGACCTTTGCCTTTTGTAGGAGACGAGGTACTGGCAGTATTGAAACTGTGAGGATGGGGTGTCAGTCGTGCTCGGGTAGCTCAGTGCTAGAGCACTTGCCCATGAGTGGCATAGGTCCAGAGTTAGAGTCTCGGTCCAGCATACAGTTTTAATCTGCCAGGAAGTTCGACATGTTGTCTTTTATATACACGCTGACTACCACAGCGCCGTCTTCTGCCTCTTTACATATCTCTGTATTTGAACATACATACCTATACCAAATTTCCTGGCAGATTAAAACTGTGTGCCCGACCGAGACGTGAACTCGGGACCTTTGCCGAGACGGATACTGGCAGAAGTAAAGCTGTGAGTACCGGGCGTGAGTCCTGCTACGGTAGCTCAGTTGGTAGAGCAATTGCCCGCGAAAGGCAAAGGTCCTGAGTTCGAGTCTTGGTCGGGCACACAGTTTTAATTTGCCAGGAAGTTTCATATCAGCGCACACTCCACTGCAGAGTGAAAATCTCATTCTGGATAACTATACCAGTTTCTTTGAAGTGACAGTGTAGTTTTCCCACATGTGACAAAAAAATTTAAAGTATTTTTAAATTTTTATTTATTCTTTATTTCCGACATGACGAAGATTTGAGGAAATTTGTGAATGCCACAGCAAAAATGACGGTGTGTAGCTTGGTTCATAGAGACGAAGTCTGAACTGCAAAGGAACCACCTATACAGGCTCAGCACACTTCATAAATGAAAACTGACGGTGTTTTCCATAAAAAGAGGATCAACGTAAGTGCAGTAGGTATTACCGGCGTTTGCGAGGACTCCATCACTAGTGTGTGAGGCGGCCAGTGAATTTGAAATGCCACAGTATACAGCGCACAGATTCTTGCGTGAGAAGTAACTTATTTATGCCTTCAAGGTGCTGCTACTTCAGGCACTACAGCGAACGGACGAACTTCAGCACGAACAATGTACAATTGCCACGGTATACAGCGCACAGACTCCTGTGTGAGAAGTAAATTATTTTTGCCTTCAAGGTGCCGCTACTTCCCACACTAAAGCCAACGGACGAACTTCAGCACGAACAATGTAGAGTTGACGTGCTAGCCAAGACTGATGCGAATTACGACTGAGCCGTGTGGCTCGATCAGCGATATTCCCGCCGCCGGTGTGTGTCATCTTTCCAGTGGTGTGCACAGAGCGTGCGGTGGTGCCACCTACCGGGCTGATCGAGGAGCGAGGGGTAAGCTCTAGCAAGTAGCGAGGATTTTGCTTTGGGACGCCGAGCAGTAACGTCGTTTCGGAAGTCTGGCGGACAGTACAGGCACCGTGTGAGGCGGCAGGAAGAGTGCATCTAAAAGGGGCTGTTTACCTGCGTGACGGCGCCGTAGCAAATATCGCCGGTGTGGAAGCAGCCGCGTTACTGGGAAGTCATTGGTGTACTTCGCTTCCTTCATGTCTCCTGGCACCAGAATCTGAGGCGGCTGACTTCGTCGAACAAGCAAGACGGTGAGGGCCTTGCTTCTGCTGCAAATTGTAGCCGGAATTGACTACTGGATTCAGTGCTGTTAACTTCATTTTCTTGGCCTGCCGTTGCTACTCTTACTGAGTCTGTCCTCGAATGTGTTTAATTTCACTTTCCTTAGTACGCAAGGTTCTAGTGAGAGCTGTGTGTGATGCGATGATTAACATTTACTAGGGTCTGGAGTGCTGATTCATTCTGTTTGTAGATTGCTATTGTCAGTGTTAACTGCCATTGAAGACAGTTTGGCTGGTCCTTGTCTAAGTACTGCTTGATTATTGTATTTATACCACACAGTTGCTGTAGATATACATGGATAAAATATTCCCTGGATATATTTTTCCCACGAATTGCAATAACATTACTGTTATGTTTATATCTGAAGTGATAGTGTCTCTGAGAGACACGTGTCCAATTCTAAATGAGTAGTTTCATAAATTTTTACAAGTTACTGAGAGGCCAGTTGTTATTGTGTGTTTCAATAGTTTGAAACTGATTCTGTTAATGAAAGTACAAGAATTCCTTCAATTACAGTATGTGGATATGGTAATTAATTCTGATAATTGGCCTTACACACATAAGATAATAGATTTGTAGTGTTTAACTGATGCTCATTATTAGGTTGATTAATTCTACAGATGATGTGCTGCAGTGAATTATAGTGTTCTAGTTACTGAAGGCAGATGTCAGCCTGTTGTAGATACCCACTAGTTCTGGGATTTTTTGTGCCTATTCATGACCGCTGGTGCTCCCGTTTGGGGGTCCATGCCGAGCCTGTATTGGAAATAGCTGAGTGTGTGGGTGTCCGCTTCTGGGCGTAGTTTGTTGAATCCCATGAGATTGCTTTGTCACATGAAATTTTATATTTTATATCCTACAATCTAGGGTGCCTACTATTTAAGTAACGTGGTTGTGTGCCATGGTAACTGATTTGTTGTTACCTGTACTCTGAATTACTTTGGTAATACCAATAACGAATTCCTCATTAAATTTTAGTAAATTGTATTTCAGGTTGACTATAGTTTTTGAGTAAATAATTTTTAACTCATTTCAGTGAATGAGTGCCGTGGTTTATGAATGTTTAAATTATGAAGTAACTTGCTCTCACCTAAATGATAATTTTAAAAGTGTGCCGACAGTTTTTATCGTTATTTGCCTTGTTGAAATGGCCAAATAAATGTTCAGTGCAACTGTCAATGGTGATTGCCTGATGGGTTACTTGGTCCAGTCGTACCACCCCACAGCCTATTGTGCTGAGCTTGTGTAGCTGTGTAAAACTCCATACTGTGCTGACACATCAACGACTTTTTGGAAAAGATTTTTATCCCTCATGAGCCGAGTCTTTATGTATCTGCCAAACTATCATCTATACAAATACACAAAAGAGAAACGTTGATTCCAAGAGTTCCGATAACTTCTTATCCATTTTCCTCCAAATTCTTACACAATACTGAAATCAACATTTGGATATTTATTAAGCAACAATATACACGTTTTGTTAAAACAGACTGAAACGCCCTGCTTAAACCCACGGGACAGACCAGGTAGCTGGAATTGTGCAAAGGGGCCAAAGGGGCTGGCAGTTATACTCAAACACATATGACTGTATTTAGTTGTTCAAACAATGCAACAAAAATTTTTGACGTTAGTTATTGGCTGAATAGGCCACACTACCTAATGCCATAAGGGCTCAACCGCTTAAATCTACAAACAGCTGAAATCGTTTATTTAAAATTCAGACTCAAAACATAATATTAAGAAGGCAGAAGGCCTCACGTAAATAAATTCTATAACTTGGCTGAAGGCCCAACAAATCTAAGACTTGAAAAGCAAATAAGTTTAATGTAATTATGGTTGAAGCCCAGGATTTAAGACTGTGGGTAAAATTAATTAAAAAAAACGCTAGGTGGAAGGCCTTATCTTCAATTAGGCTGAAGGCCCCACACAGTCTGACAATTGAAAGACAAGAACTTTAATTTAAAAACAGCTGAAGGCCAATTACTTAAAGCAACTAAAATAATTTTTAGTAGGCAGAAGTCCCGAAGCTTTATCTTTAAACAATATTTTGCATTGGCTGAAGGCCTAAACAATCTAAGATTTAACAAGTAAGGAATTTAAATTTTAAAGTGGCTGAAGGCCCATTATTGAAAAACACAACTACAATAAATTTTCAAAAGGCAGAAGTCGCAAAGCTTTATAAAAAATATTTTAAATGAGGCTGAAGGCCCAAACAACGCAAGACTTGATAAGTAAGGATCTTTCAATTTTAAAGCGTCTTAAGGCCCATTATTTAAAACCCAACCAAAAGCATACAAATTCAAACCCTCGGCTATAAGCCATTAAAATAGACAATCAAACACCAGTAAGAAAAGGCAGCACAGCCAGCGGCGCTCAGAAGTTTCTGGGGGTCAGTCTGCACTTGAAATATTAACATTCGGTTAGGGGAGACAGGTAGTTGGCCCAACTGTATCCGATATGCCAGCAACCCAAGCAAGAGACAGTCAATGGGCCGACCGACAAGACGACTTGCTTCCCACACGACCAGTGCACAAGCAACTCCAAAGCCAAAACGTAAAAGGCTTAGCCGCCCACAACCAAGTATGCATAAGCTCTCAAAACTACACACACATGTTGGACAGCGACAACACAGTAAGGAAAGGACACTGTCTGAATTTTACGTCAGCGGCCAGGGCAGGTAACCAGAACGCTAATGGCCACAAGGCAGAAAATTCCACTGGTACACTTGGACTTCAAGTAACCAAAATACAGTTAAACTCGACCGGATGGCGGCCAAACTTTCGCCAACTCGAACACTCGCTGTTGCTCACGGGAATACACCCAACAGCCAACAATGAAAACCAGCGGCACAATATGAACAGTCTGGCTTCAGTAATTAAATCGCCACTCAAATTTGATGTCCTGGGTCGGTGAGCCACGAACCTCGCAGCAATCGAAACAGCTCCCACACACTCCGACACTGCGTAGAGACCGCAAGCAGCCCGGCCCACTACACCGCGTGGAGACTTCCTGGCTGATCCACACTAACCGACCGACTGCTGCACACCAGCTAGCCAGAAACTATAAGCACCAGACCAAAGACAGTACAAGGTGCGAATATCGATAGACACCGCTGCTGCCACTCGTAGAAAGCGGAAGAACCATTGCATAACCTCAATAACCGTGGGAAACCAAAAGCAGAGTAACAGTCAAGGTTTAAAGTAACGCATAAGCTGGGGCCAACAAGGCTCACAGACTGAGAGAAAAAGTGCTATTCTGTGCTCTTAATAAGTGCAGTTTCGTTCTCTTTTCCGCAGTAGGCCGTAACTACAATAGCAGAGTATTTAATACCTTAGACAAACTATTTCTCCCACATGCACTGTTCAACACAATTAAAGACTCAGTTTTAAAAATCCCGTAATTTTCTGCCATTGTGACGCAGATGATTGAAATTTGGCTTCTAGGTGTCTACAACCTTTCTTCATAACGGTGAAAATGGATGTCGACATGCAACGTCATTCTTTGGCTCGACTACTTTTCAAATGAGATGGTGTCGACACGTGCTGAAAGAAAAGTCGAGCTCACCCGTTCATGTGACTTGTAAGATGGTCAACGACGTCATTCTGGCACAAAATTTCAGCACAACACTGCACTACGCCCTGGGCGTGCCACGCGATACGGCGGTCTGACCATCTCTCTGCACACACTTCATTCCTTCTCTTGACGTCTCTGTGATGACAGTCGGAACTGCGATGACCAGCGGTGAAATAACGCGGATTTCTTACAGGTGGGAGAGAGAAACATTTCAGCCACATTGCCCCTCAATATCGACACGGAATGGCCTCAGACGGTGGAATAAATGGCGTCAATGAAAATACCCGTTCTCTCGCGACTCTGATTGCCGCACATTTCGCGATCGAGAACAACAGTTCACAGTACGATGAGCAACAAGGCGGCTTTCTAGACGCCCTTCGACACTGCTGATACCCCTGGATGATTCAAGTCTTCTCTGCGGACATCGTGGGACTACGACCCTACTGAAGGTGATCGTGCCACTTTGGACTACAGCGTGACTACAATTTTTGCTCTGGTATACCCTATGGAACCTCTAGAAACCGTTCAAAATGTCCGACGAAATTTGAAGGTGATACGAAGCGTCAAAATGTGGTTAGGATTTTTTATCCTTCCCGTTTCGAGTCTACCTCTACGTGACCATGGGGTGGGGGACGGTGGGAGGAGGGGGGGGGATGACATTATGTACACATCACACGTACATGTGTGAATAGAACGGTGAAGGGTTTCTCTAAGACCCCCTCACATAATGAAATCCAAAAGCACTGTGACAGCTCTGACTGTGTACAAGCTAGTGTCGTAGTATCTTTGTAGCATGATTTATAAACAAACAGCGTAAGTGATGATATGTGTGTGTGTGTGATATTCAGTATAATGGAGGAGACACAATACCTATAAGCAGACAAATAAAAATTCCATTTCTAACACTAACATTTAAAAACACTGAAAGATTCATTTTGTCCGACTTTTCAATTGCAGTCCAACGTCAACAAGACGCAAGAGAGGCTGAAAATCACAAGGGCAAACATCACCAAACATATTTATTTAAACAAATGTACTTGAAAATGAGAATAAATTCTAGAAACGCATTCCGCTAAGCATCAAAAATAAATTACATGTGTCGTTTTAATTATTTAAATCATGAATGACCCACTTGCAGGCTTTCACCAAACTTCTAATATGATCGACGAAATTAAAGTATTGTTTTATATTAATTGAATATTTTACGGATTCTGTGTTTCTTAATTTTTTCTGTTGGAGAAGTTAGCATTACGCGCAAATCACATTTTGGGATTCCTCTTGAATTTAGCAGCAATGAATGTGCTGAAATTTTTGTCCTTAGATAGACCAGTTAATTTCTTCGGTTAATTTGGATTTTGATAAAGACCAATTTGTGTGGGTCAGCTGTTTGCATTGTGCACAGTTTGTTATGTTACATCTGAGTCTGTAAGTAGGCTGTTTAGGTTTTTATGTTGGTAACGCCACGTAGCGCTGTGTATTTGAAAATCGCTGACTGTGCTGTGTGCAGTCTGTGGTTGGTTGGACTCCTTGTTGGAATATTCGCTTGTGTAGTGTTGGGCAGTTGGACGTGAACAGCGCGTAGCGCTGGGCAGTTGGTGGTGAGCCGCCAGCAGTGGCGGATGTGGGGAGAGAGATGCCAGAGTTTTGAGCGGACGATCTGGACGTGTGTCCTCCAGAAAAAGGAAATTTGTTTAATTGGATGTCATCTTTTGAACACTATTAAGGTAAATACATTGTTTGTTCTCTATCAGAATCTTTCATTTGCTAGCTATGCCTATTAGTAGTTAGAATCTTTTATTTAGCTGGCAGTATTGGCGCTCGCTGTATTGCAGTAGTTCGAGTGACGAAGATTTTTGACAGGTAAGTGATTCATGAAAGGTATAAGTTATTGTTAGTCAGGGCTATTCTTTTGTAGGGATTATTGAAAATCAGATTGCGTTGCGCAAAAATATTGTGTGACAGTTTAGTAATGTATCTCCTCCCAAGAAAAGTTACAGTGTTTCTTATAAAAACAAAACTGTAACATTCATGCGCAGCGGAAAGTGAAATCCAGACTTGGACGGGACAAAAGAAAGAAACATCCTGAGATTAACATTTGCGCCAATAAAACACCATGACCGATACGAGAAAAGAAGTAATGAAGCTCTCTACAAGAAAATCAATCGACTAAATTAATTATATGAATGTGTGGAGTTTGTTCTTTTGGACGTGTCAGAAAGATCAGGCACCATGCGGCATACACAGCTTCGATACATTATACACTATGTGATCGAAAGTATCCGGTCACATCGCTGAAAATGACTTATAAGATCGTGGCGCCTTCCATCGGTAATGCTGGAATTCAGCATGGTGTTGGCCCATACTTAGCCTTGATGACAGCTTCCACTCTCGCAGGCATACGTTGAAACAGGTGCTGGAAGGTTTCTTGGGGAATGGCAGTCCATTCTTCACGGTGTGCTGTACTGAGGAGAGGTATCGATGTCGCTCGGTGAGGCCTGGCACGAAGTGGGCGTTCCAAAACATCCCAGAGGTGTTCTATAGGATTCAGGACAGAACTTGTGCAGGGCAGTCCTTTACAGAGGTGTTATTATCGTGTAACTTCTCCGCCACAGGTTGTGCATTATGAACAGGTGCTCGATCGTGTTGAAAGATGCAATCGCCATCCCCGAATTGGTCTTCACCAGTGGGAAGCAATGTAGGCCTGTGCCGTGATAGTGATACGAAAACCAACAAGGGGTGCAAACCCCCTCCATGAAAAACACGACCACACCATAACACCACCGCCTCCGAATTTTACTGTTGGCACTACACATGCTGGCAGATGACATTCACCGGGCATTCGCCATACCCACAACCTGCCATCGGATCGCCACATTGTGTACCGTGATTCGTCACTCCACACATTTTTCCAATGTTCTGTCATCCAATGTTTACGCTCCTTACATTTGGCATTTACTAGCATGATGTGTGGCTTACTAGCAGCATCTCGACCATGAAATCCAAGTTTCCTCACCTCCCGCCTAACTGTCATAGTACGTGCAGTGGATCCTGATGCAGTTTGGAATTCCTGTGTGATGGTCTGGATACATGTCTCCCTATTATTACACATTACGACCTTCTTCAACTGTCGGCGGTCTCTCCCACTCAACAGACGTGGTCGGCCTGTACGCTTTTGTGCTGTACGTGTCCCTTCACGTTTCCACTACACTACCACATCGGAAACAGTGGACCTAGGGATGTTCAGGAGTGTGGAGATCTCGCGTGCAGGCGTATGACACAAATAACACCCAATCACCTGATCACGTCCAAAGTCCGTGAATTCCTCAGAGCGCCCCATTTTACTCTCTCACGATGTCTAATGACTACTGAGGTCGCTGATATGGAGTACCTGGCAGTAGGTGGCAGCATAATGCACTTAATATGAAAGACGTATGTTTTTGGTGGTGTCCGGGTACTTTTGATTACACAGTGTATGTAAATTCAAGGTGGAGAGGGGAAAAAAAGAAAGGTAAGAATGGGGAGTGGGATCACTGCTGTCAACTGCATCGTAACATGACGCGGAATCAGCGCTGGCGAGTAAAAATTTGTGCAGGATTGGGATTCGAACCTCGGATCTCCTGCTTATGAGACCGTTGAGTTAACCGCTGCGGCACCTGGGACACAGCTTTATCACTAGTGCATGGGATATCTCACGGCTACTTCACATTCCCATCGAGCACCACCTATACGAAATCTTTGTCCGTTACCTCCATGTTTGCTACTCTGAGATTATATGAATGTGTGTCGTCTGTTCTTTCTGACATGTCCAAAAGAACAGACACCGCAGATTTACATTATTTGATAGTCCTATCTGGACAATGAACTCACCATCTTCAGTGCAGATGTTCAAATACGTCTGACCTCCTGTGGGAATCTCGGAATAGCGAACATGGAGGAAATGGACATGGGTTGCGCCGGTCGCTGTAGCCGAGCGGTTCTAGGCGCTTCAATCCGGAACGATGCTGCTGCTACAGTCGTAGGCTCGAATCCTGCCACCGACATGGATGTGTGTGATGTCCTTAGGTTAGTTAGGTTTAAGTAGTTCTAAGTCTAGGAGACTGATGACCTCAGATGTTAAGTCCCACAGTAGTTGGAGCCATTTTTGACCTGGACTGCGGATAGGTGGCCCTCGATTGCAGTGAGGATCGGCCTTGATGCGTACCTGGGTAGTCCGCACAGTGGCGCTAACGCCGTGTCACGGATGTCGCAGTGGTTAACGCACCTGCATAGGAATTAGGAGATCCTGGGTTCGAATCCCTGTCCAGTAGAAATTTTCACTCATTGCCGCCGAACCCACGTAATGTCCCGATGCAGCCGACAGCAGTGATCCGTCTTCTTCCCTTTCCTTTCTTCCCCTCCCCACCTTCAGTACATACGATTAAACTACAGTGGTGGAAATATTTATTGCATCACCTCTTACAATTAACAATTTTTGTTACAACTGTAAGACGTGTATATTTCTATTGTCTGTTGTCAAATCACAGTTTATGAAAGATGTTTATGTTTTATTAATAGGATTAAGTAAGAATAATTAATATTTGTCATGGTGGAAATAATTGTGGTAGCAGGGAATGTCTGCACCAAAGTATTGTTGACAAGAGAGACCGCAAATTGATATATTTTAAAAAGGGCGGGAGAGACAGCGTAAGGATACATTTTAAGAAAAGAGCGGGAAAGACCGCGTATTGATACATTTTCTAGTGGTAGCAGGGACTGTCTGAACCAGAAAGCATTGATGGCAGGAGAGACTGCACTTTAGCGTTCGTAGGAAGTCAGCAGTAAGCGAGATGTGAAGCGAGTCGGTAGCAGGTCTGAAGCGAGAGGTTGAGTGGAGTAGTGTGCCTGCCAGCCACTAGCTATGATTTACAAGAGATTATAAACGGATGTACAGAGACATCAGCTAACTATTATAATAAGAGGAACTAATATTATTGAATTAATTTTTTGAGAAACTCAAGACTACTGAAGGTATGCTTGCGCATTGCTAATTGTAAGATTATTGTAAAAAGAAAGTTCCATTTGAACGTTTGTAAAATCATTTCATTCAAAATATAATTAACTTTTGCCAGCAATATTGCATTTCTAATTATAATCCATCCCAGAAACTATCAAAGTAAAACTTTGCAAAATTTTATTGTTGTCAAGAAAAAGTTTAACTATGAATTACATAACTTCAGTCAAATTAATTAAACAATAACGTCAGCTTTGCTATTAAAGAATAACATCAACTTTGGTAATAAACACCGCCAATTATTATGAAAGCCCACCAGCAGCTAATAGAGTATAGTAAAACAGAGTAAGTATATTCATGTCGCAGTTCGATGTAGCAGTCAGATGGCGATCCAGTAACAGTAAAAAAGGTAAGGAACAGTTTTAGGTTATTGCAGATAACGAATGAGGGCCACGACGACGACACATTCTGTGTTTCGTCGAAATAATCAGAAAATCACTTTTAATAAGCAGCAATTAAATTTGTATGCGAAGATAGATAAAGAGAATAAATTTCAAAGGGAAGATTTCATTTGTTATTACTAAGCAAGAGATAGAAATCCTAAGGAAAGGTTTCATAGTTTATTGTAAAATGGAAGGTTATCAATAACAAAAGAGGTATAGAGGAGACGGGAAGGTTTCAAAATCATTGAATAACTGAGCTAAATTTCCCTGATTTGTCTTGGTTTCTATCAGAAATGAATACACACGATAATTTTTGTCAATTTGTTTTAATTTTTAATTTTTGTTTACAAAAAAATGTTTTTTATATAATTTAACACTTTCTTGAAAAATGAGTGTTAAGTGGATATGTCAGCTATTCTGTTTGCTATTCTGAAATATGAATACTCATGTTGAAAGAAACACTGCACAGTCATGTTGTTACATAACACTGATGGATTTTAGTGTTTGTATTGCCTCATATGAACAGACTGTTGCATTTCATACTTCGTTGCTCCACCACGCGCCTTAATCACCGCTTGGCATTGTGAAGGCATTGAAAGAATTAACTTTTTGATGTACTCCTCACTCAGTTCATGAAACCACACACGCACAAGGATTTCCAATAGCTCCCGTTTATTCCGTTTTTTGTGATAGTATTTTCCATAACTTTCCAAAAGTTCTCAATAGGACTGAGATCAGGGCTGTTTCCAGGTCTCTCAAATACTCGAACCCCAATTAGTGTAAGGAAAGATTTTACCTGAAATGTAGAAGTACGTGATAATCAACCAAGAAAGTAATCTGCTTCGTGCTTGGTACAAACATTAGTCATAGGACTCACCTTCAAAGCTCAATGGCAAGGAGTGGAGTCATCCTGAAAAATGCAATTGGAAACATCTCCAAACTGGTCTCTAATGGTTGGCATAAGCTTCCTTTCAAGGATGCTTATGTAGGCATCTGCGTTGACAGTGCCACTGATGAAGTCCAGGCGACCTACTCCGTGACTGGAAATGCACCCCACACCATCTGTCCATGTGAGTGTTTGACTGTAGGTGTTACGCACACCTTTTCTTCGACGCACGAACACTTTTCCATTTGAGCCATGCAGATTAAATTTGGACTCGTCTGAGAAGAGTACTTTGTTCCACATCTCTGGTGTCCATGTCACATGTGCCTTTGCCCATTGTAGTCGCTGTTGTAGCATTATCTTGGTCAATAAAGGCTTCCTTATAGGACGACGGGTTTAGAGTCCAGCCTCTATTAGTTTATTTCTTACAGTTCTAATGGTTACTGAGATGTCGCACATTTCTTCCCAGTCTCGCTTTAGTTCAGTTGATGACAGGCGACGATTATTGAGCGAAAGCCTTCAATACCCCGTCCTGTTTGGCAGTAGACGCCCTTTTCTGACCTCTTCCTTCCTCACGATCAATATTTCCTTTTTACCTGTATTTTTTTCAGCAACCTCGCAATCGTAGACTGATTAAATCCTGTCTTAGAGGCTATCTCTCTGGTGCTGAGACCAACAGACGAATAATGAAGTATAGCAGCTTTCTTTACTGGCGTTAATTCAATTGACCTGCCCATCTTCTCACTGCAAAGTCTCAACCAAAAATGGCAGCATAAACACTGGTTTTATTGTAAAACCAAATGACAACAACAAAGAGTTGTGTATTGTTGGGAAACATGTATGAAGAAGTCAGATTATTAAGGCAAGTACATGTCAACAAAATTTAGCAACAATGGGACTGGTATAACCTGAAGCAACCTGCTGCAAAAGACAAGAAGACGAAGTAATTCATGGTTATGTAATAAGTATTCCACCACTGTAAATAAGGAAAGCAGCTGTCATTTTTTTTTCTCGAAAGCGAAGGCCTGATTGACCGGCGAAAATTTTGGAAACATGAGCTCACCACCAGCTCGTCGATGTATAAAATCTTCTGGATCGCTAGGCTTATAATACAGCAGTGGTGTATTGCGTGACGTGAGAACGGGAAAGCGATGCGGACACGGCTGCGAAGTTAATATTAGAGTGGGAAGTAGAGCCGTATATCCCTCTTGCAGACAGCGCTGCCTTTCCCAGTAACGGAAACAGCGGAAGACAAAAAGACAATACGGCGGGACTGGCCAACAAACAACTTCTCCATCTCCCTCTTTCTCTGTCTTCCCTTCACGGAGCGTTCCGCCGCTTCCCACGCATTATTGTCCGCTTCCCGGCCATTCTCTACTCTTCCAGACACGGTGCGCGGTAGCGACGCGGAATGTCCGACAATATTCTCCGCCCCCCTTCTCCGCACGAGCTCGTCCTTCGCAGCGCGCTGCCGCACTTCGCTTTTAGTGCGAAACGGAATCAATTGACCATTCTCGCCACAGTGGGTTCCGTTTAGGTGGATCTGCAGAGATCGCCGTGGGGTCGTTATTATCTCATTCACTGCTGCAATGGATGTGGCGTAGTTGAATCGTACGAAATCGCCCAGCAAATTAGCATCGGCCATAAGCCGTCAGCACACAGACCGTGCTGTCGAACGTCAGCGTTGGACGAGCCGAGTTCAGTGTGCTGCTGAACGATCAGAAACGATGCGACTTGCTATCAGGGCAGGCTCCAGCTGTAGTTCTCGTTGTGTTTGCCTTGCAAATCACGGTTTGCGAAACGGACGCACGTAAATTTCGAACATTAGCTCTATTAACGCGCTCGTTTCCTCTATTGCCCTAATGCTACCCACATTATTCTGTCTGTAGCGTGCCTAAATAAAAACATCAATATCCGTAGACATATTATGCAGCAAAAAGGAAAGTACCATGTCCTGTCAAGGACACCGGCTTATAAAAATTCCATTACAAATAGTGTGATAAAAATTTACAGTAGTTCTCCACATAAGATAAAAATTATTTCATCATACTCCCTCCTAAGGGAAATCCTAAGGTCATTCTCACTTGATCACCGTTGCTTTTTAGTAGCAGTATCTTTACGGCATGTGAGATACGAAACTTAAAACAAGGAAGTGCAAAATATATTACGAGGGGCACTTGAAAAGTCCATGCAAAGTCCGAGAGATGGCACCACCGTATCTTGGTCATGTTTAGTTCGTAGCATCTTTGGAAAGAACGCACACCACGTATCACCCATATTGGTCTATTTCTTTGTGTTTGACATTCGTGTGAATCAAGGAAGTTGAGTGTCAAAAAATGGACGAAGAAGAATTTCGTGTGGTGTTTAAACATTACCTTATGAAAGGCAAAACGCCTCAGGAGACTAAACAGAAGCTTGATAAACATTGCCGTCGACTGTGCACCTTCGATTAGAACAGTTTATAAGTGGTTTCAAAATTTTCGGAGTGGCCATATGGGCACAAGTGATGCTGAACGTTCTGGACGCCTTGTGGAGGTTACGACTCCAGAAATCATTGATAAAATCCATGACGAGGTGATGGATGACAGAAGAGCTAAGGTGCGTGAGATTGCCAGTGCTGTGCGCATCTCGAATGAATGGGTACATAATATTTTGCATAAACATTTGGACATGAGAAAGCTATCTGCAAGATGGGTTCCGCGATTGCTCACACTTGGCCAAAAACGGAATCGCGTGAAGCGTTGCAAGGATAATTTGCAGCTGTTCAGGAAGAATCCGCAGGACTTTAAGTGTCGTTTCGGCACTTTGAATGAAACATGGATATATTACTATACTCCTGACACCAAACAACAATCTGAACAATGGGTTACCAAGGGAGAATCTGCACCAAAAAAGGCGAAGACCATTCCTTCGGCAGGAAAGGTTATGGCGACTGTCTTTTGGGATTCGCAAGGGATAATCCTCATCGACTATCTGGAAAAGGGTAAAACTGTTACAGGTGCAAATTATTCATCGTTATTGGACCGTCTGAAAACCGAGCTGCAAGAATAACACTGGCGATTGGACCGCAAAAAAGTCCTTTTCCATCATGACAATGCACCAGCACACACCTCAGCAGTTGGGGTCGCAAAATTAATGGAAACATGATTCCAACACGTTTCACATCCCCCTTATTTTCCAGTCTTGGCTCCCTCGGACTACTATTTGTTCGCCAATTTGAAGAAATGGCTGGCGGGGGTCAAGCGAAGAGGTGATTGCATCAACTGACAGCTATTTTGCAGACTTTGACAATTCCTATTATTCAGAAAGGATCAACAAATTAGAGCAGCGTTGGACGAAGTGTATACGTCTCAAAGGAGACTATATCGAAAAATAAAAAAGGTTTACCCCAAACACGTAAGTAGTTTTAATTTTTCCACGGACTTTTCAAACGCTCCTCGTTCTGCAAGCTGTGCAGGCTGTCTTGTAGATCAAGTCAGTCGGGCAAACTCACTCCTCAGAAAGGGCGCGCTTATATTTGCATGACATTGAATTTGGGGAAGAAATCTCTGAGAGCTAACGTCTAGAGCACATCACTGAATGGTAGCGAAACATTCACTGTGGGAGAAGTGGAACAAAGGAGAATCGTAGCATTTGAGATATGATGCAACCGACGAATGTTGAAAATTAGGTGGGCTGATAAGGTAAGGAATCAGGAGGTTTTCAGCAGAAACTGAGAGGAAAGGATTATGTCGAAATCATTGAGAAGGAGAAGGGACATCCGTTACGACATCAAGGAATGACTTCTGTGGTACTAGATGGAGCTGTGGAGCGCAAAAAGTGTAGAGGAAGGCAGGGACTGGAGTACACCCAGCAAATAATCGAGGACGCAAGTTGTAAACGATAAGTTGAGATGAAGGGGTTGCCACAGGAGAGGAATTCATTCAGAAGACTAACAACCCCCCCCCCCCACCCTCCGTAAAAAGAAAAAAGAATATGATAGCATATACTTTTATTAAAGTAATAAGACAGAATCACATCCTATTAGATAGCGCGAAGTATAGTAAAAAAATTGGATACGATGAGACAGGGGCTAGCATCACGTCAGTCGGTATCTTATAATTATACAACTCTACTGATTGTACTATCTTGACCATCTGACCATGTGACCAAATTTGCGTCTTTCCGTCTCCTGAAAGCCTTAATCCTAGATTTGTTAATAAGGGAAAGCTTTAAAGGTAGAAATGTTATTAACTGACTATACAAGTACAGCTATCACACCAAACAGACAAGAATTAACTGGTGAAATTGTAAACGATGTTTTTCAGATAACCATTAAGTGGTTCTCTGCAACCATGGGCTCTCATTAAACTTTGACAGTACATACAGTTCCACACAGTAAATGGAATGACACCGTTAATAAATATAGGCTTCGATCAGAAATCGGTAGCTAAGGTAGAATATTCAAAAATTTCTAGGTGTATGCATCGATGAGGGGTTGAACTGGGAAAAACACACTGAAGGTCTGCTGAAATGTTTGAGTTCGGCTACTTACGCTATTAGGGTCATTGCAAATTTTGGCGATATACATCTCAGTAAATTAGCTTACCACGCCCATTTTCATTCTCTGCTTTCGTATGGCATTATATTCTGGGGTAACTGATCAATGAGTAAAAGAGTGTTCATTGCACAAAAGCGTGTAATCAGAATAATTGCTGGAGATAATTCAAGATCATCCTGCAGACACTTATTTAAAGAGCTAGAGATCTTCACTATAACCTCACAATACATATATTGACTTATGAAGTTTGGTATTAACAACCCGAACGAATTCAAAAGTAATAGCAGTGTACGTGGCTACAACACTAGGAGAAAGGATGATCTTCACTACTCGATGTTAAATCTAACTTTGGCTCGGAAGGGGGGAAATTATGTTGCCACAAAAGTCTTTGGTCACTTACCTAATAGCATCAAAAGTCTGACACAAAGCCATATAGCATTTAAAAGTAAATTAAAAGAATTTCTTAATGGCAACTCCTTACGTTAGATGAATTTTTGGATATAGTAAGTGGGTAATTTCCACAACACACACCAAAGAAAAAAAAATTAAAAATATTAAGTGTCAAGTAATATTCTGTGTAATTTAATATCTTGTATAGACAGTTTTTATTAACGTGACACGTACCACATTATTACGAAGTGTCGTATTCATGATCTATGTAACAAGTACTAATCTAATCTAATCTAATCTCTAATCTTAATAATAACCAACTGCACCAAGAACATTGCGTTTCTTATGGATTCTCCGTGTGTTGTGTCACAGTACATAAGTTACAATAATACTTTAACCACCAACATGAGGTTTCTCGTCATTTTATAACAAAAAAAAATCATGCGATTAACAACGAATTCTCGAGAAATCCTTATTTTGTAGAGGTTTAGAAATGGTGTAAATACATACAGAGAGTTCCCGTAAGAGCGTGCAAAAATTTAACAGGGTGTAGAGGATGCTGGAATGAACACTTTGAGGTAGGGAACCTACGGTTGGTGAGGGCAGCTCAAGGAGATAATAGTGTATACGAGTGGTCCTCATGTTGCCAGCTCCTTTGTTTCTTCTTCCCAATGAACCGGTTTCCGGCATTCGTCGATCGAGAGAAATTAACACGCGTCGTAACGAATAATGCATGTTAGGAAATCGTTCCCTGTACAGCCTTTCAGCAGCGAGAGCATTCCAACATACTTCAGTATACACAAGGCGCATTTCAGTGAGTTCTGTGAAACTGTGCCGGTACCGCTCTATCGTACTGCACTGTACGTCTCTGAATAGCACTGAGTAATGAATGGGTCTCTCCTTGATTCATAGCACGTTCTGTCATGGGACACTAAATACGGTGCAACATAGCCACCTTATGAACAAGTAAAGTAAACAAAACCTGCATCGTGACTTCCTAGAATAACGCTCGCCCTCCTTGTTTCCTTGCGGGAAATAAAGAATGTACATTTAAATGAACAGCGCAGAACGTGTAAACTTGTATGCTTGTGAATAAGCTGGAAAACAGTAATGGTAGACAAAGCGCTAGACAAGTTTACTTCCACATCTCCTTCAGATTGTTTCTCCGACCCCAGATTCCCTGCCTCAAATTGTTCAGAGGAGCATTCTCTATGTCCTTTTACATTGAAACCTTCCCGTCTAATATTTGATGAACGTTTGCTTGCTGACTGAACGCTGCGTCTCTTAAAATCTTTTAACTGCTGCTCTGTCAAGACTACCTGCTGATTATTACGACGAAACATAAAATGTGTTGTCGCCGTGGCCCTCAGTCGTTACCTGAAATTATTAAGACTGATTCTTACCTTTAATTATTTATACTGGATCGCCATCTGACTGCTACAGCAAACTGTGGAATGAATATACTTACTTCTCTTTAACATAATTATAAGCCGCTGGTGGAGTTTCATAATACTTTGTGACTGGAATTCTTTAAGTTGAAGTTAATTTAGATTTGATAAAAGCTGAAGCTCAGTTTAGACTTTTCTTTTAAGATAACAATAAATTCCGTAAAGCATTTACGTGAATGATTTTGGGATAGAAAATTCTTAATGCATTTAATCTGGTAGAAGTTAACTATATTCTGAGAACGATCTCGACAAACAATTACAAGGGGTATAGTTCTTTACAAAAATTCTTAAAAAGTAGCGTTGCGCTACATACCTAATTTTCCATCAAAATTACATAACTATATTCTGAGAACGATCTTGACAAACAATTACAAGGGGCATAGTTCTTTACAAAAATTCTTAAAAACTAGCATTGCGCTACATATAGCGAGTGGCTGGCGAGCACACCGCTTCTTTCAAAGTGTTAATTCATACCTCGCTTACAGCGACCTCCTCTCATGTCTCGCTAGCTACGACTGCCTCGTCTCACATCTTACTCGCAACTGCTCGCTTCCAACGCTCAATGCTACAAAAGTGCGGTCTCGCCGCCAACAATGGTTTTTGGTGCAGACAATCCCTGCTACCATTACAGATGTATTACTGCGCGCTGTTTCCCGCTCTTTCTCAAAATGTATCTATGCGCGGTTTCCCGCTCTTTCTCAATAATACACAATGCAATTTAATTAACAAAACAATTTAAATAAGAAACAGTTCAGATAATTACATGCTAAAACAGTTTAAATACGCCTATTACATAATTACATATGCCGCTACTCGGCTTTCTTAAAATTTTACTACGTTGTTGAGTCATATGGACTCAACATAAGTATAAAATTTGATTATAGAAAATAGTTTGAACAAAGTGTATACACAAATGCTGTCATACGAAATGATTTGTCTATCTCTAATAAAGAGAATATGTAAATAGAAAGGGTTTTAGTAGGAATTGTACATCAAGTAAAATTTGGTTCCCTTAAATTTAACAACAAGAATAAGAGTAAATGTGAAAATCAATATACAGATCATATGAAGCAATTGAAAGTTTACATTATGAAACATTTAATTCAAATTGGCATCTCTTAGTACCACAATTAAGGAAGGTACAAAAGGAATTGGATAGCATGGTCAAAGCACTGGCAACTGTCTGTGAATGCACTCAAAAGTCTGTTCCTTTCCCTCACATAGCACAACACCAGGTTTCGCCATGTGGTTCCATCATCGCCTTGCTCCATAGTTTTAGTGTACCCAAACACTAAGTACGTCGTCGAATAGCCTGAGTTGCCGCAGCCACATCAGGATTAAGTTCCATCTCCAATGGTCCATTAAGGTTGGTGGTGTGCATCTTGGTATGCAAACACCTATTGTCGTACATCATACTGTGGTGTGTATCTAGGTATGCAGGCACCAATTGACATACATCGGGCTGTGGTGTGCATCTAGGTATGCAAACACCTCGTCGAGAACATCATTGGTTGAAGTCACGTGTTTCACAATTCACTGATTCTGTGCTCAATAACCATGGGGATGCACAGGAATTAAGGTACGGGTAAAATTGTTTTGGCAATGGGTTCACGGACATTGTTGGTACCATAATTTGACTACCAAATAATTTTCCCTATGACAAAATATGTTGTGTCGTAATTTGTAACAATATGTAGTTTTAATTTAAGAATTCTTCCAGAAAATTATTCCCATATATAAAAGACATAAAAGTTCCTACTTATTCAGTATTTGATAGTATACAGATTTGTTATAGACAAGTACATTATTACTTATTCTGTATTTACATATCTTAGTTTCTTACATCATTAATTATAAATTTTGTTGACAATGCATTTCTTGACTTACTGTCCTAAAATTTTATCTTCCATTCAGGGGTGTAGTCGTCAGTTATGAGTCGTCAAATGTCAGGTCATAATATACAATAAAATTACTGTCATAAAATTATTTAAAGTATTCTTTTGCAGCTGAAAATTAAGGTAAACATTATTCTGGTTAGACATTGTAATGTGTGGTCCCCATCCATAGTGTTGCAATGTGTCACATGCTAGCAAAATTATTTCTTAACATTATACATTTCTTATATACTAACATAACATACACATTCTTCTTCTGCATCTGTGTCAACTCTCTGCATAACCTGTTATAAACATTCAGCATTAATTAACGTCAGCGCACGGCATGACTTATTATAAAACATTCAGTATTAATTATCGTCAGTGCACGGCATGACTTCAATAAACATCTTCTGGTACTTCTCGTCCGCTCCTGGCATGACCTATAAAACACTTTATCATAATATTAACTGCTGCAAAATCACGTCAGCTCCCGGCATGACCTATAAAATTTCTGTAATGACAATTAGCGTCAGCTATCTGCGTGACCTAAAGATTCACATCCTTATTCTAACTAAAACTACGTTTCATTTTGATGACGTGTGACAACAATGCTGCATTCTGGAATAAAGAGTACATGTTAATGTTACCACTAAAATAATTGATTAATGAACGATCTATATTATCAGTTTAGCTATTGCAAAAATCGACATTTTCTTAAGTAATTATGTCACGTTATAAAAAAAATTTCTTTCATTTATGAGCTCTCAGTGCACAAATTCATACGTCGTGTCGTTGTCTGCATGTTCTCTTTAAGTTAGGAAATGTTTCTCGTGTTTTTATTTGTCTTGGCTGGCGTAGCATCATTAAATACTGCTGTGTTCTTTAAGGTACGGTGAAATATTAGCGGCCCGCTGCGTGTCGCGGCTTTGTTTGTTACTGAAGCGCGCTGAAACTACCATTGTTGCATACTTACGTGTCACGCCGTCCTTTCGTCAGCTGAAATGCAAAAATTTAAGTCAAGAAATGTTTCACGTTGGATACATGATGATTCCCTAATGATTTCTTCTTACGTAGCGTTTCCACATGCACTACATTAGCGTGTGGAATATTACGAACTCTGTAAGGGCCTGCATACAGAAGTTCGAATTTACGGCATCTGTGCTTACCTTTGTTGGAAAGAAAATGAGTGCGAATCAGTACTTTGTCGCCAATCTCGTACTTCTGTAGTCGACTTACCTGCTTCTGTTGTTTCTTCCGCCGATCTGCAGCTCTTTTAGTGTTTGCTAATGCTGTGTCTATTATTTCACAATGTCGAAGCCTACGCGTCTTAGGACAAGTAATTAGTTCGGTAATTTTGTTCGGTGGGTCTTTATTTGTCAGTATTACGGTTGGTGATAGCATCGTAGATTCATTGGGTATTGCATTTATCACTTCTTGAAACTGTAAAATATATTTATCCCATGTTGTATGTCTTTTATGACAATAAATTCTGCATAACTTCCCGATCTCTTTCATTATTCTTTCTGATGGGTTGGAAGAACTGTGATATCTTGATATGTAAATAGGTGTTATGTTCTTACTTTCTAACATTTTCTTCCATACGTCTGACCTAAACTGCGGACCGTTATCCGAAATAACCTTCTGTACACGTCCTACTACTGATAGAAAATCTCTTACAAACGCTCTTGATACTGTTCTTGCTGTTGCTTTCCTTAGTGGAGAAAATGTTACAAATTTGGATGTTAGTTCTACAGCTACAAAAATATAACTATAACCATTATTTGTTCTGGGGATTGGACCGAAAAGATCCACTGCTGCCATGTGTCTTAACTTAACCGGTATGATGGGATACAATGGTGGAATGTGTGACACTGTTGATGATTTAGCTTTTTGACATATCTTGCATGATGCTATTACTTTTCTTATGTGTTTTTTCATGTTATTAAAGTGGCAATTTTGTCGCAGAATCAGAAAGCATTTCCTCGCTCCGTAGTGTCCATAACTTAGATGTGTATACCATATCAGTTTATTTACGATCCCTTCCGTAAAGCATAAAAGCCAATTATTACCGTCTCGGTATGATCGAATAAAGAGTATATTTTGATGTACAGTGTAATGAAGTCTGACTTTAGCGTTACTTCTGTCTTTCCAAAGCGTTACAATCTCTTTCAGTGTTTCATCTTTCTGCTGTTCTCTCTCTATATCCTGTAATGCTGCTGATATAAAGTTTTCGAAAGCTACTTGTTTAATATACATAATACTATGGTTGTTGTAGCAAAAGGTATTTTCTTTCTCCATGCGTTTATTGTGAATGGACATCGACAATGCGACGGCAACAGTATTCTGCGTGCCTGGAATGTGTATAATGGTAAAATCAAACTCTTGTAAGTATAATTTCCAGCGGCTTAATCTATCGTGCGTAAGTTTTGCTGACAATAAAAACTGGATTGCTTGGTGATCGGTATATATTGTTGTATGTCGGCCATATAGAAAATGACGGAATCGCTTAAAAGCGTAAATTACACATAGTGTCTCTAATTCTGTTACAGAATAATTGCGCTCTGCTGGAGAAAGTATCCTGCTTGCAAAAGCAATGTGTTTCACGACTGTCTTATCTTCTTCCTTTATTTCTTGGAAAATATGTACTCCTAGTGCTGTGGTTGAACTATCTGTTGCAACGGAAAAGTTTTGTGTTGGGTCAGGGTGTGATAACAAAGGTGCTTTTAATAATGCTTCTTTCAAGTTCTCGAATTCAGCTTCAACGTCTTCATTCCATGACCAAAGTGTGTTTTTACTTGTAAGCTGGTATAGCAAGGGCGTGTCTAATGCTTTGTAGTGGATAAATTTTCTAAAATAATTGATAAGACCTAAAAAGCTCCGAAGTTCCTTTTTGTTTGTTGGCACGTCGATGTCTTTCAGTGCTTGCAATTTGTCAGGGTCTGGTGCGATACCTGTTTGTGAGATAATGTGCCCTAGAAATTTTATTGACGCTTTACCAAATTCAGATTTACGCAAGTTTATAGTTACACCATTCTGCTCGAATGTATTCAGTAATTGTTGAAGAGTATGATTGTGTTGTTCCCAGTTTTCTGCTGCAATTAAAATGTCATCGACATATGTAGTAATTTTGTTTTTCAGATCTTGTGGTAGAATAGTATTCATGCCTCGTATAAAGGCGGCAGACGAAATCGTTAGTCCAAACGGAAGTTTACAAAATTGATAGCATTCCCCAAAGCAAAGGAATGCCGTATATTTTCGGCAATTTGGGTGTAGTTGGATTTGCCAAAACCCTGTTTTGAGGTCGAGTGTAGTATAAATGGAGGTGCCATGAAATTTTTGCAGTAACTCTTCTAACGTCTGTGGTCGGTCGGTTTCTGTAATGATTATTTTATTAACTTGACGTGAATCTAAAACTAAACGTAGTGATCCATCCTTCTTTTCAACAATGTGTAGTGGATTTATATATTGGCTGGCTGCTGGTTCTATTATTCCTTGATCGATCATTGCTCGTAATTCTTTCTTAACTGCTTCTGTGTGTATGTGTGGGATTGGATAATGCTTTGCTTTGAAAGTCTCGTGTGGTTTCACCTGAAATTCGTACATAAATCCTGTCATTGTTCCTGGAACATTGGCAAAAACTGCTTTGTGTTGTACCAGAATATTTTCAAGTTCTGTGCGTTCTGCGTCGCATTTTGCTACACTATTGTCTACCTTGCGTGTAATTGTCTCGAACATATTGTACTCCTGTTCCTCTACCAAGTCATTATTAAGTGTGTTCGTGTACAGTGCGATATAACAATCGTTATCTTGAGAATCAGTAATAATCTCGATCCTGTGTATATTTTGTTCTTCGGAGGATACTGTGTTTTGAAATCTTACGATCACTTCCCTGTTTTCCTTTTGTAGTGTGAGGTATGACGATTTGAAGTCAATCTTCGCATCGTACTGAACAAGAAAATTTATTCCTAATATCATGTCTGTTGTTAAATTCGGAACTATCCAACAATCACTGTGGAACGTTTCCCCTGCAAAAACAAATGTTAATTGTGTCTGTCTTTTAACTTCAATGCCTTTTCCTGCAAAAGCTCCCTTGACCTTCGTTCTGTTTAAAGGAAATACTGGGTAATCATTATTGCTATTGCATCTGTTAAATGTGTCTTCGTTAATTACGCACATAGGTGAACCTGAATCAATTATCGCTAAAATATTGTGCGACTGTAAATTTATCTCTATTACTGGGTGATATATTGTTTTCTGTAGGATTGGTTTTTCCTGTAACAATGTGTCTCTCACGTCGTCAAATGTAATGGCATTTTCGGTCGTTATGTTTTCTCTGTGTGATTTCATAGTATCGACATTAAGAGATTCATTGCAGGTTTTCTCTAGTCATAATTCTTCCGATATGTGATTTTCAGCTTGGGAGTTTGGTATGTGTTCTATCAACTGTACAGTTCTGCCGTTTTGATTATTAGCAGTGTCTGGTGGATGAAATCTGGTGTCTGGTACATTCATACGGTAACGCAGCTGTTGGGCCCTGTTGTAGTTTCCGTTAAAATTGTCATTGTGGAACGTCCTCGGCGGTCTGTGTTCGTTTTCTTTTCTCCTGTCGTTATAACTGTGACTGTACGGCAGCCCACCTGCACCCCGTAGAAACGTTTGTTTTTGTTCATTTTGCGGTCGACCCGCGTAATGGCCTTCCCCGGTCGCATTATCTGAGCGATGATTCATATGGAAATTTGACCTATTCGGTTGCGTGTTAAGTCTCGGATTCTGTTGCTGTCCTGAATATAAATTTACCGTGTCAGTATAATGTTTTTCATTACTCCTGTTTTCGTTGTCATTTTCGCTGCGAAAGCGTTTACTCGGATTGTTATTACCAAATCGTGTTTGTTCAAAAGTAGCTGAGTTTGTTTGTTTTCCGTTCTGTCGTGAAAAATTTTTGTTAACAAATGCGTAGTCTGCCTGGTGTGCTTCTAATAGTTGTAAGATGTCTCTAAAAGCGGATACATTGTCCTTTTGTTGCCCTGTCAGTAATGACACTTTCAAAGCTCTGGGCAGTTTTGAAATGCAAAGCTGTATTAATGCCGATTGACTGTATGGCTCGTTGAGGTACTGGTTCTGTTCCACCATGTACTCGAAAAATTGTGTGATTGTTGGAAAGGTAGAATTTTCAAAGTTTGGCAAACTAAGTAGCCGATCTTTGATGCTGTTTTGTGTAGTGTCAGACCAACATGCTGATAAAAATGCTTCCTCAAATGCTTCTACGGAAAAACATTGTCTAGCAATTGGTCGCATTCGTCATGCTGGTTCTCCTTCAAGAAAACTGACAATAAATTCTAACTTATGTTGTACTGGCCATGATGGTGGAAGTGCTCCCCTGAACTGTTGGATAAAATCCAACGGATGTATTTGCGCCCTGTCGTTTTTAAATGTTTTAAACTTTCTAACTGAAAGAAAATGTTTGTGATCAAAACTGTCATGTCTGTGTGTGTAAGTGTTGTCGTATTGTCTTGAATATGGATTCGGGTGTCTTTCTTCCTGGGTAAAATCTCTTACTCTCTGAAGTCTACCAACATTATATGTATTATGGATCTGAGGCATTTCGTAACGGTGTGTGTTCTGTTGAAAATAATTATGTGCGGCGGTTTCTTGTGCGTCCGCTATCTCTTGCTGTATAGAATTTATTTGCTGATGCAATGAATCATTACGCGATTTTAGATCTGTGATAGTTTGTTGTATATTTGTCAATGGCGTGTTATTACTATTAGAGTTCTGTTGCACTGGGACTGGTGCAGTGTCGTCTGATCTCTCGTCATTGTTAGTATCTAAAAGATCTATTCTTGTAGTGAGTTCATTGATCTTTTCTGTCAGTTCGTTTCGTAATTTACGGTTGCTTTTGGTGACTTTCTTAAAATCTGCCTTTAAATTTTCTGTGTCATGGTTAATTTCTATGTGTTCTATTTTGTCAGTTAGTGTCTGAACGTCCTCTGTTAATTTATCTTTAACATTCTGGATTTCAGTGTCTGTAGAAGTTTTCACATCGATTGTCTGTGTTTGGATTTCTGTAAGCCTGTCTTGTATTTGATTATTTGTTTCTTTGACCGTTTCGATTTCTTCCTAGATCGACTGTATGTGATTGTCTACATATGTTTTGCCCTGGGCAAACACTTTCTTTTTGTCGTCCTGACGCTGTTTAGTGATTGTTTGTAGTAATTCTTTTCGTTCTTTATCCTGCGATCGCACCAGTTTACGGTGACGTATCAAACAGTTTTCTGTGTGATTGTTAAAACGTTCATCAACCTGAGCGTTTTGTTTAGCAAAGTTTTCTGTCATTGTTTCCCGTATACTAACTGCAAATGTTGCTTGGTTATCGGATATTTCTTGAATTTTGTCGCGTAATTCTTGTGTTGATTGTGAACATTTTTCAGCGACTGTTTGAATTTCTACTTTGATTTCGTGTTTTAGATTTTGGTACATGTTGTCTAATTTCTGATCTGTGTGTGCGTGTTCTGCCTTAATTTCGTTTTTTAGATCTTGTGACCTTTTTTCTAATTCTTGTGACCCTCTGTTAAAGTTTTGATTCATGTCTTGTCTCATTTGTAGCAAAAATGCCATTATTGGATCCGTTTCGGATTGACTTCTGTGTGTATTTGTATTCGTTGTTAAAGGCTGTAGATCTGTGTTCATTTGAACATCCTCAGATGATTGTGACTGCGTCACGTTTTCCGTAATTTCGGAATTTTGGTCATGAGAACTGTTGGATCTGCTACGCAGGTTGTGTAGCTGTGTACCGTTTGAATCTAAATCAGTGCTTAATGGAGTCTCTCTGTCTGACTGCATTGTAGTGGTTTCGTTACTGAAACTGTTATGTCTACTATGCGGAATTTGTGACTGTGTACCGTCTGTTGCATTTAATGCCAAATTATTTTGCACTACCGTTTCATTGTCTGTGGGCATTTCTGAAGTTACTTGTTCGTTAAACGCTTCCATATTGTTACAGTTATTAAATGTCTGTTCACCTAACGTTTCAGAATCAGGGTTTTCACACGTATTATTACTGCCTATTCCAGAAAAGAATCTCTCGTCAGTATTTTGTACAGTTTTATCAGTTTGAGAACGAGTAATTATTCTGCGGGACATTGTCTATAATCATCATACGCAACAAAAAGTTTTATCAGTTTGAGAACGAGTAATTATTCTGCGGGACATTGTCTATAATCATCACACGCAACAAAATATATCACTGTTCAAAGCGGATTCAACACTGAACAAACACTTTTCCACGCCGAATCAATAAAGCAAACAGAATTGCCGATGACCTGTGAATAAAAGTTATACACTTTAGTATATGCGTTGCTCCACTTAACAGTAACTTATTCACACTATTATCAAAGTCAGTATATTCATATCCACAGTAGATTCACTAAAATGTCGTACTGAATGGATATCGCCAAGTGAAACCTTCCCGTCTAATATTGGATGTACGTTTGCTTGCTGACTGAACGCTGCGTCTCTTAAAATCTTTTAACTGCTGCTCTGTCAAGACTACCTGCTGATTATTACGACGAAACATAAAATGTGTTGTCGCCGTGGCCCTCAGTCGTTACCTGAAATTATTAAGACTGATTCTTACCTTTAATTATTTATACTGGATCGCCATCTGACTGCTACAGCAAACTGTGGAATGAATATACTTACTTCTCTTTAACATAATTATAAGCCGCTGGTGGAGTTTCATAATACTTTGTGACTGGAATTCTTTAAGTTGAAGTTAATTTAGATTTGATAAAAGCTGAAGCTCAGTTTAGACTTTTCTTTTAAGATAACAATAAATTCCGTAAAGCATTTACGTGAATGATTTTGGGATAGAAAATTCTTAATGCATTTAATCTGGTAGAAGTTAACTATATTCTGAGAACGATCTCGACAAACAATTACAAGGGGTATAGTTCTTTACAAAAATTCTTAAAAAGTAGCGTTGCGCTATATACCTAATTTTCCATCAAAATTACATAACTATATTCTGAGAACGATCTTGACAAACAATTACAAGGGGCATAGTTCTTTACAAAAATTCTTAAAAACTAGCATTGCGCTACATATAGCGAGTGGCTGGCGAGCACACCGCTTCTTTCAAAGTGTTAATTCATACCTCGCTTACAGCGACCTCCTCTCATGTCTCGCTAGCTACGACTGCCTCGTCTCACATCTTACTCGCAACTGCTCGCTTCCAACGCTCAATGCTACAAAAGTGCGGTCTCGCCGCCAACAATGGTTTTTGGTGCAGACAATCCCTGCTACCATTACAGATGTATTACTGCGCGCTGTTTCCCGCTCTTTCTCAAAATGTATCTATGCGCGGTTTCCCGCTCTTTCTCAATAATACACAATGCAATTTAATTAACAAAACAATTTAAATAAGTAACAGTTCAGATAATTACATGCTAAAACAGTTTAAATACGCCTATTACATAATTACAACATTTTTGCACGCTCTTATGGAAACTGTATAGTGCATACAAGTGGTCCTCATGTTGTCAGCGTCGCACGATTCTGCAGTGAAGAGAGACAGCGTGCATGTGACGTACTGGCTTTCTTCGATCTCAATGGTCATCGTTCAAACGCACGTTCAGTGTATGTGACAAGTTAGATATTGCTCTGCACGTTCGGAAAGGCTACCCAATGTGCTTTTTCCACGCTATGATGGCAGAAACACGCTCAACTAAGAATGCACGGCGCGTGTGCCGACGGCGTACGGAATTTGCACACGCACACAGAACAACAAGTAGGTTCTTCACTACTGTTGGCCATTAAAATATACTCATGCTCATAAATTAAGGATAATTGCAGAATGTGATGCCACACTACGTGGCACTACACAAAACTGGCTCTAATAGCCTAGGCACATAGGGATCACACACGACACAGATCTGTAAGTCCACGGTATTGGTGATAAGTTGAGAAAACCGTTCAGAAGCACATGTGCTACAAAACGCCACTATTTCCTGTGCAAGTAGGCTGTTTAGGTTTTTATGTTGGTAACGTCACGTAGCGCTCTGTATGAAAATCACTGGCTGTGCTGTGTGCAGTCTGTGGCTGGCTGGCATTGTTGGAATATTCGCTATTGTAGTGTTGGGCAGTTGGATGTGAACAGCGCGTAGCGTTGCGCAGTTGGAGGTGAGCCGGCAGTAGTACAGGATGTGGGGAGAGAGATGGCAGAGTTTTGAGAGCGGATGATCTGGACGTGTGTCCATCAGAGACAGTAAATTTGTAAGACTGAATGTCCTAATGACTTTCGAACACTATTAAGGTAAATACATTGTCTGTTCTCTATCAAAATCTTTCATTTGATAACTATGACTATCAGTAGTTAGTGCCTTCAGTAGTCAGAATATTTTATTTAGCTGGCAGTATTAGTGCTCGCTGTATGGCAGTAGTTCGAGTAACGAAGATTTTTGTGAGGTAAGCGATTTATGAAAGGTATAGGTTACTGTTAGTCAGGGCCATTCTTTTCTAGGGATTATTGAAAGTCAGATTGCGTTGCGCTAAAAATATTGTGTGTCAATTTAGTGACGATCAGAATAAGTAAAGAGAGAAATGTCTGAGTACATTCAGATTTGCTCAGCTGTTTGAAAATCAAATAACGTAAGGGGTTTAGCAGCACAATCATTAATACATTTTTCGAAGGGGAGGTTTCACCTGTGCATGCACTCCAAAATCAATATGGGATTTGATCACCATACACACGTACACAGGCCGCACAACGGGTTGGCATACTCTCGATCAGATGGTCGAGCAGCTGCTGGGGTATAGCCTCCCATTCTTGCATCAGTGCCTGTCGGAGCTCCTGAAGTGTCGTAGGGGATTGAAGACGTGCAGCGATACGTCGACCGAGAGCATCCCAGACGTGCTCGATGGGGTTTAGGTATGGAGAACAGGCAGGCCACTCCATTCGCCTGATATTTTGTTCTTCAAAGTACTTCTCCACGATGGCAGCTCGGTGGGGCCGTGCATTATCATCCATCAGGAGGAAGGTGAAACCCACTGCACCCTTGAAAAGGCGGACATACTGGTGCAAAATGACGTCCCGATACACCTGACCTGTTAAAATTTCTCTGTCAAAGACATTCAGGGGTGTACGTGCACCAATCATAATCCCACCCCACAGCATCAAACCACGACCTCCATACAGATCCCTTTCAAGGGCATTAAGGTGTTGGTATCTGGTTCCTGGTTCACGCCAGATGAAAACCTGGCGAGAGTCACTGTTCAGACTATACTCGTCCTTGAACACAACTTGGGACCACTGCTCCAATAACCATGTACTGTGTTCTTGACACCTGGCTTTACGGGCTCTCCTGTGACCAGGGGTCAGTGGAATGCACCTTGCAGGTCTCTGGGCGAATAACCCATGTCTGTCCAGTCGCCTGTAGACTGTGTGTCTGGAGGCAACTGTTCCAGTGGCTGCGGTAAGGTCCCGAGCAAGGCTACCTGCAGTGATCCTTGGCAGTCTGCGGGCACTGATGGTGAGATATCGGTCTTCTTATGGTGTTGTACACTGTGGACGTCCCGTACTGCAGCACCTGGACACGTTTCCTGTCTGCTGGAATCGTTGTCATAATCTTGAGGTCACACTTTGTGGCCAGCCGCGGTGGCCAGTCGGTTCTAGGCGCCCAGTCTGGAACCGCGTGACTGCTATGGTCGCAGGTTCGAATCCTGCTTGGGTTTGTGTGATGTCTTTAGGTTAGTTAGGTTTAAGTAGTTCTAAGTTGTAGGGGACTGGTGACCTCAGAAGATAAGTCCCATAGTGCTCAGAGCCATTTGAACCATTTTTGAACACTTTGTGGTACACCGAGGACCCATGCTACGACCTGCTGTGTTTGACTAGCCTCCTGTCTCACGATTATTCTACCAGTCATAACGTCATCGATATGTGTTCTCTGAGCCATTTTCAACACACTTACTCGCTGCACCGTACTATGACATGCACCAACACACCTCTGCGTTATGTGGACTGCTGCCAGCGCCACCGTGCGACGACTGCAGGTCAAATGCACGGCATGGTCATATCCCGAGGTGACTTAAACCCGCAATCCGCCCACCAGAGTGTTGGTTCACCGTGTTACAGCCTTATCCTTAATTTATGAGCATGAGTGTAGCAATAACAGAAAGGATAAGAAGGAACGGAGTCTTATTTATTGCCATTTTGTCGAACTTTACGTTTTCAGACCGTGACTATGTACAAAATACAAGCTGACTCTTCTGAAGGAGAGAAAAGGAAGCAGCCACAGTTAATCTACGGCTACATGTACACGACCAGTGTGGATTTCAGAATTAAGTGGCTGGCAGAGGGTTCATCGAACCGCCTTCAAGTTGTTTCTCCGCTGTTCCACTCTCGAACAGCGCGCGAGAGAAACGAACACTTAAATCTTTCTGTACTAGCTATGATTTTCCTCATTTCGCTGTGATGATCATTCCTCCCTATGTCGATGGGCACCAGCAAAAGACTTGCACATTCGGAGCAAAATAAATGTTAGTGATATTTCTTGAAAAGGTCCTGTTGCAACTCTCCCCTATGTAGCGATAATATAAAATTCGAGCTGACCTTACTTTTCGATGTCCACTGTCAACCCTATCTTGTAAGGTTCAAATAACGCATAGCAGAGGTCGGACAAGCGTAGTGTAGGCAGTCTCTTTAGTAGACTTTTCCTGTGTTCTAAGTGTTCTGGCAATAAATTGCAGTCCTTGGTTCGCTTTCCTCACAACGTTGTGTATGCGATCATTCGAATTTAATTTCGTTTGTAATTCAGGATGAGATTTTCACTCTGCAGCAGAGTGTGGGCTGATATGAAACTTCCTGGCAGATTAAAACTATGTGCTGGACCGTGACTCGAACTCGGGATCTTTGCCTTCTTCGGGCAAGTGCTCTGGCAGAAGCAAGGCTGTGAGGAGGGGGCGTGAATCGTTCTTGGGTTGCTCAGTTGGTCGAGTCTCGGTCCGGCAAACAGTTTTAATTTGCCAGGAAGTTTCATATCAGCGCACACTCCACTGAAGAGTGAAAATTTCATTCTAGAAACATCCCCCAGGCTGTGGCTAAACCATGTCTTCGCAATATCCTTTCTTTCAGGAGTGCTAGTTCTGCAAGTTTCCCAGGAGAGCTTCTGTAAAGTTTGGAAGGTAGGAGACGAGGTACTGGCAGAAGTAAGCTGTGAGGACGGGGCGTGAGTCGTACTTGGGTAGCTCAGTTGGTAGAGCACTTGCCCGCGAAAGGCAAAGATCCCGAGTTCGAGTCTCGGTCCGGCACACCGTTTTTATGTAATTGTTTTTGCTAGGTATTTAACGGATACCTTTTAGTAATCACGTGGATGACATCAAACTTTTCCTTACTTACAGCCAACCGCCACTTTTCGCACCATATAGATACTTTTTCTAAATCATTTTGTAATAGTTTTCGATCTTCTGATTACTTTGCTAGACGGTAAATCACAGAATCATCTGCGAACAAACTACTAATTTAATAAATACATTACTGGCCATTAAAATTGCTACACCAAGAAGAAATGCAGATAATAAACGGGTATTCATTGGACAAATATATTATACTACAAATGACTTGTGATTACATTTTCACGCATTTTGGGTGCATAGATCATGAGAAATCAGTACCCAGAACAATCACCTCTGGCCGTAATAGCGGCCTTGATACGCCTGGGCATTGAGTCAAACAGAGCTTGTATGGCGTGCACATGTACAGCTGCCCATGCAACTTCAATACGATACCACAGTTCATCAAGAGTAGTGACTGCCGTATTGTGACGAGCCAGTTGCTCGGACACCATTGACCAGACGTTTTCAATTGTTGAGGGATCTAAAGAATCTGCTGGCCAGGGCAGCAGTCGAGCATTTTCTGTATCCAGAAAGGCCCATACAGGACCTGCAATGTGCGATCGTGCACTATCCTTCTGAAATGTAGGGTTTCACAGGGATCGAATGAAAGGTACAGCCACGGGTCGTAACACATCTGAAATGTAACGTCCACTGTTCAAAATGCCACCAATGCGAACAAGAAGTGACCGAGACGTGTAACCAATGGCACCCCATACCATCACGCCGGGTGATACGCCAGTATGGCGATAACGAATACACTCTTCGAATGTGCGTTCACCGCAATGTCTTCAAACACGGATGCAACCATCATGATGCTATAAACAGAACCTAGATTCATCCGAAAAAATGACGTTTTGCCATTCGTGCACCCAGGTTCGTCGTTGAGTACACCACAGTAGGCGCTCCTGTCTGTGATGCGGCGTCAAGGGTAACAGCAGCCATGGTCTCCGAGCTGATAGTCAATGCTGCTGCAAACGTCGTCGAACTGTTCGTGCAGATGGTTGTTGTCTTGCAAACGTCCCGATCTGTTGACTCTGGGATCGAGACGTGGCTGCACGATTCGTTACAACCATGCGGATAAGACGCCTGTCATCTCGAGTGCTACTGATACGAGGCCGTTGGGATCCAGCACGGCGTTCGGTATTACCCTTCCTAACCCACCGATTCCATAGTCTGCTAACAGTCATTGGATCTCGACCAACGCGAGCAGCAATGTCGCGATACTTTAAACCGCAATCGCGATAGGCTGCAATCCGACCTTTATCGAAGTGGGAAAAGTGATGGTACACATTTCTCCTCCTTACACGAGGCATCACAATAATGTTTCACCAGGCAACGCCGGTCAACTGCTGTTTGTATTTGAGAAATCGGTTGGTAACTTTCCTCATGTCAGCACGTTGTAGGTGTCGTCACTGGCACCAACCTTGTGTTAATGCTCTGAAAAGCAAATCATTTGCACATCACAGCATCTTCTTCCTGTCGGTTAAATTTCGCGTCTGTAGCACGTCATTTTCGTGGTGTAGCAATTTTAACGACCAGCAGTGTATTTTATATATATATTCAGAAGAGAAGAGGGCCTGTAACACTTCCGTGGAGGCAGATGCCACTTTCGTATCACTCGATTTCTTTCAGTCAGTTACTTCCTGAGAGTAAATCGCTAATCCAGTCATTTCATTGACGCTTGTGAGGAACGATAGCAAAAGATTTCTGGGAAGTTAGAAATATGCAGTCAATTGCAGAGCCCCTATCTATAACATCCACTACTTTATGTAAATAAAGACATACTTGTTGCGTTTCACTCGAGCGATATTAACTAAGTACGTCCTAATTGTCAATAAATCGTTTTATTCTACGTAAGTCGAGATACTCGCACATGGAAATGCTCTGAAATCCTACTGTAAATCGACATTAGTCGATGAGTTTCTAATATTTCTTTTCTTGACTACTGGTGTAACCTATGCACCGTTATAGTCTTTTGATACAGTGTTTTCGTCAAGTGGTTGTGTATGATTTCTAAGTATGCAGCCATTGATTCAGCATACTCTGAACGGAACGTTTTTTGTATACACTATGGACTGGAGGGCTTGCCTTTATTAAGTGATTTAAGCTGTTTCACTACACTAAGGATGTACATTTCTAAGCTATTCGTGTTGGAAGCGGTTCCTTTTTCAAATTCCGGAACATTTAGTTCTCCTTTGGTGAAGGAATTTTGAAAAACTGTATTTTGTAAATCTGCTTTCGTGAAAATGTCGTTGATAACACTACCATTGCTGTCGTTCAGCGAAGTTACTAGTTGTGTCTTGCAGCTGGTGTACTTAACATGTGAACAGAATTTCTTTGGATTTTCTGCCGGATTTAGAGATGTGTGGAAACTATTAAGGGCCTCTTGCATTGACGTTCACTCTAAATTTCGAGCTTTAGTAAAACATCGTCAATCCTGGACATTTTGCATGCTTTGTTCGTTTCTTTCACGCCTTATTTGGCGTGCCTTCAAAAATGGTTCAAATGGCTCTGAGCACTTTGGGACTTAACATCTGAGGTCATCAGTCCCCTAGAACTTAGAACAACTTAAACCTAACTAACCTAAGGACATCACACACATCCATGCCCGAGGCAGGATTCGAACCTGCGACCGTAGCAGTCGCGCGGTTCCGGACTGGAACACCTAGAACCGCTCAGCCAACAGGACCGGCTGGTGTGGCTTCTCTTATTAGTTTGTTATACACTATATTTATCAGCTGCCGTCGGTATTATTCATTTGAATTGAAGCCACAATTGCTCTTTGCTTACATAGTCAAATTGGAAGGTTTGGAGACTGTCCCGTAGGAAAGCCGTCTAATAGGCGCTGCTCATGGATGGTTGTTTATGTATTTGGGTGGATTTAGTGACATCTCTGAACAGTCCTAGGGACTGTGTCTGTAATACAATATTCACAGTCAACGTCTATCTTCTGGAGTTATGAGAACTGGGGTGATGCAAAACATTTTTTATGTGTGTATATTTGGATGTGTAATATAGTCTAAGTATCCTGTTGATTGATAATAGTCTGTTTCCACTTATTTCGGGTCAAAAGGTCTCGGTAGATCCTCGCCTGAAACGGTGTGTGTTTATGTAGGTTTGTTGTGTTTGTGTGTACTGATATATTACTTGAAGAGTTCCTTGCCTGGAAGCTACATGATATTCAGTAGTTGTTTGTTTGTCTAATTGTTGGTAGTTGTCATTTATTTTGTGTGGTTCGTTAGATACATACACTTCTGGTGTTGTACAGATTATATAGTGATTGAGCATTTGACACATGCAATACATAGAGTTTTAGCTTTAGATGAAGAATAAACTTATGGTTGTAAATTTATTAGTAGAAATACAGTAGAATGTAGTTCATTGCTGCTTGAGTGCACTGTTCCTTAACAAATCTAATACTTCACATTTTTGGTTTTATGCGTGTGTAGAGTGCCCACATTATATGTATGAAATTTAGCCCAAATCAACTTCCCACTCCATAAAAAGGTCTACATATTGCCAAAACTGTTTACCCACAAACTGATATCGAAAGCTAACCTTTGACTAAAGACAACCTAATTTGAATTGAGTTGTAACTGGTCTGAATACAACTTGTCTTTGTATTAAATGCATAAGTGAAATAAAAACAGTTATCTGGCCCTAATAAAATTTCAACTTACCTCGCGTCTAGATAACATTGTTGCAGATATGTCAAAAGCACAACAGGAAACAGCAAGTAGGCAGCGACTAAACCAGATTTCTATTTTTAAATAAAATTTAGCAACAGTATTCAGACTGTCACATACCACATGGTGCAATTTGGTAACACGTGATGATAAATCTTCTTTAAACAGTGGGATTGCGAGAGTAACTATTCATATTAAATGGTATTCCAAGATTTTAGAATGAAGTAGTATTCAAAAAGACAAAGTAAAATTGCGCGTGATCTTGACACATAACTTTGGTCTGAATAATACTTTACATAAGGAAATCAACAATGATTTAAATAGGGCATAATGTTAACGGGGAATTTGTATAAAAACCAAACAACTAAATCAGTTGATATCTTAATGCATGACTCACAGAAGTGCGGTGGTCTTTCTCTCTCAACTCAGAGCACGTTAACTAGCTGACAATAATCACTCCAACAAACTAATAGAGCAGTGCTGCAGTTTTTTCTCACACTTCATCTCTTCAAAAAAATAATAACATTATTCAAAATTTATATTCTTCTCGCTTTCCTATAATACATCATGTTACAATAAATCGTTTTTCATCTAACACATACAGTCACAAGTTACACAGCACTAATAAATATGTCAATCACCTACCACATTTGAACTAAGAGTGTAACAGCCTGGGCAGAGTCAAAGACTGTGCCACTACAAGACTAACAATTAGTTAACAGTAAAATAATTTGCTCTCTCTCTGATGTGCACATTGATAATTTACAAAAATCAAAATGACATGTCCATCTTAATCACGGTTTATACAGAAAATAAATCTGACGTATAAAATACAGTGATCGTACAATGAAGGCTTTCACGACCGGATTGTTTCAGCTGCGAGGATTCTTCCAGGTTGTATCCCTTTCAGACCCCCACCCAAACTTGAAATGAAAATTTTGAAATAAATGCATTTTTGTAACTAAAAGAATAGAATCGTGGACCACTGCTTAGAAAATTTTATTTTTTAATTTTGATACAAATTTTGAACCCACACGATTGTGTGGGTCGGGATTATCTTACATATTTTTGTCATTTCTTGCAATGATATTCGCGAAAGCAATTACTGTCTTTTGATAAACACAAATAAATATTACACTTCAGACATCTTGTTCTCGTCCTCTTCTTGCAACTTTTTTGCCTGCAGCAACGAGCTGAATGCAAATCATCAACAGTTGGCCAGTGATGATATCCGTCTAGCCGCTTCTCATCACATGGTGTGTTTGCTGGTTTCTACATTTTATTTGGTGGCTCTTCATCAGATTCACTTTCATGTTCCTGTCCTCAAGAAGAAGAAATTAGCGCTTCCCCAATCACTTGTCGGAATCCAATAAGATATAAAGTGTTTTTCTTTTGTACTTTACTGGCTTCGCATTCAACTTTGTATTGTAACCAGGAATTGACGCAAGCCAAATCAAGTAATGAATCAAAACTTTTAAAGTCCACTGTTTTGTCTTCAAGAAACTCCTGTAGGTCTCCATCATTTGATCGCAAAGGTCCACCCCTCCCATACACAGGTTGTACTTCACTACGACTGCAGGACATAGCACTAAGATGTACTTCTTTTCTGGTTTACTCCATCTCTCAACATAGCTTACAGGTTAACATCGTGTACAAGTAGAGGCAAGGGTCACAGCTTTTGAATCTTTCCACTGGACAATGACTTATTTTATCATCGTCCCCGCAGAATTCTTGCATATCTCTTCAGTCTTTTTTCTTCTGCCAGGTGAACTAGTTTCACTCTGTTTTTCATTATGGTTCCTGTTCCTTCCAGCCCTAGGAATAATGGCAAAGCTGTAAAATATCTGTCAAAATATAGTCTTGCACCTTGAGGTAATGTTTGAGCAAGCGAAGTATTACAGATGGCCCAAGACCAAGGCCAACATCTGGCAGAGGAGTTGATTTACCTTGATAAAATTCAAAATCAAGTACTAAACCTTTCGTTGTTGCCAAAACAAAGTTTTCAATTCCCAAAGGGCGCGGTTTGTCTGGAACATACTGAGACAATGTGCAGCGTCCAGCAAATGGTATATTTTGCTCATCAATGGAATAATCATTTTCAGAGGGGCGTAGAAGTCTCAAACAAGCACTGCGTACAACTTTAATTGCAGATTGTACTTTCCACAATCTATTAGTTTCTGATTCACTTGGAATGTAGTTAGTGTCCACGACATGCAGTGCTGTTCTGAGAGTGAAGAACCTAGGTATACAATCTGCAATAATTGGCATACGCAATGCCTTCTGCCAGTACATACGTGTACGAAGATATCTAATGCATCCCGTTAGTACATGCATTCCAGAGAGCTTTTTTTATCTCTTGAGGATTTGTATGAAGCAACTTCCCTTTGTTCGAAAAGTAGTAACTGTTAGTGCAGTCAGATGCTAACTGAAAAAAATCTTCTGGGCAGTACTCGCTGAAATAGCTCATTGGAGTTTTAATTTCCTGTCATATCTTACTCTCTGAAGGCGTAAAAATTTTGGAGGTGAATGGTCTTTTTCTCCAAGTGGACAAACGACGATGTGTTTCCACTGGTTTTTTTTTTTCAGAATTCTTTCTACTGTGTTGACTGGGAAAGTTGCCCTGAACTTTTGGAGCAACTGGTAGTATTGTTGCAGAAGCATTGTTACAATTTCCTCCTCGTCAGAAGATTCAGAGCTATCTCCAAGGCTAGTTTTGATTGTTGGAAGAGTCCAAGTTTTATCTAACAATCGGCCATCACTACTAAAGACTTCCACTTCAGAGCCATCTAATATGGCTAGAATTTCCTCGTCAGTAAGCCTTAAAACGAAACAAACAAACGAACTGTGAAAATAATGCGTAAATACAATAGTAAAATGACTTATCTATTCCGTAATCTATTCCGAATCGCAACCACAAACATCGACCGGAAACGACCATATGCCGATAAAATAGTCCCAACACGCACAATTTTGCGTGTGGATGTTACAGTCATTGTAGCTATGAAAGTATTCAAATAATTGTGACGGACATATTTTTATTTACTTCTGTACACCTTTCGAAATCTCAAACACATTTTTCCAAATGTCAATACGCAAGAAATAAAGCACAATAAACATTTACCTCGACAGACAAGCTTCCGACCCGCCATCTTGATGAGCAAAGATTAAGTCACAATATCTCGCGTATGTAACGAGATATCGATATAAATCGAGTTGTATACGAAACAGCGATTCCTGCACACTCGTGTGACTTGAGACTCAATTGCATAGCGGAATAATATGATGTTGCAACGCAAATAAACCGCATCCACACAATTCTGCATATCGGGTCTGAAAGGGATATGGCTGTGGTCCATGGAACTGTTCTATCCCTGACGTTTCGAGCAAGGCTACGTTGGACATCTTCGACGGTACACCTGGTTGTGCCGAGGCTTGCCGACTGAAGAGTCGGACGTCGAAGAGCGGCCTAAATACCGTGGAAGGTGGGTGTGGTCTGGATTTTTCGTGATGGCAGAGATAAACCTGTCGTTGTTGTTGTGGTCTTCAGTCCTGAGACTGGTTTGATGCAGCTCCCATGCTACTCTATGCTGTGCAAGTTTCTTCATCTCACAGTACCTACTGCAACCTACATCCTTCTGAATCTGTTTAGTGTATTCATCTCTTGGTCTCCCTCTACGATTTTACCCTCCACGCTGCCCTCCAATACTAAATTGGTGATCCCTTGATGCCTCAGAACATGTCCTACCAACCGATCCCTTCTTCTGGTCTAGTTGTGTCACAAACTTCTCTTCTCCCCAATCCTATTCAATACTTCCTCATTAGTTATGCGAACTACCCATCTAATCTTCATCATTCTTCTGTAGCACCACATTTCGAAAGCTTCTATTCTCTTCTTGTCCAAATTATTTATCGTCCATGTTTCACTTCCATACATGGATAAACTCCATACAAATACTTTCAGAAATGACTTCCTGACACTTAAATCAATACTCGATGTTAACAAATTTCTCTTGTTCAGAAACGCTTTCCTTGCCATTGCCAGTCTACATTTTATATCCTCTCTACTTCGACCATCATCAGTTATTTTGCTCCCCAAATAGCAAAACTCCTTTACTACTTTAAGTGTCTCATTTCCTAATCTAATTCCCTCAGCATCACCCGACTTAATTCGACTACATTCCATTATCCTCGTTTTGCTTTTGTTGATGTTCATCTTATATCCTCCTTTCAAGACACTGTCCATTCCATTCAACTGCTCTTCGAAGTCCTTTGCTGTCTCTGACAAAATTACAATGTCATCGGTGAACCTTAAAGTTTTTTTTTTCTTCCCCATGGACTTTAATACCTACTCCGAATTTTTCTTTTGTTTCCTTTACTGCTTGCTCAATATACAGATTGAATAACATCGGGGATAGGCTACTACCCTGTCTCACTCCCTTCCCAACCACTGCCTCCCTTTCATGCCCCTCGACTCTTATAACTGCCATCTGGTTTCTGCACAAATTGTAAATAGCCTTTCGCTCCCTGTATTTTACCCCTGCCATCTTTAGAAATTGAAAGAGAGTATTCCAGTCAACATTGTCAAAAGCTTTCTCTAAGTCTACAAATGCTAGAAACGTAGGTTTGCCTTTCCTTAATCTTTCTTCTAAGATAAGTCGTAAGGTCAGTATTGCCTCACGTGTTCCAGTATTTCTACGGAATCCAAACTGATCCTCCCCGAGGTCGGCTTCTACTAGTTTTTCCATTCGTCTGTGAAGAATTCGTGTTAGTATTTGCTGCTGTGGCTTACTAAACTGATGCTTCGGTAATTTTCACATCTTTCAACACCTGCTTTCTTTGGGATTGGAATTATTATATTCTTCTTGAAGTCTGGGGGTATTTCGCCTGTTTCATATATTTTGCTCACCAGATGGTAGAGTTTTGTCAGGACTGGCTCTCCCAAGGCCGTCAGTAGTTCCAATGGAATGTTGTCTACTCCGGGGGCCTTGTTCCGACTCAGGTCTTTCAGTGCTCTGTCAAACTCTTCACGCAATATCGTATCTCCCATTTCATCTTCATCTACATCCTCTTCCATTTCCATAATATTGCCCTCAAGTACATGGCCCTTGTATAGACCCTGTATATACTCCTTCCATCTTTCTGCTTTCCCTTCTTTGCTTAGAACTGAGTTTCCATCTGAGCTCTTGATGTTCATACAAGTGGTTCTCTTTCCTCCAAAGGTCTCTTTAATTTTCCTGTAGGCAGTACCTATCTTACCCCTAGTGAGATAAGCCTCTACATCCTTACATTTGTCCTCTAGCCATCCCTGCTTAGCCATTTTGCATTTCCTGCCGATCTCATTTTTGAGACGTTTGTATTCCTTTTTGCCTGCTTCTTTTACTGCATTTTTATATTTTCTCCTTTCGTCAATGAAATTCAATATTTCTTCTGTTACCCAAGGATTTCTACTAGCCCTCGTCTTTTTAGCTACTTGTTCTTCTGCTGCCTTCACTACTTCATCCCTCAAAGCTACCCTTTCTTCTTCTACTGTATTTCTTTCCCCCATTCCTGTCAATTGTTCCCTTATGCTCTCCCTGAAACTCTGGACAACCTCTGGTTTAGTCAGTTTACCCAGGTCCCATCTCCTTAAATTTCCACCTTTTTGCAGTTTCTTCAGTTTTAATCTACAGGTCATAACCAATAGATTGTGGTCAGAGTCTACATCTGCCCCTGGAAATGTCTTACAATTTAAAACATGGTTCCTAAAGCTCTGTCTTACCAAAGATAAATTTTTTTAACTATCGATCATAGTACGTCACAAATAAAAACTTCTCATCGATTTTGTAGCGCCACATTACATATATCACTGAGTTTCATGGCTTCTTCTCTTCTGTTAAAATTATCCCCCTGTTTGTATATTTGGATGGCTTCTCTCTATAGCCGTGGATAATAGTTTGTTATAGTACATAAAATTTCAGTTTCCGAAAATTTCACTACGTGATGACCCGACTGAAGAGCAAGTTCCGCCATGGCTGACTGGTCTGTTTTCCCCAGTCGCCAAAGATTTTTATATTCCTTCAACCGTGTATTCACACTTCTCTTTGTAGTTCCAATGTAGACCCTATCACATGGGCTCGGAATCTTGTATACACCACTTGCATACAGAGGGGGACGTTTATCCTCAATGGAACGAAGTGCTTGGCCTGTTTTCTTAGTTGGTCTGAAAATCGGTCGAACGTTATGTTTCCTTAAGGGAAGCTGGTAGTAGGTTGTGTTCCAAAAATGAACAGCACAGAGACGGAAGTGATGACACTTTATGCAGGACCTGACCATCATTTTGCAGGACAATGCTCAAGCACGCACAGTGCAATTTGTTACTGATTTGTTTGACTGATGGGGCTGCTAAGCGCTATACCGCCTACTGCATTCCACTGACTTAAGCCCACGTAAGTTCAACTCGATTTCTACACTGAAGGAAACACTTCACGGCATTCGCTTCAGAACTGCTACAAATTCGTCGGGTAATAAACCGCGCCGCTCGTACTGTCAACACAACTGGCACTGCTAAGAGTATCGTACGACTTCCACATCGCTGGCAACGGGTTATACACAATGCTGGTGAGTACTTTGAAGGAGAGTAAAACTTCGAAACATGAATCTATTTTGTACGAGCTATAAATAAATAGTTGCCGCTGTTTGTACCTCTAAATGTAGTTGCATGTGTAGAACTAAAAATTTCAGTAATATTAATATTGGCACTGTTCATGTGTGTGTGTGTGTGTGTGTGTGTGTGTGTGTGTATCTCGTAATCTGACTTGTTCCGCATCATATCGATAAAATAATCTTGAAAATGCACAGAACATGACAGAACTAAGCTAAAACTAAACTAAATTAAAGTTCCAACCATAGCACATATCGCTATTCCATGACTTTTGTCAGCTCAGTGTAGATAAAATGGTTGCTAGAAATGAGCAGTACGAATTGTATGACTGACTCATTAATTCGTTGTTTCATAAAACAGCTGGAAGAATTAAACATCATTTATCTCTAATTTTATTAAAAATAAAAGAAGTCAAAGAAGATAATTTTTTATTCTTTAGCTTAATGGGACACTAATGTTGATGGCGCCATGGAGAGGGGTGGGCATTTAGACTGATATCTGAGGCACTCGGGAGTAATGGTCTCAGAATGGCTGGCAGCCACCGTGCTAGAGTTGCGAGGCGTTACAGCCGTGAACTGCCGAGTTTCAAGGTGAGTGAGTTCTCGGAAATTGCATAAGAGTGCTTCGTGCACACACCTCGGCGATGAGTTCCGAGGTTAGTCGAACCCACCAGCAGGATTGGCGGATGTGTGCGAGCGGTTTTCGAATGTGTTGTTCACAATAGGAAGTTTCCATTTCATTTTGTAATCATTCATTTGGTGAAGCCATGAAGACTCTTATTTTTGTGCAGTTTTACATTTCGCCAAGCTACTCATTGCACAAAAATGTGTAGGCCTACTATGGACTGAATGTGGTTTACACTCTCTAGCCTCCTGGATAAAAGTGTGTAAGCAACCGTAACCAGAAATTCCTCGATTCTTAAAAGAATCGAACTCGCATGCATACAACAGTTTTAAACTTCTAATTATTTTACAGCTGAGTTAATGTGTTAAATATTTGAAGTTGTGCATGTAAGCGAGTATACTCTAGACAATTTGCACTTAGTTTTAAGCAAAAGCGAGTTATGACGCATCTGAAACTTTTGCAATTTTCAGTTTTCCTAATTTGTGGTCAGTGAGGGGTAGATATTCCCACGATTTCAAATTGAAGTCATAGGTTGGCTTATTACCTGAATCCGTCCCAATTCCAGCTCTGTCTGATTATTAATTACAGAGAAATTAACAATTAATCCAAAACATAAAATGCGGTGTTTTATCCCACAAAATGGGGAAAGCCCCATAGTGCGGGGTCTATGCCCCAAGTGAGACAAACCTAGAGAAAAATGGATGACTGCTTAATAAAAACACATGAAATAACTCTTTGTAACATTGTTGTATTGTAGCCAAATTACCCAACACAATACTGAATTGAAATGTCGCGTGAATCTGACAATAATGCTTAAAATATTTATAAATAAACATTACTTTCTTCTTCACGAAAGAAGCCTTATTAAGGTAACACGAAAGAGTACGGTTACTGACGTTAAGTAATTTGGGTGTGTGCGAGCTGTTCTGAATATGCTGTTCACAACAGTAGGCTTTTATTTCACTTTTTAATCATTCATTCGGTGACATCATGAAGACTCTTATTTTGGTACAGCTTTACTTTTGGTGAAGCTGCTCATTGCACAAAAATATGCACTTGGGATTAACTTTGTTACGCCCTCAGATCCTCACTTGCAAGTCCCAGGCTCTTCTTCTTCTTCTTCGAACACTTCTTCGCAAAATAGTACGAAATACCTATATCTGACCTAAAGTTGTGGTATGGCAAGACTGAATCTGATTTTCAAGAAAAACCAACTCGTGTCTGAGATGCTTTCTTGTTTTTTGGCATTTTTGTAATGAAATCTAGCGTACGTCGTTTTGTTTCTATGGTACACTCTTTCTTTCTTTGGCATCCCTTTCCTTCTCAGTAGGAAGCTTTTGTTTTCCCATGCATTATTCTTTCAATCGTTCTTTGTTGGGTGTCGACCTTAGAAGCACAGTGCTTTGCAGTAAAGTTTTCCCTACATCTTCATTCCAGACAGCGGAAATCTATCTTCAGGTTGAGATAATCTCACGCAATGTGTTGAATGTTATCTTTTGCGATGGCTATTATGAAGAATTTTCGTCACGCTGTTGAAACTGAAGAGCTGAGGAATTTTCCCCATTTCGGAATTTTCTGGCAAATGCGTCATTGTGGATTTTGGGAAACAAATAGCACAATTGTTTCCACGCGAAAGTGAAGCTTAAATGCAATAGTGTAGACGAGTAATTCGTTGTTTTTTTCCTTTTAATCGTTCATTGTACAATGTTCAAATAAATGACCAGAAAAGTTGTCTGTAAGTAGTAAAAACGGACGAACCTTATTTTCTCACCTATGGAGCAGCGTGCCGGGACGAAATTTCATGGAACAACAAGACATAGTAAGACAAACGCGGCACATGATCGTCAGATCCTGGAACAATGGTAGTCAATTCAAAAACGCGATGCAGATTTTTACTCCACTCGTGGCTTTAGCTCCACCTAGCCTATCTCCCAAACGCTACGTCGTACAATGATATATCTTGCAGCTACATTCAGTGGTATATGTGGATAGTTACTGCTTAATGCGTCGCGAATAGAGTTGGCAGCAAAGAAGTAATAAACTAAAACGTTATGTGTGACGCTGAAGTTTTATTGCATCAACAACGAAAACGTAGCAAGCGGTAAACTTTTCACCTTTCGTCATTTTGCGGAGGTATCAGTGAGAAAAAGTTTTTTGAAAGTTTGAAATAATATGTTAAGTTTCCCTTGAAGTCGCTAAGTGATGTCATTCTCAAATATTGGATCAGTGTAGTATGGGTGTTTGTGCACGGTGAGTTATGCTCCTCAAGAGGTATACCTAGTTTCTAATTGTTACGTGTGTGCTACTTTCTAAAACGTTTTACATAAGATTATAAACCTGTCATTTTGATTTTTGTAGGTTATCGATGTACGCGCCAGAGAGAGAGAGAGAGAGAGAGAGAGAGAGAGAGAGCAAGCCCCTACCACGCCGTAGCGGAGAAGGGAGGCAACTGTCCCCCAATTGAAGCAGCTGATCGCCGCCATTTGCAGGGATGAATCCCAGTACTGGGGTTGTGATTTCAACTATATGAGACGCAACAAGAGCAAATTGAAGCGCAAATTAAACACATGTTCGTTTAAAAAAGTACTGAGTATTCGAATCTATTTTAAAAGTATACTTAAATGAATGAAGTTTCCTAATTTCCGAAATACGTTTGCATAGAGACGCGAAATTTAAGAACGTAAGGCTCTTTCCTGACAAGGTGGAGCGAGTTTACATCGAGTTATTTACATTAGATAATTACATGAAACTTATAACTAGCCGACAGTACGATTATTATTTAATTAACGCAATTTTACTGTCAGTTCCTGAGTGCTTTTTGCCAACTACTGTGTACATTTTACACGCTTACTTTTGTTTTGTCTACACTCGAATTTTGGTATGGTTAATTGTAATAACCCATATCACTTTAAATACCGTAGGAATTTCATTCGCACATTAGTTTTTAACACTGATAGCACCTCTGAAAGCTGTCGAGTTTGCAACATTTGATTAAATATTTGACCATTTACGAAGTATAATTACCACCTGACAACACATTTTAAGCATCTAAACGCAATTATGCAACCTACCTCTGATTCATACTCAATACATATTTGATTGCCTTGGTAATCTGGAAAAGGAACGTTCAAAATTATACACATTGACAGAATTTCCACACTATTTAACCAAGGCCTATATTGCACGATTCCCAGGACACTATACCTTTTTCAAATAAGTTGGAAATCCAAATACTGTCGGTATAGCATCGTCCTTCAGTTGACGTCTATTTACATAATTTTCCATGTAACAATTCTCTCCAAAATGAAGACAGCACAGCAAATGATTTGCTGTCAGTTGGAATTTCTCTCACCGAGTATCAACGATCCACTTCCGATTTAGAAAAACACTTGTAAGGGGAAACCTAAACAAAAACAAAAGCTCATGATGTATTATTTATCGCCGGGCCCGCCGGAGTGGCCGTGCGGTTCTAGGCGCTACAGTCTGGAACCGCGTGATCGCTACTGTCGCAGGTTCGAATCCTGCCTCGGGCATGAATGTGTGTGATGTCCTTAGGTTAGGTAGGTTTAATTAGTTCTAAGTTCTAAGCTAAGTAGCATAGTGCTCAGAGCCATTTGAACAATTTTTTTGTATTATTTATCCATGAAAATACTATATACAAGTAATATTAAGTGACAAACAACCAGAAATGACTGACTTGTGAAATGTTAAATTGTTTCCGTCTTCGTCTTTGCTTCCATTATACTGTTACAATTAAAAGCAGCACACAAACGAACCATGTTTGAGCACTGTTTCGCTGCAAATGGCGGCTTCTGTCACGTTCAATGTGGGGACGCAACACTAGCACCAATGCGCGGTCTAGTTTTTATTTAGTAAGTCTATGAGAGAGAGGCAATACTGACCCTACGACTTATCTTAGAAGCTAGATTAAGGAAGGGCAAACCTACGTTTCTAACATTTGTAGACTTAGAGAAAGCTTTTGACAATGTTGACTGGAATACTCTCTTTCAAATTCTAAAGGTGGCAGGGGTAAAATACAGGGAGCGAAAGGCTATTTACAATTTGTACAGAAACCAGATGGCATTTATAAGAGTCGAGGGACATGAAAGGGAAGCAGTGGTTGGGAAGGGAGTGAGACAGGGTTGTAGTCTCTCCCCGATGTTATTCAATCTGTATATTGAGCAAGCAGTGAAGGAAACAAAAGAAAAATTCGGAGTAGGTATTAAAGTCCATGGAGAAGAAATAAAAATGTTGAGGTTCGCCGATGACATCGTAATTTTGTCAGAGACAGCAAAGGACTTGGAAAAGCAGTTGAACGGAATGGATAGTCTTGAAAGGAGGGTATAAGATGAACATCAACAAAAGCAAAACGAAGATAATGGAATGTAGTCGAATTAAGTCGGGTGATTCTGAGGGAATTAGATCAGGAAATGAGACACTTCAAGTAGTAAAGGAGTTTTGCTATTTGGGGAGCAAAATAACTGATGATGGTCGAAGTAGAGAGGATATAAAATGTAGACTTACAGTGGCAAGGAAAGCGTTTCTGAATAAGAGAAATTTGTTAACATCGACTATAGATTTAAGTGTCAGGAAGTCATTTCTGAAAGTATTTGTATGGAGTGTAGCCATGTATGGAAGTGAAACATGGACAATAAATAGTTTGGAGAAAAAGAGAATAGAAATCTTTCGAAATGTGGTGCTACAGAAGAATGCTGAAGATTAGATGGGTAGATCACATAACTAATGAGGAAGTATTGCATAGGATTGGGGAGAAGAGGAGTTTGTGGCACAACTTGACTGCAAGAAGGGATCGGTTGGTAGGACATGTTCTGAGAATCGAGGGATCACCAATTTAGTATTGTAGGGCAGCGTGGAGGTTAAAAATCGTAGAGGGAGACCAAGAGATGACTACACTAAGCAGACTCAGAAGGATGTAGGTTGCAGTAAGTACTGTGAGATGAAGAAGCATGCACAGGATAGAGTAGCATGGAGAGCTGCATCAAACCAGTCTCAGGACTGAGGACCACAACAACAACAACATGAAAGAGATAGAGAGAGAGAGCATGTTATTGTTAAACAATCTTTGTTGTGGCACAGTCTTTGCTCTGCGAAGTCTTGAAATGAGGTAGAAGAGGGACGTAATCAGTAATGCTGCGTTGACTTGTGGTTGTATCTGTTCAGATGCAGAAAGATTTGTTGTAAAGGACAGCAAGGATGAGTATGATGTATATTTTGGAAGTGCAGAAAGAATGTAAATTTTGAATATGTTACTATTTTGCAAGAGAAGAAGTTTGAAGTAAGACTGCGCATCTAGATTGTTGGAATGATTATTGTCGGATAGTTAACTTGCTCAGAACTGAGAGAAAAACCACCCCGCCTCCCTGAGTCAAGCATTAACATATCATCTGATTAAACTGTTTGGTTTTCATAGGAATTCTCTGATAACATTGCACCTTTTTCAAATCATTGTTCATTCTGTTTAGCATAGTACTATTCAGACCAATTTCATGTGTGAACTTCACACGAAGATTTACCCTGTCTTTTTGAATACAAACATAATTGTGGTGGAATATAAATTTATAGGAATAGTTACGCCCACAATCTCACTGTTTAAAGAGGTTTTATCATTACGCATTACCTCATTGCACCATATGGTATGCAATAGTTTGAATACTGTTTGGAAATTTTATTTACAAATAGGTATCTAGCTTGGCCGCTGCCTGTTTGTAGTTTGCTGTTCTGCTTTCGAGAAATCTGCAGCAATGTTGTCAAGACGCGACATAAATCTAAATTTTGATTAGGGCCAAAAAGTTGTGTTGCTTCAGTTGCGAATTTAATGTAAAGACAATTTGTGTTTGGATCAGTTACCTATGACTAAACAGAACCTAATTCAAATTAGGTTCTGTTTAGTCAAAGGTTATCGTCCGGGTTTAAGATGGATGACAGTTTGTGGGTACATAGATTTGGTAACACGTAGAATTTCTATGGTATGGGAGCTAATTTTTTACAGAAAAACACAATGGAGGGCTTACACTACGTTGATTATGATATCATTTTACATAACAGATCAAAAGTTTCCGATCATCCATCACAAATATTGGTTTATGGTGAATGTATACATTTCATTTGGAATATTGTACCATATCCCCATACCCATAATGGAACAAGTATAAGCATTAAAAGAGTAAGCTGCTCTGTTGCGTATTTGACTGGGTTTTCGCATGAAGGGGCGTTGATGAATAACCACAACACTGCCGTGCCTTCACCTAAGGCGGTTTTGATTCGATAGCTTTCATTCCTTCAGCTTTGTAGCAATCAGATCGTATTAGATAGTAGCTTGCAGAGCCAAAGAAACTTGTACACCTGCCCCGTGAATTCCCAGAAGTGACGCAACTCGGCATGGACTCGACTAATGTCTGGTGGTGGAGGGAACTGACGCCATGAATCCTGCAGGGGTGTCCATGAATCCATAAGACCACTAAGACGTGGAGATCTCTTCTAAATAGCACGTCGCTAGGAATCCCAAATATGGTGTATAATGTTCATGTCTGGGGAGTTTGGTGGGCAGCGGAAGTGTTTCAACTGAGAAGAGTGTTCCTGGAGCCACTCTGTAGCAATTCTAGACGTGTGGGGTGTTGCATTGCCCTGCTGGAATTGCCCAAGTCCGTCGGAATGCACAATGGACATCAATGGATGAAGGTGATCAGACAGGATGCTTACGTACGTGTCACCTGTCAGCGTTGTATCTAGACGTATCAGGGATCCATATCACTTCAAATGCACACGCCCCACACCATTACAGAGCCTCCACCACTTTCAACAGCCGCCTGCTCACATGCGAGAATCCATGGGTACGTGAGGTTGCCTCCATACCTGTACACGTCCGTCCGCTCGATACAGTTTGAAACGAGACTCGTCTGACTAGGCAACATTTTTCCAGTCATCAACGGTTCAATGTCGGTGTGACGGGCCCGGGCGAGGCGTAAAGCTTTGTGTTGTGCTGTAACCAAGGGTACACGAGTGCGCCTTCGGCTCTGAAAGTCAATTTCAGTGATGTTTCGCTGAATGGTTCGCACACTGACACTTGTTGATGGCCCAGCACTGAAACCTGCAGCAACATGTGGCCGGGTCACTCTTCTGGCACGCTGAACGATTCTCTTCAATCGTCGTTGGTTCTGTTCTTGCAGGATTTTTTTCAGGCCACAGCGATGTCGGAGATTTGATGTTTTACAGGATTCCTGATACTCACGGAACACTCGTGAAATGGTCGTACGGAAAAATCCCCAGTTCATCGTTACCTCCGGGGTTCTGTTTCATCGCTCGTTCGCTGGCTATAACATCACGTTCAAACTCGCTTAAATCCTGATAACCTGCCATTGTAGCAGCAGTAAGCGATCTAACACCTGCGCCAGATACTTATTGTCTTATATAGGCGTTGTCGACCGCAGTGCCGTATTCTGCCTGCTTATATATCTTTGTATTTGAATATGCATGCCTGTACCAGTTTCTCTGGCGGTTCAGTGTAGTACGTGGTCTGCATCTGGTCGTGTGTTTGTGTGCCTTATCCTGCCATTCCATATTACGTTCTAATTGACGGAAACAGGAGTGTGGCACTGAAAAAGTGCTGTAATTGTAGCTCTGCATTATGAAGGGAAGGCTATTTTAGTAGGAAAATAGCAACAACAGTTGACGTAGTCCAGTCTACAGTGTTGTATGCACCGCAGCGATTATACCAAACTAGTGCCACTGCAAGTGATTCGCGATCTAGAAGAGACCAATTAACATCAGACATGGATTATCAGTACGTATGTGTATAGAGTAAACTGTCGGCATGAGGACAACAGAAACACCCAGTCCCCGGGCAGAGAAAACCCCGAACCTGGCCGGGAATCGAACGCAGGACCTCCTGATCAGAAGGCAGCAACGCTAGCCCCTAGACCACGAGCTGCAGATAGGGGGATGTGGACCCATGCCAGCTCCAGTGTTATGGACAGCTGCGCAAGGTTTCTTGATTGAGGACCCATGGTGCAGACAACCCGATTGAGGTGGTCTCACAGATTCTTGACTGTGTTTAAATCTGGGGAGTTAGGTGGTTAGGGGGAGTACCGTAAGTTCATCCTGACATTATTGGAACCACGCACGTACAATGTGAGCTGTGAGACACTTTGTATTGTATGTCATCGCGCCGAGTAGAAACAAACTGCATGAAGGTTTGGACATGGTCCCCAAGGATAGAGGCATACTTGTGCTGATCCATAATGCGTTCCAGAATGATCAGATCCCAGGGCATGCCACGAAAACATTTCCCACGTCATAACGCTCCTTCCTGGTCCACAGTGTCTGCTATCAGACGTTCCACTCTGTACCCACCAACGGCCGTCTGTGCGAGGGAGCATAGACCTTGATTCATCTGAAAAGGCCACCTGGCGTCACACATTGGGCATACAGTTGGGGTATTGGCGTGCGAATACCAGCCTTTGTCTTCGATGAACAGCAGTCGGCTTTGGTGGATGAAACAGGTGCCTCATATCGTGGCTCACACACAGCAGTGTCTGCTTGACGGTGGTAGAAATGAGACTGTTGCTAGCCCCTTGAATCATGTGGGAGTTCTGTTGCACAACAATTGCAAATATTTACGCCCGTACACACGTTTGCAGGCATAGTTCACTCCTGACATCTACGGCCCACCACAGTTGACTCAGGACCAATTTTTGATAGAGCCATTTTACCATATACGGCATACCCTAGCCGGGGCACAACGGCCTTTCCGCAGTGGATAAACCGGTTTCCGTCAGATCACCGAAGTTAAGCGCTGTCGAGCGTGGCCGGCACTTGGATGGATAACCATCCGGGCCGTCATGCGCTGTTACCATTTTTCGGGATGCCCTCAGCCTCCTGATGCTAATTGAGGAGCTACTCGACCGAATAGTAGCGGCTCTGGTCAAAGAAAACCATCCTAACGACTGGGAGAGCAGTATGCTGATCACATGCCCCTCCTATCTGTATCCTCCTCTGCGGATGACACGGCGGTCGGATGGTCCCAATGGGCCACTTGTGGCCTGAAGACGAAGTGCTAGCCAAGGCAGCACGCGAACAGTTTATAAATTCAGCCGTTTCGGAACTGATTCGACCCTTGGCCTGAAAGCCAATGATCATGATCTTTTGGACGCCAAGTAGACCACTCTGCTTCGGCTTTAAGGTAAGGACGCTCGTCCGGCTAGCCACGCAGTCTAACGCTCTGCTTCCCGAGGTCAGGAGTGCCGGCCAGTCTGTGGAAGGTTTTCAATGCGGTTTCCCATCTGCCTCGCCGAGTGCAGGCTGGTTCCCCTTATTCCACCTCAGTTGCAGTATGTCGGCTGTTGCTGCACTAACACTGCACGTACGCATACAGCATAATTACTCCACCACGCAACAATTTGGGACTACACTTGTCTGGTATGAAACGTTCCCAGGGGGTCCACTGGGGGCGAACCTCACAATAACCCTGGGTTCAGTGTCTGGCGGCTGTGGGGTGAGTGAACTGCTGTGGCTTGTTGTGGTGTTGTGAACCACTGAGAACTACGGCGCGACGAAACCTCTCCATCGTTTCTAGGTCCCAGATTTAACACACAATACACAAGGTAAGGACTCCACTGTTTTCCGCGTCCCCTCGACACGCTCCACATAACATCCACTGCTAGTGCTGCCGCCTGTGAGTAGTTTTTCCACGTTGGCGCCGAACATAGGTGGTGGTCAAATTAATGTGAGTAGGTCTTGTATTTCACCAAACGGCTAAAATCGCCACCCTGTCACGCAGTCCAAGTAGCAGTTCGCGTGTCTAACAAAACTTTGATTTCCAGTGATTCATATAATTATTGCTCGAATTTAAAAAAATTAAAATGCTGTCATAATCTATTAATTAAGATGGTTAGCCTAGTAATTTAACCCAGTAGGACGAGGATTAATCTGTGTATATGTATCAAAGCAGCATAACACACTGTAGGTAAATATGCAGACTGCATCTTTAAGTATTTGGGAATGAGAGCACTTAATGAGGTAATTTCTATAAAAACCAAACAGATTAATCAGTTGATATGTTAATGCTTGACTCAGGGAAATGGGGTGGTTTTTCTCTCAGTTTTGAGCAAGTTAACTGTTGTTGTTGTTGTTGTTGTGGTCTTCAGTCCTGAGACTGGTTTGATGCAGCTCTCCGTGCTACTCTATCTAATGCAAGCTTCTTCATCTCCCAGTGCCTACTACAACCTACATCCTCCTGCATCTGCTTAGTGTAGTCCTGTCTTGGTCTCCCTCTACGATTTTTACCCTCCACACTGCCCTCCAGTATTAAATTGGTGATTCCTTGATGCCTCAGAACATGTCCTACCAACCGATCCCTTCTTCTGGTCAAGTTGTGCCACAAACTTCTCTTCTCCCCAGTCCTATTCAATACTTCCTCATTAGTTATGTGATCTACCCATCTAATCTTCAGCATTCTTCTGTAGCACCACATTTCTAAAGCTTCTATTCTCTTCTTGTCCAAATTATTTATCGTCCATGTTTCACTTCATACAAATACTTTCAGAAATAACTTCCTGACACTTAAATCTATACTCGATGTTAACAAATTTCTCTTCTTCAGAAACGCTTTCCTTGCCATTGCCAGTCTACATTTTATATCCTCTCTACTTCGACCATCATCAGTTATTTTGCTCCCCAAATAGCAAAACTCATTTACTACTTTAAGTGTCTCAGTTCCTAATCTAATTCTCTCAGCATCACCCGATTTAATTCGACTACATTCCATTATCGTCGTTTTGCTTTTGTTGATGTTCATCTTATATCCTCCTTTCAAGACACTATCCATACCGTTCAACTGCTTTTCCAAGTCCTTTGCTGTCTCTGACAGAATTACGATGTCATCGGCGAACCTCAACATTTTTATTTCTTCTCCATGAATTTTAATACCTACTCCGAAATTGCTCAATATACAGATTGAATAACATCGGGGATAGGCTACAACCCTGTCTCACTCCCTTCCCAACCACTGCCTCCCTTTCATGCCCCTCGACTCTTATAACTGCCATCTGGTTTCTGTACAAATTGTAAATAGCCTTTCGCTCCCTGTATTTTACCCCTGCACTTTCAGAATTTGAAGAGAGTGTTCCAATCAACATTGTCAAAAGCTTTCTCTAAGTCTATAAATGCTAGAAACGTAGGTTTGCCCTTCCTTAATCTAGCTTCTAAGATAAGTCGTAGGGTCAGTATTGCCTCACGTGTTCCAACACTTCTACGGAATCCAAACTGATCTTCCCCGATTTCGGCTTCTACTAGTTTTTCCATTCGCCTGTAAAGAATTCGCGTTAGTATTTTGCAGCTGTGACTTATTAAACTGATAGTTCGGTAATTTTTACATCTGTCAACACCTGATTTCTTTGGGGTTGGAATTATTATATTCTTCTTGAAGTGTGAGGGTATTTCGCCTGTCTCATACATCTTGCTCACCAGATGGTAGAGTTTTGTCAGGACTGGCTCTCCCAAAGCCGTCAGTAGTTCCAATGGAATGTTGTCTGCTCCGGGGCCATTGTTTCGACTCAGGTCTTTCAGTGCTCTGTCTGTTCACGCAGTATCGTATCTCCCATTTCATCTTCATCTACATCCTCTTCCATTTCCATAATATTGTCCTCAAGTACAACGCCCTTGTATAGACCCTCTATATATTCCTTCCACCTTTCTGCTTTCCCTTCTTTCCTTAGAACTGGAAACTTCTTCTCTTGAAAAACAGTAAGATTATTCAAAATTTGTATTCTTTCTGCACTTCGAACATATGCATCATATTCATCCTTGCTGTCCTTTACAACAAATCTTTCTGCATCTAACAGATACAACCACAAGTGAACGCAGCACTACTGAATACATCACACTCCCAACTCATTTACACATAATTTAAAACCTTCACGAAACTTTTTCTCGTTGACACCTCCCACGAAGTAATGGAAGGGAAAAAAAGTTATCGCAATTTATGTTGTAAAATTTCAGCATGAGTTTTAACTTGTTTCTTATTAACTGCTAACGGTATTCGCAACACGTTTTGCAGACAGTATCCACATAACGACTGAATGCACCTGTCAAATTATGTCGTTGTACAAGATACAGTTAAGAATATAAGAGGTCATAAACAGCCTTGCGTAAAAACTTATCTTCTCTTAAAACGATTCTCGGAAGTATCGCCATGGATAGGTACTGACAGCTTACTAATTCTTGCTGTCATAGCAAGGTTACGCGACCAAGGTGAGCGTTTTAGTCGGAAACTGAAAAGCCAAATAACCACACATCATTAAAAAATACGAACGTATTTATGTTAAGTACCATACTTTTTTTAATCTCACTATTTCATTAAATCACAAATTATATAGCAAAATATTATACAGTAATTAATAAATCTTTAATGCTGAGTCATAGGTCTTTAATTCAAAAATTGCTCAAAAATTGTATTTTTGTGTGGTAATTATCATATAATTTACCCTGCCAGGGTACGCTCCACATGTTGAACCTAGTTGTCGACAAATTCTCACTACAGTACTGATTGCAGTGCATACGGATGTCATTCTTTCCACACTCCTTACGCAAATTGCACAGCAAGAACCCTTGATACTTCGTTCAGTTTAAAAGCGCTGTCGGCGAATCATTTCACAGCGGTTTTCCGACTGTGGATGCTACTACGGAGAGTATTATGTCAGAAGGCAACGGGCCTGCCCCAGTGGTTAACACCGGTCCCCATCAGATCACCCAAGTGCTGTCCGGCTTGGCTAGCGCTTGGATGGGTGACCGTCTGCTCTGCCGAGCGCTGTTGGCAAGCGGGGTGCACTCAGACCTTGTGGGACCAATTGAGGAGCTACTTGATGCAGAGGTAGCAGCCCTCATCACAAAAATAGACAACGGCCGGGAGAGCGATTTGCTGACCACATATCCCTTCATATCTGCGTACAATGATGCTTGAGAGTTGCGGATGACACGGCGGTCGGTCGGTACCGTTGGGCCTTCACAGACTGTTCAGATGAAGTTCAGTTTGATTCTTACATCAGAAACAACATTACATACGTGAAAATTGAGCCGTGCGTGCACAACTTTCCTGTCGCGCACGTTAGTTATCGATAGCTGCGGCCCTTCTTTGGACGCCTCGGACAGTTGCTAGGGAGCGAGATCACGGCGTCCCGCAAGTTGACGCACTGGTGGACGGTCGGCCTCCGATTTAAGGCTGAGCGCTGTCTGCGCTGTGAAGACATCTGATCTGACTGAATGGAGGCGCTCTGCAGTGTTGGTGAGCCACACTGGCCCGGAGTGTTCAAATGGCTCTGAGCACTACAGGACTTAATATCTGAGGTCATCAGTCCCCTAGAACTTAGGACTACTTAAACCTAACTAAGGACATCACACACATCCATGCCCGAGGCAGGATTCGAACCTGCGACCGTAGCAGTCGCGCGGTTCCGGACTGAAGCGCCTAGAACCGCTCTGCCAACGAGGCCGGCTCGTGTGCCTTCTCTTATTAGTTTGTTATATACTATATTTATCAGCTGCCGTCGGTATTAGTCATTTGAATTGAAGCCACATCTGCTCTATGCTTACATAGTCAAATTGGAATGTGTGAAGACTGTCCCGTAGGAAAGCCGTCTAATATGCGGTGCTCATGGATGGTTGATTACATCTTTGGGTGGATTTAGTGACGTCTCTGAAGAGTCAAAGGGACTGTGTCTGTGATACAACATTCACAGTCAACGAGTATATTCAGGAGTTCTGAGAACCGAGGTGATGCAAAACATTTTTTGATATGTGTATATTTGGGTGTGTGATATAGTCTAATTTGCTTGTTGGTTGATAATAGTCGATTTCCAGATGTTTCGGGTGACAAGGTCTCTGTAGAACCTCGCCTGAAACGGCGTGTGTTTATGTAAATTTATTGTGTTTGTGTGTACTGATATATTACTTGAAGAGTTCCGTGCCTGGACGCTACATGATATTCAGTACTTGTTTGTTTGTCTAATTGTTGGTAGTTGTGGCTTATTTTGTGGGGTTCCTTAGATTCATACACTTCCGGTGTTGTACAGATTATATAGTGCTTGAGCATTTGACATATGCAATACATGAGTTTTACCTTTAGATGAAGAATAAACTTACGGTTGCAAATTTATTAGTAGAAATACAGTAGAATGTAGTTCATTGCTGTTTGAGTGCAGTGTTCCTTAACAAACCTAATACTTCACATTGTTGGTGTTATGTGTGTGTAAACTGCCACTTTATATGTATGAAATTTAGTTCAAATTAACTTCCCACTCCATAAAAGGTCTACGTATTGCCAAAACTGTTTACCCACTAACTGATATCCGACTTAAACTCGAAATTTAACCTTTTACCGGCCGGCCGCTGTGGCCGAGCGCTTCTAGGCGCTTCAGTCTGGAACCGCGTGACCGTACGGTCGCAGGTTCGAATCCTGCCTCGGGCATGGGTGTGTGTGATGTCCTTAGGTTAGTTAGGTTTAAGTAGTTGTAAGTTGTAGGGGACTGATGACCTCAGATGTTAAATCCCATAGTGCTCAGAGCCATTTGACCCATTTTTTAACCTTTGACTAAGGACAACCTAATTTGAACTGGATTATAACTGGTCTGAATTCCACTTGTATTTGTATTAAATGCATAAGTGAAATAAAAGTTATCTGACCCTAATAAAATTTCAACTCACCTCGCATCTAGATAACATTGTTGCAGATATGTCAAACGCACAACAGGAAACAGCAAGTAGGCGGCGACTAAACCAGATTTCTATTCATCATCATCATCATCATTTAAGACTGATTATGCCTTTCAGCGTTCAGTCTGGAGCATAGCCCCCCTTATAAAATTCCTCCATGATCCCCTATTCAGTGCTAACATCGGTGCCTCTTCTGATGTTAAACCTATTATTTCAGAAATCATTCTTAACCGAATCCAGGTACCTTCTCCTTGGTCTGCCCCGACTCCTCCTACCCTCTACTGCTGAACCCATGAGTCTCTTGGGTAACCTTGCTTCTCCCATGCGTGTAACATGACCCCACCATCTAATCCTGTTCGCCCTGACTGCTACATCTATAGAGTTCATTCCCAGTTTTTCCTTGATTTCCTCATTGTGGACACCCTCCTGCCATTGTCCCCATCTACTAGTACCTGCAATCATCCTAGCTACTTTCATATCCGTAACCTCAACCTTGTTGGTAAGGTAACCTGAATCCACCAAGCTTTCGCTCCCATACAACAAAGTTGGTCGAAAGATTGAACGGTGCACAGATAACTTAGTCTTCGTCCCGACTTCCTTCTGGCAGAAGAGAGTAGATCGTAGCTGAGCGCTCACTGCATTAGCTTTGGTACATCTCGCTTCCAGTTCTTTCACTATGTTGTCATCCCGTGAGAATATGCATACTAAGTACTTGAAACCGTCCACCTGTTTTAACTTTGTTCCTCCTATTTGGCACTCAATACGTTTATTTTTCTTTCCCACTGACATTACTTTCGTTTTGGAGATGCTAATCTTCATACCATAGTCCTTACATTTCTGATCTAGCGTTGAAATATTACTTTGCAAACTTTCAATCGAATCTGCCATCACAACTAAGTCATACGCATATGCAAGACTGCTTATTTTGTGTTCACATATCTTAATCTCACCCAGCCAGTCTATTGTTTCCAACATATGATCCACAAATAATGTGAACAACAGTGGAGACAGGTTGCAGCCTTGTCTTATCCCTGAAACTACTCTGAACCATGAACTCAATTTACCGTCAACTCTAACTGCTGCCTGACTATCCATGTAAAGACCTTTAATTGCTTGCAAAAGTTTGCCTCCTATTCTATAATCTCGTAGAACAGGCAATAGCTTCCTCCTAGGAACCCGGTCATATGCCTTTTCTAGATCTATAAAGCATAGATACAATTCCCTGTTCCACTCATAACACTTCTCCATTATTTGCCGTAAGCTAAAGAACTGGTTCTGACAACCTGTAAGAGTCCTAAACCAACACTGATTTTCATCCAATTGGTCCTCAACTAATACTCGCACTTTCCTTTCAACAACACCTGAAAAGATTTTACCCACAACGCTGAGTAAAGAGATACCTCTGTAGTTGTTACAATCTTTTCTGTTTCCATGGTTATAGATTGGTGTGATTACTGCTTTTGTCCAGTCTGATGGAACCTGTCCCGACTGCCAGGCCAATTCAATTATCCTGTGTAGCCATTTAAGACCTGACATTCCACTGTATTTGATGAGTTCCGGCTTAATTTCATCCACCCCAGCTGCTTTATTGCACTGCAATCTATTGACCATTTTCTCCACTTCCTCAAATGTGATCCTATTTCCTTCATCATTCCTATCACATTCTACCTCGAAATCTGAAACATTACTGATCGTATTTTCACCTACACTGAGCAACTCTTCAAAATATTCCCTCCATCTGCCCAAGGCATCCACAGGATTCACCAGCAGTTTTCCTGACCTGTCCAAAATACTTGTCGTTTCCTTCTTACCTCCCTTTCGAAGACTGCTAATTACACTCCAGAATGGTTTTCCAGCAGCTTGACCCATAGTCTGCAACCTCTTTCCAAAGTCTTCCCAAGATTTCTTCTTGGATGCTGCAATTATCTGTTTGGCTTTGTTTATTTCTTCAACATAACTTTCCCTGTCTAACTGATTTCTAGTATGTAGCCATTTCTGATACGCCTTCTTTTTCCTTTTACAGGCTGCCTTGACTGTGTCATTCCACCAAGCTGTTTGCTTCATCCTACTTTTACACACTACTGTTCCAAGACATTCTTTAGCCACTTCTAGTACTGTGTCCCTGTACCTCGTCCATTCCTTTTCCAATGACTGTAACTGACTACATTCAACTAACTGGTACCTTTCTGAGATCGCTGTTATGTACTTGTGCCTGATTTCCTTATCCTGAAGTTTCTCCACCCTTATCCTCCTACATATGGACCTGACCTTCACTTTCGGTCTCACAATCCCAATTTCACTGCAGAGTAAATAATGATCAGTGTCATTAAAAAATCCCCTTAATACACGTGTGTCCCTAACAGCGTTCCTGAATTCCTGATCTGTTATTATATAGTCAATGATAGATCTGGTTCCCCTGCCTTCCCAAGTATACCGGTGAATGTTCTTATGTATAAAAAAGGAGTTTGTGATTATTAAGCCCATTCTGGCACAGAAATCCAAGAATTGTTTCCCGTTCCTGTTGGCCTCCATATCCTCTCCAAATTTACCCATAACCCTTTCATACCCTTCTGTTCGATTTCCAATCCTGGCGTTAAAATCACCCATGAGCAGAACGCTGTCCTTGTCCTTTACTCTAACAACTACATCACTGAGTATCTCACAAAAACTATCCATCTTATCTTGATCTGTCCCTTCACAATGCGAATATACTGACACAATCCTAATTTTCTTGCTAGACACTGTCAAATCTATCCACATAAGCCGTTCGTTTACATACCTAATTGCAACTACGCTGGGTTCCATTTCTTTCCTGATGTAAAGCCCTACACCCCATTGTGCTATTCCTGCTTTGACTCCTGACAGGTAGACCTTACATTCTCCCACTTCCTCTTCTTTCTCCCCCCTTACCCGAATGTCACTAAACCTAAAACGTTCAGCCCCATCTTACTTACAGCCTCTGCGAGCTCTACTTTCTTCCCAGAGTAGCCCCCATTGGTATTAACAGCTCCCCATCTCATTACCATTTGTTTGCCAAGCTGTATCTTAGGAGTCCCTAGTTTGTCAGTTAGAGGTGGGTCTCCGTCACCTCCAAAGGTCCGAGGCATTTTGCTCTGATTGTTGCCAGCATCATATTTAAAGTACCAGGGAAGCAGGTTGCTAGCCTTACTTGCCCCGAGTCCCATTGGGTTTTACCCCTAACGGTTGAGGGACTAACCGGTGGATTTGGTAGTCTTTGCCGTATGAGCACAAAGGTGACCACGACGATCAGAATATGTCCGAGATGCCCAGCCTTACTCCAAAGTAACTGGTATCCCGACTGTCGGGACCAATACTTGGCCACTTATACGTTGCCCGTGGTTCATGAACTAGGACATGACCACAGGAACCCACACCATGAACCAGACTGTCGTATACCACATGGTGCAATGTGGGAACGCGTGATGATAAATCTTCTTTAAAAAGTGGGATTGCGAGAGGTTCCGGACTGAAGTGCCTAGAACCGCTTGGCCAGAACGGCCGGCTCTGGCCAGAAGTGTTTCCCTGGCTACGCACTCAGCTGAGTATGGAGGAAGTCGTAGTCTAGTCTCGTGTTCGTAGCTGGCAGCCAGCGATCCGGTTCCAACCAGTCTAGCACCTTGCAACGTTGGGGCGGTAACCGCAGCATGGAATTATCTTGTTTTCTCAAAACATCGTACAAGTTAGTGGTGTCAGCTTTAGTGTTATGTGAACATTTGTTCCTGAAAGTTTATTGCCACTATCTTGGTTACATGCAATTTGTGCTATCTGGCCGCAATGTGAGCCTGTTTAAGTTGTGATATAGTATGCTGCTCTACCACATTGTGTGTCGTTGTGTGGCTGTGTAAAGAATTAAATGCCAAGTTGAAAATGGTTCCCAGCACTATGGGACTTAACATCTGAGGACATCAGTCCTCTAGACTAAGAACTATTTAAACCTAACTAACCTAAGGACATCACACACATCCATGCCCGAGGCAGGATTCGAACCTGCGACCGTAGCAGCAGCGTGGTTCCGGACTGAAGCGCTTAGAACTGCTCGGCCACAGCGGCCGGCCTAAATTTCAGGTTAAGTGTACTGAGTGATTAGCTATTGTGACTTGCTTTTGGTGCTCATTTGTTTGATGTGTGTGGATGTCCATCGGTACCAACTTGTATCTGGTTTCGGGTCAACTGATGAATGGGATAAATCCGTTGACTTTGAACAATGACGTCATAATTTACTCCTAGATATTAATGTCTTTATTTTCGAGCCGTAGGTAATATATCGGTCATCGTTTGTGGTGAGGCGTAATCATTGTAAATTGAAATAAATATATGCCTTTTTTGAAAGACAGAGCTAGACATTGTGTACGATTTGTATTAATTTAAATCATTTGTTCGTTCCAATTCATTCGGTATCTATTTTCGTTCTTAGTGAGTCTGACATATTCAGGACAATTTTCGCTTTTTGAGTTTCATTTGCAGGCATGGATGTATCTATTCTTATGAACATAGAAGACTTGAAGGTGCGTTTGTCAACTGCAGCACAGAATACAAATTTTATAGTTGTCGCTATTTTTCGCCTTCATAGGTCAGCTGAAGTACGGGATACAAATTTTACTGTAGTAGGTTTCCTCGTCGTGGCTCGTATTACAGGTACTATGATGATTTTGAGTCGGTACTATTAGTATCGAAGGTGAAAAAAATTGTATCCCATACTTCAGTTGTCCTAAATACGTACGTCTACTGAAGTATGGGATACAAATTTCACATATATCGGTCTTTTCGTTTCGTCTTCCCTAACACTACTATCAACTAAAGAATTGAATGTTAGTAGTAGCGGAGGTGAAGAAGTTAACACCCGTAAAATTTATGTCTCTTACTTCAGTTGACCTGCATAGGTCGACTGAAGAATAGGACACTAGTCTTATTCTTTTTTTTATCAGTCCTCTGACTGGTTCGATGCGACCCGCCACGAATTCCCATCCTGTGCCAAACTCTTCATCTCAGAGTAACACTTGCAACATTAGTCCTCAATTATTTGCTGGATGTATTCCAATCTCTGTCTTCCTCTACAGTTTTTGCCCTCTATCACTTCCTCTAGTACCATGGAAGCCATTCCCTTATCTCTTAACAGATGTCCTATCAGCCTTTCCTTTCTCCTTATGAGTGTTTTCCATATATTCCTTTCCTCTCTGATTCTGCGCAGAACCTCCTCATTCCTTGCCTTATTAGTCCACGTAATTTTCAACTTTCGTCTGTAGCACCACAACTCAAATGCTTCGATTCCCTTCTGTTTCGGTTTTCCCACAGTCCACGTTTTACTGCCATACAATGCTGTACTGCAAACGTACATTCTCAGAAATTTCCTCCACAAATTAAGGCCGATATTTGATATTAGCAGACTTCTCTTGGCCAGAACTGCCCGTTTTCCCATTGCTAGTCTGCTTTTGATGTCCTCCTTGCTCTGTCCGTCATTGGTAGCTGCCTAGGTATCACAATTCCTTAGCTTCATCTACTTTTTCATTTTAGCTTCCCTGCACTCCCCATTTATTTCATTCCTCAGCGAGTTGTATTTCTCTATTATGAGGTTTCCGGAACATTTTTGTACTTCCTCCTCTCATCGATCAGTTGAAGTATTTCTTCTGTTACCCATGGTTTCTCCGCAGTTACCTCCTTTGTACGTATGTCTTCTTTCCCAACTTCTGTTCTGGGCCTTGAAACGTAGCCTTAGAAATATTATACATGACTGTGTTTAAACTGCCACACAATATTTTTAGCGCAAAGCAATCTGACTTCCAAAAACCCCTGCAAAAGAATGGCCCTGACTAACATTAACCTATACCTTTCACAAATCACTTACCTCACAAAAATCTTCGTTACTCGAACTACTGCAATACAGCGAGAGCCACTGCTGCCAGCTAAATAAAAGATTCAAACTACTGAAGGCACTAACTACTGATAGGCATAGTTAGCAAATGAAAGATTTTGATAGAGAACCAACAAGGTATTTACCTTACTAGTGTTCAAAAGTCATAATATATATAGCAGTTCATGACATCCAGTCTTACAAATTTCAAAACTCCGCCATTTCTCTCCCCACATCCACCACTGCTGGCGGCTCACCTCCAACTGCCCGCGCAACGCTACACACTGTTCACTGCCAACTGCCCAACACTACAATAGCCAACAACAATGCAAACCAGAAACAGGCTGAACACAGCACAGCCAGTGATTTTCATACAGAGCGCTACGTGGCGTTACCAATAAAAAAAACCTAAACAGCCTACTTACAATCTCTTTAGAGATGTCCATTTCTCTTCAACTGTACTGCCTACTGAGCTATTCCTTATTGCTGTATCTATAACCTTAGGGAACTTAAACGGTATCTCGCCATTCCTTAGTACTTCGTATCCCACTTATTTGCATATTGATTCTTCCTGATACTATTCTTAGCGAAGGCGAAAATGTCGACATACGTTAAATTTGTATCTCATACTGCAGTTCACCTATGCAGATCAGCTGAATTTCGAGATACAACTCTTGTACGTCAACTGCGGTACAACACGCTAACGTTACTTCTGTCCCTGTTTTTTTCTTTCTTTCTTTTTAGATTTGTATCCCATTCTTCAGTTACTATATGTAGATCAATTGAAGAATAGAATACTAGGACTCAAAGATGTGATATACTTAACATTACGTTCGAAATATGAATGTATGTGATATTTTCCCCCCATCTGTTTTCTCTGTGCCGCATTCCTATGTTTCTGCGACATCTTTGCAGTACATCATCTGTAATAACTCCTGACGTCATTGGTCAACGCCCACAGATTGTATCCCATTCTTCAGTAATCCCATGATTTATATGTATAAATATCCGTTAAACTGCACCATATCCATGTTTGTTATGACCTATGGTAATTCTGTTATTTGATCCGTAGCAAGTGGCCTCATTTCTCTCAGTGTGCTGTTTTCTTGTTTGATATCTGTCAATAGTACCCTGGTGTGCAGCTGCCGTTTCCCATTTCAGGGGCATCGTCCAGGTGGTGCTCGTGCTATTTGCTCGTAGAACGTGTTTATGTTGCATTCATATTCTTTTATGGTGTTTAATGCTTCTGCAGAGCAGTCGTTACGTCCTATGTCAGGTATGTCGATCGCTGGTGCTTATTTATCAACGTTTCACTAGTAAAATCTGCTTCATTTGATTTTCACCTTGTTTTTATATATGTGATACGTGAGCCTATGTGAGTGGCAAGTGCATTAATGAAGTTTATTATACTGCTAGCAACACTTAGAATCATTATCGTGAGTACGAGTATGATATGGTATGCTGTCTGTTCCCAGTTAGTCTTATTCGTATTCAAGAGCCATTTGATGTTCTTGCAGGCACTGGAACGTTAGAATATTTGTTCACTGATTTTTGTACAGGGTGACAATTATTGAACTACGTGAAATAAAATCGTCACAACTTCTGATCAGTTAGGACGTTCGAAGTGCACGATTGGGCGCGGGGCATTATGGGAAGTGGTATGCCCATGCATGGTTCGGTTTAGCGACGAATGCCACTTCGATTTGGACGGGTTCGTCAATAAGCAAAATTGGCGCATTTGGGGGATGGAGATTCGCCATTTCGCGGTCGAGAAGTCTCTTGACTCTTATCGGGTGTCTGTGTGGTGTGCAGTGTCCAGTCACGGAATAATCGTTATTATATTCCTCGATGGCACGGTGAAATCAGAGCTCGTACAGAAAGACATAGGTGTTCATTCTTCCCGCGCGCTATACGAAATTGGAATAATAGAGAATTGTGAAGGTGGTTCGATGAACCAGCTGCCTGGCATTTAAATGTGATTCGGAGTATCCATGTAGATGTAGACTACCGACCGGCACGTGAAGGTTTTGGAAGATTTTCATCCCCATTATCCAAAGTGACACTGATTTCAAGAAGACGGAGCTCGACCCCATTGAGAGCATTCTGGCTCTGGGGTACAGGCCTCGATGCCTCGATTGAGCGCCATATTCTCCGAACCTGAACACATGCGACTGTTTTTTGTGGGGCTACATTAAAGACAAGCCCCCAAAATCATCGCTGAGCTGTAAACAGCCATTCAGGACGTCATCGACAGCATCGGTGTCCAGACACTTCAGTGGGTGATGCAGAATTTCGCTATCCGTCTGCGCCACATCATCGCCAATGATGGCAGGCATACCGAACATGTCATAACCTAAATCCGAACATATGTAGTGACGTTTACGTGTTTAATAAAGCGTGTATACGCCGGCCGGTGTGGCCGAGCGGTTCTAGACGCTTCAGTCAGGAACCGCGCGACCGCTACGGTCGCAGGTTCGAATCCTGCCTCGGGCATGGATGTGTGTGATGTCCTTAGGTTAGTTAGGTTTAAGTAGTTCTAAGTTCTAGGGGACTGATGACCTCATGTTAAGTCCCATAGTGCTCAGAGCCATTTGAACCATTTTGAAAGCGTGTACACGCCATAGTATGTAACTAATTTACGCATTTTTTCATTGAGTTCAGTAATTGTCAGCCTGTTGCTGCCACACTGAGCAAAATGATACGTCTTGTTGTACATAATTGTTTAAATTTAATCATTTTGTTTAAGTTGGTACCCGTGCTGATAATTAGCCATGTTTGTCCGCTCTATTTGGTTTTGGTGTAAGCTCTTAGGCCTTCCCATGTGTAATATTCTGAACTGTAGATTTAAAGTTTTAATTGTTGACCGAAAAGAAGCTTTTCTGTAATTCTGTTACAAGTTATTACGAACTGTTTCGCATTCACCACATATAATTTTCAATCTGTGTCTCACGTATTTTATTATTCATCAGTTTGTTTCGTAATTTTGCAACACTGCGCTTTACCGCTAAAATTCTATATTCAGATGGGCCCTGTTGATGTAAACATTTTGTATTCGGATTTGGTCGTGGTTAATTGTCATAACTTTAACTGATTTTTCTAATGGTGTTTGAAGCGTAAATTATGCGAATGCGTGGTATGAGGAACTACTGGTAACATGTACATCCAACTAATCTATATTAGAACCTATTCATTTTAACCATGTGTTGCGCTTTGTTTCAGGAGCTTTGTACCATACAGTTCAAGTAAAGGCTGTAAATCAAAAATTCTAATCACATTCCTCATTTGGCACAAATAGTCTTCTAATGTTAGACGCCTTCTCCCATTTGAAGCTTAATAACTTCTTTGAACTGTGTTGTCATTTTCTTGACCTACTCAAGTCGGTATTCGATGGTTAACAGATGATAACATGTTTTTTCTGGACTTTAAGAAAATGAATTTAAGTAATTATTTGCGCTACCGATTATTACTTGGTCTTATTCGTTACCTCTACTATATTCGCATTTCTTACCCCTTACTGAATCGTGTTGTGTGTTTAAAATTATTTTTATTCTCTGGCCCAGATACTTCCCACTCCCCCAACACTCTCCCTGCTGTTACAAAAATGTGGTTTGGGAAGAAGTAAAGCATTTACTTGGAAGCAGTCCATTAGATGGCGATAAGAGTGCCCGTTATCGAACTTGGAATGTTGAGAGTGGAGGATTAATAAAATTATATCGACTCTGAAAGTAACTAGGTAAATTCCCTTTATCGGGACACGCTGATATCGTGAATTACATACGTGTAATGACGAAAATAATCTTATCGGATGATCAGCTGAGTCTCAACCTTTCAATGAGTTTCCTACCCATCATCTTCGCTTGAAGATGACGGGAACGAAAGTCACTGAAACGTTGCGACAGGATGACGCTACCACTTGGCTGATCACCAGAGAAGATTTCATCACTGGAAAAACCTGCAGTCAGAAATACACTGAAGAGCCAAAGAAACTGGTACACATGGCTGATATTGTGTAGGGCCCCTGCGAGCACGCAGAAGTGCCGCAACACGACGTGCCATGGACTCGACTAATGTCTGGAGTAGTGCTGGAGGGAACTGACGAGCCCTGCAGGGATGTCCATAAATCCGTAAGAGTACGAGAGGGTGGAGATCTCTTCTGGCATCCCAGGTATGCTCAATAATGTTCATGTCTGGGGAGGCTGATGGCCAGTGGAAGTGTTTAAAGTCAGAAGTGTGTTCCTGGAGACACTCTGTGGCAATTCTGGACGTGTGCGGAGTCGGATTATCGTGCGAGAATTCGGTCGGAATGCACAATGGACCTCAAGAGATGCAGGTGCTCAGACCGGACGCTTACGTACGTGTCACCAGTCAGAATCGTATCTAGACGCATCAGGGGTCCCATATCACTCGAGCTGCACACGCCCCACGCCATTACAGAGCCTCCACCAGCTTGAACAGTCCCCTGCTTACATGCAGGATCCATGGTTTCATGAGCTTCCCTCCGTACCCGTACACGTCCGTCCGCTCGATACAATTTGAAACGAGACTCGTTCGACCAGGCAACATGTTTCCAGTCATCAACAGTCCAATGTCGGTGCTGACGGGCCCAGGTGAGGCGTAAAGCTTTGTGTCGTGCAGTCATCAAGGGTACACGAGTGGGCCTTGGGCTCCGAAAGCCCATATCAATGATGTTGCGTTGAATGGTTCGCACGCTGACACTTGTTGATGGCCCAGCATTTAAATCTGCGGCATTGAGCTTCTGTCACATTGAACGATTCTCTTCAGTCGTCTTTGGTCCCGTTCTTGCAAGAACTTTCTCCCGCCGCAGGGATGTCGGAGATTTGATGTTTTACCGGATTTCTGATATTCACGGTATGTTCGTGAAATGGTCGTACGGGAAAATCTCCACTTCATCGCTACCTCGGAAATGCTGTGTTCCATCGGTCGCGCACCGCATATAACGTCACGTTCAAACTCACTTAAATCTTGATAACCTGCCACTGTAGCAGCAGTAACCGATCTAACAATTGCGCCAGACACTTGTTGTCTGACATAGGCGTTGCCGACCGCAGCACCGTATTCTGCATGTTTAGATATCTCTGTATTTGAATACCCATGTCTATACGTGTTTCAGTGACGCAGTCTGGAAAATTCTGAATAGGTCTCAGCGAATAAAGCCATTGACTGCATTCGAGCTGTCTGTATTATCAGTTACACGTTTCTGACATTGCCATCATCAGATATCTTGGAAGATAATGTTCCGCATAGAAACAAAAATTACTTCTTGTAGTGCTAACGAACATAACCAGATGTAAGTTTTGTACAGCAACATGTCATTTTTGTGTCCATGTGCAAAATGATCCTCTACGGTATTTCATGATAGCAATGTCCGAAACGCATAAAACTGAAATAATAGTCAGCTTACTTCCGTTCAGTGACTCTACCCCTAGCGACGTATTCAGCATTTAACAGACTACACATATTTTTCAACACTGTCGCGTACCACCTCCGTGACTTTCTGTCGCAATTACGTTAATCGTGAATTACGTCAAAAGTAATGTACTGGAATTCCAGTACGTGCAGAGAAGGATGACCTTGCGCAGATAAAAATAACTCGCTTCAGACAAGGCTGCGAAACGGGACCCGTGAAGGTGGGGCTTTGTTCGCTAACCGCGTCGCTACGGAAGGCCGAGCATAATTTTGCTGTTGTTGTGTTGCGTTGGCAACCCTTTTCCGCTCCCCACTGCCTCACCGGCGGAAAAGGCGTTGCAGATTGCCGGGCGTGTCTCTGAAATTTCTTGAATGTCACGCCAGGCACTGTTAATGTCAAGTCCGAACTCCGAAGTCCACGACAGAATCCAGACACCTATTTTCCGCTTCGTTCTTAGAACTGCGAACGCTTCTCTGAACGTTTTTGCCGCATGGCGAAAGAGCCAGATTGCTTGCAGAAACAACAGTAGCTTCAGTAGCGATATGCCGGCTACGTATGAAGAATCTGCCTTTACAGGAAGACAGCCGCCTTACATAGACATTTCTCAGTGACGTTGATATTTGATAAAGGTTTGTTAGCAACGGTCGAGATTTATTAAGAAAAAAATTTTATTAAATTATTCTGAGAAGTACTGATACCATATAGCACAACAGATGTATTTCACTGTAATAAAACGACAAGAATGTAAACTGAAGACGTCACGTGACCTGTGTCATCCGCATGAGGCTGGGACACGGGTGTAGGCCCGCCCACCTAAAAAAAAATAGGTTACGAGGGACTACCCTCCCTCTACAAGTGTAATTGCTCTATTTGTTCGCGATCTGTTTAGAAGAGGCCGGTATCAAGCCTTGACCAATAAGTTGTGTGGATCTTGCTCTTCCATGGAAACAGCCTGGTTCGAAAACTGGGACAAGTTTCTACTTTGCATTAACTACTTATCTTTGTAGACGGCGCCGTTGCCCAGATGTTGTGGATGTCATTCTCCTATGGAACCGGCCATATTCCAAACCTTGCCTCGTAATTTTGCTTTTTGATTTTGTGTTATGAACTTGTCATCGTACTTCACACAGTTATTATTGTTCTACTCTGAAAATTACACTAATGTTTACTTCGGACTGTTTTACCTACTGCTGGCTGCATGGTGTTCGTCTTTTCGTGATTTTATTTTACATTAAGATCTATTGTGTTACGTCAAACTCTTTATTTTTCTGCAGTGGAAATTGCAGTTATGTTAATGTTGTAAATGGCCTGCTTGTACGAGGGGGCATTTGAAAAGTCCACAAAGTCCGAGAGATGGCACCACCGACGCGTATCGAGGTCATGTTTACTTAGTAGCATCTTTGGAAAGAACGCACACCAAGTTTCAGCCATTTGGTCTATTTCTTTGTGTTTGGCAAGTCGAGTGATTGTCAAAAAATGGATGACAAAGTATTTCGTATGGTTATTAAACATTACCTTATGAAGGGCAAAACGCCTCAGGAGACTAAAGAGAAGGTTGATAAACATTACGGTGACTCTGCACCTTCGATTAGAACAGTTTATAAGTGGTTTCAAAATTTTCGGAGTGGCCATATGGGCACAAGTGATGCAGAACATTCTGGACGCCCTGTGGAGGTTACGACTCCAGGAATCGTTGATAAAATCCATCATATGGTGGTGGATGACAGAAGAGATAGCTAGTGCTGTGGGCATCTCGAATGAATGGGTACATAATATTTTGCACAAACATTTGGACATGAGAAAGCTATCCGCAAGATGGGTTCCACGACTGCTCACGCTTGACCAAAAACGGAACCGTGTGAAGTGTTGCAAGGATGGTTGGCAGCTGTTCAGGAAGAATCCACAGGACTTTAAGCGTCATTTCGTCACTGTGGATGAAATAAGGATAAATTACTATACTCCTGAGACAAAACGACAATCCAAACAATAGGTTACCAAAGGAGAATCTGGTTCAAAAAATGGTTCAAATGGCTCTGAGCACTATGCGACTTAACTTCTGAGGTCATCAGTCGCCTAGAACTTAGAACTAATTAAACGTAACTAACCTAAGAACATGACACACATCCATGCCCGAGACAGGATTCAAACCTGCGACCGTGGCGGTCACGTAGTTCCAGACTGAAGCGCCTAGAACCGCTCATCCACACCGGCCAGCGGGGGAATCTGCACCAAAAAATGCGAAAACTATTCGTTCGTCTGGAAAGGTTATGGCGACTGTCTTTTGAGATTCGCAAGGGATAACCCGCATCGATTATCTGGAAAAGGGTAAAACTATTACTCGTGCATATTATTCATCGTTATTGGACAGTTTGAAAACCGAGCTATAAGGAAAACGCCGTCCATTGGACCGCAAAAAAATTATTTTCCATCACGACAATGCATCAGGACGGACCTCAGAGCTGTAAGGAAAACGCTGTCGATTGGACCGCAAAAAAATTCTTTTCCATCACGACAATGCACCAGCACGCACCTCGGCAATTGTGGTCGCAAAATTAATGGAAATAGGATTCCAACTCGTTTCACATCCCTCCTATTCTCCAGACTTGGCTCCCTCGAACTACTATTAGTTCCCCAGTTTGAAGAAATAGCTGGCGGGATAAAGATTTTATTCAAACGAGAAGGTGATTGCAGCAACTAATCGCTATTTTGCAGACTTGGACAAATCCTATTATTCAGAAGGGATCAACAAATTGAAACAGCTTTGGACGGAGTGTATATGTCTAAATGGAGACTATGTCGAAAAATAAAAAAGGTTTACCCCAAACACGTAAGTAGTTTTTATTTTTGCACGGACTTTTGAAATGCCCCTCGCATGTTCGCAGCGCTATAGACTGTGTTAATACTGCTGACAGCACTCTGCGCCCTCGGCAAGAGATCCTGTGGTTGGACGGACTACCAGTTAGCGAGTGTATAGAGAAGTGTATGGGCGTGATGTTCTTAGTGGAGCCTGTGTGTTGGTAGGAGACGCATTGTAAACTGAGACGCAAGGAAATGTAAAATGAGGATGGATGTTGTTGGTATTGTTTGGGTTGTGGAATTATTGACAGCAACATAATTTTTGGAACTGGATGTCACATGAATAAGGTAAAATTTTCTAAATACATTGAGTGATTGCTCTTCAACAAAATCTTTCTTTAGCTAACCACATGCCTCCTAGTAGTAACAGTCTATAGTAGTTAGGATCTTTTTATTTAGCTGGCTTTAGTTTGTGCCTGCTGTAATCGTGTTATGAAGGTTTATTTGTTTTCGTCAGGTCGATTTAATGTCTTTGATTGCCTACTCTTCTGTTGGTCATATGAGAATGGTTATTTGTGGTTTAATGACTATAAATTGATGAGGCTGTATAGGTTCACTTTATTTTATTTTCTGTGAGCAAAGTGGCTTATAAAAAAAATGGGGTTCGTGATTCAAACGAGTTTAGGAAATTAACAGAGTTAGAAGTAGTTTCATTTTCTTTAATGTCATACTTATTGCGCTTCCATTAGTGTTAGGATTTCTTGCAATTCAGGGCCATTCTTTTGCGTCAATTGTTGGAAGTCATGCGTTCACTCTATAGCAGTCAGATTGAGTTGGGTTTGTATGCTGTGGGTAATAAATGAATAGGTTAGGTTTGAGTTGTCTTTGTCAGGGAAAATTAAATGGTAAAATAATTAAATACTTAGTTTCAGTATGTCTCATCTGTCATTACTGTTGGCTGTACGGTCTTAGCTACCAAAGCCAAAAATACACACATGTTCAGAAAAAACAGAACACCTTCAACGGCTAGAGTCTGAATGTTTACATTCACAGGATATGTACGTTAGTATGTTCTGCAGAAATGATTAATATCTCAATCATGTCGGCCCGCGGGTTCGAGGACAACATCAATATCGCTTGCAACACCACCTACAGGGGAAATGTGGCTGCGATTCTCGTTGTCACTGTAGACCGAAGGTAATGGATCAGTGTGACATGAGCAGAAGTGCAGGATGTGTCGCAGACGTATGCTCGAAACGTACCGTCAAATCACTGAGCTTGAAAGAGGGCGCATTATTGGCGTGAGAGAATGTGATGCATCCATCCGGAAAATTGCCGCTCGTGTGGGACGAAGTCTTTGGACAGTGCAGGGGGTGTGTGCAGGATGGTTGATGGAAGGACGTAGAAGACGACCAGATGTGTCAGGTCGCACCACCCAGACCACCTCCCAAGAAGATCGACATCTCATCCGAATGGCATTGCAGGACAAATCTGCGTTCTCTCTGGCTCTTGGAACAGCGTAACACACTGTACACTATAAGGAGTGACCGTCACCGTTTATTACGGCATGGGTACCGTGCGCGTCGTACACTTCTCTGCCTACCTTTGACGAATGGGCAGAAACATCCTACATTTACATCTACATCTATACTCCGCAAGCCACCTGACGGTGTGTGGTGAAAGGTACCTTGAGTACATCTATCAGTTCTACATTCTATTCCAGTCTCGTATTGTTCATGGAAAGAAAGATTGTCGGTATCCCTCTGTGTGGGCTCTAATCTCTCTGATTTTATCCTCACGGTCTCTTCGCGAGATATACGTAGGAGGGAGCAATATACTGCTTGACTCCTCGGTGAAGGTATGTTCCCGAAACTTTAACAAAAGCCCGTACAGAGCTACTGAGCGTCTTTTGTGCAGAGTCTTACACTGGAGTCTATCATCTCCGTAACGCTTTCGCGATATCAAAATGATCCTCTAACGAAGTGCGCCGCTCTCCATAGGATCTTCTCTATCTCTTCTATCAAACCTATCTGGCACGGATCCCACACCGTTGAGTAGTATTCAAGCAGTGGGCGAACAAGTGTACTGCAACCTATTTTCTTTGTTCTCGGACTACATTTCCTTAGTATTCTTCCAATGAATCTCAGTCTGGCATCTGCTTCACCGACCATTAATTTTATATGGTTATTCCATTTTAAATCAATCCTAATACCTACTCCCAGATAATTTATGGAATTAACTGCTTCTAGTTGCTGACCTGTTATATTGTAGCTAAATGATAAAGGATCTTTCTATGTATTCGCAGCACGTTACACTTGTCTACTTTGAGATTCAGTTGCCATTACCTGCACCATGCGTCAATTCGTTCAGATCCTCCTGCATTTCAATACAATTTTCCATTGTCACGACCTCTCGATATACTACAGCATCATCCGCAAAAGCCTCAGTGAACTTCCGATGCTATCCACAAGGTCATTTATACATATTGTGAATAGCAACGGTCCTACGACACTCTCCTGCGGTGCCCATGAAATCACTCTTACTTCGGAAGACTTCTCTCCATTGAGAATGACATGCTGCGTTCTGTTGTCTAGGAACTTTTCAATCCAATTACACAATTGGTCTGATAGTCCATATGATCTTTCTTTGTTCATTAAACGACTGTGAGGAACTGTATCAAACGCCTTGCGGAAGTCAAGAAACACGGCATCTACCTGGGACCTGTGCCAATGGCCCTCTGAGTCTCGTGAACGAATAGCGCCATCTGGATTTCACACGATCGTCTTTTTCGAAACCCATGCTGAATCCTACAGAGTAGATTTCTAGTCTCCGTAAAAGTCATTATACTCGAACGTAATACGTGTTCCAAAATGAACGACGTTAGAGATATAGGTCTACAGTTGCACACATCTTTTCGACGTCCCTTCTTGAAAACGGGGATGACCTGTGCCTTTTTTCAATCTTTTAGAGCGCTACGCTCTTCTAGAGACCTACGGTATACCGCTACAAGAAGGGGGGAAAGTTTCTTCGCGTACTCTGTGTAAAATCGAACTGGTATCCCATCAGGTCCAGCGGTCTTTCCTCTTTTGAGTGATTTTAATTGTTTTTCTATCGCTCTGTCACCTATTTCGCCGGCCGTTGTGGCCGTGCGGTTCTAGGCGCTTCAGTCTGGAACCGCGTGACTGCTACGGTCGCAGGTTCGAATCCTGCCTCGGGCATGGATGTGTGTGGTGTCCTTAGGTTAGTTAGGTTTAAGTAGTTCTAAGTCCTAGGGGACTGATGACCACAGATGTTAAGTCCCATAGTCCTCAGAGCCATTTGAACCATTTGTCATTTATTTCGATATCTACCATTTTGTCATCTGTGCGACAATGTAGAGAAGGAACTACAGTGCAGTCTTCCTCTGTGAAACAGCTTTGGAAAAAGACATTTAGAATTTCGGCCTTTAGTCTGTCATCCTCTGTTTCAGTCCTAGACGGCAATGGCGTATGTAACGAATTCGCTGCGGACAGGAAAGGCATCAGATAGTATTTTCAGGATAATTCAGATTCTGTTTGATTGAAAATGATGGCTCCATTTTGGTTCGCCGCAAACAGAGGGAATGGCAGCAGAGTGACACAGACTTACAGTGCCAATTCAAGGCATTATGGTGTGGGGAGATCACAGACGGTGTACCTCCAGGGCACTGTGGTCAGGATGGCGTACGTGGATGAGGTCCTGCGACCTGTAGCCGTACCATTTCTACAAAAGACACCAGACGCCATTTTTCAGAAAGACAATGCAGGACCGCATATTGTGGCGCACACACGTGCCTTCTTGGTGTGACAGGATGGCAGCCTTCTGTTCTGGCCCGCTATATCACCAGACCCCCAGCCAATCGGAAATATGGTGAAACGACTCGTGCAGCTCTCTGACCCAATGCCAACCACCACAGATGCATTTTGGATCCAGGTGAATGCAGCATGGATAACTCTACTACTGGACGCCATTCGCGCCTTATACGCGTCGATGCCATCACGCATGGAGCAAGTTATCAGGGCCCATGGCAGACCCTGTGACTACTAGGCAACAGTGCGCATTCTGAACCGAGATAACTGAAATTCTAATCATTCCTTCAGAACATACTGAGCCATGGCTGACTCGCGTCATGTCTTTCTACATCTACATGGATACTCTGCAAATTACATTTAAGTGTCTGACAGAGGGTTCATCGAACCACCTTCACAATTCTCTATTATTCCAATCTCGTATAGCGTGCGGAAAGAATGAACAGCTATATCTTTCCGTACGAGCTCCGATTTTCTTTATTTTATCGTGGTGATCCTTCCGCCCTATGTAGGTCGGTGTCAACAAAATATTTTCGCATTCGGAAGAGAAAGTTGGTGATTGGAATTTCGTGAGCGTCGCAACGAGAAACGCCTTTCTTTTAATGATTTCCTGCCCAAATTCTGTATCATTTCTGTGACACTCCCTTCCATATTTCGCTATAATATAAAACGTGCTGCCTTTCTTTGAACTTTTTGATGTAATCCATCAGTCTTACCTGATAAGTATCCCACACCGCGCAGCAGTATTCTAAAAGAGGACGTACAAGCGTAGTGTATTCAGCCTCCTTAGTTGGTCTGTTACATTTCCTAAGTGTCCTGCCAATAAAACGCTGTCTTTGGTTAGCCTTCCCCACAACATTTTCTATGAGTTCTTTCCAATTTAGGTTCTTCGAAATTGTAATACCTAGGTATTTAGTGCAATTTACGGCTTTTAGATTAGACTGATTTATCTTGTAACCGAAGTTTAACGAGTTCCTTTTAGCACTCTTGTGGATGACCTCACACTTTACGTTATTTAGGGTCAACTGACACTTTTCGCACCATTCAGATATTGTCTCTAAATCGTTTTACAGTTTGTTTTGATCTTCTGATGACTTTAGTAGTCGATAAACGACAGCGTCATCTGCAAACAACGGAAGACGGCTGCTCAGATTGTCTCCCAAATCGTTTATATACCTATAGATGAGAAACAGCAAAGGGCCTGCAACGCTACCTTGGAGAACGCCTGAAATCACTTCTGTTACTGCGACCTGTGACCTCTCTGACAGGAAATCACAAATCCAGTCACATAACTAAGACGATATTCCATAAGCACGCAATTTTACTACGAGCCGCTTGTGTGGTACAGTGTCAAAAGCCTTCCGGAAATCCAAGAATACGGAATCGATCTGAAATCCCTTGTCAATAGCACTCAGCACTTCATGTGAATAAAGAGCTAATTGTGTTTCACAGGAAAGATGTTTTCTAAACCCATGTTGACTGTGTGTGAATACACCGTTTCCTTCGAGGTAATTCATAATGTTTGAACACAATATATGTTCTAAAATCGTGCTGCATATGGACATTAACGATATGGACCTGAAATTTAGTGGATTACTCTTGCTACCTTTTTTGAAATTGGTGTGACCTGTGCAACTTTCCAGTCTTTGGGTGTGGATCTTTCGTCGAGCGAACGGTTTTATATGATTGTTAAGTATGGAGCTAACGCATCAGCTTGGTCTAAAAGGAACCTAGTTGGTATACAGTCTGGACCAGAAGACTTGCTTTTATTAAGTGATTTGAGGATATTTACTTCTACGTTGGCAGCTGTTCTCGATTCGAATTCTGGAACATTTACTTCGTCTTCTTTTGTGAAGGCATTTCGGAAGGCTGTGTTTAGTAAATCTGCTTTGGCAGTACTGTCTTCGATAGTATCTCCATTGTTATCGTGCAGAGATTTTAAATTATCATTAGTTGCAGTCCTGTCGTATCTTATTTCTGCTTCGGTTGCTGCCATAACCTTGCTGTCTTCTCTCCGTGAGTGGCATCAGCAGCGTTCATCGATATTGCTACTGCTGTAATATCTTTGGGGTGCCGGATATCTTTTCCGGGTGTGTGGTGTGTGGCAGTCGGTCCGTTGGGGCAGAGCAGCGAGTAAGTTTCCGTGGCGCGTAATCAGGCCGGAGCCGCTGGCGGCGTGCACGCGCGTGTGGAGTTGTGAGGCGTTTCTTGCGAGGGTTACGAAGTTCGTCGCCCACCGATCTTAGACTCTGAAGTTGAGTGCTCGCTTAGCCTACTATCAAGCATCAACTAGTATCACTTCTCTTCCTTTGATCCTGGTTGTCGCTTTCTGCGAGATTCCCGCGAGCAACAAAGTGTGTGTATTGAAGTCGGCTAGAATGGCAGCCGTTTTCTTAGATTGGGTTTAACTCAATTTAATTCACTCCTTCATTAGTGAAGTGCGCCGGCGGTATCTTCTGCCTTGTGGCCATTAACGTTCCGATTACCTGTGGGCGTTGACGTAGTTTTTGGCGGTGTATTTTCCTCGTCATGTTGATGCTGTCCAGCACGGCGTGTAGTTCGACAGCTGAGGTGTTGTTGGTAGTTTTTGGCGTTTATTCTGACTTGGCTGGATTGGGTACCAGTATCCACAACGTTGTGCTGTTGGCGTCTTGTTGTCGTTTTGCTCGTCGGATGGAGCAGAATTGATTTGATTGGTCGGTTTGTCGGCTAGCCTTCAGTTGGTATGCCTTCCGATTAAGAGGCTGTCAGCCTGGTTGCCTGTCTCACCTACACGTGCGTTAGTGTTACCTTCCGAGACCGACCCTTGGAACCTTCTGAGCGCCGCTCCTTGTGTTTCACATAGTGATTTCCTTTTAGTCTTAAGTACTCTGTGTGGCCTTCAGCAGAGTTTTTGCTTATTAAAATTGTAAGTTTTTTTTCTCTTTAGGTCTTAAGCCGTGAAATTATTTTCTCCATGGTTTGTGGCCTTCGACTGAGTTTTAAACTCTCTAACTGAAAATTTAAAATCCTTCTCTTGCCGTTAAGTCATAACATTATTATTTTTTTTAGCTATGAGGCCTTCAGCTGCGTTTGCATGAAATGTTTTAAACTAAGGCCCTGAGCTTTTTCAAATTGGAAGCTCATTTTCCTACGGCTTAATCCGTAAAATTGTTTGACATGGTATGTGGCTTTCAGCCGAGTTTTAATCTCCTTTAAATTAAAATTTCAAAATTTTGGTCTTGCCCATAGGGCATAAGGTTGGTATTCCTTAGTATGTGGCCTTCAACCGAGTTTAATCTCTCTTAAATTGAAAATTCAAAATTTTGTCTTGCCCTTATGTCATAAGATTGTTATTGTTTAGTATGTGGCTCTCAGTTGAGTATTAATTTCTCTTAAACTAAAAATTTAAAATCTTTGTCTTCCTTTAAGTCATAACATTGTTATTCTTCAGTATGAGGCCTTCAGCCGAGTTTGCATGAAATCCCTTCTTCCTAGGCTTTAAGCCGTTAAATTGCTTGGTTGATATGCGGCCTGCAGCCGGGTTTCAGCTATCTTTTTTTTTTTTTCCTTAAGCCGTAACACTGTTCTTGCTTAAGTGTGTTCTTCAGCCTATTTTTATTGAAGTAAAAAAAAATTTGAAAGAAGTGAAACTTCCAGAAGAACTCCTGGACCTCAATTCCTTGCTTAGGCCTTGGGCCCTGGATTGTTGTATGTGGCTTTCAGCCGATTTAAATCAAATCAATGGAGCTCTTTCGTTGAAACCCTTGAGAGTTTTTATGTTATGGTGTGTTTTAACTAATAAAATTTATAAGTTGAGTGTAACTGACAGCAACTTATTTTGGCCCCTTTCCACAAATGTAACCTCACCCGCTCTGTCCTGCTAGTCCAGAGATTTCAAGAAATGGTTCAAATGTCTCTGAGCACTAAGGGACGTAACTGCTGAGGTCATCAGTCCCCTAGAACTTAGAACTACTTAAACCTAACTAACCTAAGGACATCAAACACATACATGCCCGAGGCAGGATTCAAACCTGCGACCGTAGTGATCGCGCGGTTCCAGACTGTAGCACCTAGAACCGCTCGGCCACTCCGGCCGGCCAGGGGTTTCACAAAGTAACACAGGGTGAAAATTATTTAAACCGACAAACTCTGGGAGGTTGTAGCGGACATTAAAACAAATATTTTTCCCTAATGTAATTTTTTCCTATGTGGATTATTTAAAACGGTAGAGGAAGATTTCTCTGGCGACAAATTAATTAAACCAACAAACACTTTCCCATTTTTTATGACCAAGAGACAACACATTAACACAACCCAATTTCAATTCATTAGATTTTCAGAAATGCCTCCATTGACACACAAACATAGGATACACCGTCGGATCATGTTCTGTCTGACTCGCAAAAACCACAGGAGTATCCTGAATTGTTCCTGCTGCTGCTACTATCCGGGCAACGAGATCCTCTTCTGATGCAACAACAGTTGCGTAAACAGGATTGCGCATGTAGCCCCGCACAAAAAAGTCCAGAGGGGACATATCTGGGGAACGAGCAGGCCATGGTGCAGGACCACCTCTGCCAATCCACGTTTCTGGGAACCGTCGGTCCAGGAATCGACGCACACGACGACCGAAATGTGCCGGCGCCCCGTCATGTTGGAACCACATGCGTTGTCTTGAAGGGAGCGGGACGTCTTCCAGCAGTTCTGCCAATGCTCTGGCGAGAAAATTGTAATATTGCCTGCCATTTAATGGCCTAGGTAGCAGATGCGGCCCAGTTGAACAGTCCCCAACAACACCGACCCACACATTATCGAAGAGCCGCACATGATGAGCGCTAGTAACTGTGGCATGTGGGTTATCCTCACTCCAAACATGCGAATTGTACATGTTGAAGACTATCACACCCGAACGTTGCTTCATCGTTAAACAACACAGAGGGTGGAAATGTTGGGTGCATTTCACACTGTTCCAGGAACCACTGCGAAAACTGTGCTCTGGGTGGATAATCAACTGGTTCCAGGTTGTGGACTCGCTGTATGTGAAATGGACGTAACAACTGCTCTCGAAGAACTGTTCTTACATTCGTCTGATTCGTCCCCACGTTACGTGCAATTGCACGAGTGCTGATTGAAGGATCCCGCTCCATATGCTGCAAGACAGCTTCCTCAAATTGCAGCGTTCTTACCGTGCGAATGCGTCCCTGTCCAGGTAATCTGCTAAATGATCCGGTATCACGCAGACGTTGGTACACAGCAGCAAAGGTCCTATGATGCGGGATACGGCGATTAGGATATTGTTGTCGATAAACCCGCTGTGCAGCTCGTCCGTTGTGGTGCGCTACGTAGTACGCTCTAATCACGTCAGTGTACTCACTCCAGGTGTGTCGCTCCATTAGTAAATAGAGACAATGCACTACTACACTGCCGGACAGCAGCTGCTTACAACTGAAGAGCGTAATACGGCCTCTAACAACTGAATATCTTAATACGGCCTCTAACAACTGGCGAGCGTAATACGGTCTCTACCGGTTTAAATAACCCTCATAGGAAAAAATGACATTGTTTTGATGTCCCCTACAACCTCCCAGAGTTTGTCAGTTTAAATACTTTTCACCCTATATAAATATCATGTGAATGTGAACGTCCCACCTCCAGTGATTCAAGGTGTTCTGCATTTTTTTCACGAACGTGAGTTTAAACAAATAAAAAAATACAGAATGGGTACTTGTGAGACAGGGATGTGGGCCGAGAGGCCTGTCGCGTCCCGATAAGCACGCCTCACGTGTCCACGCTCCGGGCCGTCTGGTAGTTTTCCGCTGCCCGCAGTCTCCCGCTGACACCGGAGAAAGACAATCCAACGGTCAGGTGGGCGAGAGGCCCGAGAGATAGGCACTCCGCCCTGGCGTCCCGATGTCGGCAGCAGATAGCGTCGACGGGCGGGCGCCACTTCTCTTGAGCACACACGGCGGCGCCGCCAAAGAGCCGGGAAAGCATTTCCACGAGTCGGCGCCACGCGACACACGGCACTGTTGTTCCCTTATCGCTGGTCTCGTTCCAGGCGCGTGGCGACTGGCCCGGTATCGAAGTTACAGCCGCAGCGGAAGACGGTCTACCAGCAGCTTTCTCACCGTCTCTGGTGGAAAATGATAGCTCACACTATTTGATCAAAAGTATCCGGACTCCCATATGTAGAATTGATCACGAAGGCTACGATCCCCCCCCCCCCCCCCCCCCCAGCCCTCCCCGCCACCAACCTAGTAAACTATCTTTTTAAAATTTTCCTTCGCGTATTTAGGAATTTACGTATTTTGTAAGATACATTTGTACACTGAAGCTCCATTGGGCATGGGTGTGTGTTGTGACGTCCCCTGGCAAGACATTTACGAAATCGTCATAATATTTAAAGAAAAATTATCTGTATTTTTTTAACGATCGTATTGACCAACTAGAGTCACGTTAACAACTTCAGTTGCTCTTCTTCCTTTGTTGTTGTTTCCCATTTTTTCAGTGTTCCCTCATTTTCTCCCCATGAAATCTCTTCCTTTCCACTGCAGATCTTCCTGCATTTCGCTGCAATTTTCTAATGCTGTAACTTCTCTGTATACTACAGCATCATACGCGAAAAGCCGCACGGAACTTGCGACACTATTTGCTAGGTCATTTATATACATTGTGAAAAGCAATGGTCCCATAACACTCCCCTCCGACACGCCAGAGGTTACTTTAACGTCTGTAGACGTCTTTCCATCGAGAACAACATGCTGCGTTCTGTTTGCTAAAACCGCTTCAACCCAGCCACACAGCTGGTCTGATATTCCGTAGGCTCTTCCTTTGTTTATCAGGCGACAGTGCGGAACTGTATCGAACGCCTTCCGGAAGTCAAGGAAAATGGCATCTACTTGGGTGCCTGTATCTAATATTTTCTGGGCCTCATAAACAAATAAAGCGAGTTGGGTCTCACACGATCACTGTTTCCGGAATCCAAGTTGATTTCTACAGTGCAGATTCTGGGTTCCCAGAAATGACATGATACGCGAGCAAAAAACATGTTCTAAAATTCTACAGCAGATCGATGTCAGAGATACAGGCCTATAGTTTTGCGCATCTGCTCGACGACCCTTCTTGAAAACTGGCACTACCTGTGGTCTTTTCCAATCATTTGGAACCTTCCGTTCCTCTAGAGACTTGCGGTACACGGATGTAAGAAGGGGGGGGGGGGGGGGGGGGAGTTCTTTCGCGTACTCTGTGTAGAATCGAAATGATATCGCGTTAGGTCCAGTGGACGTTCCTCTTCTGAGTAATTTCAGTTGCTTTTCTATTCCTTGGACACTTGTTCCGATGTTACCCATTTTTTTCGTTCGTGCGAGGATTTAGAGAAGGAACTCCAGCGCGGTCTTCCTCTGTGAAACAGCTTTGGGAAAGATGTTTAGTATTTCAGCTTTATGCGCGTCATCCTCTGTTTCAATGCCATCATCATCCCAGAGTGTTTGGATATGCTGTTTCGATTCACTTACTGATTTAACATAAGACCAGAACTTCCTAGGATTTTCTGATAGATTATGAATAAAAGGAAATGACAATTTTTCAATTTTATGTCTGTGCAATATTTATGTATCTACACTCCTGGAAATTGAAATAAGAACACCGTGAATTAATTGTCCCAGGAAGGGGAAACTTTATTGACACATTCCTGGGGTCAGATACATCACATGATCACACTGACAGAACCACAGGCACATAGACACAGGCAACAGAGCAAGCACAATGTCGGCACTAGTACAGTGTATATCCACCTTTCGCAGAAATGCAGGCTGCTGTTCTCCCATGGAGACGATCGTAGAGATGCTGGATGTAGTCCTGTGGAACGGCTTGCCATGCCATTTCCACCTGGCGCCTCAGTTGGACCAGCGTTCGTGCTGGACGTGCAGACCGCGTGAGACGACGCTTCATCCAGTCCCAAACATGCTCAATGGGGGACAGATCCGGAGATCTTGCTGGCCAGGATAGTTGACTTACACCTTCTAGAGCACGTTGGGTGGCACGGGATACATGCGGACGTGCATTGTCCTGTTGGAACAGCAAGTTCCCTTGCCTGCCTAGGAATGGTAGAACGATGGGTTCGATGACGGTTTGGATGTACCGTGCACTATTCAGTATCGCCTCGACGATCACTAGAGGTACACGCCCAGTGTAGGAGATCGCTCCCCACACCATGATGCCGGGTGTTGGCCCTGTGTGCCTCGGTCGTATGCAGTCCTGATTGTGGAGCTCACCTGCACGGCGCCAAACACGCATCATTGGCCACCAAGGCAGAAGCGACTCTCATCGCTGAAGACGACACGTCTCCATTCGTCCCTCCATTCACGCCTGTCGCGACACCACTGGAGGCGGGCTGCACGATGTTGGGGCGTGAGCGGAAGACGGCCTAACGGTGTGCGGGACCGTAGCCCAGCTTCATGGAGACGGTTGCAAATGGTCCTCGCCGATACCCCAGGAGCAACAGTGACCCTAATTTGCTGGGAAGTGGCGGTGCGGTCCCCTACGGCACTGCGTAGGATCCTACGGTCTTGACGTGCATCCGTGCGTCGCTGCGGTCCGGTCCCAGGTCGACGGGCACGTGCGCCTTCCGCCGACCACTGGCGACAACATCGATGTACTGTGGAGACCTCACGCCCCACGTGTTGAGCAATTCGGCGGTACGTCCACCCGGCCTCCCGCATGCCCACTATACGCCCTCGCTCAAAGTCCGTCAACTGCACATACGGTTCACGTCCACGCTGTCGCGGCATGCTACCAGTGTTAAAGACTGCGATGGAGCTCCGTATGCCACGGCAAACTGGCTGACATTGACGGCGGCGGTGCACAAATGCTGCGCAGCTAGCGCCATTCGACGGCCAACACCGCGGTTCCTGGTGTGTCCGCTGTGCCGTGCTTGTGATCATTGCTTGTACAGCCCTCTCGCAGTGTCCAGAGCATGTATGGTGGGTCTGACACACCGGTGTCAATGTGTTCTTTTTTCCATTTCCAGGAGTGTATTTTCAACTGCAGAAACTAATAGTGAAAATCGTATTTTATCTGTCGTACTCACAACAATAAGCAATATAAAATTAATTAATATTATGCTATATAAACTGCATATAAAGTAAAAAGGGTGTGCGGTGGGGATTACGCGACAGTGTGTTGTACTCAGCATAGGTTAGTTTCAGTTACATTAAGCAGTCGTAAGGGTAGGGACCGATGACCTCAGCAATTTGGTCCCATATTCCTTACCACAAATTATATTGACATGCGTCTTCAGATACAGACATATGTAAACAGGCAGAATAGGGCGCTGCGATCGGCAACGATCATACAAGACAACAAGCGTCTGGCGCAGCTGTTATATCGCCTACTGCCGCTACAATGGCAGATTATCAAGATTTGAGTTTGAACGTGGTGTTACAGTCGGCACGCGAGCGACGGGGCACAGTTCCTCCGATGTAACGATGAAGTGCGGACCTTCCAGTACGACCGTTTCACGAGTGTGGCGAAGAAATCACAAATATGGTGAAAACATCAAATCTCCGACATCGCCGCAGCTGGAAAAAGTTCCTGCAAGAACGGGACCAACGACGACTGAAGAGAATCGTTCAGCGTGACAGAAGTGCAACCCTTCCTCCAGTTGCTGCAGGTTTCAATGCTGGGCCATCAGCAAGTGTCAGCGTGCGAACCATTAAACGACACATCACCGATATGGCCCTTCGGAGCCGAAGGCGCACTGGTCTGTCCTTGATGGCTGCACGACACAAAGGTTTACGCCTCGCCTGGGCCCGTCCACACCGACATCGGACTGTTGATGACTGGGAACTTTCGAATTCAATCGAGCGGATGGACGTGTACTGGTATGCATGTCAGCAGGGAAGTGTTCAAGCTGGTGAAGGCTCTGTAATGGTGTGGGACGTGTGCAGCTGGAGTGATATGGGACCCCTGATACGTCTAGATACGATTCTGACTGGTGACACGTACGTAAGCATCCTGTCTGATTACCTGCATCTATTCACATGAATTGTGCATTCCGATGTATTTGCCTGCTAACTTCGAAAGAAGGTAGATGCGGTCCCTAGCGCAACTTATAACATCGTCGAAAATGAGTGCGGACGGGAGAGCTTTGGTACACCCTGTTAAAAAAAACGGAAAAATGGAGGCGGTACAATTGGCGAGCGACCGCCTTCACCAACGTGCATAAGCAATTCAAACTAATAATAAAAAAATTGCATGGCGCTAGATTCGATCCGGCGACCGTCGGATTACGAACCCGAGCGCTTACCGCTGCGCCACGACGCTGTAGAAAATTATTAATCGTAGAGATTATTTCACCGCAATGGTTTCTTTTAACTGTCGATTTTCTCGACAACGGCTGAGAAGTGCATCTTGGTGCTTTGCCACATTACATGTGGCCATGAGCTTCTATTATGTGCGGTATGAATCAAACCTGAATTTCACAATTGGCGGCCTCCCCTTCTCAGCTGGGTCATCCTTTTCCCATGAGACCTATAGTTCCGCCTCATACATAACAGTTTTTAAGTTTTATTTCACGACACTGTTCACATACGCAACCCATATGCAACCAACAGCCATTTCTGCTCAGGAAATCTATACGTTATCTAAAGTATATGTTACACGAGGAGAAAGTTTTCGAAATCTGTGTATTCAGTTTCTCTTATGCAAAAATAGTTTTTCGTAGAAAGGTTACAGGTTTAATAAAAATGGAGCGTAATTGAAAAATATTAATTATATTAGCTACCGTGTATGAGTGAAAATAGTGCACACAACAAATTACCTGTTATTGGAGCGAATAAATTACATATTTTACAAACTTCCAAAAAAATTGAAAGTAAAACAAAATCTATTTTTTAGAGTTTCTAGTAGCTACTTTATTTTAGTATGATGTACGAGGGGCTTTCAGTAAGTTATGAAACACTATTTTTCTCGGCCAGTTTCAATTGAAAAAATGCAGAGTTTGTTGTGAGACAACGTGGAATATTTCCGCGTCAGACCCAATAGTTTCATGAAGTACAGATAGGTGGCGGCGCCATAGGTAACTCTCAAAATTGCCTCTGATAACGGAGGTGCGTCCCAAGCAAAGAACTGTCATTTCATTTGGCGGAAAACCGAAGCACTGCAGATATCCATAGGCCCTTGCAGAATGTCTGCGGAGACCTGACATTGAACAAAAGCATGGTGAGTCGTTGAGCGAGGTGTCTGTCGTCATCGCAACAATGTCGTGCCAACTTGTCAGATCTCCCGCGTGCCGACCGGCTGCACGCAGACGTGACTGCTGCAGCGTTGGAACGTGCCGACACTCTCATTCGAGGTGATCGACGGATCACAGTCAAACATCTCGCTGCTCTACTGGACGTCTCTGTTGCTGGTACCGACATTCCATCAATAGCTGGGACGCTCAAACGTGTCTACCCAGATATCGCACCTTCTGACTTCCATTTGTTCCGCCCAATGAAGGACGCAGTCTGCGGGAAGCAGTATGTGGATGATTGGGAGGTTATTGATGCAGCAAGACGTTGGCTCGGAGGTCGACCAGTAGAGCGGTACCACGCATGCATACAGGCGCTTCCAGTAAGGCTGTCGCTTTGAACGGATTATTGTAGCCAAAAGAGTGTGTTATAATATGGTGCATTGGAAATCTGAAAAAAGCCAACGTGCTTTCAGAAAAAAACATGTTGCATTACTTACTGAACACCCCTCGTATAATAAGGAAAAGATGTTATTTGATACTCATCAATTATAATAATAATTAAAATAATAAATCAAAATAATTATTAATGTGCATAAATTATTAATTCGAAATAAAACGGCCTACAATTAAAAGTTCAGGACACATCCCTCTCGAAGGACTTTTTGATGTACTTTTACTTTCCATTTGTTCCTTTTCAGCAACGCAAACTCATCGTTTGCTCCACTGAATTCAAGTTTAACACGTCATATTCTATCAGCGAGATTACCGAATTTGACTCTCTCCTCCACCGATACTCGACAGTAGAAAAGAGAAAGAATTCCAGAAACTTCAAAATGTCCAAATGGGATGCTATATCTGTGTTTCTTGCGCTCCACCTACTTGAAAACCTCTATTTCGTTAACCAGCACAGCAGTATCGATATTTCTGCTACATTTATCACCAAAATCTACTGTATATTTTGCAAATGAGATGTGGAGCTCTTATTTACGACTCCGCAGCAGTAAATTAAAGAGAGATGAAGTAGCATGTTACACGTGAGGTCTGTTTTCCATTTCACTATTTTATCAAGTAGTCTGAAGCGCTCTTAAAAGTGTCATTCAGTTCCTCGGTTGGCAAAAGTCTGAAAAAATCCAAAGCCTTCCGTCAAACAGCATACAATATTTGCCTTATTTTCCGTTCACCAGCCTATGATATCGAGCAGTAGCTAGAAAAGTGGCAGTACGTACTTCATTACTGAACTTGAGCTACCGGTATAGGCGGCAGCTCTATCAACCAGGTACACTGATGACATACCACCCATGTAAGCTTTGTTCGATAGCAGTCATTTCCTTATGATGCAATAGTTCGATTACAATTAAGTGTTAGTCGACACTTGACGTGTTGCAGCTGGTTTCCTCCAACCAGAACGTTCAAACTAATGCTCTAACTGTTCTCCGTTGCGACACTGCCACGATAATTAGTCAGCGCACGGTTTTCGTGCTTGATGTGTTTGGATCCCGAATAGTGGATCTGGCCCTTTTACTTCGGGTTTCATCAGGGACATGATAACCACACCAAAACCAACACACACTCGCAATGCTGATGACGAAACACTCGTATAAAACACAGCACTAACCAAACACTGCTGGATCCTTCCGCACAAGACGCGATTTACCGTCACGTACCTGTATACAGTTATTATAATTAATATTAACAGCCAAAAGCAGTGCAATAGTACACCGTTGCCGTTATTCTATAAATCTGCTGTGGAGAAGGCCGTAGGTTCGAATAGTTCCAAATTTGGCGAGTTTCTTTTTAACTTTTAAATATAATGAAAAAGCACTCCGTCTTGAGGCCAGGAGTGGCCTACCGGGACCATCCGACCGCCGTGTCATCGTCAGCGGATAAGAGGGGCGTGGCATCAGTACACCACTCTCCCAGTCGTTACGATGGTTTTCTGTGACCGGAGCCGCTACTATTCGGTCGAGTAGCTCCTCAATTGGCATCACGAAGCTGAGTGCACCCCGGAAAATGGCAACAGCGCATAGCGGCTGGAAGGTCACCCATCCAAGTGCCGGCCATGCCCAACAGCGCTTATCTCCGATGATCTCACGGGAACCGGTGTATACATTGCGGCAACACCGTTGACCCTGTAATGAAAAAGACAATGATTAACTTTTTTGTTCAGTTAAAATGTACAAATGAATTTTTTGTTGTGCCTAATACACTGAATCGCCAAAGGATGTGTTGTAGGCATGCGTATTCGAAAACAGAGATATGTAAACAGGCAGAATACGGAACTGCGGTTGGCAATGAATATGTAAGACAAGTGTCTGGCGAAGTTGTTAGATCGATTACAGCTGCTACAATGGCAGCTTACCAAGATTTATGTGAGCTTCAACGTGGTGTTTCAATCGGCACACGAACGATGGGACACAGAATCTCCCAGGTAGCGATGAAGTGCGAATTTTCCCGTACCACTGTTTCACGAGTGTACCGTGAATATCAGGAACCCAGTGAAACATCAAATCTCCGACATCGCTGCTTCAGGAAAAAGATCCTGCAAGAACGGGTCCAAAGACGACGGAAGAGAGTCGTTCAACGTGACAGAAGTGCAACCCTTCCGCAAACTGCTGCAGATTTGAATGCCGGGCCAACAACAAGTGTCAGCGTGTGAACCAACCGACGAAACGGGCTTTCGGAGCCGAAGTCGCAGTCGTGTACCCTTGATGACTGCGCGACATGAGCTTTACGCCTCGCCTGCACCCCCCCCCCCCCCCACCCCACCAACAACGACATTGGACTGTTGGTAACTGGAAACATGTTGCCTTGTGGATCGAGTCTTGTTTCAAATTGTATCGAGCAGGTCGACGTTTACGGGTATGATGGCATTCTCATGAATCCGTGGACCCTGCGTGTCAGCAGGGTACTGTTCAAGTTTGTGGAGGCTCTGCAATGGTGTTGGTACTCTGATACGTCTAGATACGACTCTGACAGGTAAAACGTACGTAAGCATCCTGTCTGAACAGATGCTTCCATTCATGTCCATTGTGGATACGTCGGACAATGCGACACGCCAAAGTCTAGAATTGCTACAAAATGGCTGCAGGAACAGTCTACTGAGTTTAAACACTTCTGCTGGCCACCAAGCTGCCCCATACATGAATGAATATTAGTGAGCATACCTGGGATGCGTTGCAAAGTGCTGTTCAGAAGAGATCTCCACCTAGTCGTACTTTACAGGTTTATGAACAGCCCTGAAAGTTTCAGGGTGTCAATTCCCTTAAGCACTATATCAGACGTTAATCGAGTCCATGCCACGTCGTGTTGCGGCACTTCTGCGCGCTCTGGAGGGCCCTACACGATATTAGACAGGTGTACCATCTTCAGTGTATACTGCCACACTGCCACGTCACTCTTATCGATGTACCGACAACTTTATTTGCTCTTATTTCCCCCCATGTTTGCCACTTTTCGTTTCAGAATCTGCTTGTGTCGTACATAAGCTGCACCCAAGTGCCAACCAGGACTGCTCATCGATTGATAATGTGGAACATGGTGTTGTCAGTGACAGCGAGAAATTACAGTTTGCTTTTAGCGCTGAAACTGAAACTTTTCTGTGATGAATTTGCTCTTAGAGGGTAGCTTTATTCGTCATCAACAAAGCGATCGTGGTTTTAGTTCTGCGGCAAATTGCTCATCACCGTTTTCTGGCTGCACTGAACATTACAAGGTTGTGGTTAGGTTAGGACATGAGTTTAAATTCAGAGCTATATAACGCTTCGTCTGCCGCAGTTCAGTCATTGGTTACTCATAATCAGCTGTCGACAGAGCGTGTCGCGTTTCCCGACGTACCTCGCGGCGGACGCTTCCGGCACTGTGACATTTACCGTAGCGGCAAGTGACACACATGAACTAAAATTTAAATCTTCTGGGTTGTTAGGCCGCGTCAGGTCACTTCGGCGGACAATAATATTTTGGGTAAACATTTCCCTTCTGTCGCTCTGTCCATTTCGCATCTAGCCTATAATGACGACCAACCAGTAGCAGTAGGAGGAATTTCAACCAATAACCTTTCTCCAGCGTAAGTGGGGAATAGTGTCTTTCTATCCTATGAGGATGGGCCACCAATAGTAACCATAAGAGTTTAGCTCATAACGCCCTTTCTTCTGCATCAGTGCGCGAATATTAGCCTATGGTAGCCTCAAGAATTTTAACACATATTCACACTTTTCCAGCAAAAACGAGGGGACACTCCCCTTTGTAAGAGAACGCGACACTCCTCAAGCCGCCATACAGTGCGTGGCGGAGGGTACCCTGTGCCACTGTTTGTCATTTTCTTTCCTGTTCCACTCGAGGCAAAAACGACTGCATATATGCCTCTGTATGAGCCCTAATTTCTTATCTTCATGGTCCTTACCGCTTTGAATGTAAGCAGCAGAAGAATCATTCGGCAGTCAGGTTCAAATGCCGGTTCTCTAAATTTTCTCAATAATGTTTCTCGAAATGGATGTCGCCTTCCCTCCACGGATTCCCATTTGAGTTCCCGAACCATCTCCGTAACAATTACTTGTTATTCGACACTCGAGCAGTACTCAAGAATAGGTCGCACCAGTGTCCTATATGCGGTGTGAACCAATGTTTCGTAAAATTCTCCCGCTCTAACGAAGTCGACGATTCTCCTTCCATACCACAGTTATCACATGCTCGTACCACCGCATATCGCTTTCCAACCTTACGCCAAGATATTTATACGGGACACTGGTAATACTATTGGTAAGTAGGCTGTTTAGGTTTTTATGTTGGTAACGCCACGTAGCGCTCTGTATGAAAATCGCTGGCTGTGCTGTGTGCAGTCTGTTGCTGGTAGGCATTGTTGGAATATTCGCTAGGCTGCTTAGGGTTTTATATTGGTTACGCCACATAGCTCTCTGTATGAAAATCACTGGCTGTGCTGTGTGCATTTGTGGCTGGTTGGCATTGTTGGAATATTCGCTATTGTAGTGTTGGGCAGTTGGATGTGAACAGCGCGTAGAGTTGCGCAGTTGGAGGTAGTGTGACCTAGGGCCTCCCGTCGGGTGGGCCGTTCGCCTGGTGCAAGTCTTTCGATTTGACGCCACTTTGGCGACTTGCGCGTCGATGGGGATGAAATGATGATGATTAGGACAACACAACACCCAGTCCCTGAGCGGAAAAATCTCTCGCCCAGCCGGAAATCGAACCCGGGCCGTTAGGATTGACATTCTGTCGCGCTGACTACTCGGCTACCGCGGGCGGACGCAGTTGGAGGTGAGCCGCCAGCAGTTGTGGATGTGGGGAGAGCGATGGCAGAATTTTGAGAGCGGACGATCTGGACGTGTGTCCGTCAGAAAAACGATATTTGTAAAACTGGATGTCATGAACTGATATATATATTATGACTTTTGAACACTATTAAGGTAAATACATTGTTTGTTCTCTATCAAAATCTTTCATTTGCTAACTATGCCTATCAGTAGTTAGTGCCTTCAGTAGTTAGAGTCCTTAATTTAGCTGGCAGTATTGGCGCTCCCTGTACTGCAGTAGTTCGAGTAACGAAGATTTTTGTGAGGTAAGTGATTCATGAAAAGGTATAGGTTATTGTTAGTCAGGGCCATTCTTTTCTAGGGATTATTGAAAGTCAGATTGCGTTGTGCTAAAAATATTGTGTGTCAGTTTAGAGTTGATCAGAATAAGTAAAGAGAGAAATGTCTGAGTACGTTCAGTTCTGCTCAGCTGTTTGAAAATCAAATAACGTAAGAGGTTTATCAGCACAGTAATGCATAAATTTTTCTAAGGGGAGTTTCCACTATATGCGAACATCACAGGTTTTTCTTCCTATCATCCGCGTTAACATACATTTTTCCACATTTTGGGTTAGGTGCCTTTCATCACACCAACTGGAAATTTTGTCTAACTCGTCTTACGTCTTCCCACAGTCACTCAACTTCGACATCTTACCGTAGACCACGGCATCATCAGCAAACAACCACACTGTCCGCCAAATCGTTTATGTATATAGAGGACAACAGCGGCCCTATCAAACGTCCTCTGGGACATTCCTAAGAAGTCTTCGTGCCACTTACATTTTTGCGAATTTATTCCATATGCTCGTACCTTCGTTAACAGCCCGCAATGGGGCACCGTGTCAAATGCTTTCCGGAAATCCAGAAATATGGAATCTGGCTGTTTCCTTCAGCCATTGTTCGCAGTGTATGATGTGAGAAATGAAAAAGCCGAGTTTCGCAGGAGCGATGATATTTAAAACCATGCTAATTCGTGAACATGAGCTTCTCGGTCTTAAGAAAGTTCATTGCATTCGAACTGAGAATGTGTTCAAGGATTCTGCAGCAAACAGAATTTCCGGATATTGGTCTGTAATTTTGCGGGTTCGTTCTCTTACCTTTCTTACACACTGGACTCAGGTCCTCTTTTTCCAGTCGCTTGGGACTTTGTGCTGGGCGAGAGATATGTGCAGGCTAGGTGAGGGGACAATGCAGTAGAGGATTCTTTATAAAATCGGACTGGGATTCCGTCCGGACCTGGTAATTTATTTGCTTTCAAACCTTTTAGCTGATTCCCTAGGTCACTTATGCTTATTACTACATCGTCCATACCAGAGTCTGGATTTCTTTTGCGGTGACTCGAATTACAGCGTGGCAGAGTATTATTTGCTAAAGTGTTTTAAAAAGATTAATACAAGGCTTATCCCCCACTTGTAGCTTAGTTCTACCGCTCAGCAACACTTTTCCACGCTGCTCTAGGCTTATTACTTAGATGAATGAAATAAAATAAGGTGCATGGGCAGCCGATATAAGCGCTCTATTACGCTAGACAGACCTAGATCAAGCTAGCCGAAAGGAGACTGAAACGTCTGTTCTCCAAGTCGATGCTCCAGTGCGTTAATTATTGCACCACTTTTCTCCATATGATGAAAATTCTGTAGACGAACAGGCCAACCACAGAACAGATAAAGAGAAATCTTTATCAGTAAAGGGAAAAAAAAGGAAATGGAATCAGTCTATGACGCTTAGAAGATTACTGGTAATCAGTTATCCATTCTGAACAATTCCTGATACAATCAATGTTGAGAAACTGCAATATGATGTATAAGATAAGCACTGACCTGGTTGAACGAATAAGATAGCGAGCTAATGTCGAAAGATTTCTTTCAGAATTTGAGAGATAATAGGCTGCTGTGATTATAACTTTATGGCAGACTGTATCAGCATTTTCCAGTAAGATAGTTCGTAATGACATTTATTCGTGCACCAAATGTTCGTCGTCTCTGTCTGCTCCTGTGCCTTGGAGTACAGCAAAGGACTTCCTCAATCTGTCCAGGCAAGCCAGTAAAAAAATTGGTCGCCTCTAAGAGACGCCACACTGATCCCGCCTAACACTTAGATATGGGCAAACTCGTTCATCCTTGGGAACAACTTCACTGGTGATCGCTCTTGTTTGGGAACCGTTCATTTTTACTCGTTCACCGTTCATTTGTGCTTGTTATGTGGTTCTTATGAAAAATTAGTAGCGTAGGTGACTGAAGATGGAAGGCGCCAAGAGGGGGCACTTGCCTCCCCCACCTGAAGTACAGTAGTTTTGTTGATAACAGAATTCTCACGCATTTGTAATTTTCGTGATTCTTCAAAACCTCTCGTTTTGCCAACTGTAGCGTAATGTGGCTGATAGCAGTGAAATAATATAAAGTGGCGCACGGAAAAACGGCTCCGAGTACAGACTGCTTGCCAATTACGCACGATTTGTTGACCGCTATGAGCAGAATAGACAAACATGTAATAATTAGGCAGTAAAGAAATAACAAAAAAGCTAATGCAAACAACAACTTCGAACCAATAGGTGGCGATTGGTGGGTGACAATGAGCGGCCTAGTGCTCGGGGCCGATTTTTCGTGCGCCACCCTGTACCACTGAAATAATATTGCAGACGTTATCGTTTTCTCCTTACAAAATGTGACACCAGACTGTCGATTATGGAGCGCGGGCTTGATGATGAAGTTACCTGTCACGACAATGACCTTGTCCTTGAGGTTGTTGCTTTTTTTCCGGCAGTGTATAAAGTCAAGTAGTATGGGATTGAAAAGGGGGAAAATCTGTGAGATAGAGGTAACATGGCGACCATTTCGAAAGCCAGCATCCTGATGCCAACTGGCAATATCCAGATCGAAAGGGGGTCAAGTCACACATCAAACAAACAGTAAATTACACGCAAAAAACAATGGTGCATTGCATTCGCGCTTAGCATTAGTCATTCTCGAGCTACAGCTGATGATTCTTCCTTACGGGGAAGTGTGAGAGCCGAATGTATAGAGACTGCCTTGGTATCAGAAGGATGCAGCACCCATGTTATTGGAGGATTTCAGCCAATGCCTTCCACACAAACAAAGGATTACTCGCAGTGTGGTGGCGAAACTTCTCGTGAAATTCAATGAACCAGAGAGGTGGACTGCCGAAGACTTCTACTGCTGAAGCAACATCAACTGCTGCTCTGTCATCTTGCAGGAAGCTGGGGTCAGCCGTACATCAATAATGAGGTCTTTGGCCAGACGTAAATGGGAGTGTTACAAAAAGCTGATCTTACATCATCTCACCGAGGACGAAGCATATAATCAGGTTCAGTTTGCAAAATGTGTGGCATACAATCTTGATGAAAAATGTGTTTCCATTGTGACATATTCTCTACGGATGAACCACATGTACTGGTTGCTGTATAGTCCAGAGATCGTGGTGCCACACCAAAGTCGACAACGCGAATCGACACCACAGGTATTAGCGAGGGTTCGCTGAAATCCACATTAACCAACGGCAGGCACTCCAGTTGACCACGCATCCCTCTCAACATGTCAACGCCCTCACACTGAGGTGAGCATGCAAGAGCTCTACCCCAGTTCGAGATCTCAGCTACAGAAGTCAACGTCATCGTGTAGGACAGTGACAGTTATAGTTTCTGATGAACTTGTGCTGTTGTGAATATCGAACATTGCACTTCCAGAGAACAGTTGGTTAATTAGTGCGTCAGGCGATGCTTTCATAGTCAGTAACAGTTGTAAATTGTTAAGCAATCCTGCGGCAAAGAACTATGTGAAAGTGAAGTGAATCTTTTATTCATTTCTATATACACTGAAGCACCAAAGAAACTGGTATACGCATGTGTATTGAAAGACGGAGATATATAAAAAGGCGGAATGCGGCGCTGCGGGTGGCAACGCGTATATAAGACAACAAGTGTCTGGCGCAGTTGTCAGATCTGTTACTGCTGCTACAGTGGCAGGTTATCAAGAATTAAATGAGTTTGACAGTGGTATAATAGTCGGTGCACGAGCGATAGGACACAGCATCTCCGCGGTAGCGTTGGAGTGGAGATTTTGCTGTACGTCCATTTCACGAGTGTACCGTGAATATCAGGAATCCGGTAAAACATCAAATCTCCGACATCCCTGCGGCAGGAAAGAGTTCCTGCAAGAACGGAACCAAAGACGACTGAAGAGAATCGTTCAATGTGACGAAGTGCAACCCTACCACAAATTGCTGCAGATTTCAATGCTGGGCCACCAACAAGTGTCAGCATGCGAACCATTAAAGGACACATAATCGATATGGGCTTTCGGAGCCATTCGTGCGCCCCTGATGACTTCACGACACAACGGTTTACGCCTCGCCTAGGCCCGTCAACGCCGACATTGGACTGTTGATGACTGGAAACATGTTGCCTGACCGAACGAGTCCTGTTTCGAATTGCATCGAGCGGATGGACGTGCGCTGGTATGCGGACGACCTCATGAATCCATCCACCCTGCGTATCAGCAGGGGACCGTTCAAGTTGGCGGGCGCTCTGTAATGGTGTAGGCCGTGTGCAGTTGGATTAATATGGCACCCATGATACGTCTAGATACGACTGTGACAGGTGGCACGTACGTAAGCATTCTGTCGATGACTTCCATCCGTTTATGTCCATTGTGCATACCAACGGACTTGGGCATTTCTAGCAGGACAATGCAACACCGCACACGACCAACATTGCTACAGAGTGGCTCCAGAAACACTCTTCTGAGTTTGAACACTTCCACTGGCCATCAGACTCCCCAGACATGAACACTACTGAGCATATTTGCGAAGCCTTACAACATGATCTCCACCCCTCGTACCCTTACTGATTTGTGTACAGTACTGCAGGATTCAGTGTGTCAGTTCCCCCAAGTACTACTTCAGACATCAGTCGAGTCCATGCCACGTCATGTTACAGCACTTCTGGTTGCAGGTTCGAATCCTGTCTCGGGCATTGATGTATGTGGTGTCCTTAGGTTAGTTACGTTTAAGAAGTTCTAAGTTCTAGGGGACTGATGACCACAGATGTTAAGTCCCATAGTGCTCAGAGCCATTTGAACCATCTGCATGCTCCAGGGGGCCCTACACGATATTAGGCACGCTCTTCAGTCAATATGGGATGGCGCATTATCGTGATGCAGAATCCAGTTATCAGCAATGTTGGCATAGACACGAAGAACTCTTTTACGAAGTCTTTCTAAAATTTCTTTGTAGTAATATTGTCCAGGAGGCACCCAATGTTTATGAATGATTCACTGGAAATCAAAGAAGCACATAAGCATGCATTTCACTTTTGACTTTGACATGCGAGTTTTTTTTTTTTTGGTCTGGTTGATCCCTTTGAGCACTACTGCGAACTCTGGCGTTTTGTCTCCGGATCGCACTGAAAAAACCCACTTCCATCACCAGTGACGACACGACTCAACAATTAAGGATTTATTTCAGTTTGCTCTAACAGATCAGCTGCCACATTTTTCTGTGTTGGTGTGACATTTTTGGGGACCATTTTGGCAAAAATCTTTCTCATACCGAGATCTTCAGTTATTATTAGACGAACCGTTTCTCGATTGATGTTCAGTTGTCTTGCAACCATTTTCAGCGATAATCTTCGACAGATCGTACGAGTTCATGCACCCTGACCAAGTTGACATCCGTCTGTGAGGTTGATGGTAGTCCACTGTGATCTTTATCTTCTACATTCGTTCTGCCTTCACTAAACATTTTATGCAAACGAAAAATTTGTGCTCTTGACATAACCTCCTCTTCAAAAGCCTTCTGAAGCTTATCATAAGTTTTCGTAACGTTTTCACTCAATTTAACGCAAAAAGAAATGGAATAACGTTGCGCTATATTACGCGGTTCCATTTCCATGACGAGACACGCAAACATGTGTTAACTTATTACAGCACGACGGACGACTGCGCAGTTGCATCGATGTGCTGCTTGGACTAGAAGCAGCTAACAGACCAAGGTCAAAGGTGTTGTGTGTGCGCACGCCTGCAGGGTTGCCACATCTTGCAAAGAAAATCAGTCTCATTACTTTATTGTCGCACCGTATACATCACACTTCCCATGTAGCCTTTGCATATCACAGTTATACATATTCATAATTTTTTTATTAAACAGGTTTTTTTTTATAAATTAGATGACAGTTGCACCTCTTCTTTCCTGGATCTGCGCACTCATTTGGTTGGGAACGGTGTCGTAAAGACCTTGTAGCCACCCCTGAAGCAAGCTGTTCCACAACTGCTGTACCAGGTCCTTGATATCCTGGAAACTGGAACTGGGATTGAATTCACGTCCAAATTTGCCCCACACTTCCTATTGGGGAAAGATATATGGTGGTCTTGTTCGCCACAGGAGTACCTCAACGTCACACGGACAGAACGTAGAGACACGTTCCATGTGTGGATGAGCACTGCCCTGTTGAAAAATGACACTATGAGAGATAGCACATGAGGAAGCAAGATGTATGTATGTGATGTCCTGTTGTGCTGTAAGAGTTGCCTCCATCATCAATAACCATGACCTGAAGTCATATCCCCATTTCTCCTCACACCATGATTCCAGGAGTAACACCGCTGTGCCGGTCCAACTGGAAGGACGACACAGCTCCCCACTACCATACTTGCTCAAATCCCCCACTATACCCGCAGGACAGGACCGGTAGTTTAATGGGTCGAAATAAGTGGCTGTCGGTTGCACTCGAACATACTACTTTATTCATTTGACAAACAGTACAAGAGCAAAGAAAACATTAAAACAGAGCAAGTCAAACATTAATTTTAGAACTTAATTCCCGGCAAAATGCGCCATTCAATCTCACGACTCAAGGGCACAACAATTTTAACCTAAAAACCGGCTTAAGGCCAATTACTTGAGACTCCAAAACAAAAATTTGAATTTTAAATGGCAGAAGGCATCACCTTAAAACATTTCCCTAAACTAGGCTGAAAGCCCAAACAATATCACGCCTTAAGGGCAAAACAACTTTAATTTAAAATCTGCTGAAGGCCAATAACTTAAGACTCAAAAACAAGAGTTTGAATTTATAAGGCAGAAGGCCTTATCTTAAAAATTTATTAGAGTCAGGCTGAAGGCTCAAACAATCTCTCGTCCTAAGGGTAAAACAACTTTAACTTAAAGTCGGCTAGAAGCCATATATAAACAAACAACAAGGACAAATAAGAAAAGGCAGTACATCAAATGGCATTCAGAAGTTTCCAAGGGTCGGCCTAGAATTCACACTAATGCTCGCTTAGGTGAGATGGGCAGTCGGCCTAACAATTCTCAATCCGATGGCAACCCAACCGACAGACTGTCAACGGACCAAGCGACAGGATAACGTTCGCTCCACCTGACCAGAAAACAACAGGGAGTTCAATGGAACAACACAGAAGGTATCGGCGCCCACAACGAATTACACATTCAGCTGTGAAACTACACGCCATGTTGGACAGCCACAACATGACAAGGAAAATACACTGCCTGAATGTAAATCAACGGCCAGGGCAGGTAACCAGAACGTTAATGGCCACAATGCATAAGATTCCGCTGGTGCACTCTAATTAAAAAACAATGAAGTTAAGTTAAACTCCACAGGAGGGCTGCTAGAATTTCGCCAACTTCAAAACACACATTGTTGCTCCCGGGCATGTCCCAACAGCCCACAACGAAATTCAAACGACACAATGTGAAAGGTTGGGGCTAGCTGGTGGATTAAGTAAAGCCTCAACTTTGGTGTCCAGGATCGGTGAGCGACGGACCTCGTAGCAGTGGGAACTGCCCCTCACACTGCCGCGCGTGGACGCCGCCGGCGGCCCCGGCCAAACAACGCGCCACGGAGACATCCTCGCTGCTCCACACCAACCGACCAACTGCCCGCACAGCTGCAAACTACACTCCTGGAAATTGAAATAAGAACACCGTGAATTCATTGTCCCAGGAAGGGGAAATTTTATTGACACATTCCTGGGGTCAGATACATCACATGATTACACTGACAGAACCACAGGCACATAGACACAGGCAACAGAGCATGCACAATGTCGGCACTAGTACAGTGTATCTCCACCTTTCGCAGCAATGCAGGCTGCTATTCTCCCATGGAGACGATCGTAGAGATGCTGGATGTCGTCCTGTGGAACGGCTTGCCATGCCATTTCCACCTGGCGCCTCAGTTGGACCAGCGTTCGTGCTGGACGTGCAGACCGCGTGAGACGGCGCTTCATCCAGTCCCAAACATGCTCAATGGAGGACAGATTCGGAGATCTTGCTGGCCAGGGTAGTTGACTTACACCTTCTAGAGCACATTGGGTGGCACGGGATACATGTGAACGTGCATTGTCCTGTTGGAACAGCAAGTTCCCTTGCCGGTCTAGGAATGGTAGAACGATGGGTTCGATCCCGGTTTGGATGTACCGTGCACTATTCAGTGTCCCCTCGACGATCACCAGAGGTGTACGGCCAGTGTAGGAGATCGCTCCCCACACCATGATGCTGGGTGTTGGCCCTGTGTGCCTCGGTCGTATGCAGTCCTGATTGTGGAGCTCACCTGCACGGCGCCAAACACGCATACGACCATCATTGGCACCAAGGCAGAAGCGACTCTCATCGCTGAAGACGACACGTCTCCATTCGTACCTCCATTCACGCCTGTCGCGACACCACTGGAGGCGGGCTGCACGATGTTGGGGCGTGAGCGGAAGACGGCCTAACGGTGTGCGGGACCGTAGCCCAGCTTCATGGAGACGGTTGCGAATGGTCCTCGCCGATACCCCAGGAGCAACAGTGTCCCTAATTTGCTGGGAAGTGGCGGTGCGGTCCCCTACGGCACTGCGTAGGATCCTACGGTCTTGGCGTGCATCCGTGCGTCACTGCGGTCCGGTCCCAGGTCGACGGGCACGTGCGCCTTCCGCCGACCACTGGCGACAACATCGATGTACTGTGGAGACCTCACGCCCCACGTGTTGAGCAATTCGGCGGTACGTCCACCCGGCCTCCCGCATGCCCACTATACGCCCTCGCTCAAAGTCCGTCAACTGCACATACGGTTCACGTCCACGCTGTCGCGGCATGCTGCCAGTGTTAAAGACTGCGATGGAACTCCGTATGCCACGGCAAACTGGCTGACACTGACGGCGGCGGTGCACAAATGCTGCGCAGCTAGCGCCATTCGACGGCCAACACCGCGGTTCCTGGTGTGTCCGCTGTGCCGTGCGTGTGATCATTGCTTGTACAGCCCTCTCGCAGTGTCCAGAGCAAGTATGGTGGGTCTGACACACCGGTGTCAATGTGTTCTTTTTTCCATTTCCAGGAGTGTATAAGTGCGAGGCAAAAGATAGTGCAAGGGAGCGAATATTGACGCACACTTCTGCTGCGACTAGCGGAGAGAGAGGATAACAGCATAATCGCGATAACCACGGGAGACTAATCACAGAATAGCAACCAAGGTAATGCAAGGCATAACAGAAGCCAGCCACAGCTCACTCGCCGACGATAGTCATCTGGGGCAGAGCAGGACCATGATTAGTTGCTCAACACAATGCAACGCCATTAAGCAAAAGTCGATGCTTCCCGGTCAGGGCAACACTCCAAAAGCAGTCGTCTGTGTTGCGGTATCAAAGCCAGCCTCCACGCGGGTCTGCAATCCCCTACTCTGCGTGCTGATCATCTCCGACCAATGGTGCGGAACGAAACAGAATGTGGTACGGAGTCCATTACATGTTGTTGGACGCCAGACACAGATGTGAAGGTTTAACAATGTGCTTGGTGCACAGTATGGTGATCCTCCCATGTGGGATGACACTTGCTAGACCAGAACCTTGCATTGTACCATCGCGCCTCTGTGTCATGTGAGCGCCCCACGAATCTGGATACTGCACGATTCGACCATCCAGTCAAATGGAGACTCACAATGAGAGCTTTTTCGAACGCTGGGTGCTGATAACGCTGTCTCACATGAGCATATGGCATTTCCAGTCCTTCACAGCGAACACTCAATTTATTTTGTTCTCTCCTCCCCCTCTGAGCGCTTCACGTCTTTTGTCAGGCAGTGTAATCAGCCTCCAGCACCCTTCCTCAGAAACGAGAACCTTTTGTAGTTTTCAGTCAAAACCACCATCCAATGCTCTTCTAGTAATTACTCTATGTCACCGAAAAACTGACCACCTTTGGCTTGGCATCTTCTTCCATTACCGTGATCTGTGACGTGCTTATGGAGTGAACCAAGCTATTAAGGCTCACGCACATTATGCACTCCACCAGACATTACAACAAAACTAACCTCGAACAACGTGATGCACTCTGCTGCCCGTACTTCCTGTGGCCGAGAACTGTAACTCCAAAAAATATTTAAATGCCCGCCGAAGGTCTGTGTATATACGAAGCCACATTGACATATGACCATATATATGAGAAACTATCAGCCTCGATTGCGGTAGTGAAACCAACCTTTACCTAGGTTTCAGACCAAGTAATTGAACCGTCTTTAGAAGATAAACCTGATTCTATAATATGTCTACGAGGGCATGATCTAGAAATAAAACTAAAATAGGCCTGAACAGGTGTAGTCACATTTTAAAAATGCGGTACATAGGTACGACGTCACCACCAAGACTTGACTTAAGCTGCAGCGACCGCCTCGTCTCCATGGTCGCCGTGCCATGTACCACATTTTTAAAATGTGACTATTCCTATTCAGGCTGTTTTAGTTTTCTAGACCACGACACATTATAGAATCAGGTTTATCTTCTGAAGAAGGCTCAATTACTTGGGCTGAAACCTAGGTGAAGGTTGGTTTCATTACCGCAATCGAGGATTATAGTTTCTGTTATATTAGACTATCACGATTGTTGACTGGGCTGCGATGTTGAAAGTACTAATATGATCTTATCTTATGGCTGCAACACTTTTATCTCACACATTGTATGATGTGAGACGTCACATAAAGTTTCTTTAATACCATCTCAGACGTCAAATGAAGCTGTGGACGATATCGTGGAGAGACAAAGACCACACGGTAAGTATATCCATGGCACTTGAGGATTGCAGAAGTTACTTAATTGGGTTTCTAATTATATACCAGAAATTAGACCTCACAAGGGAAACTCTCACATCGCACCCCTCTCAGATTTAGTGGTAAGTTGGCCCGTCGAATAGCGCATCAAGAAATGGACACAGACCAAGCATGAAAACAGGAATAAGGTGTACTGAACTGTGGAAAAAAGAAGAAAAATAGAAACAATGGACGGTCCGGACTTAATATGTGCAACATCGAAGAGTCCTTCTTGCTGTCGTATCGTGGTAGTGTGGTCATAATGTAGGAGTGCGCCGGGGTAGATCCGCGTTCGAATCTCCGTCGGTCCCTCTTTTCTTTTTTCTTTACCAAATTACCAACTTTCCTTCCTGTCGTTGACGTGTCTGTTCGCTGTATTCAAATTTGTGCATGTGTTGTGGCCTAATGTCAGTTTTCAACAGCGACGTGTAACGTAGGGACCTCCAGACCTACGTACCTCCTATTTGTGCTACACAGATATGCTATGCCTCTTGCGTTCCATTTTGGAAGCTTTTTTTTGTCTTTTGAATTCCTTCATTGTAACATAGCTCACACCTGTATATTTGTTGTTTTCATTTCTGTGCGAGGTATACGCGGCGCTCGCCTGCTCCCACTATTTATTACACAATATGAGTCATGTGGTTAGAAAATATTACCTTCACGTGTAAATCTACATCTACATCCATACTCCGCAAGCCACCTGACGGTGTGTGGCGGAGGGTTAAATCCTGGATTAATACTGATTAATAGTGACAGCAGACGAGATGCTGCATAGACCTCTCCAAGAAATGAAAACAACAAATATACTGAGCCGTTATGCGGCTCACGTTGGTGCTGTTTGTAGGTTTCCGTCCTCTGTTGGAGTCCAGACGGTATCGTTTAGTTGGCATGGTTGCGGTCGTTTTTCTTCTTCTCGTGTTGACTGGAGCCACTTGGTTTCGCAAACGCTGCCTGTCCGCTAGTGGCAGCAGCGGCGGTTATCGATATGTAGTAACTGTCGCCCTATCTTTGGGCTGACGTCGTCGGTGTTCCGGGTCGTGTCAGTGGCAGTTCGGTTGGGGACTCAGGAGGAGCCAGTGCTAGAACACGCCGGGACCGCTGGCGGCGTGCATGGACTGCCGGATGGAAGGGCTGTCGTCACGAGGGTGCACGACCTCGTCGTAAACCGGATCCAGCAAGCTTTAAGACGAGTGCATTTCAAACCAAGTAGAGAAACCTCCACCATTGTGACATCTCGCGATTCTCCAGTGACTTGGGTTCGTGTTGCTGCTTGTTGTGTTGCCGATGCGAATGTGGCGGTTTTGCGTATCATCAACATGGGCAAATGCAATGAATTTGGATGATATGATACTCTATGGTATTCTGCTGTTTAAATTCACTGATATTTAGCAGTTGCATTGATTTGATTTTGTAAATGATACTGGCAATATTATACACATGTGTAATGCAATATTCATACAACTTCTCCCGGATAATTATTTTGCTCAAATAGCACAAGATTTCCACCTAACGTAGTGTAATAACGTTGACTGTAAGTTGTGTTCATATCACTAAAATTACAGATCGTACAGCAGAGCTTTTATAATTTTTGTCTTCGATGGATTTAATTATTCTTAGAAAATTGTTCATAAAAAGGAATCACAGAATACCACCCGTACACAACACTGATGTATCCTACCAGAAATAAATTTCTCCGTGATTCGTGCGTAGTTTAATTTTGGCCTCATACATCAGCAATGAAATCTTGTTCAACAATGAATACCATCAGCACTGTTAGAAGATACAGTCTGATTTGAGAAATATATATATATATATATATATATATATATATATATATATATATATATATATATATATATATATATATATATATATATATTGGAGTTGAGTACCACCGGTGCACATTTATTTCTTACATAACGGAATATTGTTTGCAGTTTCAAGTAATTTAAATTTGCCACTGAGATAAAAGTTAAGATGGCGGCCAACAAGAGATAGACGATTTCTTTTTTAATTAAGATTTTCCTTTGCTCAATAAATAATTAATCATTTAAATTTATGTCACCAAAAAAATTTATTAATACTGTTTTGCAAATTAACACAAACCCTTGATATTTCGGCCAGAAGTACAGACAAAGTTGCTATATAATCGCAAGTAACAATGGCTGCGGTTCTTGCAGCTACGATAAAACAATTAATACAAAATTTTAATAAAAAGAGGAAGTGATTTTTCAATAATTAATCATAAATAGTTTTGACTCATTTGACTCTATTTGTTTTTTACCAGCAAATGAACATAAAACTACAATAATTTTACGTTAAATGTTTTTCATTCAACAGACCTCAAATCGATACGTCGGCGACGTGCATCAGAAGAAGACAGCAAAAGGGTACAAAACAAAAGAAAAGAATGACATAGATTAACAAAGAATGTGAGACAAATATTGTCTCTGGTTTACATAATTATCATCTTTTTCATAAATAATTACATAACTGAATGAATATGATTGAGTTACGTAATTTTCCACACGTTCATATTCCACTCGTCACATTATCAGTAAAAAAAGTATATATATATCGTGGATGTTATACGAAGAGCAGCTAGTGGAGTGCTTGGGGAAGGCGGTTCTGAGTAGTTTTCCTGGACTTCTAATTACCATTTATTGCGTTAGTTTGTTACTATTTGTTAACTTCAACCAGCGGTATATTTCCTGCCTCGTGGCCGCTAACGCCCTAGTTACCCGTCCTGGGGGTTAGTGTATGTAATGGCAGCGTACATTTCCTCGCCTTGCCGCTGCTGTCCGGTGGGGCGTGTAGTGTTGACAACTTTCTTGTTCGTAGGTTGTTTAGCGATTCTTCTGCTCTGGTGGTAGTGATTTTTCTCGTTCTGGGCGCTCAGAGCACAGCATTCTGCGGGCAGAGTCCAGGCCACCGGTTCCGGCTTTGGCGTATTTTACATCTTTGCATTTGGTTTACTGGACGTCATGTGGCCTGAGCAAGATTATCATTAGTCATTTGTTAGACTACCACTAGTCACTAGAAGTGAATGCAACTCTTGGCTGCCTACCTCATCGCTCGCGAAAGTGTTTTTTGCCAGACCTATTCAGAGGTCGATTCCTGGTGCACCATCTGTGACTGGTCCTTGAGTTTTATTATTGTATTTGCTGTTTTATTGTATGTTCTAAGTTTTTTATATAATTGCCATTCTTAACGGTACAGCAGGTTTAAACGATTGTGTTACCAAGTTTTACCATCACTTTGTCTCACCTGTTTGGTGATCAGTTGCTTGCTGTTTTACTGTATATTTTTAAAATTTTTATATTTGCCATTCTTGGCGTTACAGCAGATTTAAATGGTTGTGCTACCAAGTTTACCATCATTTTGTCTCACCCGCTTGCAGTCATGGACTGTGCGGCTGGTTCCGGCAGAGATTCGAGTCCTACATCGGGCATGGGTATGTGTGTGTTTCTCCTTAGGATAATTTAGGTTAAGTAGTGTGTAAGCTTAGGGACTGATGACCTTAGCAGTTACGTCCCATAAGATTTCACACACATTTGAACATTTCTCACCCGCTTGGTGATCAGTTGCCTGTCTTTTTAAATTAACCTTGCTATTGCTGTTTTATAGTATGCTATGCAAATTTGTAATTGCCGTTCTTGGCTGTGACTGTAGTTACTTGCCTTAAAATTATAATTGGGATCACATTGGCTTGTTTTCAAAACATTATTTGCCGTGTCTGTATTTTATGTCATTTGGTAAATTGTAACGCACTGAAAGCACTATTAATTACACAGCTGTTTATTCCTTCATTAATAACGCGAGATATCTTTATTTATTTCTGAGTTTGGAATAACCGTTTGAAAACAAATGTGTGTAATTGCAAAACGGAACCAACAGTAAACGATTATGGCCTCGTCCACAATCGTAACCGAATACTGCCTTTCTTGCTTACCAGGCTTCGTATACGGGTGCGAACTATTTTACAACGAAGGAGTTCAAAAGTCAAAACTTCCAAAACGGAACGCAAGAGGCATAAACAATTGGTATCTGTGTAGAACAAATAGGAGGTACGTAGATCTGGAGGTCCCTTCGTTACACGTCGTTGTTACCAACTGACATTACGCTACGACACATACACAGATTTGAATACAGCGAACAGACACGTCAATGACCGGACGGGAAGTTCGTAATTTTGTGGAAGAAAAAAGCCGACTGAGATCTGAACCCGGATCTCCGCCGTCTCAGTCCAACACCATGACCACATCACCACGCTACGACAGCGATAAATACTGCTCGATGTTGCACGTATTGAGTCCGGACCGTTCATTGTTTCTTTGTTTCTATTTTTCTTCTTTTTTCCACAGTTCAGTACACCTTCTTCCTGTTTTCATGCTTGATCTGTGTTCAGTTTTTGACGGGTTGCCCAATAGGCCAACTTACCACTGAATCTGAGGGGCGTGCAATGGGGAGTTTCCTTGTCAGTAACTTAAAATATCTCTACCTAAAATGGCATCTTATTGTGTTACAGTAATACTAATTATTCTTCTAGATCAGTTATGAGCGCGACTCAACACATCTCGCATATCGTGATAGCCGTTTTGTTTGTTTACAAAACTGGGAATGTGATATTCAGACGTTTGTTTACTGTTGTGGGCACTGGCTGCAGTTGGTGTAAAGCGGTTATTCTGCTGGTCGTTTCTTTACTGACTCATTTCTCGCCTAAATCCAGTTTTGTGATCGACAGATAAGGCGAGGCCCGTCGGAACTTGCAGCAGAAGAGGTTGTCGTTGAGATAAGAGCGGATCTTCCCGTGAGAAGTTACGCGGGCGGTAGGCCAAATGATACGGTGCCAGGTGCGCTAATGACTTTGGTCGGTGTAATTGCTATTCATAGATAAAACTGAGAAATAATGTGCGTCAAGAGTTGTTAAGATGTTCGCATAGAAAAAAAAAACTTCACGGTCAGTCATAACTCATATTGCATTGCATTGTTTTAACGTGGCTGGCGTGGGCAATGTGAAGATGTCTAGGCACGCCAGAGAAAGACTGTTTTAGCTTACATATGCACTTATGTTTCGTCAGAATAAAAGGAAACAATCGGTAGTATTCGAGTACAAGATACATAAGAAAAGAGTCGTACGAGGGTGGTTTGATAAATCTGGTAGAAAAAACAAGAAAAAAGGTTGTTTCGTAAACAATTCACCTTACATCCCGACACAGTCTGCACTGAGGGATCTTCCAGTTTTTTTCGTCCCACTGGAAAAATAGGTTCTCTGAAACTGCAAAATATTAGTTGACTGGTTCTTCATTCGGTGAAAACTTCTTCACAGAAAGCCAAAGTTTCAATTTATGGAACTGGAAGAAGTCTAATGAATAGGGTGGATGAGGAAAAAGTTCGAAGTCCAATACTCTTTCGCCGCTGTTGTCGCTGATGTGCAGAATGATGCATTATCCAGATGAAAGAGCTCTTTTTTGAATGCCTTGGTCTTTTTTTCAGCTAATACAAGTTTCAAACGATCCAACAATGAAGCATAATAGTGTCCAGTTATTGTTCTGTCTTTATCCAAGAAATATCTGAGGATTATTCCTTAGGAATCCCAAAAAAAGGTGGCCATCACTTTACCAGCTGATAAAATGGTCTTTGCCTTCTTCAGTGTACTTTCACCAACATTTTGCCCATTGTTTTGACTGCCATTTTGACTCTGGTGCCTCTTGATGGATCCAGGCTCCATCAATAGTCACAAATAGTCACAAAAAGTATTGTGAGTTGTTATTCAACATCGTCAGACACTGTGAAGAAATCTCGTGCCAGATGCGTTTTTAGTCGACTGTTAACAATCGCTGCACACATCTAGCACACGGCTTCATCACAGCCAATTCTCCGTGTAGGATATTATGCATTCGCCCAGTTGAGATCCTACAGTCTCCGTTAACTCGCGAAGTCTTGTACGGTAGTCTTGCATTATTATATCATGGATTTTGTCACTGGTTTCCTTTCTGGTGACAGCTGGACAGATGGTGCGCGCTTCGTTTTCCGTGTTTCATTAATCCAAAAGTGACTGGCCTTCCACGCGTGAATTTCGTTCAATTCTGATTTGACCTGTGCAGCAGTCCAATCCCTTCAAATGAAAATGTAGCTAACTCGGTTTTCTCCATTTTCAGTCGCAGTCGACACACTGGTCAATTCAAATGGTTGTCAACAATGAACTGTACGCTGTACATTGTTGAAATTCCTTACGCGAGCCTTACCAACCACGAAGACGTCACAAAAATGTTCCATTCTGTCATGGAAATTTATCAGACTTATGCAATCGTCATTGTATGCGTTGGCATCGGAATAGGAGGAGGAGGGGAGGAGTGAGAGGCATGTAAAGGGGGCGCTTGGTTTTTCCTCGAATCTGGGATGAAGAGTTGTCACAAAGGCTGTTCACGGGAAAGTATGCCTCTTCTTTGGCGCAGATGTGATTTCGGCGATGTCCTAGCGTACATATGGTTGTGAAGAATTGCAGACTCCAAACTATTATCTATACCTTCCTCGCACGGCCCCAGAAACGGACCATTGTACCAGGCTGGTACGCAGACTGCGGCGGCTATACCTAGCAGGAAATAAACACGGCGGCAGCCCACCTGCCCGACATCTGGCCGCAGTCCCCAGACCACATCCTCCTGCTGCCTAGCTGGACCAGATCACCAGTCTTTTGTCTGTGGTCAAATTTTTCCAACGAGTATTGTTGTAACCGCAGAAAAGCCAAGTCTAAATGCAGTTGTTCTCAGACGATACACCAGAAATCATACGGGGAGATAGAGTTAACAGGGGACGCCAGGCGTGTCAGAGGGGTCACAAAAGATAACGACGCAGCCAGACAGCCGAGGCGGCGGTCCAAGCGGCCAGGCAGCTGCGCGTGATAAGCAAGGAAGCAGACTCAGCTATTAAGATAAACAGGGCGCTCTGGGCAGGTCCCTTAATAAACAATAACTTGCAGTATCAACACTCTTGGCTAGAGGGAGAAGTCTGGGAGCGGAGAGAGAAAGAAAGAGGGCCCTAGGTGGGGACCGCACTACGTCATGAGGAGCCAATGAAGGGCTCAGGACGCAGTGCGTGACCATATAGGGAGAGGCCCCTCTACCCCTCCACCCAGCTTCTGAAGAAAAGTACTGAAGTTAATACTAAAACAATCCCTAATAAGGAAAAGTTGCACTCGACGCTACGTCATGCCAAGCGCTGGCGGGGTCGAAGGGGAAGAGCTAACAAAACTCGGAGGCACGCCGCTCCGGGGATCTCTCTCTCTCTCGGGTTTAGGCAGCGACGGTAGTCAGCGTGAGTAGCAGCCGACTTGGGCTGAGGGCGGGGTGCAGGCAGACAGTTGGAGATAGTCGCCGATGAGCGTTTAGGCAGCGACCGCGGGACGCTGACGTAGGGTGCTAGTGTGGGCAGCAAAGTGCTGGAAAGTTCTATCAGGCAGCCAGAACGGTGGAAGTCAGTCACCGTCTCTGTAATGGGCTTGGCTATTCTGTAGGTACAATCACTACGCATTTAGGGTCATCTGTATTCTTTATGAATAAATTAGAACTCTTATAACGTCCATACGAGTTTACTTCTACCAACATCCTAGCCTTGTACCTTCACACCAGGGAATTTAACATCTTAGCCAGATCAAAAGTCTCCCTCTCAATTAGGTCAACCGGCTAATTCCCGTTTACGAACCGTGTCGCTCAATCCCTCGCAAAACCCACGCTTCGGACGCGACAGTATATTCCGTTATTGATATGCACCTGTACGGCTTGCTAAGTACCAATCTGTGCCGACCGACCCACATCTGTGTGACCTTCGTCGAACTGCGCTGAGGTGACCTCCGATTATCGTGTCGGACCTCTTTTGCCCCGTGTAGTGCAGCAACTCAGCGTTGCATGGATTCAACAAGTCACTGGAAGTTCGCTGCAAAAATACTGAGCCATTATGCCTCTATAGCCACCCATAATTGCGAAAGTATTTCCAGTGAAGGATTTTGTGGGCGAAACGACCTCTCGATTATGTCCCATAAATGTTAGATGGGATTCATGTCAGGCGACCTTGGTGGAGAACGAATGTTGCAGATTGTTCTATAACCCAATCGCGAACAATTGTGCCCTGGTAACTTGGTACATTGTCATCCATAAATTTTCCATTCTTATTTGGAAACATGAATATAAATGGTTACAAATCGTCTCCAAGTAGTCATAAACAACCATTTCCATTCAATGATCGGTTCAGTTGGGCGAGAGGAACCAGTCCGTTCCATGTAAACACAACCCACACCATTATGGATCCACCACCAGCCTGCACAATGTCTTGTTGAAAACTTAGGTCCATGCGCCACACTCGAACCCTACCATCAGCCCTTAACAACTGAATCCTGGACTCATCTGACTAGACCACTGTTTTCCAGTCGTCTACGGTCCAACCAATACGGTCACGAGCCTGGGAGAAGAGCTGCAGGTGATGTCATACTAGTTGTAAAGGCATTCGCTTCGGTCGCCTGCTGCCATAGTTCATTAACGCCAAATTACGCCGCACTGTCCGAACGGATAAGTTCATCGTACACAGTGTTGCTTGTCTGTTAGCACCAACAACTCTAGACCGCTGCTCTCGGTCGTTAAGTGAAGGCCATCGGCGTTGTCCGGGATCAGAGGTAATGCCTGATATCTGGTATCCTCGGCACGTTCTTGCCACTGTTTATCCCATAGAACACGTTTGGGATGTTTTGGACCGCCGACGTCGTGCCAGGCTTCACCATCGACATCAATACCTCTCCTCAGTGCACCACACTGAAGAATAAGCTAACATTCCCCAAGAAACCTTACAACACCTGACTGATCGTATGCCTGCGAGAGTGGAAGTTGTCATCAAGGCTAATGGTGGGCCAACACCATGAATTCCAGTATTACCGGTGGAGGGCGCCACGAACTAGTAAGTCATTTTCAGCCAGGTGTCCGGATACTTTTGATCACAAAGTGTACTCCCTCCTGATAATGCATTACATCTACATCTACATTTATACTCCGCAAGCCACCCAACTGTGTGTGGCGAAAGGCATTTTACGTGCCACTGTCCACTGTCATTACCTCCTTTTCCTGTTCCACTCGCTTATGGTTCGCGGGAAGAACGATTGCCGGAAAGCCTCCAATCTCTCTAATTTTACATTCGTGATCTCCTCGGGAGGTATAAGTAGGGGGAAGCAATATATTCGATACCTCATCCAGAAACGCACCCTCTCGAAACCTGGACAGCAAGTTACACTGCGATGCAGAGCGCCTCTCTTGCAGAGTCTGCCAATTGAGTTTGCTAAACATCTCCGTAACGCTATCACGCTTACCAAATAACCCTGTGACGAAACGCACCGCTCTTCTCTGGATCCTCTCTATCTTCTCTGTCAACCCGACCTGGTACGGATCCCACACTGATGAGCAATAATCAAGTATAGGTCGAACGAGTGTTTTGTAAGCCACCTCCTTTGTTGAGGGACTATATTTTCTAAGGACTCTCCCAATGAATCTCAACCTGGTACCCGCCTTACCAACAATTAATTTTATATTATCATTCCGCTTCAAATCGTTCCGTACGCATACTCCCAGATGTTTTACAGAAGTAACTGCTACCAGTCTTTGTTCCGCTATCACATAATCATACAATAAAGGATCCTTCTTCCTATGTATTCGCAATAAATTACATTTGTCTATGTTAAGGGTCAGTTGCCACTCCCTGCACCAAGTGCCTATCCGCTGCAGCTCTTCCGGCATTTCGTTGCAATTTTCTAATGCTGCAACTTCTCTGTATACTACAGCATCATCCGCGAAAAGCCGCATGGAACTTCCAACACTATCTACTAGGTCATTTATTTATATTGTGAAAAGCAATGGTGCCATAACACTCCCCTGTGGCATGCCAGAGGTTACTTTAATGTCTGTAGACGTCTCTCAATTGAGAACAACATGCTGTGTTCTGTTTGCTAAGGCTACCTGGAAGCCTGTATCTATTATTTTTTGGGTCTCATGAACAAATAAAGCGAGTTGGGTCTCACATGATCGCTGTTTCCGGAATCCATGTTGATTCCTACAGACCAGATTCTGGGTTTCCGGAAATGACATGATACGTGAGCACAAAACATGTTCTAAAATTCTACAACAGATCGATGTTAGAGATATACGCCTATAGTTTTGCGCATCTGCTCGACGACCCTTCTTGAAAACTGGCTTTACCTGTGCTCTTTTCCAATCATTTGGAACCTTCCGTTCCTCTAGAGACTTGCGGTACACGGCTTAGAAGGGGGGGGGGGGGCGGGGGCAAGTTTTTTCGCGTACTCTGTAGAATCGAATTGGTATCCCGTCAGGTCTAGTGGACTTTCCTCTGTTGAGTGATTTCAGTTGCTGTTCTATTCCTTGCACAGTTATTTCGATGTCAGCCATTTTTTCGTTCGTGCGAGGATTTAGAGAAGGAACTGCAGTGCGGCCTTCCTCTGTGAAACAGCTTTCAAAAAAGGTGTTTAGTATTTCAGCTTTACGCGTGTGTTCCTCTGTTTCAATGCCATTATCATCCCAGTGTCTGGATATGCTGTTTCGATCCACTTACTGATTTAACGTAAGACCAGAACTTCCTAGGATTATCTGTCAAGTCGGTACATAAAATTTTACTTTCGAATTCACTGAACGCTTCACGCATAGCCCTCCTTACGCTAACTTTGACATCGTTTAGTTTATGTTTGCCCTGGAGGTTTTGGCTGCGTTTAAATTTGCAGTGAAGCTCTCTTTGCTTTCGCATTAGTTTCCTAACTTTGTTGTTGAACCACGGTGGAGTTTTCCCGTCCCTCACAGTTTTACTCGGCACGAACGTGTCTAAAACGCATTTTACGATTGCCTTGAACTTTTTCCATAAACACTCAACATTGTCAGTGTCAGAACAGAAATTTTCGTTTTGATCTGTTAGGTAGTCTGAAATCTGCCTCCTATTACTCTTGCTAAACAGATAAATCTTCCTCCCTTTTTTTATATTCCTAGTTACTTCCATATGCAGGGATGCTGCAACGGCCTTATGAGCACTGATTCCCTGTTCTGCGTTTACAGAATTGAAAAGTTCGGGTCTGTTTGTTATGAGTAGATCCAAGATATTATCTCCACGAATCGCTTCTCTGTTTAATTGCTCGAGGTAATTTTCGGATAGTACATTCAGCATAACGTCACTCGATGCTCTGTCCCTACCACCCGTCCTAAACATCTGAATGTCCTAGCTTGTATCTGGTAAATTCAAATCTCCACGTAAGACTATAACATGCTGAAGAAATTTATGTGAAATGTATTCCAGATTTTCTCTCAGTTGTTCTGCTTCTAATGCTGCTAAATCGGGAGGTCGGTAAAAGGAGCCAATTATTAACCTAGCTTGGTTGTTGAGTATAACTTCCACCCATAATAATTCACATTAACTATCAACTTCTATTTCACTACAATTTAAACTACTACTAACAGCGACAAACACGCCCCAACGGTTGCATGCAATCTATCCAATCGAAACACCGTCTGTGCCTTTGTAAAAATTTATCTCTGGCTTCTGCCAGCTTTCCGTACCTATAACGATTTTAACTTGGGTGATTTCTATCAGCTCTTGAAGTTCCGGTACTTTACCCAAGCCTACTACAGTAGTACAAGTTTATATGCCAAATAGCTCTGCAGATGACGAAGAAATTGATGAAATGTATGATGAGATAAAAGAAATTATTCAGGTACTGAAGGAAGACGAAAATTTAATAGTCATGGGTGACTGGAATTCGGTAGTAGGAAAAGGGAAAGAAGGAAAAGTAGTATGTGAATATGGTTTGGGGCTAAGAAATGAAAGAGGAAGCCGCCTAGTAGAATTTTGCACAGAGCATAACTTAATCATAGCTAACACTTGGTTCAAGAATCATGAAAGAAGGTTGTATACATGGAAGAACCCTGGAGATACTAACAAGGTTTCAGATAGATTATATAATGGCAAGACAGAGATTTAGGAACCAGATTTTAAATTGTAAGCCATTTCGAGGTGCAGATGTGGACTCTGACCACAATCTATTGCTTATGAACTGTAGATTAAAACTGAAGAAACTACAAAAAGGTGGGAATTTAAGGAGATGGGACGTGGATAAAGTGACTAAACCAGAGGTTGTACAGATTTTCAGGGAGAGCATAAGGGAACAATTAACAGGAATGGGGGAAAGAAATACAGTAGAAGAAGAATGGGTAGCTTTGAGGGATGAAACAGTGAAGGCAGCAGAGGCTAAAGTAGATAAAAAGACGACGGCGCTAGAAATCCTTGTGTAACAGAAGAAATATTGAACTTAATTGATGAAAGGAGAAAATATAAAAATGCAGTAGATGAAGCAGGCAAAAAGGAATACAAACGTCTCAAAAATGATATCAACAGGCAGTGCAAAATGGCTAAGGAGGAATGGCTGGAGGACAAATGTAAGGATGTAGAGGCGTATCTCACTAGGGGTAAGACAGATACTGCCTACAGGAAAATTAAAGAGACACTCCATACAAATGCTTTCAGAAACGATTTCCTGACACTTAAATGTATACTCGATGTTGACAAATTTCTCTTCTTGAGAATCGCTTTCCTTGCCATTGCCAGCCTACATTTTATATCCTCTCTACTTCGACCATCATCAGTTATTTTGCTCTCCAAATAGCAAAATTCCTCTACTACTTTAAGTGTATCATTTCCCATTTTGCTCCCCAAACAGCAAAACTCCTTTACTACTTTAAGTGTCTCATTTCCTAATCTAACTGCCGGCCGCAGAGGCCGTGCGGTTCTAGGCGCTACAGTCTGGAACCGAGCGACCGCTACGGTCGCAGGTTCGATTCCTGCCTCGGGCATGGATGTGTCTGATGTCCTTAGGCTAGTTAGGTTTACGTAGTTCTAAGTTCTAGGGGACTGATGACCTCAGCAGTTGAATCCCACAGTGCTCAGAGCCATTTGAACCAGACTGCTGGCCGACTCTGATCCGGCGTTCTATGCGACACTCAGCCAGTTCCGGTGGAACTGATGTTGATACACGAGCACATATCACATCAGCAATAATGATTATTGCTGTACCGATGGAAAGTAGGATATTCAGGTGATTAGCAACATTACGTGGAAAAAAGTTCAAGTTTAACCCGCCGACCTGGATAGGAAGACGGCATCATCATAATAAAATAAGGGAAATCGCAGAAAGACGTAGGTGTTCGTTTTCTCCTCGCGCAGTACGAGATTGGGATAATAGAGAATTATTGTGAAGGTGGTTCGATGAACCCTCTGCCAGGCGCTCAAATGATATTTGCAGAGTATCCATGTAGATGTAGGTGTAGATTGTACCAATTAACAATTGTTTGAGGATAATTCTCTTCTTCAGAAACGCTTTCCCTGCCATTGCCAGTCTACATGTTATATCCTCTCTACTTCGACATCATCAGCTATTTTGCTCCCAAAATAGCAAAACACCTTTACTACTCTAAGTGTCTCATTTCCTAATCTAAATCCCTCAGCATCACCCGACTTAATTCGACTACATTCCATTATCCTCGTTTTGCTATTGTTGATGTTCATCTCATACCCTCCTGTCAAGACACTGTCCATTCCGTTGAAGTGCTCTTCCAAGTCCTTTGCAGTCTGTGACAGAATTACAATGTCATCGGCAAAGCTCAAAGTTTTTATTTCCTCTCCATGGATTTTAATACCTACTCCGAATTTTTCTTTCGTATCCTTCACTGCTTGCTCAATATACAGATTCAATAACGTCGGGGAGAGGCTACAACCCTGTCTCACTCCCTTCCCAACCACTGCTTTCCTTTCATGCCCCTCGACTCTTATAACTGCCATCTGGATTCTGTACAAATTGTAAATAGCCTTTCGCTCCCTGTAATTTACTTCTGCCACCTTCAGAATGTGAAAGAGAGTATTTCAGTCAACATTGTCAAAAGCTTTCTCTAAGTCTACAAATTCTAGAAACGTAGGTTTGCCTTTTCTTAATCTAGCTTCCAAGATAAGTCGTAGGGTCAGTATTGCCTCACGTGTTCCAACATTTCTACGGAATCCAAACTGATCTTCCCCGAGGTCGGCTTCTACCAGTTTTTCCATTCGTCTGTAAAGAATTCGTGTTAGTATTTTGCAGCTGTGACTTATTAAACTGAGAGTTCGGTAATTTTCACATCAGTCAACACTTGCTTTCTTTGAGATTGGAATTATTATATTCTTCTTGAAGTCTGAGGGTATTTCGCCTGTCTCATACATCTTGCTCACCAGATTGTAGAGTTTTGTTAGGCCTGGCTCTCCCAAGACTATTAGTGGTTCTAATGGAATGTTTTCTACACCCAGGGCCTTGTTTCGACTTACGTCTTTCAGTGGCTGTCAAACTCTTCACGCAGTATCATATCTCCCATTTCTTCTTCATCTACCTCCTCTTCCATTGCCATAATATTGTCCTCAAGAACATCTCCTCTGTGTAGACCCTCTATATACTCCCTCCACCTTTCTGCTTTCCCTTCTTTGCTTAGAACTGGGTTTCCATCTGAGCTCTTGATATTCATGCTCTTGATATTCATATTCTATAACGTGGTCACAGAATTATGACTAATTATGACTAATTCTGTGACCATGTTATAGAATATAGACCATTTTTTGATATAAATTCTGAGAAAGACTCTCCTAGCAGTGTTGAAACCCTGTTAATTCGTTTAAATATAGTGATTGAGGGCTATATTTCTTTCTATTGTAATTATTCACGGTCTCTCAACGTGCAGCCATGTACAAAATTTTGTAGTAGAAGACGTGGGTTCATGAATCCCAAAAACAACAGTGCATACAGCCTGCATCGTTATACGACTTCACGACTGTAGGAATAACTCATTGACGTAAGCCACCCAGCGAGAATGACGGGAACTAACAGTGTTTAGCAGAAATAAAACTCGAAGATAATGCATTCAGTGCTGTATCAAGAGTTATCTACCGTTTTCACAATTAAATGTTACTTTTGTATAACTAATTTGTAAACACCCTGTATATTCATGTACTGAAGAGCCAGAGAAGTGGTACACCTGCCTAATATCGTGTAAGGCCTCCGCGAGCACGCTGAAGTGCCGCAACACGGCGTGGCATGGACTCCAGTAATGCCTGAAGTAGAGCTGGAGGGAAGTGACACAATGAATCCTGCAGGGCTGTCCATAAATCTGTACGGGTACGTGGGCTGTCCATAAATCTGTACGGGTACGTGGGGTCGGAGATCTCTTCTGAACAGTACGTTGAAAGGCATCCCAGTTATACTAAAAATGTTCATGTCTGAGGAGTTTGCTGGCCAGCGGAAGTGTTTAAATTCGGAAGAGTGTTCCTGGATGCACCCTGTAGCAATTCTGGACGTGTGGGGTGTCACATTGTCCTGCTGAAAGTTCCCAGGTCCGTCGGATCTCTTCTGAACAGTACGTTGAAAGGCATCCCAGTTATACTAAAAATGTTCATGTCTGAGGAGTTTGCTGGCCAGCGGAAGTGTTTAAATTCGGAAGAGTGTTCCTGGATGCACCCTGTAGCAATTCTGGACGTGTGGGGTGTCACATTGTCCTGCTGAAAGTTCCCAGGTCCGTCGGAATGCATAATGGACATCAATGGATGCATGTGATCAGACAGGATGCTTACGTACATGTCACCTATCAGAGTCGTATCTGGACGTATTAGGTGTCCCGTATCACTCCAACTGCACACGCCCCCACACCATTACTGAGCCTCCACCAGCTTGAACAGTCCTTTGCTGACATGCAGGATCAATGGATTCATGAGATTGTCTCCACACCCGTACACGTCCATCCGGTCGACACAATTTGAAACGAGACTCGTCCGACCAGGCAACATGTTTCCAGTCATCAACAGTCGAATGTCGGCGTTGACTTGCCCAGGCGAGGCGTAAAGCTTTGTGTTGTGCAGTCATCAAGGGTTCACGCTGAAATACGAGCCAGCACTGTACCTGAAAAATACTCGCAGGGGAAAGGAGAAATAACTCCATCAAGACGTATGATACCAATTACGAATTTGTTTGATATTCCGTCGTTGTATTGTGCTGGATATTCGAATTTCCAGCAGTGCGGGTCACGAATACGACTGCAGTGGAAGATTCTAGGGCCTCTCTGACAAGTGGACAGGTAGCTCTCTTACGTAACGTAGCATGTTGCGCAAAGCGATAAACGAGAGGCTTTTATGAGAAGATAATTGTCGGCTATCCGTTCTGATGCCATTAGCGTTACTCACAGGGACGCGCAGTCTGTGACAGATTATATCACAGAAAATAGCGTCGTATGACGTTACACTGTTTCTTAGGCAATTACTATAAAATCTAACTACCTTCATATGAAACCTGTAACTCGGAATTTGAAACCTACCGGAAATTTGAGCTGACACGAAATTACAAAATAATTTTTGCTTTTTGAACACCCCTTGTATCCCCTCCAAATCTCATGTAAATTTAATGACGTATTCCTCCTACTATGCCACATGCATGCAGTAAATAAACTTTCGTTAATTGCTACCTTTACTTTTTATTGGGGTGGAGGGGGTTATCAGTCTTCTGACTGGTTTGATGTTGCCCGCCACGAATTCTTCTCCTGTGCCAGCCTCTTCATCTCAGAGGAGCACTTGCAACCTACATCCTCAGTTATTTGCCGGACGTATTTCAGGCTCTGTCTTCCTCTACAGTTTTTGCCTTCTACAGCTCCCTCGTGTTGTAACAGATGTCCTATCATCCTGTCCCTTCTCCTTATCAGTGTTTTCCACATGTTCCTTTCCTCTTCGATTCTGCGCAGAACCTCCTCATTACTTACCTTTTTAGTCGACATAATATTCCGTAGTACGTCGTCTCAAATGCTTCGATTCTGTTCCCGTTTTCCCACAGTCCATGTTTCACTACCATACAATCCTGTACTCCAGACGTACATTCTCAAAAATTTCCTCCTCAAATTAAGGCCTACATTTGATACTAATACACTTGTCTCAGTGAGGAATGCCTTTTAGGCCAGCGCTATTCCGCTTTTGCCGCCTAGGTAGCAGAATTCCTTAACTACGTCTACTTCGTAAACACCAATTGTAATGTTACGTTTCTCGCTGTTCTCATTTCTGCTACTTCTCTTTACTTTGGTCTTTCTTCGATTTATCTCAATCGATATTCTATACTCATTTTAGATTGTTCATTCCATTCAGCAGATCAAATAATTCTTTTTCACTTTGACTCACGATAGCAATGCCATCGACGAATCGTATCATTGATATGCTTTCACCTTGAATTTTATTTCCATTCTTAAACCCTTCTTTTATTTCCACCATTGCTACTTCGATGTACAGATTGAAAAGTATGGGTGAAATACTACATCCCTGTCTTACACCCTTTTTAATCCGAGCAGTTCGATCTTGGTCGTCCACTGTTTTACTCCTTGTTAGTTCTTGTACATGTTGTATATATATCAGCCGTCTCTCCCTATAGCTTGCCCCTAGTTTCCACAGAGTTTCGAGCATCTTGCACCATTTCACACTGTCGAATGCTTTCTCCAGATCGACAAATCCTATGAACATGTCTTAATTTTTCTTTAGTCTTACTTCCATTATTAACAGCAACGTCAGAATTATCTCTCTCGTGCCTTCGCGTATTCTAAGGCCAAACTGATAGTCATCTAGCACATTCTCAATTTTCTGTTCCATTCTTCTGTATATTATTCTTGTCAGCAACTTGGATGCATGAGCGGTTACTCTGTTTGTGCGATAATTCTTGCACTTGTCAGCTCTCGGAGTCTTCGGAATTGTGTGTACGATACTTTTCTGGAAGTCAGATGGTATGTCGCTATACTAACATATTTAACACACAAACCTGAACAGTCGTTTTGTTGCCATCTCCCCCAATGATTTTAGAAATTCTGGTGAAGTGTTAACTATTCTTTCTGCCTTATTTGATCTTAAGTCCTCCAAAGCTCTTTTAGATTCTGATTTTAATACTGGATCCACTATCTCTCCTAAATCGTCTCCTGTTTCATCTTCTATAACATCAGATAAATCTTCCCCCTCGTAGAGGCCTTTAATGTGCTCTATCCACCTATCCGCACTCTCCACTGCATGTATCATAGGAATTACCGTTGCACTCTTAATGTTTCCACCCTCGCCTTTAATTTCAACGAAGGTTGTTTTGACTTTCCTGTATGCTGAGCCTGTCCAGCAATTTCACGGGAATAGAAAATGACGATGGAATGAAAGAGACCGCCGCTACGCATTTTATAGTGATAAGACGACAAATATTACCGAACTATCGGTTTAATAAGTCACAGCTGCAAAATACTAACGCGAATTCTTTACAGACGAATGGAAAAACTGGTAGAAGCCAACCTCGGGGAAGATCAGTTTGGATTCCGTAGAAATGTTGGAACACGTGAATACTGACCCTACGATTTATCTTAGAAGCTAGATTAAGGAAGGGCAAACCTACGTTTCTAGCATTTGTACACTTAGAGAAAGCTTTTGACAATGTTGACTGGAATACTCTCTTTCAAATTCTGAAGGTGGCAGGAGTAAAATACAGGGAGCGAAAGGCTATTTACAATTTGTACAGAAACCAGATGGCAGTTAGAAAAGTCGAAGGACGTGAAAGGCAAGCAGTGGTTGGGAGGGGAGTGAGACAGGGTTGTAGTCTCTCCCCGATGTTATTCAATCTGTATATTGAGCAAGCAGTAAAGGAAACAGCAGAAAAGTTCGGAGTGGGTATTAAAATCCATCGAGAAGAAATAAAAACTTTGAGGTTCGCCGATGACATCGTAATTCTGTCAGAGACAGCAAAGGACTTGGAAGAGCAGTTGAACGGAATGGACAATGTCTTGAAAGGAGGGTATAAGATGAACATTAACAAAAGGAAAACGAGGACAATGGAATGTTGTCAAATTAAGTCGGGTGATGCTGAGGGAATTAGATTAGGAAATGAGACACTTAAAGTAGTAAAGAAGTTTTGCTACTTGGGGAGCAAAATAACTGATAATGGTCGAAGTAGAGAGGATATAAAATGTAGACTGTCAATGACAAGGAAAGCGTTTCTGAAGAAGAGAAATTTGTTAACATCGAGTATAGATTTAAGTGTCAGGAAGTCGTTTCTGAAACTATTTGTGTGGAGTGTAGCCATGTATGGAAGTGAAACGTGGACGATAAACAGTTTAGACAAGAAGAGAATAGAAGCTTTCGAAATGTGGTGCTACAGAAGAATGCTGAAGATTAGATGGGTAGATCACATAACTAATGAGGAGGTATTGAATAGAATAGGGGAGAAGAGGAGTTTGTGGCACAACTTGACTAGAAGAAGGGATCGGTTGGTAGGACATGTTCTGAGGCATCAAGGGATCACCAATTTAGTATTGGAGGGCAGCGTGGTGGGTAAAAACCGTAGAGGGAGACCAAGAGATGGATACACTAAGCAGATTCAGGAAGGATGTAGGCTGCAGTACGTAGTGGGAGATGTAGAAGCTTGCACAGGATAGAGCAGTATGAAGAGCTGCATCTAACGAGTCTCAGGACTGAAGACATCAATTGTTTCGGTAATTATTTCGTCATTCAGCTCCTCACAGCATTCCTTTGTTTGCTCAGAACATTACTGGTTTCTTTGCACAATGATAATAAATTTCTCTAATGCATGTTAGGATATTTGGATGTGCCTTCATTTGAAATGATAAAAGAAATTGTCAAATGGTTGAAAAAATGCTCTGTGATCGGTTCGGATACACGCCGTACAGTTTTCGTGAAAACACGGATGAAGTCAGTATAAATGTTTGTTATTAACATGTAATTAGCTCTAGAACACCTAAAAGGGGAGGATGGAAATATTACATTGCTACTAAACCGTCGTAAAACTAACTACTCCACATTTTATTCAAAGGAAGTCACAATTTATAGATCATGCGTTAGTTAATTACAATTATTAGGTCTCCACTGGTATGTTACATACCAAATTAAGTTCAAAATGGCCTGTTTTTATGCACCACTGCATTTGTAACTTTTGCGTTTTGTTTAGTGATCTGGGGTTAATACAATGGACGAATGCATATTTATTTTATTTTATTTTATTTTATTTTTTTCAAGGGGAAACCAACACTGCTGTCTTTCGACTTGTTGGCTATACGTCGCGACAACAGAATCGAGGCGCACGCCCTTCAATCTTTCTCAAACGATTTTACAGAAACTATTCGGTAAAAAATTTCATTTTTGAGTTACTTATAGCTTTATATGTTAGCTTCATGATGACTTGTCCACCATTTCGTTAATGCTATTTTTATTGTGATGTTTGCACTAAAGTAAGACTCTGCGCGGCATTCGAAAAAGTTTGCAAAGAAAAATAGGGGTCGTCATGATTTCGCACATCGCACCACACGTGCCCTGCAGCCTCTGGACAGATCAGTAATCAAACCGCTGCAAGTTTTCTTCCATCATGCTGCAACAAATAACATGCATTCGACACTAGGAGATGCAATCAACAAGTTTAACCTCGGAGAACTGTTTTTTACAGCTTGGAATAAAGCTGCCACCGTTGAGATAAGTGTTAAAGGATTTAAATGCACTGTATTGTTCTCTTTGAATCCATTAGTTACTTTTGAGGACGAATTTCTCCGCGGGCCGCTGTGACCGAGCGGTTCTAGGCGCTTCAGTTCGGAATCGCGTTGCTGCTACGGTCGCAGGTTCGAATCCTGCCTCGGACATGGATGTGTGTGATGTCCTTAGGTTAGTTAGGTGTAAGTAGTTCTAAGTTCTAGGGGACTGATGACCCAGGATGTTAAGTCCCACTGTGCTTAGAGCCATTTGAACTATTTGAATAAATATCCCTCTCGCTTCATTTCCAGGCAGACATTCCTAGTGTGCCATCATGTCCCTTTCCGGAGATTCCACAGTCTTTCCAGCTGCGAACTGAATCCCCTTTTCCACGACTCTCTTCTTCCGTTCATTCAATGCAATCATGCCCATCCCAACAAAAAAATATCGCAAAGGACGTCAAAAAAGATAAAAACGGAACCAAGACATTTGACATCGGACGTGAACTACAAAGTGACGAAGGCTAAACCCAGATTAAAAATGAAGAAGGAAAGCAAAGGTAATGCAAGTAAATTAACTAGGTCGTCAGCTGAGTGAGTCGGATGATGACTTAAGCCAGTTGCAATTGAAGACGATCATGAGAACACTCCTCATAAACATCTACATGTATATACATACTCCGCAATCCACCATACGGTGCGTGGCGGAGGGTACCTCGTACCACAACTAGCATCTTCTCTCCCTGTTCCACTCCCAAACAGACCGAGGGAGAAATGACTGCCTATATGCCTCTGTAAGAGCCCTAATCTCTCTTATCTTATCTTTGTGGGGTCTTTCCGCAAAATGTAAGTTGGCGGCAGTAAAACTGTACTGCAGTTAGCCTCAAATGCTGGCTCCTTAAATTTCCTCAGTAGCGATTCACGAAAGGAACGCCTCCTTTCCTCTAGAGTAGGGTGACCAAATTATTTTCGTTGAAAACCGGGACACATTCACCCGGGTGCCAACGGACACCTCATTCCACATGTACACAGGTTTCTTAATTTTAAATATTAATATTTTGTTGATGCATTTTGTTAACCCGATTATTATAACTAATAAGAGGATACAAAAGATTGATATAATCTAGATTATCTGTGTAATTAATGACATTTAATAAACGTATACAGTAATAAAGAAATGTATTACCATTTTACAAAATTTTACAGCCATTCAACTTTTAATCAATTAATATTAACATGAGCTTTAATATTACTGAGCACTTGTAGATGGAATTGACTGTCCTTGGAGATAAGGGTATTTTTCTCTGCCTCCAGCTTTCTTGATCATGTCTTTGATCTTTGAGACACAGTGTTAAAACTCGGCCCAATCCATTTTGTAGTTGTACAGGATCTGCAGGGTTGCTTCAAGAGAGTCCACCTCCATTCTGTTTCTTTCGTCAGTCCATTAGATATTCATGAAGAAAATATTCTTTCCACATTGGCATTATGGGCTGGGATTGCAAATAAATACCTTGCAATTATTACCAACTCAGAGTAATGCTGAAGATAGTCACAGCTTCTAAAAACTCACCCACTTCTCATGACATTCCAATAGTGTTTTTTTTTCATCATTCCACTTGTGAAGATTTTCTTCAACAAAATTTGTCATTATGCCGAACTGATCAAAGAAATCATCGATTTCAATCTCTTTACTCTTCAAATACGAAACTGTCTCTTCAACACTTTCCCATTTTGGCACACTCTTCAGTAACACCCAATCAAACATCGGCACTGAGGGTAAATATGAGGCGCTCCACTTGCTGAGATATTCTACATGAGATATTCTACACAAGTGTCACAAAACTTGTTAACTTCTTCTCTAAAACTCCTTTCCGCTGCTTCTGATACTTCTGCTCTTTTAAGGACAGATTTAACATTAAAAGAAATGAACTGCTGTTCCCTCCTCTTAGTAACAGTTTACAGAGTATTTTTCAAAACATCATTTACCTCTATTACACTTTTCGTGCTTCCCTCAATTTCCTTTATCCCATACTGCAAAATTCTAAGCTGACACTGAATGAACCATAAGTAGGCTTCACTTAAAGAGTTACTGAAAAACTGAACCAATATTTTGGGGGCTTTGTCTTCATTTAGGATAAACTCTTTTAACGGTTCAAACAGGCGGATTACTCTTTCAACTGCTGGAAACAGTGATAACCAGCGAGTTTTCGAGTGACACATTACCTTCATATATTCAGTTCCCATATAATCACAGGACTCCTTAAGCCTCTCTGATCTAACAGTATATATGTAAAAGTGTGAGTATACCTTCATGACGATAGTTCCAGCATCACAGCTTAAACTGTCAGCAGATGTCTGCACGCTATTGTGTAAAACATGTGCAGGGCACCCTATGCCTTCAATGTTTTCATGCAATGTTGCCTTTAATTTGGTAATTACGTTGCATTTGCCTTGTCTTTTTAAACCACCAAAGTTTGTGTTGGTGTTGTCTCCACAAAATGCCACACATTTATTTTTCTCAAGATCAAACATTTCGATAATATTCATACAAAATCTTGAAATTTCGTCAGATGTTTCGTTAGGTAGGGAACTCACCTTCAAAAGTTTGGTCTGAATTCCCTGATTAATATCGAAAAACTGAACAACAAACGGAAATATTTTAGTGGCCTTATGATTGCTGGCATCAGTGGATATCCCGTAGAAAGAAGACTTTTTGATGTATTCAAGGCTTTCTTTTACACTCTGGGGAGCAATAACTCCTTTCACTAAGGCTGACACTTTAGTTCTTGCTGAACTAAACTTTTCTGCAATGGAAGAATCATCAAACACAATGCTGTTAAGCTTATTAGTACAATCACTAGATTTATAAGTTTGGTGATGTTTTACCGTGTGGTACGCTAGTGTAAGCTCGGCTGCTCGAACTTTCGTCTCTTCACTTGACTGATGTTTCACAAAATAATTTTGTAGAGTTTTACTGCAGCTCGGTGCATTGTATCTGTTAATGCATTTCTTTGACCTGATGTGATCAACTATGTCAGAACGTCCACCATGACTTATACTAATAAAACAGTTACATACGGAACACTGCTTCGTAATCAAAACGACCTTTCTTAATGAAATTCCATTCCTTGGAATAACAGTCACTGAACTTGCAGGCACGTTTCGGCATTGCGTTTCACAGTACTGCAGCAATAATACCACTAATATGAGAAAAACTATTGCAGTTTGTCTGACAAAACATCAACTACTACACTGTTCTGACAATGAGTGTGTGAGTAAGAGGCGCTTCAATCTGACGGTTTCATAGCTCTGTTACAATAATACAACTTACTACTTGTTGGCCAAAGTACCACTCAAAGTAAATTATTGCCTGAGTGTATCAATACTGATACTGTGATTACTAGTAAGACCCACCATACTTGCTCCGGACACTGCGAGAGTGCTGTACAAGCAATTATCACACGCACGGCACAGCGGACACACCAGGAACCGCGGTGTTGGCCGTCGAATGGCGCTAGCTGCGCAGCATTTGAGCACCGCCGCCGTCAGTGTCAGCCAGTTTGCCGTGGCATACGGAGCTCCATCGCAGTCTTTAACACTGGTAGCATGCCGCGACAGCGTGGACGTGAACCGTATGTGCAGTTGACGGACTTTGAGCGAAGGCGTATAGTGGGCATACGGGAGGCCGGGTGGACGTACCGCCGAATTGCTCAACACGTGGGGCGTGAGGTCTCCACAGTACATCGATGTTGTCGCCAGTGGTCGGCGGAAGGTGCACGTGCCCGTCGACCTGGGACCGGACCGCAGCGACGCACGGATGCACGCCAAGACCGTAGGATCCTACGCAGTGCCGTAGGGGACCGCACCGCCACTTCCCAGCAAATTAGGGACACTGTTGCTCCTGGGGTATCGGCGAGGACCATTCGCAACCGTCTCCATGAAGCTGGGGTACGGTCCCGCACACCGTTAGGCCGTCTTCCGCTCACGCTCCAACATCGTGCAGTCCGCCTCCAGTGGTGTCGCGACAGGCATGAATGGAGGGACGAATGGAGACGTGTCGTCTTCAGCGATGAGAGTCGCTTCTGCCTTGGTGCCAATGAAGGTCGTATGCGTGTTTGGCGCCGTGCAGGTGAGCGCCACAATCAGGACTGCATACGACCGAGGCACACAGGGCCAACACCCGGCATCGTGGTGTGGGGAGCGATCTCCTACACTGGCCGTACACCTCTGGTGATCGTCGAGGGGACACTAAATAGTGCACGGTACATTCAAAGCGTTATCGAACCCATCGTTCTACCATTCCTAGACCGGCAAGGGAACTTGCTGTTCCAACAGGACAATGCACGTCCGCATGTATCCCGTGCCACCCAACGTGCTCTAGAAGGTGTAAGTCAACTACCCTGGCCAGCAAGATCTCCGGATCTGTCCCCCATTGAGCATGTTTGGGACTGGATGAAGAGTCGTCTCACGCGGTCTGCACGTCCAGCACGAACGCTGGTCCAACTGAGGCGCCAGGTGGAAATGGCATGGCAAACCGTTCCACAGGACTACATCCAGCATCTCTACGATCGTCTCCATGGGAGAATAGCAGCCTGCATTGCTGCGAAAGGTGGATATACACTGTACTAGTGCCGACATTGTGCATGCTCTGTTGCCTGTGTCTATGTGCCTGTGGTTCTGTCAGTGTGATCATGTGATGTATCTGACCCCAGGAATGTGTCAATAAAGTTTCCCCTTCCTGGGACAATGAATTCACGGTGTTCTTATTTCAATTTCCAGGAGTGTATTTTCGGGACACCGGAACACAGGGATGAAAACCGGGACGGTTTTCCGGGACGTTTGGTCACCCTACTATAGAGACTCTCACCCAAGTTCCTGAAGCATTTCCGTAACATTCGCGCGATGATAAAACCTGCCAGTAACAAATCTAGCAGCCCGCCTCTGAATTGCTTCTATGTGCTCCCTCAATCCGACCTGATAGGGATCCCAAACGCTCGAGCAGTACTCACGAATAGGTAGTATTAGTATTTTATAAGCGGTCTCCTTTACAGATGAACCACATCTTCCCAAAATTCTACCAATGAACCGAAGACGACCATCCGCCTTCCCCACAACTGCCATTACATGCTTGTTCCACTTGTGACTTTGCGGTCTGAAACATTATTCGCAGAATCGATCAAGATGGGAGACTGGGTACAGCGCCAGCAATGTGTACACAGTTTCACGAAGTGTGTGTGGGAGTAAAAGGGCGAAAAATATTTGTGCTAAATGCTTATGATTTGCAAGCTGAAATATAATGGGCGGAATAGCCCTGTCACAGGGCCGAGTAACCCACTTTTATATTGCGATTTGTGCCTTCTTCAAATGTTCGTTTAATATTTTGTGCCTGGAAACGAATTTCCAACTTTTATATACGGGAATGTATTCACAATTAAATTGTCATTTTGCCTCACATTGATTTTTTTAAAGCGTTTCATGTAAAATTTCACTCGGCTTACAGATGAAATGAGCGGAATAGCTCCGCTGCGCCCTATATAATTAATGCTCAATTTCAGCTATAAATGAGAAAAACTTCAACTAAAGGTTGCACTTCGCTTTGTTATAGAAACTCAGCTGTTTGCCACGGCGTCTCGTGACACAGTTGTTGCTTTCAAACCTTATAGGGATATTTCTGCCACGTATACTACGAGGTGCGGTCTCGGCGACCCCTATGTTTAACCCGAGATTTAAGGCGTAAGTTATTTGATATTTTTAATTTAAGTTATATAACAATTATTTTTACAATTATTTTAGTTTTCAAAACGGTAAAGAGCAGCAATCAGTCGTTTCCGTACTAGCCTTATTAGAACAGATCCAGATTTCGGCTAGTAACTAGCCACTACCAGTGTTAAAATACAAGAAATAAATAGTTAGAGCATAGTATACAAAAAGTACAACTCATGATATAACCTGTATCACTTCTACTTTAAATTACGTACCACTGTTTCTTCATGCTCTGGTAGGTATACACCTGTTGTTGAGGCACTTGTCACAGTCACGAAAGACTGCAGTGCAATGAAGGCATGTAAACTTTGCAAAGAACACGTCGGTTGGCTGTGTGGCACCCTCTGTATGGATTATGTGATTCATAACCTTCACAATAAAGCAATTATGGTCACTAATAAAATTTAAAACTTGCGTAGGAATAAAATAAAATACAATTCGTTGCTATCAATAGAGTTAACGAAATTTTAATCAGTACTATAGTAGCCATTTTTAATAATTTCCACCCAGAAATTTATTAAATTTACGTGTGAGACTGAAACAAACGGTTCAATGAATTTTTTTAGATGTATCAATTCCTAGTGAAAATGGAAATGGAAAGCACATATTTGGTGTCTTTCGCAAAAAAAAAAACTTGTACCGACGGTATTGTAGATTTTACATCAAACTACCTGATTCAACATAAGAGGGTACTTTTCAATTTCGCTATAAATTGGGTATTGAAATTCCTTTGCCAAAAGACGAACATGATGATGAAGTGGCAATAATAAGATACATTGCAAAAGTGAATAACTATGTACACGATATTATACGAGGGTTAGTCAAATGGAAACCTTACATTTGTAATAACCAATCAAAATTTCGAGCCATTATCCTGTAAGCTTGTGAGCGTGCTACAAACAGCGTGCAGAATGGCCTTTAGGTGGCAGCATAGTGCAGTCAAGTGTGAGAGACTGTGAATCACGATGATTGATAACGGCAAATGGTTACCATAGTTGGAACTGTAGGACTGTGGCCCTGTGACGCGCGGATCATGCACCACATAATGTGGACATCAATGCTGCCAAGTTTGATTCTCGTAGTTTCCGTGTTATAACGTGTTAAATAGGGTAAGTTTAATTATAATCATCCAGTACTTGTTGCAGAACTTCTTTTCGCACTAATAATAGCAAGTTAATAGTCGAAATCTGGATCTTTTCTAATAAAGCTAGTACGGAAACGAATACAGTTTGTTGCCCTTTACCATTTTGAAAGTTACGAGGATAGTTCGGAAAGTAATTTCTGTTTCGATTTTTCTACGTGGCACTGCTACGATCATGCGCAATAGTACACTACTGGTCATTAAAATTGCTACACCACGAAGATGACGTGCTACAGACGCGGAAATTCAACCGACAGGAAGAAGATGCTGTGATATGCAAATGATTAGCTTTTCAGAGCATTCACACAAGGTTGGCGCCGGTGGCGACGCCTACAACGTGCTCACATGAGCAAAATTTCCAACTGATTTCTCATACACAGACAGTAGTTAACCGGCGTTGCCTGGTGTAAAGTTGTTGTGATGCCCTGTGTAAGGAGAAGAAATGCGTACCATCACGTTTCCGACTTTGATAAAGGTCGGATTGTAGCCTATCGCGATTGCGCTTTATCGTGTCGCGACATTGATGCTCGCGTTGGTCGAGATCCAATAACTGTTAGCAGAATATGGAATCGGTGAGTTCAGGAGGGTAATACGGAACGCCGTGCTGGACCCCAACGGCCTCGTATCACTAGCAGTCGATATGACAGGCATCTTAGCCGCATGGCTGTACCGGATCGTGCAGCCACGTCTCGATCCCTAAGTCAGCAGATGGGAACGTTTGCAAGACAACAGCCATCTGCACGAACAGTTCGACGACGTTTGCAGCGCCATGGACTCGGAGATCATGGCTGCGGTTACCCTTGACGCTGCATCACAGACAGGAGCGCCTGCGATGGTGTACTCAACGACGAACCTGGGTGCACGAATGCCAAAAGTCACTTTTTCGGATGAATCCAGGTTCTGTTTACAGCATCATGATGGTCGCATCCGTGTTTGGCGACATCGCCGGGAACGCACATTGGAAGCGTGTATTCATCATCACCATACTGGCTTATCACCCGGCCTGATGGCATGGGGTGCCATTGGTCACACGTCTCGGTCACCTCTTGTTCGCACTGACGGCACTTTGAACAGTGGACGTTACATTTCAGATGTGCTACGACCCGTGGCTCTACCATTCATTCGATCCATGTGTAACCCTACGTTTCAGCAGGATAATGCACGAACGCATGATGCAGGTCCTGTACGGGCCTTTCTGGATACAGAAAATGTTCGACTCCTGCCCTCGCCAGCACATTCTCCAGATCTCTCACCAATTGAGAACGTCTGGTCAATGGTGGCCGAGCAACTGGCTCGTCACAATACCCCAGTCATTACTGTTGATGAACTGTGACATCGTGTTGAAGCTGCATGGGCAGCTGTATCTGTACACGCCATTCAAGCTATGTTTGACTCAATGCCCAGGCGTATCAAGGCCGTTATTACGGGCAGAGGTGGTTGTTCTGAGTATGATTTCTCAAGATCTATGCACCCAAATTGCGTGGAAATGTTATCACATGTCAGTTCTAGTACAATATATTTGTCCAATGAATACCCGTTTATCATCTCCTTTTCTTCTTGGTGTAGCAATTTTAATGGCCAGTAGTGTATCTCTGGTTCAAGCAGAACTAAATGACGCCTTTCAGAGCTCGATCTGTGTTGTGTGTCGTTCGTAGTGATTTTTCATAGAAGCATCATTGACCGCAAATCCCGCCGCGTTTGAACTGAGATCTGTGATTCATTTTCTGAATGCTAAGAGCGTTACACCAAGTGACATTCCTCGACAAATCTGCGAGGTTTACGAAGAAAATGTAGTGATGGCTTCATTGGTGAGTTGATGGATCTACATCTACATCTACATGACTACTCTGCAATTCACATTTAAGTGCTTGGCAGAGGGTTCATCGAACCACAATCATACTATCTCTCTACTATTCCACTCCCGAACTGCGAGCGGGAAAAACGAACACCTAAACCTTTCTGTTCGAGCTCTGATTTCTCTTATTTTATTTTGATGATCATTCCTACCTATGTAAGTTGGGCTCAACAAAATATTTTCGCATTCGGAAGAGAAAGTTGGTGACTGAAATTTCGTAAAAAGGTCTCGCCGCGACGAAAAACGTCTATGCTGTAATGACTTCCATCCCAACTCGTGTATCATATCTGCCACACTCTCTCCCCTATAACGTGATAATACAAAACGAGCTGCCCTTTTTTTGCACCCTTTCGATGTCCTCCGTCAATCCCACCTGGTAAGGATCCCACACTGCGCAGCAATATTCTAACAGAGGACGAACGAGTGTAGTGTAAGCTGTATCTTTAGTGGACTTGTTGCATCTTCTAAGTGTCCTGCCAATGAAACGCAACCTTTGGCTCGCCTTCCCGACAATATTATCTATGTGGTCCTTCCAGCTGAAGTTGTTCGTAATATTAACACCCAGGTACTTAGTTGAATTGACAGCCCTGAGAATTGTACTATTTATCGAGTAATCGAATTCCAACGGATTTCTTTTGGAACTCATGTGGATCATCTCACACTTTTCGTTATTTAGCGTCAACTGCCACCTGACACACCATACAGCAATCTTTTCTAAATCGCTTTGCAACTGATACTGGTCTTCGGATGACCTTACTAGACGGTAAATTACAGCATCATCTGCGAACAGTCTAAGAGAACTGCTCAGATTGTCACCCAGGTCATTTATATAGATCAGGAACAGTAGAGGTCCCAGGACGCTTCCCTGGGGAACACCTGATATCACTTCAGTTTTACTCGATGATTTGCCGTCTATTACTACGAACTGCGACCTTCCTGATAGGAAATCACGAATCCAGTCGCACAACTGAGACGATACCCCATAGCTCCGCAGCTTGATTAGAAGTCGCTTATGAGGAACGGTGTCAAAAGCTTCCCGGAAATCTAGAAATACGGAATCAACTTGAGATCCCCTGTCTGTCACTTTAAGGCAGGTGTGATCAAGTATTTCACGAAGAAGTGGAGGTCTATAAGTAGTTTCTGATGAACTAGCCTGTGCAGTCGAAGAAATGATTAAGAAAAAACGTAGGTTTACGATTTATGCTATTTGCTCGTCAACTTCCATAAATTTCACGAACTATGAAACGGCAGTAGTTGGAACGAAGGTACACTTCGTCTCTAGCAAAGGTTAAACTCAAGCAACTCTTGATACCCCTTAAAGTCATATATGCACATTGTTTTGGGACAGACAAGGCATTTCACTGATTTTTTACCACGAGGTGAAACAATTAATAAGGATGTTTATTCCGAGACACTTAAGAAATTGCTCCGCGGATTACAGTACTAGCGCAGAGGAATGTTCTCAAAAAGTGTGGTTTTCATTCACGACAACGTCCGACCACACACTGCGAATGTGACAAAACAGCTCCTCCAGCGCTTTGCTGGGACGTTTTTGGCCTTCTTCCGTTTAGTCCCGACGTCGTTCCTAGCGATTTTCATCTGTTTCTGCATCTGAAGTCGTTCCTTGGTGGCAAGCATTTCAACAATGATGAAGAGGTAGAACAACATGTTACGTGGTTGACAATATAGGCGGCAATGTTCTATGATGAAGGAATACGTAACCTTACACCACGCTCTGAGAAACGCCTGAAAAATTGTGAGGACTATGTTAAAAAGTAGTGGAAGTGTTATAGATTTTATTGAAATAAATTACTTTCTGTATCTGTGTTCGATTCCTTTTTTTCATACCAAACGGAACTTACTTTCTGAACTACCCTTGTATATCACAGTCGTGGAGATCATTCCACTTTCCTAGTGGAAGGTAATTTGTATTATTTAAATGTTATTTGAAAACTCCTTCTCGATTTTGTTGCAATAAATAATGACTGTGGTACTTTACTTTTTATCATAAACAATCACATACTTTTGTGCGGTTTTTTAAGTAATACACATGTGTGGGGATTGGTTGCATACAGCTTGTCCTTTAACATTCCCCAAAGATTAAAATCACTCGGATTTAGAACTGGAGAACAATGAGGCCACTCAACTGTCCTATCATCAAAAACATTTCTTATTGCCGATGGGTGATCTTGCAGTGTCCTACATGAAATAACCGTACATCTTCTCGTTAGGAGTTAGTTCATATACCTGTCGGAGGGTGTGTTAGTTCTCGAGAAAACGATGCATAATATTGTTCACATATCCGTCGGAAGGTATTGTTTCGTGGAAAAAGATTGGTCCAATAATTCGCACCAATTTCAAACCACACTCCTGTTTCCACGTAACACAGAGGTTGTTGATGTAACTCGTGAGAATTTTCGAAACTCCAACGTCAATGGTTCTGGGAATTTACATACCCTGACAAATGCAGGCTCGCTACATCCGAAAAAAAGCATCTCAGGATCAACTTCCCCATCGTGCACAGACTGTAACAGCCATTTGCAATAACGGCGTCGAGCAACAGTATCTGAGTTCCCCAGTTGATGCACTAGCGTTACTTACTAGCTTCAATTTCAGTTTCCGCTTTCTCTGCCTCATGATGACTGGGTGTTGTGTGATGTCCTTAGATCAGTTGGGTTTAAGTAGTTCTAAGATGTTAAGTCCCATAGTGCTCAGAGCCATTTGAACCATTTTTCAGTTTCCGCGCAGCTCCATGAGCAGACGCTCTTGACACACCGGCCTGAAGTGCAAAACTGCGCAGTGATTGTTTGGTGCTGCTTTCCAAGGCCTCCCCTATCTGGCGCAATTTATTTTCACTTAAAACAGTAGGTTATCCAGGGCTTCGTTTGTGTCTTAAACATAGTGTCTCTGGAAATTTCTTCAATAATCTGTATATCGTCGAATCATTGGGAACACGTACACCAGGAAATTTTTGTATGAATTCAAGGCGACATTAAACATACGATTCTGTTTTTGCATAGCTCATCACAATAAACAGTTGTTGACCCTTGGTGTGTACCATACCGAATGGAAGCTCGATGGGAAATTCGAAACAACCCCATAACACTCAATCGCAAAGTATACATGATGAGTCACGAAGATATGCAAATATTTTAATATGTTATACTACAAGTAAAACCAAAGAAAAAATTTCGTATAAACATAGATCCGCAAATGTTTAGTTATGGAGTTACGGCTAATAAAAGGTTTTGCCTGAAATTTAGCAACTTCGCTAATTTGAAGCCATCGCAAAACCGTATGAGGTTAAAGTAAAGCACGATTTCCATTTATTTTGTTGTTATTGATCCGGTGAATCTAATAAAACATGTCCGAGACGTGTAACTGCAGTAGTTTTCCAGAACATCCACAGAAGCAAGGATTATTATACAAGTAAATACACTCCTGGAAATGGAAAAAAGAACACATTGACACCGGTGTGTCAGACACACGATACTTGATCCGGACACTGCGAGAGGGCTGTACAAGCAATGATCACACGCACGGCACAGCGGACACACCAGGAACCGCGGTGTTGGCCGTCGAATGGCGCTAGCTGCGCAGCATTTGTGCACCGCCGCCGTCAGTGTCAGCCAGTTTGCCGTGGCATACGGAGCTCCATCGCAGTCTTTAACACTGGTAGCATGCCGCGACAGCGTGGACGTGAACCGTATGTGCAGTTGACGGACTTTGAGCGTGGGCGTATAGTGGGCATGCGGGAGGCCAGGTGGACGTACCGCCGAATTGTTCACGTGGGGCGTGAGGTCTCCACAGTACATCGATGTTGTCGCCAGTGGTCGGCGGAAGGAGCACGTGCCCGTCGACCTGGGACCGGACCGCAGCGACGCACGGATGCACGCCAAGACCGTAGGATCCTACGCAGTGCCGTAGGGGACCGCACCGCCACTTCCCAGCAAATTAGGGACACTGTTGCTCCTGGGGTATCGGCGAGGACCATTCGCAACCGTCTCCATGAAGCTGGGGTACGGTCCCGCACACCGTTAGGCCGTCTTCCGCTCACGCTCCAACATCGTGCAGTCCGCCTCCAGTGGTGTCGCGACAGGCATGAATGGAGGGACGAATGGAGACGTGTCGTCTTCAGCGATGAGAGTCGCTTCTGCCTTGGTGCCAATGAAGGTCGTATGCGTGTTTGGCGCCGTGCAGGTGAGCGCCACAATCAGGACTGCATACGACCGAGGCACACAGGGCCAACACCCGGCATCATGGTGTGGGGAGCGATCTCCTACACTGGGCGTGTACCTCTAGTGATCGTCGAGGCGATACTGAATAGTGCACGGTACATCCAAACCGTCATCGAACCCATCGTTCTACCATTCCTAGGCAGGCAAGGGAACTTGCTGTTCCAACAGGACAATGCACGTCCGCATGTATCCCGTGCCACCCAACGTGCTCTAGAAGGTGTAAGTCAACTACCCTGGCCAGCAAGATCTCCGGATCTGTCCCCCATTGAGCATGTTTGGGATTGGATGAAGAGTCGTCTCACGCGGTCTGCACGTCCAGCACGAACGCTGGTCCAACTGAGGCGCCAGGTGGAAATGGCATGGCAAACCGTTCCACAGGACTACATCCAGCATCTCTACGATCGTCTCCATGGGAGAATAGCAGCCTGCATTGCTGCGAAAGGTGGATATACACTGTACTAGTGCCGACATTGTGCATGCTCTGTTGCCTGTGTCTATGTGCCTGTGGTTCTGTCAGTGTGATCATGTGATGTATCTGACCCCAGGAATGTGTCAATAAAGTTTCCCCTTCCTGGGACAATGAATTCACGGTGTTCTTATTTCAATTTCCAGGAGTGTATGTTTACTTTGCATCAAGAATATAGAAACATTTATGTCATTGTTGGCAACCGTTCGTTAATTTTTTCAGTCGTTTCCTAACCTTGACACGAGTTAGTTTTCTGTATTGTTCAGTGAAAGAAGATATCAGCAGTGTATTTAAGTGAAACCACATAGTAACTGATGTACTTTGTAGATTATTTATGGAACAGGCATGCCTTTCACATTTTCTATTCACTTTATTACCATCATTTTTCCAAAATTAAATTCTCTACAACTTCTATTGAAAACTTTGTGCGACTGTGTGGAATTTAAAAAACAAATAACCATCTGTGTGAAATGCCGACCACGCCCTAATAGACTATGCAAACAGTATATGCAGGGTGATTCACAAAGATACGGTATGCAAATATTTTAATATGTTATTCTACAACTAAAACTAAAGAAAAAAGTTCATCTAAACATAGGTCCGCAAATTTTTAATTACGGAGTTACTGATAATAAAAGATTTTCCCCGACATATAGCAACTTTGCTAATATGAAGCCATTGCAAAACTGTATGAGGTTAAAGCAAAGCACGATTTCCATTTATTTTGTTGTTATTGGTCTGGTCAATCTTAGAAAACATGTCCCAGACGTGTATCTGCAGTAGCTTTCCAGAACATGCAGAGAAAGTAATTTCGTAAAATTTTTAATTCACAAACTATTTGGCCCAGTTTATTTTTTTAAATTCCAGACAATCACAGAAAGTTTTCAACTGAAGTTGTAGCGAATTTAATTTTGGAAAAACGATGGTAATAACGTTAACTGAAACTGCACGAATGTGTCTGATAATCTGCTTTTTTTAATACTATAGAACATGTGAATTCATGTTACACCGGAAGAAACAAAGTTCAGGGTTAAGAATTTTGTAAAGCGTACACACAGTTTCACAATACATTAACAATAAAGGTTCAAAAACGTCTCCAACGAGTTTCATGCATTCCGCTGTACCTGTATGAACAGATTTTGTTGCTCATTTCAGTTTCACAGGGTGTTCTTAATTTCGTCTATTGCATTCATAATGGGAGCAAGTAATGCCTCACGTTTATTGACTTGATAACGTACCCGATATTCGTTAACTGCAGCCATAGCATTACCATCACATTTTCCAAAAACACCATATCGGCGTATTCCTCTCTCGTAAATTTGAAAGGCATCCCTATTTCATGAATAATCTACAAACTACAACAGTTACTTTGTGGCTTCACTGTTGTTATTATGTTCTTTCACTGGACAATACAGGAAACTAACTCGTTTCAAGGTTAGGAAACGACTGAAACAACTCACCAACGCTTGTCAACATGAATATAAACATTTCTTACATTCTTAACGGAAATTAAACAAATGTTCTTGTATAATAACCTTCGCTTTTCTTGATGTTCAGGAAACCGACTGCATGGGACACGTTTTATTATCACCATAAATGGAAATCGTGCTTTACTTTAACCTCGTACAGTTTTGCTACGGCTTCATGTTAGCAAAGATACTACATTTCGAGCAAAATTTGTAGTAGCCGTAACTCCGTAACTAAACATTTGCAAAACTATGTTTATATGAAGTTTTACTTGTACATCTACATAAACATTTACATACATACTCCGCAATCCACCATAGGGTGCGTGACGGAGGGTACCTCGTACCACAACTAGCATCTTCTCTCCCTGTTCCACTCCCAAACAGAACGAAGGAAAAATGAGTGCCTATATGCCTCTGTACGAGGCATAATCCCTCTTATCTTATCTTTGTGGTCTTTCCGTGAAATGTTAAGTTGGCGGCAGTAAAATTGTACTGCAGTCAGCCTCAAATGCTGGTTCTATAAGTTTTCTCAGTAGCGATTCACGAAAAGAAATCCTCCTTTCATCTAGAGACTCCCACCCGAGTTCCTGAAGCATTTTCGTAACACTCACGTGATGATCAAACATACCAGTAACAAATCTAGCAGCCTGCCTCTGAATAGCTTCTATGTCCTCCCTCAATCCGACCTGATAGGGATCCCAAACGCTTGAGCAGTACTCAAGAATAGGTCGTATTAGTGTTTTATAAGCGGTCTCCGTTACAGATGAACCACATCTTCCCAAAATTCTACCAATGAACCGAAGACGACTATCCGCCTTCCCCACAACTGCCATTAGATGCTTGTCCCACTTCATATCGCTCTGCAATGTTACGCCCAAATATTTAATCGAAGTGACTGTGTCAAGAGCTACACTACTAATGGAGTATTCAAACATTACGGTATTATTTTTCCTGTTCATCTGCATTAATTTACATTTATCTATATTTAGGGTTAGCTGCCATTCTTTACACCAATCACAAATCCTGTCAAAGTCATCTTGTATCCTCCTAATGTGTCCTTGTAGAATAACATATTAAAATATTTGCATATTCCAAGACTCAACCTGTAGAAGACACGAGCATCCTTTTCTGTCTGAGGACCGGACTTAGCGATATACGGGTAGCAAAGACCGGACTCGGTGCAGTTGCAAAACGACGTCCAGCAACTATACTTGAAGCTATGAAATGATCGTATGTCATTTTTGGTACGGAGGCCCCTTTCGGAGGAGTTCGGCCGCCCTATTGCAAGTCCTTTTTTTTTCCACAAAACAGTTACAAAAATGGCTACAATGAAATGACATAAATAAGGTGACAGATACTTGCAGTCATAAATTTCAGCATTCAAAGAATGAGTCTTTAGCAGTAGCACAATTTAGCACCTTCACTGTCACCTTCAACTGATGGCAGTGCAGCATGCACATTTTCTTCTTCTGTAGCGTGAGGTTCGTCATCATCATTTCCCAGACCCAAATTAATCATTCAGTAAATCCTTGATGTGTGTTCCTTCCAGCGTAAGTTACGTGGGCAGAAGAGCGACATCGCAAAATCTTTCACTGCCTTGTTATTTTTGTCAGTTCCAGCCTTCTACACGCATCCATACGGAGTGCAAGTTCTTCCTTTATTACAGACACCAGATGTTTGTCGCCATATTCTTATATCTGCTGTAGTACTGATTTATTTTTCATGTGTGACTTGTAGGTGAGGTTAGGGTCGGGAACGTGACCCAATCCAACCCTCTCAACTAGGAATCCAGTTCCTAACCCATACCCATTCTGTTGAAAACAATTCTGAGCATATTACCATATTTCTTATTATGATTCTGATATTTGAGTGTTTTCTCGAATTCATGTTCCATATACATCTTGTATTCAATATGTTCATCGCTCACAATATTATTAAAAACATAACTTGTATATTTGCCCATTAACCAAATAAGTGCGTTATTTTTTGCCTGAGGGTAGTAACTTTCCTCTGGCCTGAAGAAAATGTTAGTCGGTACATCGTTCTTGTTATTTGAGCAATTTTCTCCCTGGTCAACCTCCAGTTGATAATGCGATCTCCAAATGTGTAACGATGAGGCACACTATCAACGAGGTTGCATTTGTTAGTGTCACTTAAACCGATGACAAGGTTGGCGCCATTTCGGCGACTCGCAAGTCAATGATCATGGACACACAACACCCAGTCCCCTGCCTGGAATCGAACCAGGGCCCCCTGCGGAGTAGGCGGTAACGCTACCGCTACGCTACGAAAGCGGACAAACTTGGGGCGATTAAACTTGACAAAGAAAACACCAGTAGACTCAGTCATACGGACAGGGGGACACGCACAATGTATTGGTGTCCGAGATCTACACCGGCAGACGCAGCGCCACACGTGGTAGCCGCACGGTCGAGGGGGAGGGGGGAGGGGGGGGGCTCTTACACAGTCCGGCGGTTACCGCCGTGGGAGGTTCGAGTCCTCCCTCAGGCATGGGTGTCTGTGTTGCCCATAGTATAAGTTACATTAAGTAGTGTGTAGGCTTAGGGACGAATGACCTCTGCAGTTTGGTCCCGTAAAACCTTACCTCAAATTTCCTATTTGGAGACGCTGCGGCAACAGCCGGCATACGCCACGTGATCCACGGAACCCTCCCTGGCGTCTTTCGTGAGACACCCTGTACTTAGGAAAGTATGGGAAGGCGGGCAAGACGGGGAGGTGGGGTAAGACGGGGAAGGGCTATAAGCTACAGTTAGAGTGCTGCCATCTGGGGGTAGCTACGTCAACATCATCAAAACACAGGTCCCAGGGTGTTGACATTGCAGAACCTTAGTTTCGCGGCGGTTTCTGTGAGCTTTGCAAGGTACGTACAATTGTTATACTGATTTGCAATGTTTTACACCTTTCGAGGTCCTAAAACATGTGTTTCCTGAACATTTGCCCAGACACTGAATAGTACGCCTTATTAACAGTAAACTGCCGTGTCAGTAGTCAATGTTCACTAAATAGTGTTCATGTAGGCGTGGTACGGGGCAAGACGGGGTGGGGCAAGATGGGGAGCTTCCCCGGCTTGCCCCCACTGTTTGTCCAACCATTACGTTCTTATTGTCTCATGTGTTTACCTCGCTGCGGGTTTTGAACACGTACATTGTACGTAGAATACAAATGTAAATAGCCTCTGAAGGAGGCTGGATACGGTGTATTAGCTGCGAACACTGGGCCCACGACAATTGTGCCGGGATAAATTCGCAGAACCATGTTTCGAAACCTTATCGTCACATGATTTCATTATTCCAATCCTTATTTAAACTTTAGGGATGAATTCATGCTAGTTCCCCATCTTACTCTGCATATGGGGTAAGACGGGGCATTGGTAGTTTATGTTTCAAATCGAGATATTTCTAACTAAATGTAACAACTCTGCAGGCTTCTTTGCATGCTATTGTAATTCAATGGTTAAGTAAATAAATGATAAATAAACCTACTTGAATTTGTTTATTTTTGTCCCTTTTGTAAGGGTTTAAAGTCAGCTTCTCCATCTTGCCCCGCCTTCCCCTACGTCATAAATGTCTAATGACTGATAAGATGTCTGTGAAATATACGGTGTCCTCATCACAGTACCACAAAACTTTAAATAAAGTGTATCTTACATTAATTACCTGATCATTGCAGAACAGACATAATTACTTCGCAGAGTTCAGTAACAATTCTACAAACTGCTTTCGCTGCTGGTACAGCGCTAAACATCAACCATTCGAATGACCTGCCTTCCACAGGAAATCTCAAAATTGATCGTAAGCTCCCACTGGCTGTGGTAGCCTCTCTCATTTACGTCTTTTACTTTTCCACTTTATGTGGCTTCAAGATTAATAACTTATCGTGCAGGACTCATCCAAAATACCAGAATGAGATTTTCACTCTGCAGCAGAGTGTGCGCTGATATGAAACTTCTTGGCAGATTAAATCTGTGTGCCGGACCGAGACTCGAACTCGGGACCTTTGCCTTTCGCGGGCAAGTGCTCTACCAACTGTTCTGCAAGTTTCGCAGGAGAGCTTCTGTAAAGTTTGGAAGGTAGGAGACGAGGTACTGGCAGAAGTAAAGCTCTGAGGACGGGGCATGAGTCGTGCTTGGGTAGCTCTGTTGGTAGAGCACTTGCCCGTGAAAGGCAAAGGTCCCGGGTTCGAGTCTCGGTCCGGCACACAGTTTTAATCTGCTAGGAAGTTTCATCCAAAACAGTTTATGAAATATTTCCAATCCGTGTCTGTGATCTTAGTCAGAAAGTAACATACGACATGTTGCTCACTTTTTCAGTCATTTTCGTACCCATTTCCTGTGTTTGGTTGTTTTCTATTGTTTACCATCAACTACAGCTAATTTAATTGAGTCGTACGCTTTCTTTTGGATGTTCCACATCTTAACCTTGTGAAATTTCACTGTCGACCTACAATATTAAAGCCGAACCCGACCGTGCATTCGAACGTTGAGCGTTGAAAGCATAGTGTTCTGACGTCATATCTTAGAAAGAGCATGTTAAGGAGCCTTCACAAACATGCAGATCAATATCTAGTCTGCCAGATATTCTGAACGTGCGTTTGAACTTAGACGAATGGTCGGCCGAGCGGTTCTAGGCGCTACAGTCTAGAACCGCGCAACCGCTACGGTCGCAGGTTCGAATCCTGCCTCGGGCATGGATGTGTGTGATGTCCTTAGGTTAGTTAGGCTTAAGTAGTTCTAAGTTATAGGGGACTGATGACCTCAGAAGTTAAGTCTCATAGTGCTTAGAGCCATTTGAACCATTTTTTAGACAAATGAAATGGAAAAGCGCCATCTCTCTTTAGTACAGTCGCAAGATCCCAAATCGGCTTTTAGTTGAAGCTCTTATATATAAATACCGTTTGCAACAACCAATAAGTTGAGAATCTCTCGATAATCCATTGATAATGGTACGATTTCTTGTAATAAAATGACGGGAAACGTCATATAGGTGATTAAAGATTTGTTGTAACTAGCGTATTATGAAAGTATATATTGAGAGCTGGTTGGCCTCTGTAATAAAAAACTGAGTGAAAGGATCAACAACGAACTTAAACGGATGTAATGTGACTTCCTCAACGACCAATCACAATGATCAACAACGATTAAAATGCAAAAAAGGGGGTTAGCTACCCTCTGTAATAAAAAAACTGAATGAACGGATCAACAAACAACCTGAACGGGTGTCATGAGACGTCCGCCATGAACATATACAACGAACAAAATGAGAGAAAAAAAGACATAGAAAAGTATAGTAACAGCCGATATGTTGCTAGTTCGCGACTCTCAGAATCAATTTCTTTTACTAACCTTCGCGTTTTTTAATAGGATCTGATACTTTTTAATAGTTTAGTAGAACTATATTCTCAAATATTCGATGTTTTGTAAATATAAGTGCACTCTTTCTGAGGAGTGAGTTTGTTCGACTGGCTTTATTTACAAGATAGGTAGCACTACGTGCAGTAAGACGTTTTGCACTTTCTTGTTTCAAACATTTTACTGAACAAGTTGTAAAGGTTCTGCTAATGAAGAAGAAACATGATCAGATAAGAACGACTGTAGGGTTTTACTAATCAGCGAGAATGATAAAATAATTTTTATCCAATTTGCGGTCCAATGGGTCTGCTTCGTTGTCTGTGCCTATCTACCAACAGACACATCGATTACAAAGATCATATACACAGCCCAAAATGATAACATCAACACACCACAGCAACTGTAAACACACAGCATCTTTGGCCAACTGTCAAATCTAACGATTGCATGAAAGGACGAGCAATAACAGCAGTAAATCACAAAACTGCTTATAAAATAAGTTCCTACATTTACACCAAGTTGTAATGCAATAGAGTGGCAACGGCCACTAATGATATATGGATGTAAACACAAAATTTGTTTATCTGAAAATACGATAACCAACATTACGATAAAATAAAATAAAAATATTGTGTAACATGGTCTAAAGATGGCGATCTAGTTGAAATGGATCCAACGCAATAAAAACACTAAACCCCTATAGCATCAATCTGGTTTTTGTTGCATAATTTTTATCTCACGTGGAGAAGTATACGACAATAAGCAATGTTTTTATTGACTGGATGTGGTACTTGACTTTTTGCCTTATACCATGTTCATAGATATTGAAGGTTTAATTTATGTGTTCTAATGGAAATGTGGAAATGGAAGAGGATGTAGATGAAGATGTAATGGGAGATATGATACTGCGTGAAGAGTTTGACAGAGCACTGAAAGACCTGAGTCGAAACAAGGCCCTGGGAGTAGATAACATTCCATTAGAATTACTGATAGCCTTGCGAGAGCCAGCTCTGACAGAACTCTACCATCTGGTGAGCAAGATGTGTGAGACAGGCGAAATACACTCAGTCTTCAAAAAGAATATAATAATTCCAGTCCCAAAGAAAGCAGGTGTCGACAGATGTGAAAATTACCGAACTATCAGTTTAACAAGATACGGCTTCAAAATAGTAACACGAATTCTTTACAGACGAATGGAAAAACTGGTAGAAGCCGACCTCGGGGAAGATCAGTTTGGATTGCGTAGAAATGTTGGAAAACGTGAGGCAATACTGACCCTACGACTTATCTTGGAAGCTAGATTAAAAAAAGGCAAACCTACGTTTCTAGAATTTGTAGACTTAGAGAAAGCTTTTGACAATGTTGACTGGAATACTCTCTTTCAAATTCTGAAGGTGGCAGGGGTAAAATACAGGAAGCGAAAGGCTATTTACAATTTATACAGAAACCAGATCGTAGTTATAAGAGTTGAGGGGCATGGAAGGGAGCAGTGGTTGGGAAGAGAGTGAGACAGGGTTGTAACCTCTCCCCGATGTTATTCAATCTGTATATTGAGCAAGCAATAAAGGAAACAAAAGAAAAATTCGGAGTAGGAATTAAAATCCATGGAGAAGAAATTAAAACTTTGATTTGCTGATGACATAATTCTGTCAGAGACAGCAAAAAACCTGGAAGAGCAGCTGAACGGAATGGGCAGTGTCTTGAAAGAAGGATATAAGATGAATATCAACAAATTCAAAACAAGAAAAATGGAATGTAGCCGATTAGATCAGGTCATACTGGGCGAATAAGGTTAGGAAATGAGATGCTTAAAGTAGTAAAGGAGTTTTGGTATTTGGGGAGCAAAATAAATGGTGATGGTCAAAGTAGGGAGGATATAAAATGTAGTCTAGCAATGGCAAGAAAAACTTTTCTGAAGAAGAAAAATTTGTTAACATCGAGTATAGATTTAAGTGTTAGGAAGTCTTTTCTGAAAGTATTTGTATGGAGTGTAGCCATGTATGGAAGTGAAATGTGGACGGTAAATACACTCCTGGAAATGGAAAAAAGAACACATTGACACCGGTGTGTCAGACCCACCATACTTGCTCCGGACACTGCGAGAGAGCTGTACAAGCAATGATCACACGCACGGCACAGCGGACACACCAGGAACCGCGGTGTTGGCCGTCGAATGGCGCTAGCTGCGCAGCATTTGTGCACCGCCGCCGTCAGTGTCAACCAGTTTGCCGTGGCATACGGAGCTCCATCGCAGTCTTTAACACTGGTAGCATGCCGCGACAGCGTGGACGTGAACCGTATGTGCAGTTGACGGACTTTGAGCGAGGGCGTATAGGGAGCATGCGGGAGGCCGGGTGGACGTACCGCCGAATTGCTCAACACGTGGGGCGTGAGGTCTCCACAGTACATCGATGTTGTCGCCAGTGGTCGGCGGAAGGTGCACCTGCCCGTCGACCTGGGACCGGACCGCAGCGACGCACGGATGCACGCCAAGACCGTAGGATCCTACGCAGTGCCGTAGGGGACCGCACCGCCACTTCCCAGCAAATTAGGGACACTGTTGCTCCTGGGGTATCGGCGAGGACCATTCGCAACCGTCTCCATGAAGCTGGGCTACGGTCCCGCACACCGTTAGGCCGTCTTCTGCTCACGCCCCAACATCGTGCAGCCCGCCTCCAGTGGTGTCGCGACAGGCATGAATGGAGGGACGAATGGAGACGTGTCGTCTTCAGCGATGAGAGTCGCTTCTGCCTTGGTGCCAATGATGGTCGTATGCGTGTTTGGCGCAGTGCAGTTGAGCGCCACAATCAGGACTGCATACGACCGAGGCACACAGGGCCAACACCCGGCATCATGGTGTGGGGAGCGATCTCCTATACTGGCCGTACACCTCTGGTGATCGTCGAGGGGACACTGAATAGTGCACGGTACATCCAAACCGTCATCGAACCCATCGTTCTACCATTCCTAGACCGTCAAGGGAACTTGCTGTTCCAACAGGACAATGCACGTCCGCATGTATCCCTTGCCACCCAACGTGATCTAGAAGGTGTAAGTCAAATACCCTGGCCAGCAAGATCTCCGGATCTGTCCCCCATTGAGCATGTTTGGGACTGGATGAAGCGTCGTCTCACGCGGTCTGCTCGTCCAGCACGAACGCTGGTCCAACTGAGACGCCAGGTGGAAATGGCGTGGCAAGCCGTTCCGCAGGATTACATCCAGCATCTCTACGATCGTCTCCATGGGAGAATAACAGCCTGCATTGCTGTGAAAGGTGGATATACACTCTACTAGTGCCGACATTGTGCATGCTCTGTTGCCTGTGTCTATGTGCCTGTGGTTCTGTCAGTGTGATCATGTGATTTATCTGACCCCAGGAATGTGTCAATAAAGTTTCCCCTTCCTGGGACAATGAATTCACGGTGTTCTTATTTCAATTTCCAGGAGTGTAGTTTAGATAAAAAGAGAATAGAAGCTTTCGAAATGTGATGCTGCAGAAGAATGCTGAAGATGGGTAGATCACATAACTAATGAGGAGGCATTGAATAGAATTGGGGAGGAGAGAAATTTGTGGCACAACTTGACTAGAAGAAGGGATCGGTTGGTAGGGCATATTTGAGGCATCAAGGGATCACCAATATGTTATTGGAGCGCAGCGTGGATGGCAAAATTGTAGAGGGAGACCAAGTGATGAATACACTAAGCAGATTCAGAAGGATGTAGGTTGCAGTAGTTACTGGGAGATGAAGAAGTTTGCACAGGATAGGGTAGCATGTAGCGCTTGCATCAAACCAGCCTTCGGACTGAAGACCACCACCACAACAACAACAACAACACAGACAGAACAACATGACGTGTACATGGACAGGGTTAACTATGAGTTGTGATAGAGCTAACATAGGGAGTTTACGCCCATTATTTTTGTAGTGTGACTTGCGTGCTAGATACAGCAGACAAATACCACTGGAGCGCGGCTGCAATCGCGTATACAACGCTGAGACACACGTTGCATAGTTTTCTGAGCCTTCAGCTGCTCGTTCAACTCGGCACTCTCAAAGTTGACGTTCCAAAACACAATGCTCTGATGGCTGAACACAAGTATTGATGGTGTATCACTTGAATATCTTGTAGTTTTTACAAAGTAGTGTTGCAATTAGAACGGGTGCAGGCGTCTCAGCACTGCAGGTAGGGGCGTGTGAAGTCTGTTCGTGTGTACTTTATGTAGGCAGAAGTCGTATCGAACGGGACGCGGAGAATGAGGAAGAGATAAGCGGGTGCACCGGCGTCTCAGAGCAATATCAGGAAACTGGCATCCGCTGCGGCCAGCGTTGCATAACGGACTCGTGTAAACAGAGCGAGTCTGTTGACACCGGACAAGGTCACTCTAGGTCACAGGAGGCCAGGCTATATCCTGCGCAGCCTTCACGGGAGCTGTCCCCGACTCGATATAGTTGCGGCGTCCGGCGAGAGATGGCGCAGCGGTCGCCAACGCAGACTTCCCAGTATAACAGCGTAGCTTCCGCGTGGCGTTCTTGGCCACGGCCTTGAGGGAAATCCGAGAAGTGTTGGAGGTGGCAGAAGGCCGTTTTCTTTGGTCAGCAGTAATGCGAGCAGGCCCGAGGGAGAGTTTGCTAGCTGTGCGGCAGCCAAGGGAACTCAGATTACACTTGATATCATTACGTCTTCATCCTTCATTTCGCATTTTTTAGAAAATCAATTTTTTTTTTGAATTTTCGTCATTCTTCAAGGACGCCAGCAAAAACATTGAAAACAATAATACTTTCTTAATTCTGGAAAAAGACTTTTTTTACACTTTGCATTTATACAAAGTAGTCATTAACTTAGTCACCCGTACACAACGCTCAGAACTTATGCAAATATATGTGAAATTTACATAATATTTTGTATAGAAACATAGCTTTAAACAACAAATGAACACTTCTGATAGAGATATTAGAACAAATAAGCCTGCAGTCACAAATATTTGTGACCGAGGGCTTATTTGTTCTAATATAATTCTGACACGGTCACTGAACCTTAGCAGCTATTTTCAAAGTTTTACTTCGGATAGAATTAATGTTACTTTTGAAAATTTAGATCTATAGATCTATGGTGGGCAGCGTGGAGGGTAAAATTGTATAGGGAGACCAAGAGATGAATACACTAAGCAGATTCAGAAGGATGTAGGCTGCAGTAGGTACTGGGAGATGAAGAAGCTTGCACAGGATTAGGGTAGCATGGAGAGCTGCATGAAACCAGTCTCTGGACTGGAGACCACAACTACAGAGGTATAATATGTGTCACAGGACACTTAAAAAGAATTAAACATAAAAAAGATGCACTACTTAGGAATTGTCATAATTGGACGGAAACCAATAGAACTGATATAAATGTAAAAATGAAATTACAATTTCAGAAAAATTGGAACATTTGTTCAAGAGAAACAGCTTTACAATGAGCAAATCGATACTTCGTTGGTACACCTCTGGCCCCTATGCAAGCATTTACTCGGCTTAGCATTGATTATTGGATATCCACTTGACGGATTTCTTGCCCATTTGTGTGCAATCAGCGCGTTAGATCTGATTAATTACGATTTACTAAAGAAATGGCACACGAGGCGGAACACAAAACACGAATGAAGGCCTTGATAGCCTCACTTAGAAAAGACACTCAAAGACAACTTTTTTCTCATCTACTATTATTAAAATTTACGCATTTGATGCTTGCCTGGTGCTTATTGGTGGTAATACTGGAAGAACCAGGACTCATATGAGCCTAGGATTTGATGCAGGTTGCATCACTAAAAGCCTATTGAAGAAGAATGACGATCTGCGTATTCAAATTTCGGAAACGATAGTGAAGGGTCTTGCCGAAAGCGCACGCCAGAAAGATCAGGGTAGATGAAAGAGCTACATGAAGACCAAAAAACGAAATGTATGTTCAAATGTGTGTGAGTTCTTAAGGGAACAAACTGCAGAGGTCATCGGTCCCTATACTTACACACTACTTAAACTAACCTTAGCTAAGAACAACACACACACCCATGCCCGAGGGAGGATTCGAACCCTCTACAGAAGGGTCTGTGCAATCCGTGATATATCACCTCAAACCATGCGGCCACACCGCGCGGCCCCAAAAGTGTGGCTGTGGTCAACATTAAGGTACTTGTTTCAGGCATAAATTCTAATAAAATAACTTTTATACATTTACTGTAACTGTCATTGTTCATGTTCTAAGGAACAACTTCTTCTGAACCATTGAAGATAAAAACTTCCTGTGGTACAAAATTTAAAATTTGTGTGGAGACTTCTAAGGCTGATATTACAAAAACTGATACACAGATTTATTTAAGTATTAAGAAGAACCCATCACGTTCTGAAAGTGATAAGTAACGTAACCTTTGAGAAAATGTTCCTTAAGTGGTAGTATGTTTTCTAAAAGTATTCAGCAACGTCTTGATTAGGGCGGCCTGTACGATTTTGTGCTGTATGTGTCCCTTCACTTTTGCACTTCAATATCACATCGGAACCAAGGGATGTTTTGGAGTGTGGAAATCTCGCGTACACACGTATGACACAAGCGACACGTTCAAAGTCTGTGAGTTCCGCAGAGCGCCCCATTCTGCTCTCTTATTATGTCAAATGACTACTGTGGTCGCTGATACGGAGTACCTGGCAATAGGTAGCAGCACAGTGCACCTAATATGGAAAACGTATGTTTGTATTTTCAACCTTATATAAGATTGCGGTAATGAAACCAACTTTTACCTAGGTTTCAGCCCAAGCAATTGAGCCTTCTTCAAAAGATATACCTGAATTTTTAATATGTCTAAAAGGGCATGGTCTCGAAATAAAACTAAAACAGCCTGAATACGCACAGTCACATTTTAAAAATGCGGTACGTAAGTACTGAGTCAACACCAAGACATAACTTAAGCTCTGGAGTGCGCCTCGTTTCCATACATTTTTAAAATGTGACTACGCTTATTCGGGCTGTTTTAGTTTTATTTCTAGACCATACCCTTTCAGAAATATTATAGATTCAGGCATATCTTCTCAAGAAGGCTCAATTACTTGGGCTGAAACCTAGGTTGGTTTCATTACCGCAATCGAGGCTGATAGTTTTTTATATATTAAAAACGTATGTTTTTGGGGGTGTCCGGATAGTTTTGATCACATAATGTATGAGAATTCTCTAACGAATAAAAAGTCATACTCAAGATTCTAATTTCGGGTGTGGGGGATAACCAAATGCTGCCTCTTGCACCCACTTGCGGTCGGCTGTGATAGAAAGATAATACTCACTGATACAGGAAAAAAAGACACAATGGTCTGCTCCACTTACAGAAGAATAAGTCTAACACCACATGTGCCAGAAATATTCGCAAGCATAACGAAAATTCAAATAAAGCTTAAAACAGCGCTACAACTTGAAGATTAGTTTTGTTTTCGACCAAAAACAGGGACACGAGAGGCCACCATTGCACTTAAAAGTTTTGTAGGTACGGTTAGAAATACTAAGGGATACTTTCACAATCTTTTATTGATCTAAAAAAGGCATTTCACAATATTACCTGAAGAAATTTTGTAGGGTAGCCGATTAGATGGAAAGACAAAAGTAGAAAACTAGCTGTACCCAGCCATGTATGTCTGGGTCTCAGTCTAGCAAACACAGCAGTGCATCCTAAATATTGATGGGAATTTGATATTTGTCCTCCATCTCACCCTTACTTATGTCCATCCCCTCCTCCCTCCACTCTCTGTCCATCTCCTCACCTCCCTTTCTTTGTGCATGTCCTTCTTCACTCACTTTGTCGATCTCTTCCTCTCCCATTCTCGTCCATATCTTCCTCCCCCGTCCAATCCATTTCTTCTTTCTTCCTCTCATTGTCCAAATACACCTCCCCCCTCGCACCACCTACCTCCGCCACCCCCTTTGCATCTCTTCCTCCCCAATCTCTCTGTCCATCTCCTTCATTCACCTCTCTTTGTGCACCTCTTCCTTTCTCCTCTCACCTGGAACTGGTGACGAACATTTCGTTAGATATATCTCTAACATTAGACTCTCTGAATAGATTTCGTCACCTCGCGCACTGCTATCCTGCCTACGTGCTGACGAGCGCAGATATTCCATACACTCTGTTTCTCTACTATCTTATCAACATACACTTTCCCTCATATATCTGCCCGGCTCTTACGCTTTTTGCGTGAGCAACATGGCGAGAACACTCATTCTCATAAGAACAAAAATCCTTTCTGTCTCACTTCAATACTTAGCTGCTTTCTCGCAGTCCTTCTCAGTAGCAGGAACCCGACTCGGGAATGATCTTCCACATTATATCAGAGAACAGATTAAAAAGACACCTAACGTCACGTCTTCTAAAGTAACAATAATGTCTGTCTTTGTCTCTTCGAGCAGTCGTTACCCCATCACATTTTTATTTCTAAACGGATCTTCTTCATTTCCCAGTGCTCTTAGCTGATGCAGCCTGCCAAAATTTGTATCCCTCATAACTCACTACTTCAGAAAAACATCACTTTTTTGCACCTGTAAATAATTTTTCGTATTTACTAATATCATTATCATTATTATTGTTATAGCTATTATTGTAGGGTGCCCAGCGTGGGATGCCCTGATTTCAAAATCAAATACTTGGAAAAAAAGTAAGATGGATAAACGAGAGCAAGAAAAGCTAAATTCAAAATCCGTAAGAATTTTATACAGAAATTTCGAAATATTTCGAAAAGCTGCTAATAGATGGTCCTGTACGCTATGCAGATTGTACAATATTAGCGTGCGAAATTCAACTCGTCCTCTGAAAACTCGCAGCACGGAGGGCGCAAACGAACAAGAAATTTGCCATCACACCCTATAGTGTCTCAACGGAAATGGATTCAGAGAAGTTACCAGTTCAAGTTTGTGCACGTTGGTGGGATGGTTCTGGTAAACAGTGTCTTTCTATTTGATAAGTAGTCACAAAGAGTCATATCGGGCGAATGTAGTGGCCAATCCATCACTCCTCCAGTAAAATTGAAATAATGCAACGCAGTAAGTCTATTCACGCAGTATTCATCAAGAAAGCGAAACACCTGGTCGATGTGATGTGAGCTGGCTCCTTCTTGCATGAACCACTCGGTCCCTGGTCGATCCTCCAACGTGTGGCGACAAATTATTACAAAACTGCAAGTTAACGCTCATTGTTGATCGTTTCACGCATTAAAAATGAGCCAATAATTCCTCTGCTGCAAAGAGTAACTTTGGGACATTGCAGTGATTTCGTTTCACACAGGTGAGGATTTTCGGAACCACAGAACTGCTAATTTTGTTTATTCACGACTCCACTCTGGTGGAAGTGTGGTTTGAACCACCGTGAACCCGATGCTGCCAAAATCAAATCCCTCATTGTCAGTCTTTGTGAGAATCTGGTAAAGGCCTGGTGGATTTGCATTTCCTTCGTGCTGGTTCGCTTCAAATCTGTCTACGCTACAGTTTTTTGGACGAATTTACTTGGATTTTACTGAATAATTCCAGAAACGATGGCGAAATTTTCAGGAGTAACAGCACTTTTGTTGGGGCAAACATTTCTCGTTCTAGATAATCAACAAAGCTGCATCCTTTGGAATTTGCCGAATGGTTTCCACATGGAGGCTATCAGGGTCATTAACTCGTGTTTGAAAACTTGGTCTTTTTGCCGTAGGACGGTGTTCTAACCTGTGGTGTTCCAATATCAGAATAACACATTGTTCAATGGAATTTCTACTTCTCCCTTCATTGGGCTAACGTCCTTTCATGTGGAAGCAGCAGCAGCAGTAATAGTAATCCGCTAATGTTAACTGTATTATTTTTTAATCAGCTCTGTTTATTCACAGTGTCTTTATATACGTTCAAATCATGTTTATTCCAATTAACGCAATTTTTCGTAGTAAACTGACTGTTATTTTTAGAAAACTATGACGTAAAAATGCTGTTTTGTGAAATTTTGGTCCTGTGAAAGAGGGAGGGAAGGCCCTAAACTGATCATGTTAAGTAAATAAATAAAAATAAAAACGCAAAACAGAAATACATAACGTGAATACACTGTCAGTTTTATACGTATGGAACCTTTTTCTAGGCAGTGGTCTTTCCGATAATTTTCATTCACACCACTACGTTCCCGTTTTACGGCGGTAATGTAGTGCGTATTTTTTACACAGGTCAAAGCACTGGACAGACACTTGTCAGACTGAGAAGTAGTTTACGTAAATGCAGCCAGATCAGTGAGGGAGTTTGATTCGGTTACGAAAGGAGGAACCTACAGTTTGCCTTGATTAAGCAATATAAATATATGTGAATGTATTTATGTGTTTGAATTTGCAATGGACAAAGAAATGAAGCTTTGTGGATATGCTTGTAGTAGCATAAAGGTATTAAAACTCTACTGACGTCCACTAAGTGACCAAACTATGAGCCCTAATGTAAATAAGGCTACTGTGTACTGCTTCCCTAAGTAAAGAGACTTATCTCCGACAGTATACTGTAGGGGGGGCATTTGTGATGTACCTTTTGCATTTCTTGCTTTTATGTTTTCGTTTCCTTTAACGGCAAAGAGAAACGGTGAAGCGGTAGCCCAGCGTAGAGCCTGCGCCTACCATAATTTATTTTTGATTTTCAAATGTTAAAAAACATGTTTTTCCTGTTCGTCGGTAAGAGGGAGGACTCGCTCTCTGCTAATGAACGATGGTAGACGCACATTATTTTAGAGCGTAATCAGTGGTAGCCATTTTGGGTTGAGAGAATAAGAAAAAAAGTCTGTATTTTTTATGTGTGTCGAAGAAATAATACATTCGTACCTCGTTAGTGGAAAATTGAGTTATTATTCCAAGTAGTACTGTAGTACAGAAGTATTCAAGAAGCCCACCTGTGTACTTTAGAGTTATTACGAAGATCCGATTACAAAAGAAATGATGGACACGGTCAAAATTTTGTACTCGGATACGGCGATCGGACGTAGTATTATAATTGGGAAGCAAGGGAAAGGCTGTTTCGTCCATGCAAAACTAATATGAAATAATATGAATCCATTTTCAGGCATAGCTTGTCCGAGCGCCGAAAAGTTAATCTCATTATTTCCATTTATCTAAAGCTTTGTAATATAAAAAAATATTATATTATAACTTGTAGCGCTTGTAGAAGAGCTAGCTATTTTTTCAGACTCTATGGATACAGCCAGCAGACAGATAGAAATGTTGAAAAAAAACCTGAGAAAACACGCCTACAAATATGCTCTCAGAAAACGAAATTTATAAGAAATATGAAGACACCCCCCCCCCCAAATAAATATAATGAAAATATATGGAAAAGCTGAAAGCAGTTTGAAGTGTTAAGAGAAGTAACTGAACTAGACATAGTGGGGGACAGTATTAACGCAAGAATTAATAAGAAGAAAACAATCTGCTTCCTTACTAGGGATGTATGGAATAAGAAATCAGCATCAGTCATTGCCAAACTTAGTAAATCGTCCAGAACCTCTTTATGCAGCCAATTGATGAATCCCAACAGACTGACAAAAAGACCGTTTGCTTATTTCGGTGAATTAAAAATGAACAACACACGGTTGAAATAAGTTGAATGGGTATTAAACCATAATTAGCTATTTTTCTTGAATATTAACGCATTTTATTCGGTAAATAATTTCTTGCAGTACACAAGCTGCTAGAACGTTTAATATTACATCGTTAATTGAACTTCGTGTATCACTTATCTACAAAGACCAATAAATCAATACCAATCGCCGTTATTTAGTTTCCTAACATCATATTTCTGGAGAGTATCTATGTTATGAAGATAATTAACGGTATTTGTGAATTTTCTTCCCAAATAACTGATGTGGGTTCCATATTCCTAACAGTGTTCACATAAATAGAAACATAAGAACCTTGTGTTACGTTGAAAAAGGTGTCCTTTTTGAAAAGGTAACTTACGTAGTATCCACTTTTCGGCTGTGGTATCCATGGTCTTATCACATGGGTGGACACACGTTTACTTTTTATTTTTTACGTATTTACCTTTCGTATTTTATTTTTATTTTTACTTCTTATACTCATCATCCTAGAGTGTTCTTATGGTTCCTCCTTGTTGAATAACCATCGAGTATATTTATGGTGTTTCCATAGGTGTACTGGCTTTTTAAGGTATCGTTTCATTATGTATGTCTACTATAGATGGTACCATTGCTTATAGTACTTTATCCGATATATGATCATGTTACCTACTTTACATATGGTTAGTTGGTCACTTTCGCCGTCGTTTACTTTTTGACAAAATCTGTAGAGACTGCCGCGTATAGCGATATATTTTTACAGACAACGGATATACTGGACTGATGCTTGCATTACTGTGACACTTCTGTTTCATAAATACTTCCATTAGGTTACTGAGGATTTCACAATGTGCATGAATAACTAATTAATTTCTGATAGAACATGTCATGGTGTGTCATGTAGATTTTAATTAAGACTGAGTTCTTTTAATTATGCAAATTAATATGAAACGCTTGCATCTTTCACAAAATTCGCTCTGTATTTTAGTATGTACTTATTGCTCTGGAATAACCTTCACTGTTCATATTTTAATTAAGCGTATTGTCTAAAGGATGCAAGTGTTGCATATTAATTTACATTATTAAAATATGAACAGTGAAGGTTATTCCAGAGCAATAAGTATTGTCTAAAGGATGCAAGTGTTGCATATTAATTTACATGGTATTTTAATTTTAATATGTACTTATTGCTCTCTTATAACCTTCTCTGTTTGGGCCTGAAGATGACGTAATGTATCGTCAAAACTGGTAGCCTAAAAATAAAAACAAAACCTAAATAGCCGGCCACGGTGGCCATGCGGTTCTAGGTACTTCAGTCCGGAACCGCGTGACTGCTCGGTCGCAGGTTCAAATCCTACCTCGGGCATGGATGTGCGTGATGTCCTTAGGTTAGTTAGGTTTAAATAGTTCTAAGTTCCAGGGGACTGATGACCTCAGATGTTGAGTCCCATAGTGGTCAGAGCCATTGAAAACCTAAATAACGGCGATTCGTATTGTTTATTGGATATTGACCACCAGAAGATGGAGTTACATTTATCAACAAAGATGTCCGAAGTTTTTACTCTTCTGTCTTCACTCTTTCCAGTATCGGCATTGGTACGAGCGGGATGCAGTTCTAACTGCTCACATAATTACGAGTTATATTCGTACATGCGAGTGGTGTGAAACGCTCAGGGACATAGAGAATCACGTATTACTAATGTGGACGGATATTTCAATAATTAAAATTACGGTAAGCTGACAGACATGTTTGTATCTAGTAACCTGCATGTACTTTTTTCTGTTGAGGACTGTTCTTAATATTGTAGGGTTTCGCGAGTCTTAAGTCATCACTCTTACTGGCTTGAAGCGACCAGCCAAGAATTCATCTCCCGTGTCATCCGTTTCATTCCATAGTAGGACCTGCAACCAACGGCCTCAATTATTTTCTCGCTGTATTTCAATCTCTGTCTTCCTCTACAGTTTTTAACCTCTACAGCTCCCTCTAGTACCATGGAAGTTATTCCCTAATGTCCTATCATCCTGTCCAATCTTCTTTGCAGCGTTTTCCATATAATCCATCCCTCGCCTAATCTGCAAAGAACCTCCTCATTCCTTACCTCATCAGTCCATCTAAATTTCAATATTCTCAAATGAGTCGATTCGCTACGGTTACTGATTTCCCAAAGTCCACATCTCACTACCAAATAGTGGTGTACTCCAAAGATGCATTCTTAGAAATTTCTGCCTCAAATTAGGTCCTACCGCATGTCTGTACAGGTAGACTTCTCTTGGATAGGAATAGGCTTTTTGCCCATACTATCATCCTTTCATCATAAGAATAAACCTGGTGTAAACATTGCACTGTGTATTCTAGCGCGTTTGCTGGAACCCCATTGGATTTCCGTGTCACGTGGGACTGCAGCCAAGCAGTCTCGAGTACTGTCAAGTAAGATAGTATGGGTACCTTTTGTGCTGTGCGTTACGCGCACATCGACTTATCGATAATACGGGACAGCAGCTTTACCGGGGCATTTAACCTGGACAGCACTGGCCGGTCAGCTGGTACAGCTAGGCTGCAGTGACGTGGCCGGCTGCAGTTCACACGTAAAAAGAGACGAGCAGAGGGACAATACAGCTTCGAATGTCATTTAAATTTTAAGAAGAATCAAATAACACACTGCAAATCTCGCATAATATTCTCCTTAGACGACTAGACGAAAACGACAACACGTTATCGGTTTTAGCTAACGTACTATTGTAACTGAAAATAAGAATGATGAAAATTCTTGACTTAACCACAGGGTAATTTTTTGTGCAGTTAAGTACTGAAATCACTGCAAGTATTAATTACAATCAGTCGTCTTGTAATCTCTTATATCCTTCCTTATCCGAATACATTTCAGTTCTGGAAGTGTCACCTCCTACGATGATAACGAGCCTATCAACAACAGAATCAACGAAGTCAACCAGGTGCTGCATTTTCTCTTCTTTTATGACGAGCCGTTCCGTATCCCGCCAGCGTTCGGTAGTGACGTGTGAGAAAACTGCCTGCGTTATTAGTTCCGGTACGTATGGCAGCTTAACAGTCTTGTTACTTCTGGGCCCAAATCCCGCAGCTTGGCTCCAGATCAGTTCTGTTGGGTTCATATTGTAATGGTACAGCAGCAAATTTAAAAATGCACTATTTGTATGATGTGTTCGATGCTGTTTTTCATCTTTCTACGATACTGTGGTATAAAACGATGGACATAGTCCAAATAAAGAGGATTTGATTTTTCATTTTTGCCATAAAAATTAAATTGTTATCTTTTCTTAATTTAAACACCTTTTATGAACAGTCTTTCATAAAATATCTATAATTAATAATTTGTATTTGAAATGGAAGCATGAATTTTACCTTCAATATGTGATTATAAACAAGAAGACGTTTATTATTCATAAAAAAGGTTGATGAGTTTTATAATTAAGAGATGTAGATATTTCAAACTGAACGAGAAAAAAAATTGCAATGGGGAGAATGAAACTACCCCACGAGTAAGGATAATTCGTTCATGTACCATTACGCTACCGACTACGCTACATGTTCAAACCACGTTAAGTGACCACCTGCATTGTATACAAAGGAGGGAAAACTTCAAAGCCGATTATCTCCGTAATTTTATGAAAAACATTAAGAACAGCCTATTTTCTGGCACTTTTTAACCGTGTTCCACGCGCGTGTTTCATTACAGAACAAAAAGCAGCCCCAGCCATTTTCATACTGCGCAGTTAAGCGCGACAATCAGGGCACAAAGCTGCAGCGGCTGTAACTGTACACGGTTTTCGAAATAAAAACTACGTAACTAAAGCGAGATTAAGAAGAACGGTGATGGCTGTTAATTCATTTGAACATCTTAAAGTTTCATGTAACGTAACTTAGTAATATGACACCTAATAACATAAGTAGTACCTATTTCCAAGAGCGTAACAACACCAGTGTCCGTGTGCTACAGGTTCTGACCAATGATCGCATTTGTGTTTGTTTACATTTGGTTTATTCTTATGATGAACGGATTATAGTCTGCATTTCATGTCATCCTCGCTACGCCCATAATGAGCTATTTTGCTGTCTAGGTACCAGAATTCCTTGACGTCATCTAATTCGTGACCCCAAATTGTAATGTTTTATAAGTTTCTCGCTGTTCGCATTCCTGCTACCTTCGTCTTTCTTAGATTTACTCCCAGTACACATTCCGTACTCATTAGACTGTATATTCCATTCAACAGATCCTGTAATTCGTCTCCACTTTCGCTGTGGATTTCAACGTCCTCAGCGAATCCTTTCATTTATATCCTTACACCTTGAATTTTAATCCCATTCTTGAACTTTTCTTTTGTTTGCGTCATTGCTTCTTCGGTGTGTAGATTGAACGATAGGCTCGAAAGGCTACATCTCCGTCTTTCACCCTTTTTAATTGAGTGCTTCGTTCTTGGTGTTCCAGTCTGATTGTTGCCTCTTGGTCTTCTACATATTGTTGTATATTACTCGTCTTTCCCTATAGCTCAGCAACATTTTACTCCCTCATAATGCAAAGATTGTTCCAAAAGAGAAATATGATTGCAACACAGTTTGATTCTGCTTTATCTTTGCAGCTCGTTATTATTTTCATTCTCAATTACACATATGTACATTAATTATTAGTATTTAATTGAACGACTACACATTTTAAGTACAAATACTATTATAATTCCACGCACGCTCCAAGGGGTATAGACGAATTCGGAATTACTGCTCACGATGTCGACGAACGGCAGCAACTGAGAAAGAAATTACAAGATTCCAGAGGTTTCCATGAAAAACTGAAGAAGAAGACTGGAACCACTTGGCCAGAAGAAAGAAGAGAGAAACATAGAGAAATGATGGGAGAAATTTGGAAGAAGAGAATGGAGAAACAGCTGGACTGTGCTTGGTCTGTTTTGGCTTGGACGTAACAAAAGAAGAAACACAGACCAGGTGAAAAAAAATCGGCCAGATCGAGTAGGAATCGCGTTCTGTGGGTACCGTACAAACGTAATTGCGTATGCAGGCAGTTCATCCATCTCGAGAATTGAGAGCCTCGACAATTATTGCCTGTTATCGAAACTGACACCGGTAAGACCTCGGCCCCGGTTCTTCCAAGACTTTCTTGGATTTGTTACTTTCAAGTTGGAAGTCGGATAACAAATGACAAAACAGATGTTTTATTCGTGTGATATAATTGCTAACTAATAATTTTCTGATGTTTCTTTCCTCTACTTGTACCGTGAAACCTTGCGTCTTCCCAAATTTCGTGATTCTACACTCCTGGAAATTGAAATAAGAACACCGTGAATTCATTGTCCCAGGAAGGGGAAACTTTATTGACACATTCCTGGGGTAGGATACATCACATGATCACACTGACAGAACCACAGGCACATAGACACAGGCAACAGAGCATGCACAATGTCGGCACTAGTACAGTGTATATCCACCTTTCGCAGCAATGCAGGCTGCTATTCTCCCATGGAGACGATCGTAGAGATGCTGGATGTAGTCCTGTGGAACGGCTTGCCATGCCATTTCCACCTGGCGCCTCAGTTGGATCAGCGTTCGTGCTGGACGTGCAGACCGCGTGAGACGACGCTTCATCCAGCCCCAAACATGCTCAATGGGGGACAGATCCGGAGATCTTGCTGGCCGGGGTAGTTGACTTACACCTTCTAGAGCACGTTGGGTGGCACGGGATACGTGCGGACGTGCATTGTCCTGTTGGAACAGCAAGTTCCCTTGCCGGTCTAGGAATAGTAGAACGATGGGTTCGATGACGGTTTGGATGTACCGTGCACTATTCAGTGTCCCCTCGACGATCACCAGAGGTACACGCCCAGTGTAGGATATCGCTCCCCACACCATGATGCCGGGTGTTGGTCCTGTGTGCCTCAGTCGTATGCAGTCCTGATTGTGGCGCTCACCTGCACGGCGCCAAACACGCATACGACCATCATTGGCACCAAGGCAGAAGCGACTCTCATCGCTGAAGACGACACGTCTCCATTCGTCCCTCCATTCACGCCTGTCGCGACACCACTGGAGGCGGGCTGCACGATGTTGGGGCGTGAGCGGAAGACGGCCTAACGGTGTGCGGGACCGTAGCCCAGCTTCATGGAGACGGTTGCGAATGGTCCTCGCCGATACCCCAGGAGCAACAGTGTCCCTAATTTGCTGGGAAGTGGCGGTGCGGTCCCCTACGGCACTGCGTAGGATCCTACGGTCTTGGCGTGGATCCGTGCGTCGCTGCGGTCCGGTCCCAGGTCGACGGGCACGTGCACCTTCCGCCGACCACTGGCGACAACATCGATGTACTGTGGAGACCTCACGCCACCACGTGTTGAGCAATTCGGCGGTACGTCCACCCGGCCTCCCGCATGCCCACTATACGCCCTCGCTCAAAGTCCGTCAACTGCACATACGGTACACGTCCACGCTGTCGCGGCATGCTACCAGTGTTAAAGACTGCGATGGAGCTCCGTATGCCACGGCAAACTGGCTGACACTGACGGCGGCGGTGCACAAATGCTGCGCAGCTAGCGCCATTCGACGGCCAACACCGCGGTTCCTGTTGTGTCCGCTGTGCCGTGCGTGTGATCATTGCTTGTACAGCCCTCTCGCAGTGTCCGGAGCAAGTATGGTGGGTCTGACACCCCGGTGTCAATGTGTTCTTTTTTTCCATTTCCAGGAGTGTAGATCAACCATAAGTACACTATAGGTTTGATGAGTTTGCGAGTGCCAAAATGTGACATAAACCGACATATCTTTTGAAGGCATAGACTTAGAAGCTTATATTTATTATACGTCAAGAGTCTACAGACCTCAGTATGTGACATAAATTTCGACTTAATACGTCTACCCGTTCTTGAGATAAAGGGTTTTACAAACAGTTCGAGGTAAAGTCAGGTAACAAATTACAATTTTTTTGTGTGTGATGTAACTGCATATTAACAAATTTCGGATTTATTTTCTATTAGTCGTACTGTGAAACTTTGCGTCTTGTCAAATTTCATTATTCTTGGTTAATGGGAAGTACCCAATAGGTTTTGGTCAGTGAGTTTGCGAGTAATAAAATACCTGAGATAACCGTATCGCCGGCCGGAGTGGCCGTACGGTTCTAGGCGCTGCAGTCTGGAACCGAGCAACCGCTACGGTAGCAGGTTCGAATCCTGCCTCGGGCATGGATGTGTGTGATGTCCTTAGCTTAGTTAGGTTTAATTAGTTCTAAGTTCTAGGCGACTGATGACCTCAGAAGTTAAGTCACATAGTGCTCAGAGCCATTTGAACCATAACCGTATCTTCTCACTGCATTGACTTAGAAACTTTACTCTTTTAACACCGTCAAGAGGCCGAAGCCCTTCAGTATGCGATATAAATTTCAGCCTGAAATGTCTAATCGCTCTTGAGAATAGGGTTTTTTTTAAGAGTCTGACAGACAGACAACAAAGTGGTGCTATAAAGGTTCCGTTTTTTTGCGTCAGTGCGCTGCGATCTACGAAAGAGACGGTGTGAGTAATTTGATGCAATGTTTGTCTCGTGTGTAGCAACAGACTTGTTGCGGCATTTACGTGCCTCGGATGATGAGAACAATGTCCCGGAAAGCGTAGAGATAACCGACTGCCTCGACTACGCATCGGTCCCTTAACGGCGCGTGATGCAATGGCACTGTTGAAGCGAGAACAGGAAACTTCTAGGACCAGGGGAATGTCTGCTCTCTCTCTCTCTCTCTCTTTCTCTCTCTCTCTCTCTCTGCGTGTGCGTGCGTGCGTGCGTGTGTGTGTGTGTGTGTGTGTGTCATTCTCTGTAGTTCCCCTGTTTTTTCCTGCTACATAGTGCCTGCGTCGTATACTAACACAGTCTCGAGGCTCACAACACAGTTTCGTAAATCTAGCGCGTCCACCGAGCGTTCCAAGATAAACAGTAGAATGGGACGAGACTCTTACTCATTCTACGATGACTGACGACGTAAATGTTACGGCTAGTACACACCGAGCCAACGAACAACCAACCGCCTCGTTGTCAGAGATCTGCTTCGGGTGTACGGACTGTAAATCAGCCACCGTTAACATCAAAGCGTTAGCTGTGCACTCCTCTTCGTATGCCTTTCCTAAAGGTGCGTATGCACTAGGCCGGACATGGTCACCAATGCAGTGGCGGTCGGCGAAGCTATAGTTCAGTTCTTTTATCTTGGCGGTTCGCGCATGCCCGCCCAGACGAGGGAGATTGCTGCGTTGCCAGTTGCAAACGAGGCACGCGCCAAGAGAAGCAGCGCCATAGTATAGTATAGTTCGCAAACGTACGTTTAGGGGGGAGCGAGCAGTTTATGAAGTAAAGCCACCACGGCCGCAGTAACCCTTTCGCTGCTGGAGAGACGTGCTCCCTGTGCGCGATTTTATCACTGCTTTGCTCGCCTGTGCAGACACATGGTGTTCCGACTGCTTTGACACACTTATCATTCGATTTCACAAAAACTATTTGGCCCAAAAATTTGATTTTTACACATCTTCTTGACTAACACCCAGTAGCTCGGCAACGTACGAGTCGAAATTCTGCTCTAAATAATACTTTCAACACTGTCGCAAAAGAATATATCTCAATATGAATAGTAAAACAGCGACTGCGGAAGAGAAGATATACAAACGAAACAGATAACATGAATATTGTATGTGTGCCTTTTCACTGTTTTTAATTGCTGTGAAAAGGAAATATTGGAGGACAAAGTTAGAAAAACCGAAAAATTATGATTATACTGAAGAGACAAAGCACTAGAAATTTCAAAAAATTACATTCAAACGAATAAAATTCGTGAAGTAAGACACTTCGTTATTGTTTATAAATAAAGAAAACATTTAGGACTGATTAACGTTTGAACTCAGGACTTCTCATGTAGTAGCCAAACACCATAACCATTATTCTATTGCAGCTCGCCCCTCAAGAATCGTCCTGAAGACTCTGAAATAGCACGCAAAATACCGACAAACACTATTGGTATGACTATGAATTATTCACGTTTTGTCGAAGTACAATAGGAAATAAACAATTACCGCTGTTCTTTATTGCAAAAAAGCGGTTCTTGAGAATGATATTAACACCTTTCCTTGCTATCGCCTGAATTAGGAGGCTTATTGCTTGTTTGGTTTAATTAATTGATAGAATATGAAGCAACTGGAATAAGGAATGCTTTTTCCAAACTATGTATAAAAGAAAGTCTGCTATCAGACATTGCTTTTGTTCAATTACTTTATTTATGACTGAACGTTTCTAAAACTAAAGGCACTTTTCTATGCTCTGCACTGCAGTCGAGATCTGGCAACGTCGTCCTCTGTTCATTGGCTTACTGTGTTTTGTGATGTCAGATGCGGAGAGCAAACCTAAACTCAGCCGCCGTCATAAATGACGCGCTCTATAGTTAACACGACGACACTAGGATGCAGGCAGCTGCGCTATGGGCGCTGATGACCTCGATGTTGAGCGCCCATAAGCCCCAACACACCACCAGCTGCGCTATCGGCCACTGCGCATGTTCTCCACTTGTTTGCACAATTCGTCGGTGAAACTATACACTTCCGGCGTGTTCCAACTTTGGCGACACTACTTTCATGAGTTTTCAGGCTATGTGTGTTCGTAGACTGTAGACAAACTGAAATATGGAGTGTGAAACAGAGAATAATGTTCGCTTTTTGGATATCTATGTTTTGCCCAGATCTTTTGTAAGTAGACTGTTTAGGTTTTTATATTGGTAACGCCACGTAGCGCTCTGTATGAAAATCACTGGCTGTGCTGTGGCTGGGTGGCATTGTTGGAATAGTCGCTATTGTAGTGTTGGGCAGTATGAGGTGAGCCGCCAGCAGTGGTGGATGTGGGGAGAGATATGGCGGAGTTTTGAGAGCGGATGATCTGCACGTGTGTCCATCAGAGACAGTAAATTTGTAAGACTGGGTCATGAATTTATATATATATATATATATATATATATATATATATATATATATATATATATAAGTTCATGACCCAGTCTTACAAATTATATATATAATGACTTTTGAACACTGTTAGGTAAATACATTGTTTTTTCTTTATCAAAATCTTTCATTTGCTAACTATGCCTATCAGTAGTTAGTGCCTTCTGTGGTTTGAATGTTTTATTTAGCTGGCAGTAGTGGCACTCGCTATATTGCAGTAGTTCGAGTAACGAAGATTTTTGTGAGGTAACTGATCTGTGAGAGGAATAGGTTAATGTTAGTCAGGGCCATTCTTTTGTAGGGATTATTAAAAGTCAGATTGAGTTGCACTAAAAATATTGTGTGTCAGTTTAGTGTTGATCAGAATAGGTAAAGAGCGAAATGTCTGAGTACGTTCAGTTCTGCTCAGCTGTTTGAAAATCAAATAATGTAAGAGGTTTATCAGCACAGTAATTCATTAATATTTCTAAGGGAAGTTTCACTTTTTGTGGGATTTCAGTGATGCTGATTACAAAAATAAGCAACTCATTGCTGCTCCTGAGACCTTCACGTGCGATCGGAACATAGTCTGACAAGATATGAGCTGCAGGGCAAAATTTATTGAATTAGGGCACATATACGACTGAATTAAGAAAAATACAAGCAAATGTAAGTCTAGCTGCGGAAATGCTCTCGTCTACAAGACTAAAATCCCATCGTTCGATTTGGTAGACTCTCTTTTTTAAGAAATATTGTTGACAGGAGGGAAGGCTATGCAAATCAAGAAGCTGCATTCTTCATTCAATATTCATCTGTTTAAAACATCGCTGCAGTGCTCCCCATTCACATATGGTATAATTTTGAAATATTGCCACTGTATAGATCTACCTTCACGAGCTTAGTTTGGAAACCATTCTCTTCTTAATGCGGCCTGCTTCGAATAATTACAGTTTTTAATGTTAACAATTATTGCTGTTAATGTTAATAAGTATTGGTGTTAATGAAAAAAGCGTAATCACCAACTAAATCAGCATTTTATAGCATGCCTATTGTTCTCGATTGCAATGCAAGCAATGTAATATGTAATTTCAGTTTTGGTGACAGTACTTCATCCAATACAGCATCTTTATTCGTTATCACATAATTAACTCTATTTAGAAGAACAGTTCTGGTGACATTCTAAGACAATTAAAAGAACTTCTTGGGTCGTCCATTAAAAATTATTTCAGCAAGGATGCAAGCTGGCCGGTGTGGCCGAGCGGTTCTTGGCGCTTCAGTCTGGAACCGCGTGACCGCTAAGGTCGCAAGTTCGAATCCTGCCTCAGGCATGGATGTTCATGATGTCCTTAGGTTAGTTAGGTTTAAGCAGTTCTAAGTTCTAGGGGACTCATGACCTCAGATGTTTAGTCCCATACTGCTCAGAGCCATTTGAATCATTTTTTCAGCAAGGATGCTGCACAACCCCCAGATGACGTCTTTTCTTTATCCAGTCAGGAATCGAAACACGTTTCTTATTTTTTTCCTATCCAGCGATTCCATGCAATAAGTTTTAACCCCACAACTCGTGCGACGTGCAGTTGCCAAAACGTTCATTTCAGACACGACTCAGGAACCCACCAAACGACGAAACTAAGTCTATACTGGTTTCGCCGTGTCTACAGTCAAATATGAAACCATTTCCGTGCAACTCATTCCACGCGAGTGGTTCAACCCAATCTCGTCTTGTAAACTAGGCTTTAGGGTCAAGATATTCGGGCATGTGGCATCACAGCTGGCTCTGATAACTTGCCGACGCTGTTCACGTTATTGTTATAAAGAAGCGTTTTAATTACTGTTCCACCGGCCGATGCTACGGGGGAAGAAGAGTATTTAGCAGCCGTCGGACGTGCAGCATTTATTTTACTGCAAGAAGCTCACCATCAGAAAAAGAAAAAGAAGGAAACACATTGGTGGACGACCTCTCTTTTAAAAACTGGGGAGCTTTGTGGTGGGAGGAAATTAATGTATGACTGCCGCTGAACTGCATAATCGGCTATTTCATAATTTTCTCCTTCATGAAAGCAACAGATTTCGAATTGTTATTGAATTGTGTTAGACCTAAAATTTCCAAAGAGACTGTCTCTTTTAGGAGAGCAGTATCTGCAGGGGAAAGCTAAAGTCACTCCCGGTTTTGCTTGTTCCTCTTTGTCGTTCACCGCGAAAAGATGTCACTGAAGACACCATTTTCTAGCTGAGTTATTTCTCTCCACGTGTCTAGTCTTTAAGATTTGTTTTTTCACTGAAGCGCCAAAAAAACTGGTAATAGGCGCCCGTATTCAAATACAGAGATATGTAAACAGGCAGAATACTGCGCTGCAGTCGGCAACGCCTATTTCACAACAAGCGTCTGGCGCAGTAGTTAATCGGTTACTGCTGCTACAATGGCAGGCTATCAAGATTTAAGTGAGTCTGAACGTGGTGTTATAGTCGGCGCACGAGCGATGGGACACAGCGTCTCCGAGGTAGCGATGAAGTGGGGATTTTCCAGTGTACCGTGAATATCAGGAATCCCTTAAAACATCAACTCTCCTTCATCGCTGCTGCTGGAGGAAGCTCCAGCAACGACGACTGACGAGAATCGTTCAACGTGACGGAAGTGCAACCCTTCCGCAAATCGCTGCAGATTACAGAGCTGAATCATTAACAAATGTCAGCGCGCGAACCATTCAACGACACATCGTCGATATGGGCTTTCGGAGCCGAAGGCCCACTCGTGTACCCTTGATGAGTGCACGACACAAAGCTTTACGCCTCGCCTGGGCCCGTCAACACCGCCATTGGACTGTTTGGAAACATATTGCCTGGTCGGATGAGTCTCGTTTCAGATTGTATCGAGCGGATGGACGTATACGGATATGGAGTAAACCTCATGAATTCCTGTACTCTGCATGTCACAGGGGGCTGTTCAAGCTGCTAGAGGCTCTAATGGTGCGGAGCGTGTGCAGTTGGTGATATGCGACGCCTAATACGTCTAGATAAGACTCCGATAGATGACAGCTACGTAAGCATTCTATCTGATCACCTACATGTACATTGTGCATTCCGACGGACTTACGCAATTCCAACAGGACAATGCGACACCCCACACGTCCAGAATTTCTACAGAGTTTAAGCAGTTCCGCTGGCCACCAAACTTCCTATACATGAAGCCGGCCGAAGTGGCCACTACAGTCTGGAACCGCGCTACCGCTAAGGTTGCAGGTTCGAATCCTGCCTCGGGCATGGATGTGTGTGATGTCCTTAGGTGAGTTAGGTTTAAGTAGTTCTAAGCTCTAGGGGACTGATGACCTCAGGATGACCTCAGAAGTTAAGTCCCATAGTGCTCAGAGCCATTTGAACCATTTTCCCTATACATGAGCATATGTGAGATGCCTTGCAACGTGCTGTTCATAACAGATCTCCAGCCCCTCGTACTCTTACGAATTTATGGAAAACTCTGCAGTATTCATGGTGTCAATTTCCTCCAATATTACCTCAGACGTTAGTCGAGTTAATGCCACGTCGTGTTTCTGTATGCTCGCGGGGTTCCTATACGATATTCGCAGTTTGACTCTTCAGTCGTATAATCGCATAGGGGCTCATAGACATCCCCGAACACGATAAAACTTTAGCAACTTAAATGCTCTCTCAATATTACACGCTATAATGAAGCATTTTAAACACAATAAACACAAATCCTTTCGTGAGAATAGGCATTACGTGCAGGGGAAACACCGACTGTTGAAATTAAGATTTTCAGAACAGCCATAAGTCGAGCCCAGTATGTTTCATTGACTTGTTTCGCTCCTTAATGTAAAAACCATCTACGGTACTTTAAACTGGACATTAGACAGTTTTATAATGGTGCTCTTGGTACGTTAAAAGACGGAAACCAGTCAAACAAGCATACAGAGTGCGACGTTTCGCTGTCTTGAAATGCTCCCATTGTAGAGACAGAGCAAATCGATACCCAAGCAACGTACATTATACCTGGCGTCCATAGTTGGAGAGGGATCCCAATGTCAACCAACCGCCAACGCTTTAATGTTACCGCCAGTAGACCGAACTCGAACCAAGGCCAACCACTTCATTGGTTCCAATTTGCCACCCGTAGACACTAAGCAAATCTCGGTCAACGAAGCGATTGGTTGTCGCTCGTTGACCTACGTTGGCTTAGTAAGTGACTAGGGCCTCCCGTCGGGTAGACCGTTCGCCCGGTGCAGGTCTTTCGATTCGACGCCTCTTCGGCGACTTACGTGTCGTTGGGGATGAAATGACGATGATTAGGACAACAAAACACCCAGTCCCTGAGCGGAGAAAATCTCCGACCCAGCCGGGAATCGAACCAGGGCCCTTAGGATTGACATTTTGTCGCGCTGACCACTTTTTGTTTGTTTGTTTGTTGCATCTGCTCGGGTCGCACGTCGTAAGACATCCGTTTAAGTTCGTTGTTGATCGTTTAACTCAGGTTTTTTTTTTTTTTTTTATTATTATTATTATTACAGAGGGCAGCTAACCCTCTGACCGAACACGCTGAGCTACCGTGCCGGCAAATGTATAATGCTTCACGATTTTGCGTGTCATCCTTACACAGGGGCCATGTTAATCTTCTCTGTATCGTTCCAATTTTAGTATATGTACCGCCGAAGCGAGTACGATACTCAGCTACCGGGGGCGTACGTTGGTTCAAATGGCTCTGAGCACTATGGGACTTAACATCTATGGTCATCAGCCCCCTAGAACTTAGAACTACTTAAACCTAACTAACCTAAGGACATCACACAACACTCAGCCATCACGAGGCAGAGAAAATCCCTGACCCCGCCGGGAATCGAACCCGGGAACCCGGGCGCGGGAAGCGAGAACGCTACCGCACGACCACGAGATGCGGGCGCGTACGTTGGCTTAGTGTGTACACGCCTTAAAGCAATCCCCTTTTCTGTGACCTGTTTTTCCAGATATTTTTAATTTCATGTTTTATTTTGTGTTGAAAGAAACAACGGACTCTCTTGCAACTATGAGTACATTTATCTTAACGTAATAATACTTCTCGCGACAGCGTGCAACGGTGCAACCACCGACTACATACTACAGGTTATTGCAACAGAGCGTTTCGCTCTCTGAAAAAGTCCTTTTAACTTTAATATTAAGGTGAAGTGAACTACACTGAATTTAGAGTTCTACGGTCTGAGCTTTTGTGGAGTCGAGACATATTCAACGCTATTGCCAAAATATGCAATTGTTGGGAACATTTTAACAATTGTCTAATTTAGAGAATTGCATCCGATTGTGACCGAGCTCTGAAAAATGTTAGCATTTGTTCATGACTGGCTCTCACAATACACGGTATTAAGTTTCAGATAGGTGTCCAGCGTCTTTATTGCATTCTCCTGAATCTGAGTTTCCATGTTTAAAGATTTGTGCCTACGCAAGTTGTGGAAATTTCTGAAGAATGACGAGGTAAAAAAAACCGGACCACGGTCCTTGCATTTTGCGCAAATAATTTAATTACGTAATTTCATTTCATTACTTAACTACCCGTTCGCCCTTACGCAAAGCGCTGCGGTGGCGCAGATGCGGACTCCCTGATACTTTTAATCACGACGCAGAAATCTGTATTAAAAAGTGAAGCATATTGATAATGTACTGTGATAAGAATATGACAGCTCTGATGCAGCACAGTTACGCTGAACATATGAAATAATATTCACGCAAAGAAAAGGTACTGAGATTGGATTTGACTTCACAGAACGAAATTTCGGAGATTAAATTTATTCCCTGTGCTATTCACAAAAGACAGAATTTTAATTCGCACCAAGGTAATTAAAGAACATTTACATTCCTATTTCATGGCAATTAGTGAGCAAAGTAACCAATGTAGTTAAGGTTGTTGTTGTGGTCTTCAGTCCTGAGACTGGTTTGATGCAGCTCTCCATGCTACCCTATCATGTGCAAGCTTCTTCATCTCCCAGTACTTACTGCAACCTACATTCTTCTGAATCTGCTGGGTGTATTCATCTCTTGGTCTCCCTCTACGATTTTTACCCTCCACGCTGCCCACCAAAGCTAAATTTGTGATCCCTTGATGCCTCGGAATATGTCCAATTAACCGGTCCCTTCTTTTTGTCAAGTTGCGCCACAAAATCCTCTCCTCCCCCATTCTACTCAATACTTCATCATTAGTTATGTGATCTACCCATCTAATCTTCAGCATTCTTCTGTAGCTCCACATTTCGAAAGCTTCTATTCTCTTCCTGTCCAAACTATTTATCGTCCATGTTTCACTTCCATACATGGCTACACTCCATACAAATACTTTCAGAAACGATTTTCTGACACTTAAATCTATACTCGATTCAACAAATTTCTCTTCTTGAGAATCGCTTTCCTTGCCATTGCCAGTCTACATTTTATATCCTCTCTACTTCGACCATCATCAGTTTTTTGCTCCCCAAATAGCAAAACTCCTTTACTACTTTAAGTGTCTCACTTCCTAGTCTCCCTCAGCATCAACCGACTTAATTCGACTACATTCCATTACCCTCGTTTTGCTTTTGTTGATGTTCATATGATATCCTCCTTCAAGACACTGTCCATTCCGTTCAACTGGTCTTCCAAGTCCTTTGCTGTCTCTGATAGAAGTACAATGTCATCGACGAACCTCGAAGTTTTTATTTCTTCTCCATGGATTTTAATACCTACTCCTAATTTTTCTTTTGTTTCCTTCACTGCTTGCTCAATATACAGATTGAATAATATCGGGGAGAGGCTACACCCCTGTCTCACTCCCTTCCCAACCACTGCTTCCCTTTCATGCCCCTCGATCCTTATAACTGCCATCTGGTTTCTATACAAATTGTAAATAGCCTTTCGCTCCCTGCATTTTACCCCTGCCACCTTCAGAATTGGAAAGAGAGTATTCCAATCAATATTGTCAAAAGCTTTCGCTTACAAATGCTGGAAACGTAGGTTTGCCTTTCCTTAATCTTTCTTCTAAGATAAGTCGTAAGGTCAGTATTGCCTCACGTGTTACAATATTTCTAAGGAATCCAAACTGATCTTCCCCGAGGTCGGCTTCTACCAGCTTTTCCATTCGCCTGTCAAGAATTCGTGTTGGTATGTTGCAGCTGTAACTTATTAAACTGATAGTTCAGTAATTTTCACATCTGTCAATACCTGCTTTCTTTGGGATTGGAATTATTATATTCTTGTTGAAGTCTGAGGGTATTTCGCCTGTCTCATACATCTTGCTCACCAGATGGTAGAGTTTTGTGAGGGCTGGCTTTCCCAATGCCGTCAGTAGTTGTGGTGGAATGTTGTCTACGCTCGGGGCCTTGTTTTGACTCAGGTCTTAAAGTGCTCTGTCAAACTCTTCACGCAGTATCGTATCTCCCATTTCATCTTCATCTACATTCTCTTCCATTTCCATAATATTTTCCTCAAGTACATCGCCATTGTATAGACCCTCCATAAACTCCTTCCACCTTTCTGCTTTCCCTTCGTTGCTTAGAACTGGGTTTCCATCTGAGCTCTTGATACTTGTACAAGTGGTTCTCTTCTCTCCAAAGGTCTCTTTAATTTTCCTGTAGGCAGTATCTATCTTACCCCTAGTGAGACAAGCCTCTACATCCTTACATTTGTCCTCTAGCCATCCCTGCTTGGCCATTTTGCACTTCCTGTCGATCTCATTTTTGAGACTTTTGTATACCTTTTTACCTGCTTCAGTTACTACATTTTTATATTTTCTCCTTTCATCAATTAAATTCAATATTTCTTCTGTTGCCGAAGGATTTCTACTAACCCTCGTCTTTTTACCTACTTGATCCACTGCTGCCTTCACTACTTCATCCCTCAGGGCTACCCATTCTTCTACTACTGTTCTTCTTTCCCCCATTCCTTGTTCCCTTATGCTCTCCCTGAAACTCTGTATAACCTCTGGTTTAGTCCGTTTATCCATCTCCTTACTATTGACAAAATGACATAGCTTTCACTAACAATTTTCGTTAATATTCAGTCACAATATTTCACAGAATTTAAAGCATTTTCAGAGGTTTATATTCAGTGAGATACATAGATAACATCTGAGTCAGATTATATAAAATATTATTCTAACAAACGACGGCACCGGTAAAGAGCAAGCTTTCGCAACAGTGAGCGAGATTTTCAACACCCTTGAAGCCAGTTTACACTATAGCGTATGGAAGCAAACGAACATTCGTAAACAGTTCGCCAGTGATCGCACGAATCCGTTGATAGGTGTTCACCCTAGAAGGAGCCGAAGAGAACACGAGACAGCATGTAGCCTATGAACGTTCCGTTATTGGTTTTTGGCTCGGATAATCGGAACCAGTATACAACACTACGGAGCTGGAAACACGATGCAAAACTTTGACTTTCAGAGAGGAGTGCTTTGCATGGCGATCGCACTGATTTTGACGGAGTAAGCAAAATGGCACAGGAAAGTAAGAATTTGTACGTAAACGTGAAATGCGTGGAGGTAATGCACCTAATACTGAATAGCAATTACTTACCATGGCGAGTGCACTTGAAATGTCCCCTTGCAAAAATTAGGCATTACTGTGCTGGAAAACCTCTTACGTTATTTGATTTTCAGACAGCTGAGCAAAACTGAACGTACTCAGGCATTTCTCTCTTTACTTCTTCTGATCAACACTAAACTGACACACAATATTTTTAACGTAACGCAATCTGACTTTCAATAATCCCTACAAAAGAATGGCCCTGACTAACAGTAATCTATACCTTTCATGAATCACTTACCTCACAAAAATCTTCGTTACTCGAACTACTGCAATACAGCGAGCGCCAATACTGCCAGCTAAATAAAAGATTCTAACTACTGAAGGCACTAACTACTATTAGGCATAGTTAGCAAATGAAAGATTTTGATAGAGAACAATGTATTTACCTTAATAGCGCTCAAAAGTAATAATATATATGTAATTGTGTAACATCCAATTAAACAAATTTACTCTTTCTGATGGACACACGTCCCGATCGCCCGCTAAAAACTCTGCCATCTCTCTCTCTCCAGATCCACCACTGCTGGCGGCTCACCTCCAACTGCACAACGCTACGCGCTGTTCACATCCAACTGCCCAACACTACACTAGCGAATATTCCAACAATGCCAACCAGCCACAGACTGCACGCAGCGGCACAGTCAGTGATATTCATACAGAGCACTACGTGGCGTTACCAACATAAAAACCTAACCAGCCTACTTACGCACTGATTTTGACGAAGTAAGCAAAATGGCGCAGGAAAGGAAGAACAGTGGCCAAGCGGTTCTAGGCGCTTCAGACTGGAGCCGCGCGACCGCTACGGTCGCAGGTTCTAATCCTGCCTCGGGCATTGATGTGTGTGGTGTCCTTAGGTTACGTAGGTTTAAGTAGTTCTAAGTTATAGGGGATTGAAGAGCTGAGAATGTTAGGTCACATAGTGCTCAGAGCCAGATGAACCATTTGAAAGGAAGAATTTGTATGTAAACGTGAAATGCGTGGAGGTAGTGTACCTAACACTGAATTGCAATTGCAGCTTTTCTTAGTATTAAGTGCAACACTTCGCACATATCGTACCCCTTCAAGAACCGTGACAGAAGTCTCAAAAGGTTAATTTCTAGTTTTTGTAACTGAAAAACACATGTAAAGTGACCACACGAGCACGAAAAACGTCGGATCTCTATATCGCAGTTTGCCCACTTTAGAACAGTTGTGCCAGTTTTATTGTACGGTACTTCATGACTCGTCACGTCAATAACAGTGGCGCTTCATCGTTGCTACTGACATGCGAGAGTCATGCATGAAAAGCGGCACACCCTTGGCCGTAACTCTTTTCATGTAAGTTTAAAGTACTTTGTAATATGATTGATAAATACAGCATCTGCGTTTATAAAGTGGTAGCATCTTACATTACAATGTTCTTCACACATGCATGCATGTATCGAGTCACAGACACTGTTATGACGATTACAGCTGTTGTAAATACTGTTAAATTTCGTGCGGTGCAGCGTACAAGAAGAAAAAGAGAAATTCCCACTGTAAAGAAAGTTCAAATTGAATCCCTTTTCTCGGCGAAAAGTATCCTACCTTTTATAAGCCCTTACATGACTCTATGTTTTCTTAAACGTGTTCCTTGCACTGTGCCTAAATGATGTTCTTTACTAAACTGTATTAATTTTCATAAATTATAATTTTGCATTTTCTATTTTTCCAATAACACAATCGTAACATTTTTTTCATTTTTTGTTCTAACTTAAGTACTAATATGGGTTAAGGAGGTTCGAATGTCGGGTTGTATGAAGATACGTAGAAAAGTATGTTATCTGGGTTTTAAAAGTGGCGAATGTGTTACACATGGAGTCATTACAAAAGCAAGGAAGTTTTGAGAAAAGCAAGAAAATTGACACAACTCAAAGAACTAATAAGACCTCACATTCTAGGAAACCAGAACTGGATGACCATATTTCTGTTACGTAGAATACAGTAGACTGGCTCCCAAAAATACTTGGAATTTAAAGCAAACCTACTCTATTTCAGTATGCAAGTTTTGTACATTTACATCTACATGGATACTCTGCAAATCACATTTAAATGCCTGGCAGAGGGTTCATCGAACCACCTTCACAATTCTCTATTATTCCAATCTCGTATAGCGCGCGGGAAGAAGTCGATTTCTCTCAAGTATATCATTTTTGAGTTGTGTCACTCTTCTTGCCAGGGTGCGACATGTGTATTAACGCTTTTCGCTGACCATTACAACTGAGGAAGATATTTGAAACCAGGATACTAATTCCAGACAACCAACATAAGTTCTACGCTCCCTTATTAGCACCCAGAGATATTTACGTTAGCACTTGACAGCTATTTTATATCGGACAGTTTCTGATGTCTGCAGTGGCATATGCGAAACTGTTCAAGGATGTTATTGAAGTACGTATAAGGAAGATAATGTCAAACAAATATATTTATGGACTATTCCGTTGGTACTTGGAGCGACATAGGCGTACTACAAACTTGAATAACAGTGCTGAAGTTCCAGCATAGTATTTAATAGTTCGTTATGAACCGGCTTTCGGATTTCTGGGCCATCGCCAAATAACGTATGAATAAATAGATAGTCCCAAATGGGGAAAGCCGTAGCCCGGTTCATTACGAACTATTAGATAAATATTACACTACTGGCCATTAAAATTGCTACACCAAGAAGAAACGCAGATGATAAACGGGTATTCATTGGACAAATATATTATACTAGAACTAACATGTGATTACATTTTCACGCAATTTGGGTGCATAGATCCTGAGAAATCAGTACCCAGAACAACCACCTCTGGCCGTAATAACGGCCTTGATATGCCTGGGCATTGAGTCAAACAGAGCTTGGATGGCATGTACAGGTACAGCTGCCCATGCAGCTTCAACACGATACCACAGTTCAAGAGTAGTGACTGGCGTATTGTCACGAGCCAGTTCCTCGGCCACCATTGACCAGACGTTTTCAGTTGCTGAGAGATCTGCAGAATATGCTGGCAGGGCAGCAGTCGAACATTTTCTGTATCCAGAAAGGCCCGTACAGGACCTGCAACATGCGATCATTATCCTGCTGAAATGTAGGGTTTGCCAGGGATCGAATGAAGGGTAGAGCCACGGGTCGTAACACATCTCAAATGTAACGTCCACTGTTCAAATTGCCGTCAGTGCGAACAAGAGATGACCCTGACGTGTAACCAATGGCACCCCATTCCCTCATGCCGGGTGATACGCCAATATGGCGACGACGAATACACGCTTCCAATGTGCGTTCAGCGCGATGTCGCCAAACACGTATGCGACCATCGTGATGCTGTAAACAGAACCTGGATTCATCCGAAAAGATGACGTTTTGCCATTCGTGCACCCAGGTTCGTCGTTTAGTACACCATTGCAGGGGCTCCTGTCTGTGATGCAGCGTCAAGGGTAACCGCAGCCGTGGTCTCCGAGCGGATAGTCCATACTGCTGCAAACGTCGTCGAACTGTTCGTGCAGATGGTTGTTGTCTTTCAAACGTCTCCATCTGTTGACTCAGGCATCGAGACGTGGCTGCACGATCCGTTACAGCCATGCGGATAAGAAGCCTGTCATCTCGACTGCCAGTGATACGAGGCCGTCGGGATCCAGCGTGGCGTTCCGTATTACCTTGAACCCACCGATTCCATATTCTGCTAACATTCATTGGATCTCGACCAATGCGAGCAGCAATGTCACGATACAATAAACCGCAATCACGATAGGCTACAATCGGACCTTTATCAAAGTCGGAAACGTGATGATACGCATTGCTCCTCCTTACACGAGGCATCACAACAACGTTTCACCAGGCAACGCCGGTTAACTGCTGTTTGTGTATGAGAAATCGGTTGGAAACTTTCTTAATGTCAGCACGTTGTAGGTGTCGCCACCGGCACCAACCTTGTGTGAAATCTCTGAATAGCTAATCATTTGCGTATCACAGTCTCTCTCCTGTCGGTTAAATTTCGCCTCTGTAGCACGTCATCTTCGAGGTGTAGCAATGTAGTGTAAAATGGACCGTCAGTACTGTGTATTCAAGGTTTTAATATCAATAAAATATTACTAATAAAATATGAAATATACATATGTCTTTTCTCATAGGTTACTTAATAAAATCTACTATGTAGTTTTTTAGATGGCAGTTAGTGTGAACCCGGCTATACCATTTTTATTTATCTTAAAAAATGTCTAGCATATGAGTGACACTGGTGAAGTTCCGAGAGCGTTGAGTCAACAGATATATTGCTTCCTCGTAATTATATCTCGCGAAAAGAGCGTGGAGATAAAAGTAGAGACATTCGAGCCCGCACGGACGATTATCAAGAATTTTTCTCCCACGCGGGCTATTCGTGACCGGAAAAGGAGAGGGGGAATTGACCTCCACCACACACCGCAAGTTGGCTTGCGGCGTTTAAACGCAGACGTAGATACAGTAGCCATGTAGTTGCAGGTACTGGTCTTATTGTACATTTTTAATCAGCATAATAGATACTCACCGAAAATTATTGTACTTCTTCTTTTCAGTAAAAAGTATTACAAAGCTTGTGTTTATGCAACCATTAATGGATTTATCGTCTTTCCCATGTCCGCAGTACGACCTTTGAGTGCTTCGGCAATGGATTATCCATCATACAATGGTGATTCAAAAAGTAGTAGTAAACTATTGTTTGCGAGGCATACATTTCAGTTACAGTTACAAACAAGACCTCATTTTTCAATATAACTGCCCTCCTTTTCGATGCACTTCTCATACTATTGGACCAACTTCCAATTAAGGGTTTTCGGTTGTGTCCGCAACCAAGACCGCACCACTTCTTTAACTTCATCATCACTTTCAAATCGTAGATCTCTGAGAGTGACCTTCAGAGGTGCAAAAACATGGTAAGCGGAAGGGGACTGCATTACAACTTGAAAAAGTGCTCGGAAGGATGGGGGGGGGGGGGGAGGGGGGGAAGCATGGGTGGCAAGAATCAGCACCAATATTCATGTCTGTATTGGTTGGTTCACGAAATATATCCAGAACTAACCCTACGTCTTGCCTTTAGGTCTAGAAAGTTGAGGTGTCTTATTTTCCATTTCAAAAGTAAACTGAATATTTGTATGCATCTGACTGAATGTGTTAACCGATGTTATTAAATCATGTTCGTTATCAGGATGTAAGAGAAATAACTTATCGCCTAAGCTACGATAAATAACAGAATTGTCAGTAATGGATTTAATTTTCTTGCGTAAATATTTTCTGTAAGTCATTTATAAAAGATGTCAGATGGCGGTTTCTGTTGTGTATTAAGAACGTACTGACAAATTCTTACTTTTAATGTCCCCGGAAAACGGGGACAATAAACTGTACATCAGGCAAGAAGAGAAAAGCAGGCTTTGAAATGTGATGTTATAGGTGAATGCTGAAGATTAAAGTCACTGATCGAACAACTAATGGTCTACATCTTCGTCTGCATCATACTCCACAAGCCACCTAACGGTGTGTGAAGTGTGGAGGAGAACCGCTTCTAGTGTTATTAAGGTGGCATCTGAGATTGTGCGTAATTAGCAAGCGACTTTAGAAACAGAGAAGGAGCTTTTTGCTTAAATTCCGCTTGGAATTCTGCCCTGTACTACTGCTCTCTATTACTAACTGATCCCCCTTTCCCTGTTCCGCCGGCTTGTGTGACCGAGTGGTTCTAGGCGCTACAGTCTGGAACCGCGCGACCGCTACGGTCGAATCCTGCCTCGGGCATGGATGTGTGTGATGTCCTTAGGCTAGTTGGGTTTAAGTAGTTTTAAGTTATAGGGGACTGATGACCTCAGAAGTTACGTCTCATAGTACTCAGAGCCATTTGAATCATTTTTGAGCCTTTTCTCTTCCAGTAGCAAAGGGCGTGTGGAAAAAAATGGTTATCGGTAAGCCTATTAGCTCCAATATCTGGAATTTTCTCATGGTCATTTCGCAAGATATATGGGAAAAGAGGTAATATGTAGTCCATTTCTTCCTGGAAATTGCTTTCTCGAAATTTCAATAGTAAACCAGTCCGTGATGCACAACGCCGCTCTTGTTGCGTCTCCAGTTTAGATTCTTGAACACCTCTGTATCGTTCTTGCGCCGACTAAACGATCCCGTGACGAAATTTACCACTCTTCGTTGGACCTTCTCTATCTCTTCTGTCACTCCTACCTGGTAAGGAACTGACATTAATCAACAGTACTTAAGAATCCGTCGAACAAGCTACTTACAAGCACATTTCCTTCAGATTCTTCCTATGGATCGTTGTCTGGCATCTGCTTTTCCTACTGTTTGTTTTATGTAATCATTCCACTTAACATCGGCGTGGATAATTACGCCTGGTTATTTTACGGTAGGTACTGTTTTCAGCTTGTCATCAATAATGTAATTGCACGGTAGTGGATGTCCTTTCCAATGTATTTGCAATACGTTACATTTATTTACGTTCTGAGTGAACTGCCAGACCCTGAGCCATTCATCAATCCTCTGCAGCTCATTCCGCAAATCGATACGTCTTCTGGCGTTGCTACTTTCTCATAGACAACCACATCATATACGAACAGTCTTAAAGAGCTTCCCTCGCTTTCTACTAGACCATTTGTAAATATTGTAAACAGTGATGGTCCCATCACGCTTCCTTGTGGTCCTCCGGAAATTACCTTTGCATGTGTCGATTTTGTTCCGTTAAGGGCGACAAGGTGAGTTCTACCTACAAGAAAGTCCTGAATCCAGTCGCAGATTTGGTACGATAGTCGATAAGTCCGTATTTTTTTCACTAGCAGAAGACGAACTGAATCCTACCTACCGGTAATGTTTGTGTTTTCTTCAGTTCTTTCTCATATCGATATTTTATTTGAAACCTTTTTTTCTAAATTTCAGTAGCAATTCTGTCGGAACTTGTGTAGTAGTCCAGTGACGGCTTGTGTACCATGAATGCGTGGTTTAGACTTTGGGCAGGGAAACGTAAAGACTCAGCAGACACATTGTAGGAATCAACAACTGTCGTAAGGAATAGTCACAGACACGCGCATGAGATTGTCGACACAGTGCTGGCTTGATCTCGTCAGAGAGTTAAACAGGGTCAATAGAATCTCGTGTGTTGGAAGTTTCTGACTACCAATACACGAGATGAAATCGTCCTTGCGCCTGGGCCAAGCTTTTTGCTGCCTGGTACGGTTTGTACACTACGCAGTCAACTATAAACTTCCAAGTCTCTGTACTTCGTTCCGTCGTGGATTCTGCAGTCTGAATTTCCTCTACAGTTCTGTTACCTAATCCAAATCTAAATTTATTCCTTCCTACAACATATTCTATTTTTCTATGTGTTCACCTGCACGCCCGTGTTAATGAAATCTAGTGTTTTGTACGGTGAATTGTTAGAATGTCGTATCACTTTGCAGGTATTTTCTTCGATGGTGATTCAAACACGCTTAAAAACATTGTAATTAGTGAAAACGCGTTGCAACAAGTTTCGCACTTCCTCTATCAAAAATCGCGAAACGGTGCAGAGTCGTATTTGCACACGTAAGTCTACATACAGAGGTTGGACAAACGAAAGGAGACACACTGAGACATACATGCTTGCATGCTATGCAGACACAGTCCCTTTGACTGTTCAGAGGCGTCACTAAACCCGCCAAAAGATGTAAACAACCATGCAGCGCGTAGTAGACAGAGGGAATCCGACAGCCGATGCTGTGGTATATCGAGAGGTTGTAAAATTGGAAAATTGTACTGAAATGCAAGAGGATCTGCAGCGAATTGACGCATGGTGCAGGGAATAGCAATTGAATCTCAATGTAGACAAGTGCAATGTCGTGCGAATACATAGAAAGAAAGATCCCTTATCATTTAGCTACAATATAGCAGGTCAGCAACTGGAAGCAGTTAATTCCCTAAATTATCTGGGAGTAGGCATTAGGAGTGATTTAAAATGGAATGATCATATAAAGTTGATTGTCGGTAAAGCAGACGCCAGACTGAGATTCATTGGAAGAATCCTAAGGAAATGCAATCCGAAAACAAAGGAAGTAGGTTACAGTACACCTGTTCGCCCACTGCTTGAATACTGCTCAGCAGTGTGGGATCCGTACCAGATAGGGTTGATAGAAGTAATAGAGAAGATCCAACGGAGCGCAGCGCGCTTCGTTACAGGATCATTTAGCAATCGCGGAAGCGTTACGGAGATGATAGATAAACACCAGTGGAAGACACTACAGCAGAGACGCTCAGTAGCTCGGTACGGGCTTTTGTTGAAGTTTCGAGAACATACCTTCACCGAGGAGTCAAGCAGTATATTGCTCCCTCCTACGTATATCTCGCGAAGATACCGTGAGGATAAAATCAGAGAGATTAGAGCCCACACAGAAGCATACCGACAATCCTTGTTTCCACGAACAGTGTAAGACTGGAATAGAAGGGAGACCCGATAGAGCTACTCAAGGTGCCCTCCGCCACACACCGTCAGGTGGCTTGCCGAGTATGGGTGTAGATGTAGATGTAGAAGTCTCGGAACCGAGGTGATGCAAAACTTTTTTTTGTGATGTGACTGACGTTCCCTCCCAAGTGCGAGTCGACGACTATCACTGTGGAAGACTAGAGCACAGCGTCACATACTGAGATGCAATGCGTACTGGGTCCCTATGAGACGTTCTGCGGTAATGAAATTGAGAGATTGAGACCTCGGCCGGGGCGGCGGCCTATATGCACGCTGGCCAGGCGGCGTTGTAGACGCTTCGCCAGGGGGCGTGTCTTGGTCTTCTCTTGTCATAGGCGCGCCTGATATACAATGTCTCCTAGTGCCGACTGGCGTGCTTGCGAAGGTGTACGTCAGCACAAAATAAAAGAACGACCGCTGCGAAAGTAACTGCAGAACTGAATAGTGCAGCTGTGAAGGCTGTCGGCACCAAACCGCATGAAGTGAGCTCCATAAACAGAGAATTGCAGGACGAACAGGAATTCCAAACGACTCACCGGTGATGCAGACGCCCACAACGGGAAAACGTGGTACCAAAGTCGTAAAATCTGGGCTATGGATCAATGGAGGGAAGTAATTTGGTAGAATGAGTCTTGTTTACCGCTACTTCCAACTGCTGGACGTGTTCACGTCCCAAGGGCGAAACATGGCGAGGGGGCAGTGATGATTTGGGAAGGCATAGTGTGGTATTGCATGGGCCTCGGCCCGCATCTCGTGGTCGTGCGGTAGCGTTCTCGCTTCCCATGCCCGGGTTCCCGCGTTCGATTCCCGGCGGGGTCAGGGATTTTCTCTGCCTCGTGATGGCTGGGTGTTGTGTGATGTCCTTAGGTTAGTTAGGTTTAAGTAGTTCTAAGTTCTAGGGGACTAATGTCCATAGATGTTAAGTCTCGTAGTGCTCAGAGCCATTTGAACCATTTGAACCATGGGCCTCGTGGTTACTCTGCAAGGTCGCATTACTGCTGCCAATTTAATATTAGAGCCGGCCGCGGTAGCCGAGTGGTTCTAGGCGCTTCAGTCCGGAACCACGCGGCTGCTACGGTCGCAGGTTTGAATCCTGCCTCGGGCATGGGTGTGTGTGATATCCTTAGGTTTAAGTAGTTCTAAGTTTAGGGGACGGATGACCTCAGGCCATTCTCTGGACCGAAGACCACAACAACAACAACAAAAACAAACGAAAAGGCAGAGGAAGCAGTTCGGAGATCTTCTGATCGCGCCTAAATTGGATAGCGGGTGAAGCGGTTCGGCTGTAAGATGAAAACTGGTTCGGCAGTGTCGGAGGACAGACATGTTATCTGCCGTGGTTTCAGTTAAGACTTGATTTGTAATGTCTAGTTTGTAAATGTGAGCGCTGTAATTGCGGCAACAGACCTACGCAATTCATTAATTTGTTGAAGAACAGAAATTACTTGTGGCTCTAAAGTGGAATGTAATTGTGTAGTTTCTCATGTTCTGCCAATAAAATCGTGTGGCATCCCGTGCAAACAAACTGATTGGAAATCTAATTATTCACATAATTCACATAATATCAGTTCCTCGCTAAGGGTTTCTTTCAACCTCAACATGACGGATTTACTACTTAGGTGCTGTTTTCTGCGCAGGGGACAACAACTGTAGAAGACTGAAGGTTGGTGAATATTTATTAGAACTTACGCATTCCACTCAAGGCGGTGGAAGCAGATAGGCACCTCGTGTGTACAAACGAGATCAGTGAAACGTCATCTGTGGCAACACAGAGGAGGTATGATGGAGAGAAATATTTTTGAGGGAATGGTTTTTCATACACACGTAAAAATATCGCCATCTCTCCGTCCTTGAAAAACAAAACCAAGACGTGTATTTATCCATTCCCAGACGACTATGAGCTCTTTTGAATGACAGTGGGTTTCTTACATTGTATTACGCACCGCACTGTGTCGTGTTTGTGTGTTTCGAAATTTTTGTCCAACCAGCGTATATCCTCCGTTGTCCAGTCTGCAACGCATGGCAGACTGTGTGTCGTATCAATATTATCGCTTTTCCTTCCTATATTGGCCCAAATCTCTCTTCATCTTATTCTCACGATCAGTTAGCGAGATATGCACTAAAAGCAGGACATGGTCGCAGAGCCTTCTTCGAAGATTAACCAACGGTATCCCGCTAAAACCCCGTCGTATCTCTCCCTACGATTTCCATTTGAGATCTCCAAAGAACTGTCATACTTCCGTATAGGCTGTGCCCACCTTAAGGAACTTGGTAGCAGGTTGGGTTGCGTTATTTGGGGCAGGAGACTTGACAGCGAGGTCATCGGTCTAATCGTATTAGGGAATGACAGACTGTAGCGCCTAGAACCGCTCGGTCACACCGGCCTGCGGAACAGGGAAAGGGGGATCAGTTAGTAATAGAGAGCAGTAGTACAGGGCAGAATTCCAAGCGGAATTTAAGCAAATAGCTCCTTCTCTGTTTCTAAAGTCGCTTGCTAATTACGCACAATCTCAGATGTCACCTTAATAACACTAGAAGTGGTTCTCCTTCACACGTCACACACCGTTAGGTGGCTTGTGGAGTATGATGCAGACGAAGATGTAGACCATTAGTCGTTCTATCAGTCAATATAATCTTCAGCATTCACCTGTAACATTTCAAAGCCTGCTTTTCTCTTCTGGCCTGATGTACTGTTTATTGTCCCCGTTTTCCGGGGACATTAAAAGTAAGAATTTGTCAGTACGTTCTTAATACACAACAGAAACCGCCATCTGCAGTGCCCTTTCAAAGGAACCACCCCGGCATTTGCCAGGAGTGATTTAGGTTAATCACAGAAAACCTGAATCAAGGTGGTCAGACGCGGGATTGAACCTTTGTCCTCCCGAATGAGATTCCAGTGTGCTAGCTACTGCGGCACCTCCTGGTAGCAGGTCGTCCGGAAAACGGACGCATCAAAACTGTCTAGGGAACAAAACTATTTTTCTCTTACTGGAAAACCGTACGAGCTTTATTTGGTAAATAAAGTCTAAAAAAAAAAAAAAACACAACAAGGAGTTCTCCAAATTGCTCACAGACTGATAATCACACAGGTATCGACGGAAAATGCACAATTTTGAACTTTGTAAGTCCATGGATGAATGTGTGTCGATGCAGCACAATTTTACCGCGCAGCAAGAATAATAAACAGGGGACACATCGATACACGGCATAAAGTCTTTGCCAGTTTCATTACGTGTACTATGCCTCATAAACAGGCGCGTGTTAGCATTGAAAGGGAGGGTACAGTACCGCCCGACATTGAAAATAGGTACAACATTCTTCGTTATTCTTGTCGGAACAACACATTTTTTGTAATAATAACTCAATTTCACTTAATACACCGAAGCCGGATACCAGTGTAGGAACGAAGCAGAATTTATTTATTTAATTGATCACATGTGCACTCCCACAAAATAAATCCCTACATCCAATTTGGTGAGATCTGTGAAATGAATGGACATATGGTCGTCTGCTAACCGCAGATAGTGAATGTGCAATATATGATCATCTTTGAGACGGTCCTTTAGTCACCTTTGGTGGAACCAAAGGGATGAAATTTACCTGAGCTTTGAGCGCCTGAAATGTGGCTGACCAATATAGCAGCATGGTGTTCCCCCACTTCGTCGGAGGTGCGAGATGACCTGAAGAACGGCCATGTTTCAGCACTCTGGCACTGGATCTCGTGTTAGTAAGACCTGTCTTAGGTGTGCTCCGTAAAGACGAAAGAGTGGAAAGGATGGTATGCATGTGAAATACTGAAGAGTAGTTTGGAATAATTATTTCTCTATTTTAGGAACTTTTGGGGGGAGAATTAAATGACAGGCAGGTAACATTAAGAGGATCGTAGTAATCTTCGGAAGTGACCAACGGTCACAATGAAACCACGTGTAGCAATATGTTGAAATACTTGCGAGTGCTAGTACTAAGTTGAAATACTTCCGAGTGCTAAAGTTAAGCTGAATTACTGGCGTGTGTATTATAAGTTAGAAATATTTCAGAAATGGCGTGTGCAGGACTTGAAATTAGAGACGAGCACTTCCACATAGTGAGTACTGTGTGAGTCTCAATCTGAGTATGAGACAAAGGTTAAAGAGAAGTACTCGTCCAAGGTATCAGTTGAGGACTCGTGTGTGTGACGGATATGATCTTAACGTTACTTTGCGTGTTATGTTTCCGTGTGACGCTAGATTCAAACTCTAATACTCTGAGAGAGAGGCAAGGTGAATCAGCCGTCTATCCAGCAACGCCACTTGGCTTGCATTGCATAAGAAGACGTGCATATATTCTCCAGAGTTCGTAGTAGGAAAGAAAAGTTACGAAGTGGGGCAGTGTCGTGTGAAAATGGGATGAATACTAATTGAAGTGAGAAAGCTGAAAGTGAAGTGATTCTAACGTTGTGATTATTCTTTGTGATGTATTCTATGTTGCCAGTGTGGTGTATTTCATGGAATTTAAGTATGTGTGGTTTTGCATGGGAGAGTAGCAAGATAGGTTCAGAGGCAGTGGGTTATGCATGTTCCTTTTTGTACCGTTCGGTCTGGAGTAAATTTTCGTGATGATGGGTGTGAGAATGAAGTGTGAGACATAGTAAAAGATCCACCATCTTATCCAGAAAGTGCACTGTAGCGTTAGATAATTACGAGACCGTAAGATAGAGAATCACCAATGTAAGGCCATGCCCACTGGGCGTAGTTTCTCATGTGTAATTGTTGTATGAAATGTAATGGTGTGTTTAGGTTATCTTTGAATCACAGTAGAATTTATCGCAATAAAGAAGATAGTGAAAAGGAAAAGGTTGGTGGCCTTGTTCTTCGAATAGTGTGTCATCATGATATCCAGAATTTATAATGTGTGCGTCATTCAGATTCAGTGCGATGGCCACATATAGTATTGCTAGAGCGTAGTGAACAATCAGAGTTGTGTAAATTCCAAATAGTCAGATGTGCGTTATCCGTTTCCGTGCGTAATATTCAAACAGGAGAATAATTTGTAGCTTAATTGTGGGTACTAGAGCTCATAATCAGTCATTGATGTTACTCGAGAAATAAGGAAAAAAAAATCCACTCGCTTGGCAGACCACTCATCTTGCAGGCCTGACTGCTTGATGCCACAGTATGAGCAAGGCATGTGGGTGCCTCTCATCATCTAGGAGAGGACGTGTAGTCGGGCACAAACAAGCCGGTTGGAGTAATCGGCGAAATTCTCGACAGTTGAAAGGCAGCGATGTTACTGTGCGGCGATGTTGGCACGAACGAGTGATCCATGGCCGAACACAGCATCAAGACAGAAGCGGTCAGCCTAGAGACGCGACAGGACGAGAGGACCAAACAACCGTCAGAGAAGCACTCAGAGCTTCGGATTTATCGTTGCCTTCGATCCGATCGATCAGTCGAGCGACTGGTGTTTCAGTGTCCTGAGGCGGCTCTCAGGGAAGGGGCTGAGCTCACGGTGCAACAATTTGCTGACCTCCAAGGTAAGCCGTCCTGGGCTTACATTCGAGCAAGATAATGCACAAAAGTGTTCCGGGAAACTCCGGAATACAGAAATGCGAGGGTCACACCAAAAGAAATGCAAACTATTTTTTAAATCCATCTTTTATTGTACATGTTTGAAACTTTTACAGTGTGTAGATACATCCTTTAGGAACAATATTTTCATCTCTCCACATAATTTCGATCCCTCTAAACTGTCTTACGTCATCTTGGAATCAGCGCCTGTATACCCGCAAGGTAAAATTCTGGACCAACATGTTTGTGCCACTTTTTGGCAGTGTGCACAAAGGAATCATCATCTTCAAACCTTGTTCCACGAAGAGAGTCTTTCAGTTTCCAAAAGAGATGATAGTCACATGGAGCCAGGTCAGGACTGCAAGGCGGGTGTTTCAGTGTTGTCCATCCGAGTTTTGTGATCGCTTCCACGGTTTTTTTACTGACATGTGGCCGTGCATTGTCGTGCTACAGCAAAACATCCTGCTTTTGCCGATGTGGTCGAACACGACTCAGTTGAGCTTGAAATTTCTTCAGTGTCGTCACATATGCATCAGAATTAATGGTGGTTCCACTTGGCATGACGTCTACAAGCAAGAGTCCTTCGGAATCGAAAATTACCGTAGCCATAACTTTTCCAGCAGAGAGTATGGTTTTGAATTTTTTTTTCTTGGGTGAATTTGCATTATGCCACTCTATTGCCTGCCTCTTCGTCTCTGGTGAAAAATGATGGAGCTATGTTTCATTACCTGTCACAATTCCTTCCAGAAATTCATCCCCATCATTCTCGTACTGTTCCAAAAGTTCGCTGCATACCGCTTTTCTTGTTTCTTTGTTAGCCACTATCAACATCCTGGGATACCACCTGGCAGAAACCTTTTTAAACGCCAACACTTTCAGTATTCTCCAAAAACTTCCTTCCCCTATCCCAACGTAGCGTGACAATTCGTTCACTGTCATGCGTCTGTCAGCAGTCACCAATTCGTTAACTCTCTGCACATTGTCTGGAGTGTGTGCAGTAGAAGGCATGCCACTGCGAGGACAATCCTCAATATAGCCGTGCCCGCTTTCATCACGTAACCTGCTTGCCCACCGACTAACTGTACTGCGATCGACAGCAGCATCTCTGTACATCTTTTTGCCCTCTTGTGGATGTTTCCCACTGTCTCGTTTTCACAGCACAGGAATTCTATGACAGCACGTTGCTTCTGACGAACGTCAAGTGTAGCAGCCAACTTGAAGACATGCTGTGATAGCGCCACTAACGGGAACAGGTTGAACTAAGTTTGAAAACAAGCGGGAAGGATGTATGTACGCACTGTAAAACATTCACACATGCAGAATGAAAACTGTATTTGTTTTGGAGTGACCCTCGTACAAGTCGCTGAGGACTGAAATAAATAGAAAGTGCAGGGAAGCTAAGGCGAAATGGCTGCATGAAAAATGCGGAGAAATCGAAACAGAAATGATTGTTGGAAGGCATACAGGATACTCAAAACAACCTTCGGCGACATTAAAAGCAAGAGTGATAACATTAACAGTGCAATAGGAATTCCAATAATAGATGCAGACGACAAAGCGGATAGGTGGAAAGAAGACACTATGAGGGGGAAGATTTGACTGATGTGGTAGAAAAAGGAACAGGAGTCGATTTACAAGAGATAGGCGATCAAATATTAGAATCAGAATTTAAAAGCGCTTTGGAGGACTTAAGATCAAATAAGGCAGAATGGATAGTTAACACTTCACCCGAATTTCTAAAACCTTGGGGGAAGTGGCAACGAAACGACTATTCACTTTGGTGTGTAGAATGTATTTCTTGCAACATACCATCTGACTTTCGGGAAAATATCAGCCACACAATTGCGAAGACTGCAAGAGCTGCCAAATGCGAGAATTATCGCACAATCAGCTTTAGAGCTCATGCATCCAAGTTGCTGATAACAATAATATACAGAAGAATAGAAAGGAAAATTGACGATGTGCTAGATGATCGGTTTGGCTTTAGAAAAGGTAAAGGCACGAAAGAGGCATTTCTGACGTTGCGGTTGAGAATGTAAGCAAGACTAAAAAAAAATCAAGACACGTTCATAGGATATGTCGACCTGGGAAAAGCCTTCGACAATAGAATGGTGCAAGGTGTTCGAAATTCTGATAAAAATAGGGCTAAGCTATAGGGAGAGACGGCTAAAATACAATATGTACAAGAGCCAAGAGGAAATAGTAAGAGTGTACCACCAAGAACGAAGTGCTCGGATTAAAAATGGTATAACACAGGAATGTTGTCTTGGCCCCTTACTCTCCAATCAGCACATCGAAGAAACAATGATGGAAATAAACGAAAGGTTCAGGAATGGAATTAAAATTGAAGGTGAATGGATGTCAATGGTACCATTCGCTGACAAAATTTCTATCTTGAGTGAAAGTGAATAGGAATTACATGATCTGCTTAACGGAATATACAATCTAATGAATACAGAATATTGATCGAGAGTAAATAGAAGAAACAGGAAAGTAATGAGAAGTAGCAGATACGAGAACAGGATTTTTGCTCACGAAGTAGATGAAGTTAAGGAATCCTGCTACCTAGGCGGTAAAATAACCAAAGGCAGACGGAGCAACGAGGACATTAGAAGCAGACTAGCAAAAAGTGCATTCCTGGCCAAGAGAAGTATGTTGGTGTCAAACATAGGCCTCAATTAGAGGAAGAAATTACCGAGAGCGTACGTCTGGAGCACAGCACTGTATGGTACTGCAACATGGACTGTGGGGGAACCGGAACAGAAGAGAATCGAAACACTTGAGGTGTGGTGCTACAGACGAATGTTGAAAATTAGGTGATCTGATAAGGTAAGGAATGAGGAGGTTCTGTGCAGAATCGAAGAGTGAAGGAATGTGTGGAAAACACTGATAAGGAGAAGGGACAGGATGATAAGACATCTGTTAAGACATGAAGGAATGACTTCTGTGGTATTAGATGGAACTGTAGAGGGCGAAAACTGTAGAGAAAGACAGAGACTGAATACATCTATCAAATAATTGAGGACGTACGTTGCAAGTGCTACTCTGAGATGAAGGGAATAGCACAGGAATTCGTGGCGGGCCACATCAAACCAGTTAGAAGACTGATGACCCCAAAAAAAAAAGTCCATCTGCACACCGTGGGAGTTTCTGTTGCTTGTATTACTGCTTGAAAAGCCATTCCTTGGTCAGCCATGTCGGTGGGTCTCTCCCCAGGTGCCAATTGGACAGAATTTAGCACGATATTCCTCAGGAGGACATCCAAAAACTCCATCTGCCAATGCCAAGACGAATAATTACTTGCACAAGGGCAAGAGGTATACCATCGTATTATTGACTTGCTCAATTTGTGAAGCTTTCTCTTGAATAAATCATCCAATTTTTCTGAAACTGTTATCATTTGTTCGTCTGTATATGTACATCTACCGATTTCCGTCCCATTTGCATAATTTCTTCGCGTTGTGTCTTTTTTGTCATAGACTGTATGTTTTGATGTATGGAATGAGAAAACGTAACTGGCACCCGAAAATGTTATTGTATGCCAAACAAAACCATTGTTTTTACAGTCGTAGGCACACAGGATTTCATAAAGGATGGTATGTTTCCTAGGACGGCAGGTTCTACCATTAAGCAGGACGAGGCGGCCGCTTAGGGCGGCAAAATTTTAGGGGCATCGAAGGGCGGAAAAGATGAATTTAAAATCAAAACAGAGGAAGAATTATAACACCAAATTGTTTTCAAAAGAATACGAGACACTTGCTTAACAAGGATTTACTTACTTTGATGAAAGTGTGTCCTGAGAAAAATGAAATTTATTCCTCATTCTACAAATCTTTCAATTAAAACAAAAACAGAATAGCGCCACAATCGTGCATATGCTTCGACACTTCTCCCATCAGTATGGCATTATTTCTAAATTTAAGAAAAAAAATCATTCGCACCAGAAAATAGATACACACTTTTGTTATTCCATTTTCGTGCAATTAAATAAAATAAGTAATTGAGGCCAAATTTGTTTGCACTGGTGTATTCAGTTGAGTTTTAGGCTAAAATGTTCAGTATATTCTACCTATTTATTTTGGGAAATTTCAAACATAGAGGGAAAATAAATAAGAAATTGAGGACATTTGTTGTCCTCAATCAGTTTTAAAGAAACTGAGGACAAAGCATGAAAATGAAGACAACTGGTCACATTAGTTTAATGCAGATTTGCATTGTTGTGCCGTTGGATGTTGGTTATGGCTGAGCGGGGAGGGGACGATATCGGGGTAGTAGAAAAGACGGGGTGTAATTTTTCAACTTTTGGCTAGGGTGGCAAAACACCTAGCAATGGTCCAGTTTCCTAGTTAAATTCGCTTCGAAAACGTTGGTTCCGGCGTGTTGTGACGACAACGGATGACGAAGTATTGCGTAAGTGGTGCAATGTTTGGAAAGGCAGAATTTGACAGGAGCGATATGACTGCGCAACTGTGACGACATCTCGCAGAGGCCGTTATCGATGTTCCGCTTCGCATCTTCTTCCGCCGTGGCGCTATACTGCAGGCGACCTTCTCCCTTTATTTGAGATAATAGCTGTGTGATGTCTCAGCGAGTTGTGCTTCACTCGAGCTTCGTCGTGAAGAATCAGAGCGGAAGATGAAGTCGTGATAAAGGGAGGAGAGTGGGAGTCCAGAGATAAAGCGAGTGGGGATTACAGTGCTCTCAGCTCCAGACAAGCGATGATGTTTTTTCGAGCGCCTGTGAAATGCGTTTATTCACAGTATTATGTCGACATTTTACTTTTAGCGAAATCTACGCTGTATGCCATAATTTGCTCTTCGAATCGTCACGTAGCATAAAGTTACATCGTCCATAATCGACTGTGGTTTGCAAACAGCGACTGCTCGCATCGTAAAAGAAAAATTAAGACACTACTCTGTGTCTGTCACTTTTATTCTCACCTACGACACTTATCAAGGGCTTACGCCCACATCTACATGTGGATCAGGGGATTACGCCACGTTTTTGTTTCTTGGATGTAGCCAGTTGTCTGTTTTGAACGTCATTTCCCTGTAAATAAGGAGTAATTTGCACCTGCTGTCGTATTATGGCACTGGAAATACAAAAAAGTGTGTGAATTCCTAAGGGACCAAACTGCTGAGGTAATCGGTTCCTAGACACTAGTTAAACTAACTTACGCTAAGGACAACACACACACCCATGCCCGAGGGAAAACTCAAATCTCCGACCGAGGGGGGGGGGGGGGGTTAAATACTGTTTCAGCAGAAAGAACTCTAAGGCTTGTTATAAATATACATTTTCAACTTCACATGGCACACACAGCAACAAAATGAACAGTTCAGAGATTTTACAGATGTAGAAGTGTAGTACCCTGAAAGTGAAAGTGCTCTTACACCTCAAATTGCTAGTCGAAGATACGGAAGTACATATACAGGACGGAGCAGGTATAGTCTATAATCCGTTCATCATAAGAATAAACCTGATGTAACCATTGCACTATATATTCTTCCGCGTTTGTTGCAACCTCATTGGATTTCCGTTTCACTTGGAACTGCAGCCAAGCTGTCTCGAGTACTGTTAAGTACCATGATAAGGGTACGTTTTGTGCTGTGCGTTAGGCGCACATCGTCTTAGCGGTAATATGGGACAACAGCTTCACCGGCGCATTTAACTTGAACAGCACTGGCCAGTCACCTGGTACAGCTAGCCTGCAGCGTGGCCAGCTGCAGTTCATAGGTAAAGAGAGACGAGCAGAGGGACAATACAGCTTCGAATGTCATTTAATACTTATGCAGAATGAAATAATACACAGCGAATCTCCTGAATACGCTGCTTCGACGACTACACGAAAACCGCAACACGTTACCGTTTTTAGCTAACGTACTATTGTAATTAAAAACAAGAATGATGAAAATTCCTGACTCAATCACAGGGTAATTTTTCTGCATAAGCTTTGTGTAACGTAAGAGAGTTTTGAAGGATTTCGCCGTATAGTTAAATACTAAAGCCACTGAAGGTGTTACTTACAGTCATTCGTCTGCTACTCACATAGCTCCTTCCTTATCCGAATCCGAGAAATATGTTTCAGTTCTGGAAGTGTCACCTGCTACGCTGATAACGAGCCTATCAACGCAGAATCCACGAAGAAACCAGGCGCAGCATTTTGTTTTCTTCTTCTTTTATGACGAACCATTCTATATCCCGTCAGCGTTCGGCAGTGACGTGTGGAAAAGCTGCGTGCGTTAGTTCCAGAACGTCCGGCAGCTTAACAGTCTTGTCACTTCTCGGACCAAATACCGCAGCTTTGCTCCACATCAGTTCTGCTGTGCCGGCAGGAGTGACCGAGAGGTTCTAGGCGCTATAGTCTGAAACCGCACGACTGGTACGGTCGCAGGTTCGAATTCTGCCTCGAGTATGGATGTGCGTGATGTCCTTAGGTTTAACTAGTTCTAAGTTCCAGGGGACTGATGACCTCAGAAGCTAAGTCCCATAGTGCTCAGAGCCATTTGAACCAAGTTCTGTTGTGTACATATTGCAATTGTACAGTAGCAAATGTAAAAACGCGGCATTTGTATGATGTGCTCGATGCTGTGAATATGATTGTTCTACATGTTTCTACGATGTTTATCTACCTCTGTGGTATAAAACGATGGACATAGTCCAAATAAAGAGGATTTGGTTTTTTATTTTTACCTTAAAAATTAAATTGTTATGTTTTCTTGATTTAAACAACTCTTATGAACAGTTTTTCATAAGACATCGATAATTAAGAATTTGTATTTGAAATGGAAACAGCAATTATGCTTTCAATAAGTAATTAGGAACAAGAAGACGTGCATTATTCATAAAAAATGATGATGAGTTTTATAATTACGAGATGTAGGTATTTCAAAATGAACGAGAAAAAAAGACGTTACTGGTTGAACCTACGTGAAGTTTACATTCTATACCGTTAAAGACTGCGCCACACACTCAATGCGGGTCTGATTATCAGCCGCTGTACATACAACGTTGGGAAAACTTCAAAGCCTATTATCTTCGTAAATTTATGAACAACATTAAGAACAGCCTATTTCTCGGCACTTCTTAATCGTGTTCCACGCGCATGTTCCATTACAGAACAGAAAGCAGCCTCAGCCATTTTCATAATGCGCCTTAACAGCGCGACAATCAGAGCACAACGCTACGGAAATAAAAACCACGTAGCTAAAGCGTGACGAAGAAAGACGTTGGTGGCTGTTAATACATTTGAATATCTTAAAGTTTCATTTAACCTAACTTAGTAATAAGATATCTAATACATAATCAGGACCTACTTCCAAGAGCGTAACAACACCAGTGTCCGTGTGCTACGGCTTCTGACCAATCATCGCGGTTGTGTTTGTTTACGTTAGGTTTATTCTTATTATTATCGGATTATAGTTTATATTAATAGCCACTAGATGTCAGGTGTCTTCTGTTTTGCTTAGTAACCGTCATATGTTTAAAATGGCTACTCTGCAGCAGAAATCATTTTGTGTTTAGGAGTTTGCGAAGTGCAGTTCCGTGATTACATTGCAAAGACGTTTCAGGCTGCTGCTAGAGGGCTCTGAATTGTAGCGCGTAACATGGTGCCGTGCAACGTAACAATGCTACTCTATTCTGTGCAAGGTTCTTCATCTCCCAGTACCTACTGCAACCTACATTCTTCTGAATCTGCTTAGTGTATTCATTTCTTGGTCTCCCTCTACGATTTTTACCCTCCGCGATGTTCTCCAATACTAAAATGGTGATCCCTTGATGCCTCAGAACATATGCTACCAACCGATCCCTTCTTCTAGTCAAGTTGTGCCACAAATTACTCTTCTCCCCAATCCTATTCAATACCTCCTCATTAGTTATGTGATCTACCCATCTAATCTTCAACATTCTTCTGTAGAACCACATTTCGAAAGCTTCTATTCTCTTCTCTACAAACTATTTATCGTCTACTTTTCACTTCCATACATGCCTGCACTCCATACAAATATTTTCAGAAACGACTTCCTGACACTTAAATCTATACTCGATGTTAACCAATTCCTCTTCTTCAGAAACGCTTTCCTTGCCATTGACAGTCTACATTTTATATCCTCTCTACTTCGACCATCATCAGTTATTTTGCTTCCCAAATAGCAAAACTCTTTTACTACTTTAAGTGCCTCATTTCATAATCTACACTCCTGGAAATTGAAATAAGAACACCGTGAATTCATTGTCCCAGGAAGGGGAAACTTTATTAACACATTCCTGGGGACAGATACATCACATGATCACACTGACAGAACCACAGGCACATAGACACAGGCAACAGAGCATGCACAATGTCGGCACTAGTACAGTGTATATCCACCTTTCACAGCAATGCAGGCTGCTATTCTCCCATGGAGACGATCGTAGAGATGCTGGATGTAGTCCTGTGGAACGGCTTGCCATGCCATTTCCACCTGGCGCCTCAGTTGGACCAGCGTTCGTGCTGGACGTGCAGACCGCGTGAGACGACGCTTCATCCAGTCCCAAACATGCTCAATGGGGGACAGGTCCGGAGATCTTGCTGGCCAGGGTAGTTGACTTACACCTTCTAGAGCACGTTGGGTGGCACGGGATACATGCGGACGTGCATTGTCCTGTTGGAACAGCAAGTTCCCTTGCCGGTCTAGGAATGGTAGAACGATGGGTTCGATGACGGTTTGGATGTACCGTGCACTATTCAGTGTCCCCTCGACGATCACCAGAGGTGTACGGCCAGTGTAGGAGATCGCTTCCCACACCATGATGCCGGGTGTTGGCCCTGTGTGCCTCGGTCGTATGCAGTCCTGATTGTGGCGCTCAGCTGCACGGCGCCAAACACGCATACGACCATCATTGGCACCAAGGCAGAAGCGACTCTCATCGCTGAAGACGACACCGCTCCATTCGTCCCTCCATTCACGCCTGTCGCGACACCATGGAGGCGGGCTGCACGATGTTGGGGCGTGAGAGGAAGACGGCCTAACGGTGTGCGGGACCGTAGCCCAGCTTCATGGAGACGGTTGCGAATGGTCCTCGCCGGTACCCCAGAGCAACAGTGTCCCTAATTTGCTGGGAAGTGGCGGTGCGGTCCCCTACGGCACTGCGTAGGATCCTACGGTCTTTCTATAAGTCTACAAATGCTAGAAACGTAGGTTTGCCTTTAATTAATCTTTCTTCTAAGGTCAGCATTGCCTCACCTGTTCCAATATTTCTATGGAATCCAAACCGATCTTCCCTGAGGTTCGCTTCTACCAGTTTTTTCCATTCGCCTGTAAAGAATTTGAGACAAACGACGGAGCTGATCCTCCTTGGCACACAAAACGGCTCAGAACACTGCTGCAGAAACATCTGAAAAAAACATGCCAAATTTAAACAGACGCAAAATCTCCAAGATTGGCGGTCTTTTACAGAAGCTCGAAATTTAGTGTGAGATGCTTATAATAGTTTCCACAAAGAAACTTTGTGTCGAAACCTGGTAGATAATCCAAAGAGATTCTGGTGGTACGTGAAATATCCCAGCGGCAAGACAGAATCGATGCCTTCTCTGCGCGGTAGCAGTGGAAATTCCGTAGACGACAGTGCTGCCACAGCGGAGGTACTAAACACACCAAAGAAGACGAAGTAAATATTCCAGAATCCGAATCAAGGACAGCTGCCAACATGAGTAACGTTGAAGTAAATATCCTCGGAGTAGTGAAGCAACTTAAATCACTTAACAAAAGCAAGTCTTCCAGGCCAGCTGTATACTATTTAGGTTCCTTTCAGAGTATGCTCATACAATAGCTCCATACTTAAGACTCATATACAACAGTTCACTCGACGAAAGATCCGTACCCAAAGACTGGAAAGTTGCACAGCTCACATCAAAATTCAACAAAGGTTGTAGTAGTAATCCGCTAAATTACAGGGCCGTATCATTAATGTCGATAAGCAGCAGGATTTTTTAACATATATTGTGTTCCAACACTATGAATTACTTTGAAGAGAACGATCTAACGACACGTAGTTACCACGGGTTTAGAAAACTTCGTTGTTATGAAACACAAGTAGCTCTTTACTTGGATGAAGTGTTGAGTGTTATTGACAAGGGAATTCAAATTGATTTCGTATTTCTAGATTTCCAGAAGGCTTTTGACACTGTACCACACAAGCGGCTTGTAGCGAAATTGCGTGTTTATTATATATCGTCTCAGTTATGTGACTGGATTTGTGGTTTCCTGTCAGAGAGCTCACAGTTCGTAGTAATTGACGGGAAGTCATCGAGTAAAACAGAAGTGATTGGTGGTGTCCCTCAAGGTCGTGTTATAGGCCCTTTGCTGTGCCTCATCTGTATAGGAGATAATCTGACCAGCCGTCTTCGATTGTTTGCAGATGATGCTGTCGTTTATCGATTAGTGAAGTCATCAGAAGATTAAAGCAAATTGCAAAACGATTTAGAAAATATATCTGAATGGCGCGAAAATTGGCAACTGACCCTAAATAATAAAACGTGTGAGGTCATCTACATGAGTACTGAAAGGAATCCGTTAAACTTCGGTTACACGAGAAATCAGTCAAATCGAAAGGCCGTAAATTAAACTACATACTTAAGAATTACAATTATGAACAACTTAAACTGGAAGGCTAACCAAAGACTGTGTTTTATTGGCAGGATACTTAGAAAATGTAACAGAGCTACTAAAGAGACCGCCTACACTAAGCTTGTCCGTCCACTTTTAGAGTACTGCTGCACGGTGTGGGATCCTTACCAGATGGGATTGACGGATTACATCGAGAAAATTCAAAGATCGGTAGCACGTTTTGTATTATTACGAAATAGGGGAGAGAGTGTCACTGAAATGATACCGAATTTGGGGTGGACATCATTAAAATGAAGGGGTGTTTCGTTGCGGCGGAATCTTCTCACGATATTTCAATCACCAACTTTCACCTCCGAATGCGAAAAGATTTTGTTGACCCCGACCTACATAGGGAGAAAGATCGTCTTAATAATATAAGGGAAATCAGAGCCCGCACGGTGAGACATAGAAGCTCGTTCTTTCCATTAGCTGAACCAGAGTGCAATAATAGAGAATTATTATGAAGGATTATTATGAAGGTGGTTCGATGAACCCTCTGCTACACACTTAAATGTGATTTGCAGAGTGTCCATGAAGATGTAGATATAGATGTAAAATGCGAATTACGTTTGTTTTCTTTAAAAAGCTAAGTGTTTTCACATTTCGGCACACACTCTTAGGATTGATCGCACGAGTGTTTTTATGGAATCTACTTTGTAGACTGGTTATATTATTCTATTTTTATATAAGTGACGTGAAGCCTACCTCATGCTTTATCTACGACCGGGCCTATGCGATCGTTCCGTTTACTCCAGCAAATTGTTACACGCAGGTATTTATCTGGGCCGAACGATTCGAACTGTGACTCACCTACATTGTCAAAAGCTACTGCGTTTTTTCGTTTCGGGAATTGCGCAGTTTTACATATCTGAACATTTAAAGCAAGTTGCGAATATTTACACCACTTCGAAATTTCATCAGTATCTGTCTGAACATTTGCGCCATTTTTTTCGGAAAGTACTTCATTAAAAATAGCTGCATCGTCTGTGAATCGCCTGAGATTATTATTAACATTGGCTGCTAGGTCGTTAATATACAACGTAAACACAATTAATCGATTTCGAGACACCTATCTGCGAATTCGAAAAACGAGTGAAGTGTTTTGACGATGACAATGGCAGTACCCAAAGAGAAGCCGTGGCATAGCTTCAGTAGCAATCACTGTTTTATTTGACAAATGCAACGAAGGAAAAAATCAACAGATTTAGGTGTTTAGCGGCTTTGTACCCTCGTTGAAGGAACGAAGTCTTTTTGTGTTAAAAGATCTTTGATTCGCCTTAATAGGAGAAAATTGTGTGGAATTACATAGCACTTTGCCGATATTGTTTTGTTACTTCGTCATAAACAGTTTTTGGTTTTATTAGTTAGCCGTAAACAGTTTTTCCTATTCAGCATTTACTACTGTCATTTACAAGTCACGGTGGAGAGTGAACAAACTGAAGAAACCGTGAAAGAATTTAGTGAAGATGTATTTGTTGACCAATTGCGATGTTTCGGCTATAAAGAACGTACTTGTGATGCCATGTACTGGAACGCGAGACGAAACAGTTCCGCACTTAATGACTTGTGTTTACCTTCTTTGAGGACCACGGTCATACTACACTTTCTAAACGAAATTGCCGACATTTGACTGTAAGTTCTTTATTATTCTTTTATTTCGCACTATCGCGATTTCAGTTTTATTGTCGTCATCAAGCGTGAAAGTGGAAACTGAAATAGAAAGCATGTGGATCATATAGTGCAAGCAGTAATGTGGTAACATCAGATCAGTATAGATTTAAAGAGCGTGAAATATACGACTTGTCTGAATGGCATGTCGTTGTCGAAACTTTACAAGACGTATGCGGTCATAGACACTTCGAGCCGTAGCATCATAAGACCAAAGTGCGATAAAAAGAAAAAAGTATGACATTTAACATTACGCACGCTTTAACTCTTCGTTCTTCTTCTTAAACAATTTAACATTTATAATGTGGTGAATTTAGTGTAACCTCATACTAAATGCTTGAGTTAGAAATTTGGGGAAAACATGTTGTATTATAAATATTTGTGAAAACATTGTCAGTGAAACATGGCAAAAATACATAAATTGTAAAAAGTTTTCGTTTTCCACAAAACAACATTATTTTCTGTAGATTGTGGTAAGTCTTGTAATTTTCAACCATAGTGCTCACATTATCAAAAAAAGAAACGAGATAAGTATAATTTTATACTGTTCCAATTGTACTTGTAGTGTATTGTTTGCTTACATGTAATAGTTAGGCCAAAGATGTTCACTCCCTGTCTTTTTCAGTACTGGAATACCTTTCACTTGTTGGAACAATGTCATGCAAACAGAAGAATTTAGAACATGTACCGTAGCGAAGTTTAGTATTTGTATCTTTGGGTCTGGGAAATACGACACACCTGCTTTGTTCTAGTGTTTATGTATGTGTGTTTTTTCTTTCTTTTCTTTTCTTTTTTTTTTTTTTTTTTTTTTTTTTTTAAGGGGCAGTTTGATTGGAATTGGTGTTAAATTTCTTTTTCAGTCTTGGCTGAATACTTAAGATTCCTTACACCATGGAAATTTCATACCTAATAACTTTTCTGAGATGATATCGGTTGGAGACTACTTACTGAACAAACTGAGTTATGAAGAATCAAGTCATAGGCTACATATAAACAGCGCCTTTTTTCTAAAATGAAGTTTGAGGGTGCTCCGACATTGGATATAATGCAGCGAAAATTACTTATATCTGAAGCATGGGATACCACCCGTCTGCTTTTAGCCATGACATCATCAACATGTCGAACTAATATATATATATATCGTTCCAAAGTCCAACACTCTGGACGATCATTTAATTTTCTACCATGCTCACGTTCGTTCACTGCATTTTCACACATAGGTTCAGTGCTCATGTTTACAGTTTCACTTTCATCATCCACTGATGTTGAACTTCCTGGCTTTTCACTCGCACGCGAATTATTGAAAGTTTTTAGTTTTCTAGATGCAGGAGAACAAGTAAAATAGTTTGTTAGTTTCCTGCTCGAAACAGTAATGACATCGCTTTTCCCACCAAAAATGGCACTGGTATCGTTTGTATTGCAATTACCAACACGAAAAAATGAAGTAAAAAAATTACGTCCGTAAAACAAATCTTTGGCTCTCTTCCAAGTTCTCAACATCGTAGAACAATTACTTTGTTGACGAAAAAGTTTAGGGCTACGAGTCCCCCAGCGTTTCCCCAGAAAAACAGCACTGCATATAACACGACCGGTATTACACTTCAACTCATCATATCTGTGATAACACAGACGCTCCACTACTGTCGTGAGGTTTGATAAACCCAAGCGACGAAAAACGTGCCTGTTTTTCTCCACAAAAGGAGCTAAACGCAGAGTACCAACGGTAAAGTCATCTACAGCTTGTGAAAGTGAGCCAGAAAAGTGTTGATGCTCAAATTATTCCCAATTTCATGGCAACGTTGAGTAATTCATTGACGTGTGTGTATGAAAACGAAGCACACTAATCAAGGGTTAACGTTATGTGCTGCTCCAGTGATGACCAGTACAGTGAACCATGTCCAGACACAAACTAAAATTAACATTCGTCTATGCCGCAACAGAGACTGTTACTCACAGTGTGGGCTACATGATCTATGGAGCGGCCACGCCACAGCAAGGAAGGGGAACAGGTTGTTTATTTTTAAAAGACGCGCTGATACAGTGCCAAGAGACAAAGTCGCTGTGATCTAAACAAACACTTCCGCTTTTGATAGGACTGCGTCGTCTGTCGCACTACCGCCTACGTTTCACTCTGTGGAAGACGCGCCGGCAATTAGCACTTGGTTAGCACGCCGCTGCTTCGGCGCTCCGCCGCTAACAATCTGTGACGTCGACCTGGGCGGTCAAACCACGGCGCAGTAGCGAGCCAGCGCAACACGCTGACGCATTCCTCTTGCGTCGTACTGTACCCGCCCTCCCGCCCCCCTCCCACAATCCGTTCCATCGCTTCCGACCTTCTCTCTCCGTCTCTCTCTCTCCCTCTTCATCCGTCCGTTCCTCTCCCTTCTCCGCAGCAGTTCCCTCCCCTCCCCTCAGCGCCCGTGTAAACGCACACACATACACGTACAGAGGAATTTGTGCTGGTTGCAGTACCTCCCCTCCCTTCCCCCGCTCCGACCTACCGAACGCCCTGCAGCTCTCGGCGCCGGCGCCTGTGACGTCACAGGGCGGCGGGGACCCTACGTCACGACGCTCCAGCCAATCGCAGCGCCAGGCGGAGCTGCCGTTATATAAACGCCATCTGAGCGGTGGGGCGGCTTCATTCCAGGTTGTGATTGCGCGCTGAGAAGACGTTAACCCAGTGGCAACGTTCACGAGACACTGCAAGCGCGATAGCATTCCGAAGCTGACTGTTTAGTTTCTTTTTCTGTTTTCCTCCCGCCGGTACCTCAGTGAGTGTTCTTTTCTAGTTACCTCTCGCGGAACTGTGTAGTGTTTCGACTGCTGTGAACTGACCTAATTCTGTGGTACTTTGGGAAGTTAGTTTCTGCTGCGACCTGCGAGTGATACGGCAGCGGTCAGGAGTGTGTGCATGCGTCGAGCCGTAACGAGTTTAACATTGACATACTTGGTTCTGCCAGCCGGGGCGACGTATTCGGTGCAGCACTGAGACGAAAGCAACAACGGAGCTCAAAGTGAGAAGCGACACTTTTTCCGCCGACGGCAGACTTTCTATCGACTCGGACTGCTCGCGTTCGGCCTCGCATCGACTTGCCAGCGCAGCACTCGCCACATCGACCGGCAGCCAAGGCGCTTTATTTATAAACACTCGATCGGCCAGCGCCGCATCAGAAGTGGCTAACCGGCAGCGGCGCCATCTCGAGACATTTCGAGGAAGTGAGTTTGGAGCTCGGCCGTCACCCCTGCGTCCAGGCCGCAGGAGTAGTCACTACCGCACGAGACTGTCGCTACACACCTAGGCGTCTGATTTGTGGAGAGGAGAGTGACTGGTCCAGTTTTGGAAGCAGTTGAAGGTGAGTGCATTGGAGTGTTTGGAAGCTTTTCACGCGGGACTGTCCAGTAGCAGACCGGAGCCATGGCGTTTATGATGCCCGTGGTGAAGAACGACTGGGATATTTACAAGACAGGGAGGTCGAGACGGAGCTCGGAGTGTTCCAACCCGCAGTCGTGCCCGCGCTCGAGGAAGGTCAGCGAGTGCAGCAAGTCTGAAGGCCCCAGCCTGTCGACGTCCCCGGGGAGCGACTTCGTGGTGGGTGGAGTGGCCTCTCCCGGTCACCACAGGGCTTCGGTGCCGGTCGCCATGTCCTCCATGAGCCGGCAGTTCTCCAGCAGGGCGTCTTCCAGGGCGTCTCTCCAGTCGCCGTGCAAGTCCGCCTCCTGTTCGCCCCCGAAGGCGGCGAGCCTGCACGCCGGGGGCGGAGGCCACCACGGGGGCGGCGGCCACCATCACCAGTCGTCTGCGCCGGCGGCGTCCAGCTCCGCCTCGCAGAGCTCGCTCAACAAGTTCCACTCGCGGCTGGTGGACAAGCTGAAGCGGTCGGTGCTGCGCAAGGAGAGCACCGTGACGCCGCCCCCGGCGGGGGCGGTCGCCGCCTCCTGAGGCGAGGAGACGGCGGAGGACGCGCTCGCCCTGGCGGCGGCAGTTTCTTCGTCGGCGTCCTCCACGGTCTCGGTCCCGTCTCCCGGGGGTGGCGCCGGCACTGCCCCCGGGGGCGGCGGCGTGCCCATTCCGGGGGCGGGCGGGCGCCGCCACGGGCAGCAGCGCGTCGCCAGGTCGTTCCCCGGCACGGGGCCGTCGTGGGGTGGAGGACGCTACTAACTGGCGCCGCTCGCGGAGGAGCCCGGGGGCGGCGGCGACGCTGCCTTCCGCCCCCGCGACCGCCCCCGCAGCCTCCATCGCCGGTGACGACGGCGGCGCGGACGGCGCCAGCCTCTGCAGCGCAGGTTCGCCAGAAACGCAACGCAACCCTCTGGGGGGTCAACTGCTGACGCAGCTGCCTCCGAATGGTGCACCGCCACTTGCTCCAGCTTAAAGAGGTCTGCATGTCACATCTGCTGTATCGTATTATTCAGTTTCACAACTGCTCCTCAAGCGATTTCAAAATTACGTTACTGTATCTAAATCAAACTTTCACAGGCATGGATATAAATACATATGCTTCCAGAGCCTTTGTAGTCCCATTAAAATCCTCCCCAATGTACTGCCACATCATATTACAATATACATGAAATGCTGAAATAATTAAAGGCTGACATTTCAACTGTGTTGCAAGTACCTTCCCCCAACATATTCTTTGAGGAAGACCACTGCAACATTATTGAAGCGTCAGATTTTTGGTGTTTAAGCATTTTAAGTATTTTATAACATGGTGTAACAGTACACACGGACGGATTTTAATGAGATTCGTAGGTTCTGGCTACCAAAACCAAAGTTCTCATGCTTATATGGTCACATAGTTCTTCAATTTTGTATGCTCAAAAGTTTCACTCGTAATATCAAGACCTTTCTCAGCTACTTTCAAATTGAACATGGCTGATACTGATGATGAAATAGAGATGCTGTAACGAGAACAAAGTGGTAATACTGTATATGTTGTAAGGATATTGTGACTGTCTTAAAGGTCATTTTATAAATCTTGATGCATTGGTAAACGATGTGGCCATGCAGCTGAGAATATCTGCTTGTGAATAAAAGATTATCATCTTTTCTAAATACTTTTGCAGTATGCCTGTTAGGAAATTTCATTTAGTTAATTATAAAAAGGTCACAACATCAGCACAGCACTTTCTGCTTCTTCTCGAAATTCACAAGCCTGTAAATGATGTTGACTCTGTCATATTACCCAGTTCAGAGCCTTCACAGATGTGAGCCTACATAAGTCTACAAGGTATTGTGGTACTATTATTCCAAATTAAATAATTTGTGCAAGTTCACAAATGACTTCTTTCAGAACTGAAGAAGTACACATTACTTTTCAGATATATTAGAAAACTAGTGTTTTGTTTGATTCCCTGTGTATTCTGGGGGAACAAGTACATAAACTACAAGGCCTTGTCTTATCAACTTCAGAATTTTTACTATTTTTCCATCTTTTGTCAAAAAAATATTGAAGGGTTGGAACAATGTACTGAAACAGTACCTACAATGATTTCTCCCTCAGGCACTTATCAGTATGACATGAAATTGAGATGATGTGCTTAAACAGCCTGTTGGCAGCTTCTAAAGGTTACATGGTATTATGCTATAAAATTCGTATATCAGTTTATAGCTGGAGCAAAACAAAATGAAAACAAAATGTAGAATAAAACCACATTTATTGTTGTGGATCATAATTATTGAAGCATCTGTGATACCAGAATCTTTTATGGAAATGATCTATAGAGTTTTAGCCATCATCTCTTGCACAACTAAAATTTGAAACATTTGTACCAGATCATTATGATTTCTGTCCTGTTTGGGCAACATTCATCTCAGTTCTGCTTGCCAATAATAAAGCTAACAGTGTGGAATGTGTCTGTGCTGGTGTAGTGATATTATTAGGTACATTAATGTGCCTCACAAAATTCCTTTTGTAATGTGAAGAACAATCAATGACAATAACATTTAATTAGTAAGAGGGTAATGCAAACAACCTTGTACAGCATTTTTGATTAATTTGACTGACTACACTTTGAGAAATAAGTAATTAGCAGTTAATTTGATGGGAATCAGATTCAAGTGACATAGAATATGTGAACATATTTACATTGCAGCAGACAATTGCTTTGGAGTTTGATGACAACACATGGGCAGTTTCAGATAGAGTTGTCATCTTTTTTGTATTCCAAATTTTGTGTCCAAATGGCGGTGCTACATTTTGTGCAGCTAACAGAACTCGCAAATTTTTCATGTACCGTCGGCCGTGCACCATCCTGAAGAATGCACTGGCAAACATTTGTATATATTTTTAGTGCAGATGTGGAAATTAATGCTTGTTTACATATTTTGTGCAGTGTGTCACATAGCTTTCTCCACAGTGCCATTGTTCCATATACCTACATAGGAATGCATGTTGCTGTCATTCAGATTTTTTGAAAATACTTTATTCTAAATTACAATAGCATGTTTTACGTATGCAGCATTTGAATACCTTTGCTCAGTGATTATAGATACAAATGCCTAAGTATGTCAGTTAACTATCATCAATTTTTAAGTATGTCACAAACCCTAATTTTCCCGTTATAATATTTATTGACTTATGAAGATAACAAAATCATTTCTGTACTATTTAATTTGGTGCCTGAATATGAAAAACAATGTTATGAGGCAAAAACTGTATGGTCTTGATTGTCTCTGTTGTACATTGCCCTGTATTTCCTTGTGACTGAAATTAAGTACTTACTTTTTTAAATATTTTAATTCAACTTCAACTGGTTATTTTGCTTACTGCAGTTAAATTGTAAATTAGAAATACAAAGTTTGTTCTAGGTTCCATCATACTGACAGGCGTATCTCTGCTTCTCCAACAGCTGACAGCTGTTACATGTTAGTTGTATTCATACACACTGCCATAAAATGTGAATGCTGTGATCCTTTTTGCAGTGCACAGTATTTTTTAATTATTATTTCAAGAAGAGGGTTGACTGTCTTTTGAATGCAAATGTTCAATAAGGACAAATATTTGTTAGCTTTAATTATTTCATGACTGAGTATATGGATACCAAGCTTCATAGTTATATCTGTAGTTTCTGTCTGTGTCTGAACGAAAGGGGTTCAATTGTGCCTTCAAGTTCATGGCAACTTGTTACTGGTTTCTCTAGTCTGCCTCATGTAGGCTAAAACGTAACTTTTGTGGTTAAGGTTCATGGCCGACGGTCACCTAGCACTAGCTCCCAAGCATAAGCATATAGTTCCTCAAATTGCGATACCCTTTGCTTGACCTCGCCTTATCTTGGACATTAATACGTCCGGTGCCAATGGTTAACTTAGTGTCTGGCAATGCGTCTTTAAGTACTGTAGAGTTTATTAGCAACATAAAGTGTAATGGATGTACTGTATGTTAAAATATTTAGTTTTTTGCTACTAAAGAAAACTTTGTGCTGTACAACACAGCTGCAGTAATATTTTGGAAGCATCTAGCAAGTCAGAAGCAGCCTTGCCAGTCTTTTCTGCCTTAGGCATTAATTTACAAAAATGAAAACTATATTAACTGGAACAAAAGTTGCCTTTATTGAGAACATATAACAATAAGACTTTATGAACTAACAGTCTGATTAGAAAGGGCATCTTGTTGTGAAAGAAGCTTGATGTGGGCTTTCTTGTATGGATGAACGTTTCCTACCATAGGTAACAAATTAATTAATTCAAAGTCTTCTGAAATTACACAAAATTATCTTGGAATTAAATTGACTTTATCTCTGTATTTATCCCTCTCAGTAAAACTTGATTTCTGTTTATAAATTGTTATTCCACATACATTGATTATAAAACCTTGACACAGTTGCATCTTCTTGTGTGATATGTTCCTCTTCATGTCAATGTTACAATTCTCAGTGTACTTTCAATGTAAAAATGTAACACACATTTTACTATTGTATGTATGATTCAAATCAGAAAGCTGTGTTGGAGCTAGACTGCTGGGTGCCAACTTACATAGTATATATTTTTTGTTCTCTCTGTGATGAGCAGTGGATCAGTTGGATTCTACTGTAATACTTTTCTTAGTCCATACTTGGTAGCTTCATAGTTCATAGGCCTATATAGCATTTGCCATTATTGGCAAAATATAACTTAATGTTGATTCTTTTAGAGTATATCCAAATGTATTTGACAAAAAAGACTTGAAAGATGACCTCACGTTGTAATGAGGGGTCTAAATGTATTTATTGGTGAGCTTTTAATAGGGTTTCTCTATTTTAACTTGAGAGAACTTCAGTTACTTATTTCATTTTATTCTGCAGTAATGCATAACATTCACACAGACTGATGCAAGTAGAATGTATGTGTAAAATTTAGATATAATCCAGCTTTCATTATTCATTTGTATTAATCATTGTATGTTGCACCCTCATATCATGCAATTTAAATGATAAAACCAAATAAAAAATGATACATTCCAGATAAATATGTAAGTTATTTTTTCTATTGAATGAATTGAAAAAATATGCACATAGTAAAAATTGTTGCCAATTGTGAGATTTAAATTGCTGACAACAAAATCCATAACTGCTCAGTTAGGTCTTAAAATGCATAATTTCAGTTGTAAACATTCAGTAGCTCTGTTCATCATTCATTTTATGTTTGTGTTAGTGATTTGTTGATTATTGACTGTAATGTTTGCAAGAAAGATATGTTGTAGATCTGAGAAATGTGTGAGCCTAATGTTTTTAATGAATGAGTTTTGTATACATTTGTGTAACTGATTGATGTAACCACAAAAAATCCATATCTCTACAATATATGTGTTTAAAATGAAACTGGTAGTAATTTTATTTGCCCTGGATCCCATATCCACCTTCCTCAACATTTTTTTAGAAATTTAAAGCAACAAAAGCATACAGTTACAACAATGATTCTCTCTCTACTAACGAATAACTTTATAGAAGTTTATTTGAAAAAATGCAGTTAGTATGATGAATGTGTGTTTTCCAAAGGTTGTAAAAAATATTTTTTATTTAATTATGCATAAGACAACATTATTTGTATTACACTGGCTGTAGAAGTTTGTATAAATTCAATGAAGTGTCTTCAAAACTTATGTAGTGACATGTTGTTAGGAAGCATTTCACATGGACCATTCACTAACTTTGTATAAAAAGGAGAAAATTTTATTACTGATTAGTGCGGAATTATATAAGCGACCACAATAAAAAAATATCAAATGTAATATATGTACAGGTCAAAACTATTTGTGATTCTATTTGAGCTGTTTATATGAAAAATACTGAAGGTTTTAAATATTTCTGTTATTGTACAGATGCGGCTACTGACAAAATTCATTTCAGTTTATATGAGGCTATAATTTTGCACAAAATATATTTTGAAAACAGTCTGAGTGCATTGACAAAGCATAAGTGAAGTGGATGCAGTTATCCGGTGATTCTAAAGCACCATAATTTCTCAGGTTGCCAAAAATATCCAAGAATTACTGTTGGCAACTGCACACTGGGAACACCTACATGAAGCGATTTTCTGTAATAACAGAATGGAGGTTTGTCCACTACTTCATTATGCTCCTTTCCTTTGATATTTCACTTTATCACTTAAAAATTGTATAAAAATTCACAAGAATATTATATTTAATGCCAACTAGTGAGATGTGGGAACCAATTTCTTAAGGCACAAATACAGTCTTTCCACAGTTTCATTACATTCGGTAAGTGTGTAACAGCCGCATTAAATGTATGAGAGAGAGCTCATAATTGATGTTAAGGTCCAAGGAAACAACTGTATTACTTTGAAAATAATAGAGTAATTGTAGTAGGATAATAGGTGAGAATGGACTAAAGCAGAATTAGAAGGCGCCCCTGTGTTTTTTTCTGTAGTTCGTATACTGCTGCATTATATTTTTTATCGAGCATCTCGCACAACTTCTCAGAGCTCACATCGCATGTAGAATGAACAATCGAAAGTGTTGCTTGCCCTTAAATTTACATACAAATTGTTGAGCGCACAATACTCCTGTGTTTTTGGACCGTTGTTAGATAATCTGGGTGTTCTAGTTCCATTACTTCTTTACGAGTAGCAATTGGATTTTTTTGCTCTGTCATTGGTGCTTTACGTCAGTAAATGCCCATATTGTGGTTACATTCTTTCGCAGAAACTGTTCGATTATACTACAGATGCATATAGTGTAAGGTCAAAGTTTCTAACCTGACACCCATGAAAGTACAGTGATGCGCAGAAATTTGTGTTCGTGGCAGGAGAATAATAGGACAAAGGAATAACGTGGATCTAAGTGTTCAAAACATAGCACATGATGTTTTTTTTTCGGAATAATACAATTCGGTTAAGTCGTAAGATACGTTCGTTTTTTACGGTTGTACACAAGTGGAAAAAAAGCGTTAGTAATGAAAAATTTGGATCCCTGCAACATCTCTCTGCAAATCATTGAAAAGCACGTGGCAGAGGGTACCTTCAGCAGTACTGTATATCAAAATACTCTCTCAAACTATTAACTTAAGGCTTGTCAAGCGAATGATTGCATGCACAATCTCGACAGCAGTAATACATTTGCCAGGTAAGAACCAATATAACTGAACTGGATGAACGGTGTATGGTTACTGTTGCTGGCTGCCTATCCAACGGCTCCCAGGGGCAAGAAAAATTTGATTTTCAGTGTGTCGTATAATTATCGAACGAATTTAAAAACTTAAAATACTGCCATAGTCTACTCATTAAGAGGTACAATCTTACATTAAAGGTAAGTTACAAACTGTTCGCATGTTTTGAGGAAGCGTTACTAACACCTTGCAAGTTTCCCAGACTATATTCACCCAGTCATTGAGCATAAGAGTCGGTAGCATTTTCCAACGAACGTGAAACATAATCTCAACCTTTTAGAATCTTTTAAACACAGACACCCACTCATCCCCCTCCCCGTGAACACAAAATATCAAGGGAAAAAAGTTTATAGATTACTATATTTTCGCTGTTTATTCAGTAAAACACAGGCATCAGACGTTTTAGTTTATTACTTCTTTACTACTGATTCTATTCGCAATACATTTTGCAGGCAGTATCCATACACTCTACTGAGTGTGTGGGGCGGCTGTGCCGTCTTTTACAAGAGAGCATGAAAACTATTTTTGTGGTCAGCCAGAAAGTGGTGGAGAACGTACTAATCAGAGATTCCAGTCTGCAAGTCCACATTCTTGTCTTGCCAACCGAAAGAAATATTCCTATTGTCTGTTTACTCAGCAGGACCAGGAATTGTGATTATAAGTGAAGATTTTGGGTTCTCATTGATAGATATATTTGATAAACTTTCACATGCAAAACATAGTAATATTTCTGAAGATGGTCGTATGTATGTCGTTTCTGGTCGGATGTAAAGTACACATGCGGCAAGACGCAGTCAATACCTTCACTGCTCAGTGCCGATGGTACTGTTACCGACGACTGTGCCGCTAAAGGGGAGTTATTGAACGCAGTTTTCCGAAACTCCTTCACCAGGGAAGACGAATGGAATATTCCAGAATTTGAAACACGAACAGCTGCTAGCACGAGTTTCTTAGAAGTAGATACCTTAGGGGTTGGGAAGCAACTCAAATCGCGTGATACGGGCAAGTCTTCAGGTCCAGATTGTACACCGATTAGGTTCCTTTGAGATTACGCTGATACAATAGCTCCCTACTTAGCAATCATATACAACGGCTCGCTCACCGATAGATCTGTACCTACAGATTGCGCAGGTCGCACCAGTGTTTAAGAAGGGTAGTAGGAGGTAGGAGTAATCTATCGAACTACAGACCTATATCATTGACGTCGGTTTGCAATAGGGTTTTGGAGCATATACTGTATTCAAACATTATGAATCACCTCGAAGGGAACGATATATTGATACGTAATCAGCATGGTTTCAGAAAACATCGTTCTTGTGCAACGCAGCTACTTTATTCGCACGAAGTAATGGCCACTATCGACAGGGGATCTGAAGTTGATTCCGTATTTCTAGATTTCCGGAAAGCTTTTGACACCATTCCTCAGAAGCGACTTCTAATCAAGCTGCGTTCCTATGGGGTATCGTCTCAGTTGTGCGACTGGATTCGTGATTTCCTGTCAGGAAGGTCGAAGTTCGTAGTAATAGACGAAAAGGGAAGGGTCCTGGGACTTCTGCTGTTCCTGATCTATATAAATGACCTGGATGACAATCTGAGCAGTTAGGTTGTTCGCAGATGATGCTGTAATTTACCGTCTAGTAAGGCCATCCGAAGACCGGTATCAGTTGCAAAGCGATTTAGAAAAGATTGCTGTATGGTGTGGCAGGTGGCAGTTCACGCTAAACAACGAAAAGTGTGAGGTGATCCACATGAGTTCCAAACGAAATCCTTTGGAATTCTAGTACTCGATAAACAGTACAACTCTCAAGGCTGTCAATTCAACTAAGTACCTGGGTGTTAAAATTACGAACAACTTCAGTTGGAAAGACCACATATATAATATTGTGGGGAAGGCGAGCCAAAGGTTGTGTTTCATTGGCAGGACAGTTAGAACATGCAACAAGTCCACTAAAGAGACAGCTTACACTACACTCGTTCGTCCTCTGTTAGGATATTGTTGCGCGGTGTGGGATCCTTACCAGGTGGGATTGACGGAGGACATCGAAGGGTGCAAGAAAGGGCAGCTCGTTTTGTATTATCACGTAATAGAGGAGAGAGTGTGGGAGATATGAGACGCGAGTTGGGATGGAAGTCAGTAAAGCAAAGACGCTTTTCGTCGTGGCGAGATCTATTTACGAAATTTCAGTCACCAATTTTGTCTTCCGAATGCGAAAATATTTTGTTGAGGTAGGAATGACCATCAAAATAAAATAAGAGAAATCAGAGCTCGAACAGAAAGGTTTAGGTGTTCATTCTTCCCGCGCGCTGTTCGGGAGTGGAATGGTAGAGAGATAGTATGATTGTGGTTCGATGAACCCTCTGCCAAGCATTTAAATGTGAATTGCAGAGTAGTCGTGTAGATGTAGGTGTAATAATAATAATAATAACAATAAATATGATATTTCCATCATAAATAGCATTATGAGCATTTCAGAGGCGACCTCTACCGTAAGTTCCCAATAAGTGGTCTTCCGCTCTAACTTCTAGACTCGAAGTTAACCGCTCGTCACAAAAGTGCCACGCGGTTTTGCTATCATTACGGTCGGCACACAAACATTAACTTCCGCGAAATCTAAGCGATCCAGGACAGTGTACAGTCCTAGCGAGTTCAGATTCTACCAAAATATAGATTTAGTAGTGACTAGGTTGTGACGTAACCCAAGGCAGCTCGTTAGCCGGCGTTTGACTGACGAGGACCGTATGGTAGCTGCGTCCGAAGTGCAGTCCTCTTTCCCGGACACATATAATTTTATAACACTGTCGTGAATAAATTTAGAGTCTTCGAAATTTTTGTATGGGTGGAGTGAAGTAGGCTACAATCACAGAAAAAGTTTTAGCTCGACTGCAGTAAAACTTCGCCGTCTAGAATTTTTAGAACGGAACTGACAGTAGAACATGACTCCTGAACTACAACTTCAACATCATAGTGTTGAAACGTTATAGTCCTATTATCTACTGGGTTTCATAAGGTGCTGTAATCAAGATTTTCTATCACTTACGTAAACGATACTTAATCTACTACAAATAGGGACGTTTTTGTTCCAAATTTAGTTTTCCGTAAATTACTCGAATGCTATTAGAGGTAGCTCAATGGGAACGCATACTTAAAGATTTTATTTCGAATTGAGTCTTCATACAAATTTTGAGCTTTCTAGCTTTATTATTTAGCGCCGCTTATTTTTTTTTAAAACATGGATTCTGACTAAAAATTTTGTTCCGATCAAGTTCAAACTTGTAACAGTTAATTTTGACATAAATTTGCACATTCTGACCGATTTTATGCATTATAGATTTATTATTTAGCGCCACACACTTTCTCTTACTATGTGATCAAAAGTATCCGGACACGTGGCTGAAAATGACTTACAAGTTCCTGGCGTCCTCCATAGGTAATGCTGTAATTCAGTATGGTGTTGGCCCACCCTTAGCCTTGATGACAGCTTCCACTCTCGCAGGCATACGTCCAGTCAGGTGCTGGAAGGTTTCTTGGGGAAGGCAGCCATTCTTCACCGAGTGCTGCACTGAGGAGAGGTATCGATGTCGGTCGGTGATGCCTGGCACGAAGTCGGCGTTCCAAAACATCCCAAAAGTGTCCTAAAGGATTCGGGCCAGGACTCTGTGCAGGCCAGTCCGTATAGGGATGTTATTGTCTGTAACTACTCCGCTACAGGCCGTGCATGTTGAAAGATACAATCGCCATTCCCGAATCGCTCTTCAAAAGTGGGAAACAAGAATGTGCTTAAAACATTAGTGTAGACCTGTGCTGTGATAGTGTCACGGAAAACAACAAGGGGTGCAAGCCCCCTCCATGAAAAACACGACCACACCATAACTATTGCCTCCGAATTTTACTGTTGCCGACACAGAAGGTGGCAGATGATGTTCACCGGGCATTCGCCATACCCACACCCTGCCATCGTATCGCCGCATTGTGCACCGGAATTCGTCACTCCACACAACGTTTTTACACTGTTCAGTCGTCCAATGTTTACGCTCTTTACACCAATCTGGGCGTCATTTGGCATTAACCGGCGTGATGTATGGCTTACGAGCAGGCGCTCGACCAAGAAATCCAAGTCTTCTCAGCTACCAACTAACTGTCATAGTATTTGCAGTGGATCCTGATGCAGTCTGGAATTCCTATGTGATGGTCTGGATAGATATCTGCCTATTACACATTACGACCCCCTTCAACTGTCGGCGGTCTCTGTTAGTCAACAGACGAGGTCGGCCTGTACGCTTTTGTGCTGTACGTGTCCCTTCACGATTCCACTTCGCTACCACATCGGAAACAGTCGACCTAGGGATATTTATGAGTGTGGAAATCTCGCGTACAGACGTATGACACAAGTGACGCCCAATCACCTGACAACGTTCGAAGTCCGTGAGTTCCGCGGAGCGCCCCATTCTGCTCTCTCAGAATGTCTACTGACTACTGAGGTCGCTGATATTGAGTACCTGGCAGTAGGCGGCAGCACAATGCACCTAATATGAGAAACGTATTTTTTGCTGGTGTCCAGATACTCTTGATCACATAGTATATTTAAGGAAAGATCACTCTTAGATTTGACAATTTAAACATTAATGTACTGAAGCATGCGTTGACAAAATATAGAAAAGCTATTTTAATTTTTAATTTCATTCTCCATTTATGGTGCAAACACTTGATGCTACGCACAGAAGCGTAACGGTGACGTGACCCTAGTAGCAGTGAATTGGTGTAACTTCTGGCACACTCGCTCGCCTTTGTATCTCTCAATTGATACAGCGCTCGTTTCGCCACAAGCCTACCTGCAAAATTATAGCATTTTACGACACATAGTTAGGAAGGTGTGTCATTTTGTACTTGGGGGTCCAATTTCTAAAAGAAGAAGGTGTGTATTGGTGCTGTACACCGGGTGTTGCAGAAAAGCTTGCCTTACTTTGAGATGTGTTAGTATGGACCAAAATTAAGGATAAAATGTCCAGTAAGTATGTGGTCTGATCACGTCTCTTAACTTATGCGTGCTAGCGCCTCTATTCACTGGACATTTTTTATTGTTGTTGTGCAGACTACCTTCTCTCAAAATACGGAAGGCAAGGAGCTTGCAGTAGAAAAGATGTGTCTCGCATTAGCGAAGATGAACAAGTGCCCAGTAAAGTATGAATTTTAGAGGCCATATTTACTGGTCATTTTGAACATTTTTTTGGTCTGCACTACCAGACCACAAAATATGGAACACTTAAAAAAGTACCCTTTCTACCAGTAGTTTGCAGTCTGGGGGCTATTAACCCCTGTTGGTTAAAATTAAATTTTCTGAGACGTAAAAACAAATGGTTTCAGTTGTGCTTATTATTCACTTCGCAACAATAAATGAACTAGATGATAGCAAAACACAACAGTAACTATGTAACAGCTACTACACTGCTCTATTTTTACTATTATTATTATTAAGAGGGTTGGAACTTTAATAGTGGCAACTATTTATTTACAACTCGCACAAAATAGATAGACACGTGTTTCAAAGTTTTACTGACCTTCAGAGTAGTCACCAGCATTGTGTATAACCAGTTGCCAGCGATGTGGAAGTCGTAGAATAATCTTAGCAGCGCCAGCTGTGTTGCCCGACGAATTTGTAGCAGTTCTGAAGCGATTGCCGTGAAGTGTTTCCTTCAGTTTAGAAATCGAGTTGAACTCACGAGGGCTTAAGTCGGGGGAGTGCAGTAGGTGGTATAGCACTTAACAGCCGCATCAGTCAAACAAATCAGTAACAGATTGCACTGTGCGTGCTTGAGCATTGTCCTGCAAAATGATGGTCAGGTCCTGCAGAAAGTGTCATCACTTCTGTCTCTATGCTGTTCATTTTTGGAACACAACCTACTGGTTCATGCCAAATGAAAACCCGGCAAGAATCTCTGTTCAGACTATACCTGGACTTGTCCGTGAACATAACGGGCTCTGCTGTGACCAGGGGTCAGTGGAATGCACCTTTCAGGTCTCCGGGCGAATAAACCATGTCTGTTCAGTCGTCTGTAGACTGTGTGTCTGGAGACAACTGTTCCAGTGGCTGCGGTAAGGTCCCGATCAAGGATACCTGCAGTACTCTGCGGCCATCTGCGGGCACTGATGGTGAGATATCGGTCTTCTTGTGGTGTTGTACACTGTGGACGTCCCGCACTGTAGCGGCTGGACACGTTTCCTGTCTGCTGGAATCGTTGCCATTTTCTTGAGATCAGACTCTGTGGCACACGGACGGCTCGTGCTACGACCTGCTGTGTCTGACCAGCCTCCAGTCGCCCTAGTATTCTAACCCTCATAACGTCATCAGTATGTGTTATTTGAACCATTTCCAACACACAGCCACATTTAGAACGTCTGAAAACGTCTGCACACTTACTCTCTGCACCGTACTCTGACAAGCACCAACACACCTCTGCGTATGTGGACTGCTGCTAGCGCCACAGTGCGACGACCGCAGGTGAAATGCACCGCATGGTCATAACCCGAGGTGATTTGAACCCACAAACTGCGCACCAGACCGTTGTTTCACCATGTACCAGCATTATCATTAATTTATGACCATGAGTGTAGATGCTGTCGCGCATTGCCGTCCATAAAAATTCGCACTTGAAAAGACGCACATGGGGAATTAGTACTGTGTCACAATAATGTGATCGCCGGCCTTTGTGGCTGAGCAGTTCTAGGCGCTTCAGTCCGGAACCGCGCGACTGCTACAACCCCAGGTTCGCATCGTGACTCGGGCATGGATGTGTGTGATGTCCTTAGTTTGGTTAGGTTTAAGTACTTCTAAGTTCTAGGGGACTGATGACGTCAGATGTTAAGTTTCATAGTGCTCAGAGCCATTTGAACCACTAACCTGATCGGTTAATGTACTTTATCAAAGATAAGACCCCTGAAAGATACTCATCCCACACCATTACACTTGGAATTTCAAAACAGTCATGTTAGACAATGATCTTGGGTGCATTATGTGTTTCTGCCTCTCACCATATGAAGGCACGGTCAGAATCACTATTCGGGCCAAATGTGCTTTCACCTGAGAAGAATGCGCCACCCATTTTCCTACGCTCTAGGCACGATCCCTAATGGAGCCGCCGATGTGTGTGTGTCAACAGAATACAACATAATAGTAGTCGGGCAAAGAGACCACCCATATACAGTCGCCGTGGGACTGTGGAGCGTGGAATTGCGTGCCTTGCAGTCCTGTTAAATGTGACTGCAATTGCACCCGCTGTTTGACGTGGTTCGCCTCTTGCCGGTTGCACACTGTTGTGCTCGTCTGCTGCTGTAATTGACTGTGGCCAATCACCTCCTCTGCTTTGGGCAGTAGTGCCTGCGGTTCTGAACGATCCCCGTGCACGTGAAACAATGCTGTGAGCAATACCAACCTCCTGGGCGAAACTCTTCACACTTCTCCCTTTTTCCAGTTTCCCAATGTTTTCTCCCCACGTGAGCCATGCCGTAATGATGAACACAACCACCGTGCACCGTAGCTACTCTCTGCTTGGCACACGCTGCCTTTTCCTGTTCCTTGAACTGCCTCGTGTTGCGGTCCAGGCTCATTTGGCGCTGTAGTCATTCGGACCTCACGCCATGTGACGTCAAACTTTCTGTGCACGACTGGGAAACGTCAAGCAACATGTTCCCACACTTTCATTCACGTCCACCGAGTAGCTAATGGCCTATGTTACTTTACGAATCTCGTCCTTAGGGCAGTATACTTTATAAGCTGGTTGTTGTTGTGGTCTTCAGTCTAGAGACTATTTTGATGCAGCTCTCCATGTTGATCTAACCTGTGCAAGGCTCTTCATCCCCGAGTAACTATTGCGACCTACATCCCCCTGAATCAGCTCACAGTATTCATCTCTTAGTCTCACTCTACGATTTTTACCCTCCGCGCTTCCCTCCAATACTAAACTGGTGATCCCTCGATGTCTCAGAACATGTCCTACCAACCGATCCCTTCTTCTAGTCAGGTTGCGCCACAAACTCCTCTTCTCCCCAATTATATTCAATACCTCCTCATTAGTTATGTGATCTACCCATCTAATCTTCAGCATTCTTCTATAGCACCACATTTCGAAAGCTTCTATTCTCTTTTTGTCTAAACTATTTATCGTCCACGCTTCACTTCCATACGTGGGTACACTCCATACAAATACTTTCAGAAAAGACTTCCTGACACTTAAATCTATACTGGATGTTAACAAATATCTCTTCTTGAGAAACGCTTTCCTTGCCATATTCTACTCAATACCTCCTCATTAGTTATGTGATCTACCCATCTAATCTTCAGCATTCTTCTATAGTACCACGTTTCGAAACCTATTCTTTTCTTGTCTAAACTATTTATCGTCCATATTTCACTTCCATACATAGTTACACTCCATACAAATACTTTCAGAAATGATTTCCTAACACTTAAATCAATACTCAACGCTAACAAACTTCCTTGCCATAGGCAGTCTGCATTTTATATCCTCTCTGCTTCGACCATCATCAGTTATATTGCTTCTAAGGTGGAAAAACTCAATTACTGCTTTAAGTGTCTCATTTCCTAATCTAATTCCTTCAGCGTCACCTGATTTGATACGACTGCATTCTGTTATCATAATTTTGCTTTTGTTGATGTTCATCTTATACCCTCCTTTCGAGACACTGTCCATTTCGTTCAACAGCTCTTCCAGATCCTTTGCTGTCTCTGACACAATTGCAATGTCGTTGGCAAACCTCAAAGTTTTTATTTCTTCTCCATAGTCTTTGATTCCTGCTCCAAATGTTTCATTTTGTTTCCTTCACTGCTTGCTCAATATACCGACTGAATAACGTCGGGGATAGGACACAACCCTGTCTCACTCCCTTCTCAATCACTGCTCCTCTTTCGTTATAAGCTCACCGTACAAAAGAAATTAGCCACTCCACTGCGTCCGCACAGATCGCGCACAGATGGATCGTTAAGCCTTTAGAGATGGCGCAGAAATCGAGTCATGTGCTCGTCTGGGCATGCACTGCCTCCACTGGAGCGTAAGGCAGCAGCGATCAGTGAGACATTTATGTTTCAACTGAACATCGTTTGTAAACATGGGTAAATATAAGGACGTGACTGAGTGGCAAAAAGGGGCAATGGTGCTTGGCCGTGACCATGGCCATATGGCGTGTGAGGTTTCTGGGTTCAACGTGTCTACAAGCAGTGGTGTAACACATGTGACCACGAACCACAACATCAGAATTGTGCTCGGAAAAAGATCCTGTCGGAGATGGAAGTGGGTTTTTGTATCAAAATCACTTCCAAAGGAGACAGGAATTGCTGCGGGAAATCAGTGAAGGTCGATCCACACCTGTTATCGAGAGAACATTGCAACGGGAACGGCATGCAATGAAAATTGGGCATCAGTCAGCTCACAAGAGGCCAGTGGTCTCGGTGGGACATAAAGACTACGACAGCAAAGTGCATCGGGCTCGAAGAAGATATGGCCGGCTTTGTGAACATTCAACCACCCTCTTACATCTCGACTGGCCTTTAAAATCATCCGATTTGAGCCCGTTAGAAAATCTGTAGGACTCGCTGCAACTGTGGGTGAAACGCCGACATGAGCAATTTGTGAAACTGGGCCATCAAATCTTCAGCAAGTGCCTTGAACTGGATTCGATGTGAACTCCGTTGTTGGCTTAAGTTAAATGATGCTTGTAACAATTCGTATAGGAGTGACTTATTTTGATTTATTTTTTTCCAGCGAGATTACCATGTGCTATCTGCGAATCATTTCTTTACGTTCCTGCGTGTTCCCTGTAGATGGCAGGATCTGCTCAAAGAAAGATGTTTACCATAGGGTCAGCCGGTCTTCTAGAAATGAAGGTAATTTCTGTTTATTTTAAGTAATTTTGGACAACAATATGTTTAGACAATGCTGTAATATGCAAATATATCCTATGCGATCGAATAAGTTCGATGTTGCGCTAGGTCAGCATTTGGTAACGATCCCTACTTTCACATTCGAGGGTCACTGATTTCATAATTTTTGAGTGTCTAATACTTTCTGTCTATTGAATATACTTTTGAGTTATTTGTAACATAAATAGACTCCTGAAAATTCCTGGTAGATTAAAACTGTGTGCCGGACCGAGACTCGAACTCGGGACCTTTGCCTATCGCGGCCAAGTGCCAGGAAGTTATCCTGCCAGGAAGTTTCATATCAGCGCACACTCCGCTGCAGAGTGAAAAATCTCTTTCTAGCTAGAATCCTCGCTGAACATGTTCCAAAATTTTGGAAAATGGCTCCAATTTTTTGAGCCAGCACTCTACTGTAGCTCATCGTCTTCGGTCAGAGAGCTGGTTGGCCTCTGTAATAAAAAACTGAGTGGAAAGATCAACAAACGAACGTTAACGGACGCCATGTGACGTCCGCAGTGACCAAACACAACGATCAACAACGAACAAAACGCAAAAAAAAGAGTTGGTACTGCGTCAGGAGACACACTCTAAGTTCGCTCCTTGCCAGTTTTCTTCGGAAGGATGGTCACATGGTAGGTGCAATGAAAGTACATTCAGAATTAGTTATTTATTTCCATAAAAATACAGGTAGCGTCTTGACTCGTCACTGCCATCGTCTGTCAGTGCCCGCTGAGCAATCACGTCGTAATTGGCCTTCAGCCCACTCACGGCAGCTGACACGGCGCACTTCATTCCAGCCGGCTGTTGCATTGGCGGTTCACCCCGCCACCGGCTGAACTGCGAGGCTGCTCTGTCCCCACCGCTCACGACCCTTCCTCGTCATCCGTCGTATCGTGCTAACGGTTGCCGTATAGCCGTGAAGTTCAACGTTATTAGCCTGCCGACCAGGTAAGCCCTGCCCAGGTCACCGGAATGACAGGAATGCTGGTGTCCTACTCCTGGTGGAAGAGAAAGACCTCCAGATCCTCCTAAACTGGGTTGATACTCCCCTACAGCCACATGACGAAAATCTTCAGGCACTTTACCCCTATTTGCCAGAAAGACAGGTTTTTGTCCACGCCTTTTTTGGGATGAGAAGCCAGCGATCAATTGTCTGGCTAGATGGATCCTGTATCTGAGCTGATCTTGCTGTCCACTTTGTCTTTTACTTATTTTCCACAGGATAAAACTGTTCACTGCAGTAACGTCCACCAGGAAATCAAATATTCTGTGCCATCATTTTACAGAACGTCTGCCAATAGCATACCATTCTCGTAATTGATCAAACTTATCGACACCACCCATTATTCTGTCGTATTCTGCCACAACTTCAGGACAAGAAATCTCTGTACTAGTACCATCCTTGCCTTTCCTTTCCACTGTGTCTGTTTGTCAAGGGTCATGTATGGAGGACAGGAAAGTGACCGGGCTATTACCCATCCATTTTACTGCAGAAATGGCTCCTTTTGTTTCAAACTGGAATTCCCCTCGTTCCAATTTTACGTTTTCCTTCATAAATTTGGGTAACTCAAAAGTATTTACCTTATACCTTATACCTTATACTATAGCTTTCCTCCCCCCATGAACCATGGACCTTGCCGTTGGTGGGGAGGCTTGCGTGCCTCAGCGATACAGATGGCCGTACCGTAGGTGCAACCACAACGGAGGGGTATCTGTTGAGAGGCCAGACAAACGTGTGGTTCCTGAAGAGGGGCAGCAGCCTTTTCAGTAGTTGCAGGGGCAACAGTCTGGATGATTGACTGATCTGGCCTTGCAACATTAACCAAAACGGCCTTGCTGTGCTGGTACTGCGAACGGCTGAAAGCAAGGGGAAACTACAGCCGTAATTTTTCCCGAGGACATGCAGCTTTACTGTATGATTAAATGATGATGGCATCCTCTTGGGTAAAATATTCCGGAGGTAAAATAGTCCCCCATTCGGATCTCCGGGCGGGGACTACTCAGGAGGATGTCGTTATCAGGAGAAAGAAAACTGGCGTTCTACGGATCGGAGCGTGGAATGTCAGATCCCTTAATCGGGCAGGTAGGTTAGAAAATTTAAAAAGGGAAATGGATAGGTTAAAGTTAGATATAGTGGGAATTAGTGAAGTTCGGTGGCAGGAGGAACAAGACTTCTGGTCAAGTGACTACAGGGTTATAAACACAAAATCAAATAGGGGTAATGCAGGAGTAGGTTTAATAATGAATAGGAAAATAGGAATGCGGGTAAGCTACTACAAACAGCATAGTGAACGCATTATTGTGGCCAAGATAGATACGAAGCCCACACCTACTACAGTAGTACAAGTTTATATGCCAACTAGCTCTGCAGATGATGAAGAAATTGAAGAAATGTACGATGAAATAAAAGAAATTATTCAGATAGTGAAGGGAGACGAAAATTTAATAGTAATGGGTGACTGGAATTCGAGTGTAGGAAAAGGGAGAGAAGGAAACATAGTAGGTGAATATGGATTGGGGCTAAGAAATGAAAGAGGAAGCCGCCTAGTAGAATTTTGCACAGAGCACAACTTAATCATAGCTAACACTTGGTTTAAGAATCATGAAAGAAGGTTGTATACGTGGAAGAACCCTGGAGATACTAAAAGGTATCAGATAGATTATATAATGGTAAGACAGAGATTTAGGAACCAGGTTTTAAGTTGTAAGACATTTCCAGGGGCAGATGTGGACTCTGACCACAATCTATTGGTTATGACCTGTAGATTAAAACTGAAGAAACTGCAAAAATGTGGGAAATTAAGGAGATGGGACCTGGATAAACTGAAAGAACCAGAGGTTGTACAGAGTTTCAGAGAGAGCATAAGGGAGCAATTGACAGGAATAGGGGAAAGAAATACAGTAGAAGAAGAATGGGTAGCTCTGAGGGATGTAGTAGTGAAGGCAGCAGAGGATAAAGTAGGTAAAAAGACGAGGGCTACTAGAAATCCTTGGGTAACAGAAGAAATATTGAATTTAATTGATGAAAGGAGAAAATATAAAAATGCAGTAAATGAAGCAGGCAAAAAGGAATACAAACGTCTCAAAAATGAGATCGACAGGAAGTGCAAAATGGCTAAACAGGGATGGCTAGAGGACAAATGTAAGGATGTAGAAGCTTATCTCACTAGGGGTAAGATAGACACTGCCTACAGGAAAATTAAAGAGACCTTTGGAGAGAAGAGAACCACGTGTATGAATATCAAGAGCTCAGATGGCAGCCCAGTTCTAAGCAAAGAAGGGAAGGCAGAAAGGTGGAAGGAGTGTATAGAAGGTTTATACAAGGGCGATGTACTTGAGGACAATATTATGGAAATGGAAGAGGATGTAGATGAAGACGAAATGGGAGATACGATACTGCGTGAAGAGTTTGACAGAGCACTGAAAGACCTGAGTCGAAACAAGGCCCCCGGAGTAGACAACATTCCATTAGAACTACTGACGGCCTTGGGACAACCAGTCCTGACAAAACTCTACCAGCTGGTGAGCAAGATGTATGAGACAGGCGAAATACCCTCAGACTTCAAGAAGAATATAATAATTCCAATCCCAAAGAAAGCAGGTGCTGACAGATGTGAAAATTACCGAACTATCAGTTTAATAAGCCACGGCTGCAAAATACTAACGCGAATTCTTTACAGACGAATGGAAAAACTGGTAGATGCAGACCTCGGGGAGGATCAGTTTGGATTCCGTCGAAATGTTGGAACACGTGAGGCAATACTGACCTTACGACTTATCTTAGAAGAAAGATTAAGAAAAGGCAAACCTACGTTTCTAGCATTTGTAGACTTAGAGAAAGCTTTTGACAATGTTGACTGGAATACTCTTTTTCAAATTCTAAAGGTGGCAGGGGTAAAATACAGAGAGCGAAAGGCTATTTATAATTTGTACAGAAACCAGATGGCAGTCATAAGAGTCGAGGGGCATGAAAGGGAAGCAGTGGTTGGGAAAGGAGTGAGACAGGGTTGTAGCCTCTCCCCGATGTTATTCAATCTGTATATTGAGCAAGCAGTAAAGGAAAGAAAAGAAAAATTTGGAGTAGGTATTAAAATTCATGGAGACGAAGTAAAAACTTTGAGGTTCGCCGATGACATTGTAATTCTGTCAGAGACAGCAAAGGACTTGGAAGAGCAGTTGAACGGAATGGACAGTGTCTTGAAAGGAGGATATAAGATGAACATTAACAAAAGCAAAACGAGGATAATGGAATGTAGTCAAATTAAATCGGGTGATGCTGAGGGAATTAGATTAGGAAATGAGAAAGTAGTAAAGGAGTTTTGCTATTTAGGAAGTAAAATAACTGATGATGGTCGAAGTAGAGAGGATATAAAATGTAGACTGGCAATGGCAAGGAAAGCGTTTCTGAAGAAGAGAAATTTGTTAACATCGAATATCGATTTAGGTATCAGAAAGTCGTTTCTGACAGTATTTGTTTGGAGTGTAGCCATGTATGGAAGTGAAACATGGACGATAACTAGTTTGGACAAGAAGAGAATAGAAGCTTTCGAAATGTGGTGCTACAGAAGAATACTGAAGATAAGGTGGATAGATCACGTAACTAATGAGGAGGTATTGAATAGGATTGGGGAGAAGAGAAGTTTGTGGCACAACTTGACTAGAAGAAGGGATCGGTTGGTGGGACATGTTTTGAGGCATCAAGGGATCACAAATTTAGCATTGGAGGGCAGCGTGGAGGGTAAAAATCGTAGAGGGAGACCGAGAGATGAGTACACTAAGCAGATTCAGAAGGATGTAGGTTGCAGTAGGTACTGGGAGATGAAGCAGCTTGCACAGGATAGAGTAGCATGGAGAGCTGCATCAAACCAGTCTCAGGACTGAAGACAACAACAACAACAACAACAACTATAGCTTTGAGGAAAAAATCACAAAATGTCACGCAAACAGCACTGAATGGCTCCTGACAGAGCAACACTCAGGTATACAATGTCTCTGCGCGAAGGTACAGCACTAGGTAGTAGCACCATACAGAGGTGGGAACTATGAATCCCACAGGACTAAGAGCGAGTTCATCGTTTCCCACGGCTCACGAAAGGGTTAACGAGTTTCCAGTAGCATAGAAATGGTTCGTAAGAGTTCTTTGTACCGATTGTTGCATTCGCCTTACCCTTTGTTTCGTCACACAACGAAGGTGATGCGAAGCTATTTTGCTGTTCCGACTCACTGTGTTCTGCTGCAGTCTGCTGCCTGGCTCGCCAGGAAAGCCGATGTTGTGTTTTGCCCTGACCCAGTCTCGGTGCCGAAATGTTTACTTTGCGACCGCCTTATTTCGATGTAATGTAGCGAGATAGCTTCGCTTTGGGGCTACGAAAACTTCACCCATTTTGCTGCCTCAGACAAAGCTGGCATGCAATAAAGTATTAAAAACTCTTTTTCCATGGGAAATTAATGTCACATACTGCGATATGTTGTCCCTTGGGGATGTAAAACATTGAAGCTCCTAAGCCTTTGCAGTCAGAAGATAAGACCATCTATGACACATATTTAATGATCGCAAACTCATTCATCAAAACCTAAAGGGTATGTCCCACTGGAAAAGAATCACGAAATTTGGCAAGAAGTGAGGTTTCACAGTACAGGTTTGGGAAAAAATCCGAAACTGTAAACTTCTAATTATATCACACGAAAAAATTTCGAACAATGGAAAATCCAGTATGGAATGTAACAATAAGGATATTTATTTATTTCAAGTTTCTGCTACCAGTCACTTTTTGTTTTATGCCTAATCTAACATAACGCCATGCGTTTCGAACATGTTATGTTCATCTTCAGGCGTTTATCCATACATGCATACATATAGAGAAATGTTACTTAAAAATAAATAGTCTTAAACTAGATTAATCTAGAACTCTTTGTCCATTGCTTTTTACTGTAGCTGCTGTTGTGGCATTTGAGGGGAAGGATGGGGCAGTACATATGGCTAGAAATCGAAATCAATAATGTCTTCTGCTGGCTTTCTTCTTTGTGGATGACTATGTATGTCACAGCCTGTATAGGATGCAGATAGGTTCGCATCAGTTATGTGTTACGAAAAGAGTGTGAAAGGCTGTTATATGACAGTTGATCACTTACAATTTCATCATCTTGCTGCTTCACTTGCATCACTGGCGTAACGGCGGAGTTGTTATTGACATTTCACTATTGCACATTATATTTTGTCACTTATTGCTACCCACCATATAGTGGACATGCTCAGTAACATGCAAATCAAAATAAGCTTTCGGCCAACAAGAACTTTGTCAAAAATAAATGACAGGCACACACAAAGACACACTCATGCAAACGTAATTCACACACACATGGCCACAGTCTCTGGCAGCTGAAGCTAGACTATGAGCAGCAACAGCAGTGCATGATGGAAGAGACAACTGGGTGGCGTAGGAGGAGGCTATGGCGGGGAGGGGGAGGGATAGCAGCGTAAGGGTGGGGATGATGAAACTCTCATGGGGAATGTGCAGGGCGAGATGGTAAGAGGGAAGGGCAGCGAGGAGCAGTAGGTAGTTTAGGTGGAGGGCGCGGTAGAGAGGGGGGTAGCAAAAGTAAAAAGACTGAGTGCATTGGTGGAATAGAGTGCTGTGCAGTGCTGGAATGGAAACAGGGAAGGGTCTAGGTCGGCGGAGACAATGACTAATGAAGGTTGAGGCCAGGAGGGTTATGGGAACGTAGGATATATTGCAGGGAGAGTTCCCACCTGTGCAATTCAGAAAAGCTGGGTTGGTAGGAAGGATCCAAATGGCACAGGGTGTGAAGCAGTCACTGAGATGAAGATATTCGGTGGTATGCTCAGCAACAGGGTGGTCCAGTTATTTATGGGCCACAGTTTGTCAGTGGCCATTCATGCAGACTGGTTGTCATGCCCAGATAGAATGCAGCACAGTGGTTGGAGCTTAGCTTGTAGATCATATGACTGAATTCACAGGTGGCCCTGCCTCTGATGGGATAGGTGATGTTTTTGGCCAGATTGGTGTAGGTGGTGGTGAGGTCTTTCAGTTAGGTTACTTATAGGGATATGAGCTACGAAGTAAGTCATTGGAGAAGTGGTTTTCATAAGGATGGACAAGTATACTGTGTAGGTTCAGTGGACCCAGGATACTGCTGTTTGAGGGATGGAAAGGATAGCGGGCGGGACATTTCTAATTTCAGGGCAAGACGAGAGGTAGTCGAAACCGTGGTGGAGAATGTAATTCAGTTGCTCCAGTCCTGAGTGGTACTGAGTTATGAGCGTAATGCTCCTCTGTGGCCAGATGGTGAGACTTCGGGAAGTGGTGGGTGACTGGAAAGATAAGGCACAGGAGATTTGTTTTTGTACAAGGTTGGAAGGATAATTATGGTCTATACAGGCCTCAGAGAGCCTCAGTATATTTCGAGAGGGTCCAATTGTCAATGGAGATGTGACAGCCATGGGTTGCTATGCTGTATGGAAGGGATTTCTTGGTATGAAATGGGTAACAGCTGTCGAAGTGGAGGTACTGCTGGTGGTTAGTACGTTAGATATGGACAGAGATACTGAGTTAGCAGAGGTCAACATCTAGGAAGGTGGCTTGCTTAGTTGAGTAGTCATACAACGAAGGCTTTCACGTTCGGATGTTTAAGCTGTCGAGAATTCTTCCGGGTTGTATGGCCGTGGTCGATGGAACTCTTCTATCCCTGACGTTTCGTCCAAAGCTGCGTTGGACATCTTCGAAGGTGCTCCTGGTTGTGCGAGTATTGTCGACTTGGCGGTGTGGAACAGCTCTGCTGACCGGGTGTTCGGGTGGTGAGGGTGTCTATTCGAGTAATCTTTAGTAATGTAAGTTAGGTAGTGGGAATGTTGAGTTTGAGAGGGTAACACATTTCTTAGAACTGTAGCCATGGTATCTGTTTCAGTTAGGGAGTGCGACCTTGCTCATTAATATTTCAGTTACGTAACGCTATTCTTTGTCCTACCGCCGCTTAGCCCTGGGAGAGTGCTGCGTCCATCGTGTGTCTCGTTTCCGCTAATTTGAGACTTTTATTGTGCCATGCTTCAATTTTAAATGAATTTCGCGAATTTTGGGTTCCTCGTACCTGGTGAATTGGTAATACATACGACATGCATCTCATGCGGTACATGGAGACTACAGCTCATAAATCTCATCTTCTCTTTCCGTTATTTATGTTTACAGTCTTCCTTGTGTGTATAATTTACTTAATTCGAATAACTTCCGTGACTTCGGTGTCAGTTGGTGTTGGTTATTTAAATTAGACCACGTGTCTTTCCGCTACGTGAAGAGCATTCAGCTCAACGTTATTATTGTTCCTAGCTTTCTGTTCAACTTGCATTTCCAACAGTATGAAAATTTCCTTTCATCATAAATAATACCGTACTGTTCGTTCCTCCGTTATGAGTATTTCTTTGCGTGTGCGGTGTATCAGTAAAGCTAACGCTAGTCTGCCCCATCACCTTTTTAAACTGGTGTATAGATTTGTCCTTATGTTCTTTCTGCGTGTGTATTTTTGGGATAGAAAAATAAATGAGCGTTTGGCGTCATTAGCCGGGAGGCCTCTTGCGGGGCAGGTCCGACCGCCTTGTGCAGGTCTTATTACATTAGACGCCACAATGGGCGACCTGCATGCCGGACGGGGATGAGATGATGATGAAGTCAGCAGAACACCCAGTCTCTGAGCGGAGAAAATCCCCGACCCAGCCCTGAATCGAACCCGGGCCCGTAGGGCGGCAATCCGTCACGTTCACCACTCAGCTACCGGGGCGGACTTTTGTTGGGATGATTGTGCGTGTGTGTCTAGTTTTGATGAATCCCTCCTTTTACATGTTGCGGTAGAATTATTTGAAATAGCTATTGTGTTATAAAGACGCTACGGGGCATTTGTTTAGTGATTATATGAAGTCAGCAAAACAGCCAGTCCCTGAGCGGAGAAAATCCCCGACCCAGCCCTGAATCGAACCCGGGCCCGGCTTGAAGTTATTATCTGATTTTATTCGTGAATAAATGGGAACTGGTTTCGATATTGTGTCCCTAACGTTACTTGTGCAATGTGTCCAACGCTTTAGTCTGGCTCCTTTCAGAGACATCTGGTTTGACTATCCGGGTATTTAAGATTTTATTTGGTGTCAATACGAAAGTGTTGAGCTGAATTTAACCAAGTACTAATCAGGGAGACAAACTTACAGAGGATCAGTTTTATAATAAATGAAATTACACAATTCCAGAAACTTAACTAGTCTCATACAGATATGATTTTCTGTATACAAACTGGAGAAGCAAGTGGAAATATGTAACAAGGCCGGAAATCGAACCCCAGTCTACTGCTTACTAGGAAGGTGCGTTAGCCACTTTTTTTCTGTTGTTGATCGTTGGGTTTGATCGTTACTGACGTCACATGTCGTCCGTTAAAGTTCGTTTGTTGATCCTTCCACTCAGTTTTTTATTACAGAGACCAACCAGCTGGCCGGCCGACGTGGCCGAGCGGTTCTAGGCGCTTCAGTCGGGAACCGCGCGACCTCTACGGTCGCAGGTTCGAATCCTGCCTCGGGCATGGATGTGTGTGATCTCCTTAGGTTAGTTAGGTTTAAGTAGTTCTAAGTTCTAGGGGACTGATGACCTCAGATGTTAAGTCCCGTAGTGCTCAGAGCCGTTTGAACCATTTTTTTTAGACCAACCAGCTCGCTGACCGAACACTCTGAGTGAGCTACCGTGCCGGCACCACTAATCCATCTTGGCACTGCACGGATTACTCCGGGACGCCTTCTTCCCCGATCCGAACTCTCTCTGCCATTCCAGTCTGCGTCTCCCATTTATGGTTGACGCTGGGGTGCTATTCCAGAACATGGAGAACCTCGGTAGTTCTGTTCGTGTGTAAGGAGGTATTTAAAGTAGACTGGGGCGGCTCTGAGAATTTGGATCGCCGACGGAGGCGTGCCAGGTGAACCCGAGCACTTGACTAAATCGCCGTGCCAAGGTGGTTTAGTGGCTAATGCACCTGCGTAGTAAGCAGAAGACCGGGTTTAGATACCCCGCCTTTGTACAAATTTTCACTTTCCGCATCAGTCTCTGTACAATAATCATAATCGATTTAATTATTCCTCAACTCACAAATTTAACAGATTGAGACTTAGAAATTCTTCCAATCCATATGTGGCATACAGCAAACCAGTGCTTAACTGTATTGGTTAAAAACAGTCTTGATTGCAATTTTAGTTTTTTTATTTTTCAACGACGCGTTTCGCCTTATTTAGGCATCTTCAGGTTATCTTTTGTAGATGAACGCGAGTGGCACCGAGATCTGCATAACGCGTTCCCGTTCACAGGAAAACGTGAACGGGAACGCGTTATGCAGATCTTGGTGTCACTCGCGTCCGTCTACAAAAGATGACCTGAAGATGCCTAAATAAGGCGTAACGCGTCGTTGAAAAATAAAAAAAAACTAAAATTGCAATCAAGACTGTATTTAACCAATAGACTAAGACTTGCCCTATGCAAACGAGCACTAGTCTCACTTTCAATCTGACCATCGTTTAGAATGGGTTGAAAACAGATAGGAATCATTGTGCAGTGGCTCTCAGAGATAAACCGAACCCTAGTGGTGGCAAGTATATGGCTGCCAAGGGGGAGATAGGCAATGGTGTAAGGTTCCTGATCACCTCTCTTTGCGACAATGTCCTGGATTAAATTGCAAACCCTTTCCCAGCGACCGTGAAGTGAGAGCATGTGACACTATTCATGGTGATCCGTCCGACGGATTGGGACGTTAAGGTAGGCAGTCGTCACCTTTGATGCTGTCCGACAGGAGCAGTCTATGTGTTCCTTCTCTGCATCCGTAACAATGCGGTACCATGTACAGATACAAGGAACGGACTGCAAGTTTGTGTAGGACAACGGGGCACTGTTCAAGCTGGTGGAGGCTGCGCAATGGTTTGAGATGCGTGCAGTCGGAGTGATATCGAACTCCTAGTACGTCTGGATAAAACTTTGACAGGTTCCACGTACGTAAACATCCTCCCTGATTACCTGCATCCATTCATGCCCATTGTGCATTCCGACGTATTTGGGCAATTACAGCAGGAAAATACGACATCCCACACTTCCAGATTTTCTACAGAGCGTTTCCAGGAACACTCTTCTGAGATTAAAAACTGGCCACCAAACACCCAGACATGAACAGTATTGAGCATATCTGGGATGCCTTGCAATGTGCTGTTCAGAAGATATCTCCACCCCCTCGTACTCTTACGGATTTCTGGATAGCCTCACAGGATTCATGGTGTCACTTCCATTCAGCACTACTTGAGACGTTAGTTGAATCCATGCTACGTTGTGTTGCGGCGCTTCTGCTTGTTAGCGGGTGCCCTACACGATATTAGACAGGTGTACCAGAGTATTTTCCTACTCAGTGTACTTTCATTTGACATGTACAATGTCATCTTCAAAGAGACAGCAGTAACATCGTAGAAATCTCTCATTTTATTTGTATTCGTGTGATTAACTCTTAATCACCTGACAATAACAATCTCTTGTTTTTTCGTGTGCGCCAAGCTGAGACATTCGGACTGGTGCGACACAGGTTGTATCGCTCAATAACTTGTTCCCCTGACATTACGATCCAAGTCAAGCACTACCGTTAAGAGCACGTGCCGGAGCCGTCCTCTTGGCCAACTACGAACAACGAGGAGGAAGAAAACAACAAGTCAAATGGAACGGAATTGTATCTGATCAGTACGTTATGTTTTCCTTGTTTGGAGAGGGGATCACCTCTCTTCTGATAGTTTGAAACTGCACACCAAGTTTTCATTTCACGTGCCAATCTCTTCATCTCGAAATAGTATTTTCATCCATCGTCTTCAATTATTTACTAAAAAAATTTCAATCGTGACGCCCTCTACAGGTCTCTCTAGTGCCATGGCCGTTGTTCCCCGACGTTGTAACACGTGACCTACCGTCTTGTACCTTTTTATTGGCAGTATTCTCACGTTTTCCTCTCCTCGTCGATGCTAAGGTGGACTTCGTTTCTCATTTTATCAGTCCACTTACTTCTCAACGTCTCAGTCGCTTGGCTTCTCTCGCCGCAGTCCATCATTCACTATCATACAGGGATGTGCTCCAAACATGTAAGGGGCAGTCAAACGTAAACGATTCAGACGAAAAAAAATTACTAAATTTGCTATGGGATAAGGAGCTGCTGTAGAGTGTAAAGATACTGGGCAACAAATTTAATAACGTATTTATGAAAACACAAACAAAATATTGAAACACAGAAAATGATGCAATACAAGCTAAGCTGCTACCTTTGGAGTTCATTAAATTATTTTCCAACATCACAGATGTTGGTAGGTACTACATAATTTTCATAAATGACTGAATGAAATTAGGAAACTTAATTTTTGAGAACAGAGTTACGTTAAAAAGATTTGATAGATATTTTTCGCGGACGTCTAATCAGGTCACAACTCTATAAAGTTGACCTGCATATTCCACATTACAAGTTTCAAAAACCTATTGAAAATAGCTAACAGGTCATTAAAATCAGCTATATACTATCACGTGACTATTTGAAAGTAATTCGAACGGAGACCACTTGTTCCAAACAAGGGGGATGACCTGATAACATTAAATTCACCGTACGATGCAAACAGCAACTGCAGAGCAAATCGATTTATCTTTCTTCACTTAAGTTTGGATGGCGATCGCCACTAGAAAGATAGGCGCTCTCAGTGAAGGTATTTGTGGTACCCAGGACTCTTTCGCTGGACCCACAATATAAACGACAGATACATTAAGCTTTCCTGTAACCTAAGAAACCACTAATGAACAATTTGATTTGCATTTATAACCCGAAGAGACACTCTCAATACACTTGAAAAAGGCGAACGTTGGTTATGAGGCAACTGATTCAAAAGGAAACAACAAATTTTAATTATAGGTGGGGCCAAACTTAGTCGAACAGCTCGAGCACCATTAGCATAGTCGCACACATTCAAACACTGAAGAGCCAGAGAATCTGGTACACCTGCTAAATATCGTGGAGAGCTCCCGAGACCACGCAGAAGTACCGAAACACGACGTGACGTGGACTCGACTAATGTCTGAAGTAGTGCTGAAGGGAAGTGACACCATGAATCCTTCTGGCTCTCCATAAATCCGTAATAGTACGAGGGGATGGATAACTCTTCTGTATAGCACGTTGCAAGGCATCTCAGATATGCTCAACAATGTTCATGTCTAGGGACTTTGGTGGCCAGCAGAAGTGTTTAAACTAGGAAGAGTGTTCCTGGAATCACTGTGTAGCAATTCTTGACGTGTGGGGTGTCACATTGACCTGATGGAATTGCCCAACTCCGTCGGAATGCACAATGAACATGAATGGATGCAGGTGATCAGACAGGATGCTTACGTATGCGTCACGTGTCAGAGTCTTATCGAGACAAATTAGGAGTCCCATATCACTAAAACTGCACACGCCTCACACTATTACAGAGCCTCTACCGGCTTAAACAGTCCCCTGTTGACATGCAGGGTTCATGGATTCAAGAGGTTGTCGCCATACCCGTACACGTCCATCCGCTCGATAGAATTTGAAACGAGACTCGCAACATATTTGCAGTGACCAATAGACGTGTCGAAGTTGTCGGGCCCAACCGAGTCGTAAAGCTTTGTATCGTGCACTCAACAAGGGTAGAGGAGTGGGTTTCTGGCTCCGAAAGCATATATCGATGATGTTTCGTTGAATGGTTCGCAGGCTGACACTTGTTGATAGCCCAGCACTCAAATCTGTAGCACTTTTCGGAAGGGCTGCACTTCTGTCACACTGAACGATTCTCTTCAGTCGTCGTTGGTCACATTCTTGTAGAATCTTTTTCAGCCGCAGCGATGGTGGTGATTTGATGTTTTAACGGATTCCTGATATTCACGGTACAAAATGGTTCAAATGGATCTGAGCACTATTGGACTTAACATCTGAGGTCATCAGTCCCCTAGACTTAGAACTACTTAAACCTAACTAACCTAAGGACGCCACACACATCAATGCTCGAGGTAGGATTCGAACCTTCGACCGTAGCTGCAGCGCCGTTCCGGACTGAAGCTCCTAGAACCGCTAAGTCAGCGCGGCCGGCCTCACGGTACATTCTCGAAATGGTAGTAAGGGAAAATATCACAATTCATCGCTACCTCGGAGATTCTGTGTCCAGTCTCAAACTCAATTAAATGATGAAAACCTGTCATTGTAGCCACAGTAACCGATCTAACAATTGTTCCAGACACTTGTGTTATATAGGCGTTGCCGACCTCAGCGCCGTATTCTGCCTGTCTACATATCTATGATTTTGAATACGCGTGACTATACAGTTTCTTTGGCGTTTCAGGTTTTATCCTAAGAAGAATCTTCCTCAAATTAAGACCCAAGTTTGATACTAGTAGACTTCAGTTACAGCGTTCGTGGCTCGTGGTCTCGCGGTAGCGTTCTCGCTTCCCTCGCACGTGGTTCCGGGTTCGATTCCCGGCGGGGTCGGGGATTCTCTCTGCCTCTAGATGACTGGGTGTTGTGTGTCTCTCATCATAATTTCATCCTCATTCCCGCGAGGGGTTTCACGGCCACCAATGCCATACGCTCATTACTATCTGTTAGAGCTATACTAGTCATGCGTTATTTTGCTTCCACGGAATTTAAATTCCTTTGTATACACATTGGTCCGAAATTTTGATGTTAAGTTAGTCGCTAATTCATTTTAGCTACTGCGGATTACTTGCAAATACACTAGTCAAGTACCTAGAAGGGGAGGAGGAATCGAAATTAAACCTAAAGTGAATTCTTTACAGACGGAAAAACTGGTAGAAGCCGACGTCGGGGAAGATCAGTTTGGATTCCGTAGAAATGTTGGAAAACGGAGGCAATATTGACCCTAGAAAGATTAGGGAAAGGCAAACCTACGTTTCTAGCATTTGTAGACTTAGAGAAAGCTTTTGACAGTGTTGACTGGAATACTCTTTTTCAAATTTTGAAGGTAGCAGGGGTAAAATACAGGGAGCGAAAGGCTATTTACAATTTGTACAGAAAGCAGATGGCAGTTATAAGAGTCGAGGGACATGAAACGAAAGCAGTGGTTGGGAAGGTAGTGAGACGAGGTTGCAGCCTCTCCCAGATGCTATTCAATCTGTATATTGAGCAAGCAGTAAAGGAAACGAAAGAAAAGTTCGGAGTTGGTATTAAAATCCATGGAGAAGGAATAAAAACTTTGAGGTTCGCCGATGACATTGTAATTCAGTCAGAGACAGCCAAAGACTTGGAAGAGCAGTTGAAGGGAATGGACAGTGTCTTGAAAGGAGGGTGTAAGTTGAACATCAACAAAAGCAAAACGAGGATAATGGAATGTAGTCGAATGAAGTCGAGTGATGCTGAGGGAATTAGACTAGGAAATGAGACACTTAAAGTAGTAAATAAGTTTTGCTATTTGGGGAGCAAAATAACTGATGATGGTCGAAGTAGAGAGGATATAAAATGTAGACTGGCGATGGCAAGGAAAGCGTTTCTGAAAAACAGAAATTTGTTAACATCGAGTACAGATTTAAGTGTCAGGAAGTCGTTTCTGAAAGTATTTGTGTGGAGTGTGGCCATGTATGGAAGTGAAATATGGACGATAAATTGTTTGGACAAGAAGAGATTGGAAGCTTTCCATATGTGGTGCTACAGAAGAATGCTGAAGATTATATGGGTAGATCACATGAGTAATGAGGAGGTATTGAATAGAACTGGGGAGAAGAGGAGTTTGTGGCACAACTTGACTAGAAGAAGGGATCGGTTGGTAGGACATGTTCTGAAGCAACAAGGGATCACCAATTTAGTATTGGAGGGCAGCGTGGAGGGTAAAACTCGTAGAGGGAGACCAAGAGATGAATACATAAGCAGATTCAGAAGGATGTAGGCTGCAGTAGGTACTGGGAGATGAAGAAGGTTGCACAGGATAGAGTAGCACGGAGAGCTGCATCAAACCAGTCTCAGGACTGAAGGCCACAACAACAACAACAACAACAACATCCGCTCATGAGGCAAGTCTCTCGTGTCCTGGATACTGGCCTTGAGACGCAATTGGCGTTCGAACTGGTACCACACAAGTGTCATTGATGCCATATCAGGGGTTCTTGCTGACTACTGAAGTGCCATCAGTTCATAGAGACACGTGCCATGTGTGGGCGAGAACTGTTCTGTTGAAAAATGTCGCATGACAGGTGACGCATGAGGATGCAGAATGTCCGTGATGCAACACTGTGCACTTAGAGCTCCCTAAATCACTACCTGATGCTTCCCCACATCCTGACGGCAGGAGTAACGCCTTTGTGCATCCCCAAAACATTGGAAGAATCGGACCAATATCTAGGTTGCCGACGATGGTCGCCAGGGGTAGTGCAAAACTGGGAATCATTGCTCCATTCAAAACGCAGTCCTTTCTGTTGTTGTGTTAATGGCAGTCTATGCATGGGACAGTAGTTCCCTATTCTGGCTGCTGGCGGGGTCCGACGGATGGGGCGGGACGTCACAGAAAGGGGCAGGTAGTCCATCACGATGTGCTTCCTGCGCAACACGCCGGTCCTCCCTTCTTTTGGTGAAGCTGGACCACAGTCACAACAGAATTCCCCCGCAATATTGATAAATATTAGCCATACAAATTGAGACTTACAACGAGGCCCCTTTCAAACACTGTCAGGTGCCGATACAGCTGTTTAACACCAGTACGCGGCATCTCCCTTCATAATGATCGCTCAACATTTGATTGTGTTCTTGACTCTTAGATACCCTGCCAGGTGTGTTGACATTCTAAACAAGAAAGAACACTAAAGCACTCTGGCAGTCGTGCTTGCCATCACAGATAATTGCAACGGTCACATTAATGTCAGCAATTGTGAAAACTCAGAATGACCGTCTTTTGCAGTGTGGACTGCTGTGAGACGTGCAGGGATAGAGTCACTGACATTATAGGAGGTACCGACAGTGATGGGATGTTGACACCATTGGTGTGGCCGGTTAGGCTAGGTTTCGCAGTTGAGGATCCATGACGCAAATGGATGGAGACGGTCCTACATATCCTCGATTGGGTTTCAGTCCAGGAAATTTGGTGCTTGGAGAAATATGGTAAAGTCATCCAGATGCTCTTCAACCAAAGCACGTATGAGGTGAGCTGTGCGATACATTGCATTTTCCTAATGGTAGATGCACTGGGCCGAAGAAAAAAACTGTGTGGTACCCTAGGATACATGCATACTTGTGTGGATCAGTTGTGCCTTCCACAGTGAGGAGATCACCCAGGGAATAGCACGAAAGCATTTCTAAGACCACAACACTCTACTCTGGCCTAAAATCTTACTACTGTTGCATCCTGTTTGCTTTCAGATGTTACACCACATACACGCCAACAGCCATCTGTCTGACGGAGCCACCTGCAGCAATGTTCGCTGAACGGTCATTGAGGAGTCACAGTCGGGTGGCCCTTGTTTCAATGGCACGGTCAGTTTCTCAACAGTGGCACTTCAGTTTGCCAGTACACATCACCACAGCTGTCGTTCACCCCTGACGTCCATGGCCCATAGTGTACCACAGTTGTCTCGGCGCTGATTTTGGGTAGCGCCATTTTGCCATGCATGGTATACACTGAAACGCCTAACAAACTGGTATAGCCATGCCTATATAGGCACGCATATTCAGATACAGAGATATGTAAACAGGCAGAATACGGCGCTGCAGTCGCCAGCACCTGTAGAATACAACAAGTGTCTGGCGCTGTTGTTAGATCGGTTACTGCTGCTGCAATGACAGCTTATCAAGATTTAAGTGAGTTTGAACGTGGTGTTGTGGTCGGCGCAGCACCGATGAGACACAGCGTCTCCGAGGTAGCGATGAAGTGGGGATTTTCCAGTACGACCATTACATGAGTGTACCGTGAATATCAGGGATCCAGTAAAACATCAAATCTCCTGCTGGGCCATCAACAAGTGTCAGTGTACGAACCATTCAATGAATCATCAGTGATATGAGATTTCGGAGCCGAAGGCCCACTCCTTACTCTTGGTATAAAGTTTTGCGCCCCTCCAGGCCGGTAGACACCGACATTGGAGTCTTGATGATTGGGAACTTCTTCTCTGTTCGGACGAGTCTCGTTTCAAATTGTATGGATAGACGTGTACGGGTATGGACACAACCTGACGAATCCATAGTACCTTCATGTCAGCAGAGGGCCTGTTCACATAGGTGGAGACTCTGTAATTGTGTTGGGCTTGTGAAGTTGGAGTGACATGGAACCCCTGATGAGACTCTGCAGGTGACAGGTACTTGAGAATCCTGGTTCAAATGGCTCTGAGGTCATCAGTCCCCTAGAACTTAGAACTAATTAAACCTAACTAACCTAAGGACATCACACACATCAATGCCAGAGGCAGGATTCGAACCTGCGACCGTATCTGACGCACGGTTCCAGACTGTAGCGTCTTGAACCGCTCGGCCACTCCGGCCGGCTGAGAATCCTATATGATCACCTACATCCATTCATATCCATTGTCCATTCCGACTGCCTTGGGCAATTCCAGCAGTGCAATGCGACACCCTACACGTGAGAATGGCTCCAGCAACAATCTTCTGAGTTTAAACACTTCCGCTGGCCACCAAACACCCCAGACATGAACATTATGGAGCATATCTGGGATGCCTTGCAAAGTGCTCTTCAGAAGAGATCTCGACCTGTCGTGTCTTACGGATTTATGGACAGCCCTGCAGGATTCATGGTGTCAGTTCCCACCGGCTATCGCTACGGTCGCAGGTTCGAATCCTGCCTCGGGCATGGATGTGTGTGATGTCCTTAGGTTAGTCAGGTTTAAGTAGCTCTAAGTTCTAGGGGACTGATGACCTCAGAGGTTAAGTCCCATAGTGCTCAGAGCCATTTGAACAATTTTGAATGTTACAACCATCGGCCCAGAAGCCAATGATCATGTCCCTTTGGACGTCAGATAACTCGCTCCGTTTCCGCATTACGGCAACGACTGCACTGTTTCCCGACTCGCCTGACACACTCTGCACCGCCCGCTGACGACTCTGAGTCGTTACTTCACGCTGACGACGAGCACCGCCGGTGGTCACGTTAAAGCGACCAGACCGTGTACGTCGGCTGCTGACGCGGGTGAACAAAACCAGAGACTTGCGCGCTCACGCTGGTGCTTCTCGCAGAGATGAAGTTTTCACGGCTAGGTCGTGCGGAAGCATACCGTGCGCTGTATTCGTTCTCCAGCGGAACAAAGCAGAGCCGGCCGCGGCCGCCCATTGTTCTCGCTGCGGTAACGAGATTCACGAGGGCGGCTGCGGAGCACGTGGCCAGGAATAGAGCCTCTCACATTCTCTACCAGCACCGCCCCACAACGTAAACGCAGGCTGTACGACTAATTGACATCTAGCTGCCGGCGCTGCTCAGTTAGGCGTGCACGCTCACCGCATTCTCAGCTGCTCGCTCTCGCGATGAACCAACACCGCCTAATGACCCTTCTTCTCGTCAGAGCAGTCCTGAAGTTCGTAAAACCGAGTGAGGTTGCGCAGAGGTTTGCAATCTGGATTCGCACTCGGGGGGACGGCGTTTCAAACCCGCTCCGGGTCGTCCTGAATTGTTGTTGTTGTTGTGGTCTTCAGTCCTGAGACTGGTTTGATGCAGCTCTCCATGTTACTCTATCCTGAGCAAGCTTCTTCATCTCCCAGTACCTACTGCAGCCTACATCCTTCTGAACCTGCTTAGTGTATTCGTCTCTTGGTCTCCCTCTACGATTTTTACCCTCCACACTGCCCTCCAATACTAAACTGGTGATCCCTTGATGCCTCAGAACATGTCCTACCAACCGGTCCCTTCTTCTAGTCAAGTTGTGCCACAAACTTCTCTTCTCCCCATTCCTACTCAACACTTCCTCATTAGTTATGTGATCTACTCATCTAATCTTCAGCATTCTTCTGTATCACCACATTTCCAAACATTCTATTCTCTTCTTGTCCAAAATATTTATCGTCCATGTTTCACTTCCATACATGGCTACACTCCATATAAATACTTTCAGAAACGACTTCCTGACACTTAAATCAACACTTGATGTTAACAAATTTCTCTTCTTCAGAAATACTTTCCTTGGCATTGCCAGTCTACATTTTATATCCTCTCTACTTCGACCGTCATCAGTTATTTTGCTCCCCAAATAGCAAATCTCTTTTACCACTTCAAGTGTCTCATTTCCTAATCTAATTCTCTCAGCATCACCCTACTTAATTCGACTACATTCAATTATCTTCGTTTTGTTTTTGTTGATGTTCATCTTATATCCTCCTTTTAAGACAGCATCCATTCCGTTCAACTGCTCTTCCAAGTCTTTTGATGTCTCTGACAGAATTACAATGTCGTCGGCGAACCTTAAAGTTTCTATTTCTTCTCCATGGATTTTAATAACTACTCCGAATTATTCGTTTGTTTCCTTTACTGCTTGCTCAATATACAGGTTGAATAACATCGGGGAGAGGCTACAACCCTGTCTCACTCCCTTCCCAACCACTGCTTTCCTTTCATGCCCCTCGACTCTTATAACTGCCATCTGGTTTGTGTACAAATTGTTAATAGCCTTTCGCTCCCTGTATTTTTTATCCTACCACCTTCAGAATGTGAAGAGAGTATTGCAGTGAACATTGTTAAAAGCCTTCTCTAAGTCTACCAATGCTAGGAACGTAGGTTTGCCCTTCCGTAATCTAGCTTCTAAGATAAGTCGTAGGGTCAGTATTGCCTCACGTGTTCCAATATTCCTACGGAATCCAAACTGATCTTCCCCGAGGTCAGCTTCTACTAGTTTTTCCATTCGTCTGTAAAGAATTCGTGTTATGCTCTAGGATAAGTGTAAGTATTTCTATGAGTTCATAGATCTCTTCAAAACTAATTTTCTTATGTTTAAACAGATTGTTTCTTACAATGTCAATACTCTCTTTGACAGGGATGTCAGGTTGACTATGTCTAGTGATGATAATTTAGCTGTTGGCAGGATGTGGATGTCTTTAATTAAGCTTATGAGTTCATATGTGTTATGCATTGTGTAGTTATTTTCAGATGTATAGTATTTGGTAATGAGGTCTTTTGGTTTACAGCTTATGAAGTATGCGGGGCTGTTTCTTGAGTTAACAATCGGAACAATTTTCTTTATGAATCTTTGGCTGTGCACGCAGCTTTGGTGCTGAGGGATTAATTGTTATACAGTTATGTACTGTCATAACAGCGAACCGATAGTTCTATACTGACAAGTTACTCTGTGACTGCAGTATATGATCTGAAGATGGGCAGCTAGCCAGAAACCGGTCATTGAAAATAAAAAATAGCGATCAAAGAATGAAATTCCGTATTTTTATTTAAGAACGGTCACGGCAATCCCATTAAGACAGTCACGTCTAGATTTGATAAAGTTATGTACTTCAAATTAGTTCAGTAAAAAGTTATAGTTTTGTAGTAGCTTTAGTTTGGAATTTTATTATAGGATCTAACTTTATTTCGTAATAATGTTGCTACGGAAAAATTGTAAGGTTTTCTCTATGTATTCTCTTTCATGCATTACGATTAAAGAATTTACTTTGTCGGTCTTTATGATAGTTTGCTGTTAATATTTAACAATTTTACTGTCAACAAAGTTTGTGACGCGTAGCAGTATTTGAAAACATAATCATAACTTATGAGCAGTTATGGTCGATTAACGGTCAATATGGCTTCAAATTAAGTTTCTCGCTGTTCTCGTTCCTGCTGCATCTCATTATTTTCGTCTTTCTTCTATTTACTCTCCGTCCACATTCTGTACTCATTAGACTGTTCATTCAGTTCAGCAGGTCCAGTCATTCTTCTTTCACTGAGTATGGGAAAGTTATCAGCGTATCTCACCACTGATATCGTCTCACCTTAAATTTTAAACCCACTCTTGAGCATTCCTTTTATTTGCTGTTATCTTCTCGGCAAGAATCAATCTGCCTTGCATTTCTGTCATTGCTTCTTCGATGTATAGTTTGCTCAGTAAAGGTGAACGACCCTGACTCCTTCAGAATCCTTCGTTCTTGGTCTTCCAGACCTATTGTTCATTCTAGGTTCTTGTACATATTGCACCCTCAAATCTATAAGTGCAATAACTGTGCGGTTGAATTCTTCAGTTCATTTTATGAAACAGCTGATACGGTCAGTATTAGTCGCCGGTACCTATATTTCTCTGCGGAAGCCAAACTGATTTTTCACGAGCTCAGCAGCTCACAGTATGGCGTTCTGTATATGAATAGCAATGCTGCGTTCTCCAAACTGAAACGGGGACGCGTCTGTGCAGACAATGCAACAGAGGCATCGCGTGATGGCCCATTTACTGAACTGAATGGGGACCCCCTTCTCCCCTGCCCTCCCATTGTGGCCGTTTCCGGATTTCGTCACCAACAGGTGTGATGGCGGAGCGGAGCTGCCTGCGACCAAACAGGAAATAAGCTTCCTCGTTGTTAGTGCGAACGCGAGGCAGGCAAATGCTCCACTTTTACTCGCAAGGGCTTCACGCCTACTCATTATCACCGATTTCGCCCAGATTTGTGCTATATTGGCATGAAGTGAAAGTGAGAGAAGTGGAGAGTTCCAGATGGTCAAGCGTTAAAAATAATAATAATAATGCATTTATGGCCCTGGTCGTTAGGCGTATGAGCGATTAAAATTAGCGTAATTTCCAAGTTGCTACTAGAGCAGCGGAAAGAGTGCAGAACGATAATCGGATCGTCGTGAGGTGGAATCCCTACGAGGAAGCTTCTTTTAATTTTCAAAAAAATGTTAAAATGTGTATGAGTTACTAAGGGACCGAACTGCTGTGGTCATCGGCCCTAGACTTACACGCTACTTAAACTAACTTATGCTAAGAACAACAAACACATACACACACACACAAACACACACACACTCACACACCCATGGCTGAGGGAGGACTCGAACCTCCGGCGGCAGGGGCCGCGCAATCCGTGACAAGGTGCCTCTAACCGCGCGGCCACTCCGCGCTACTTAATTTTCAATTTTTGCGTTACTTACACTGCAGATAAACTTAAATAATGCTCGTTATATTGTATTTGGTAATATTTTCATGGAAGTCATGAAAAGGGAAAACAAAGGAAAGTCTGGGATTGTAAGTAAAATTCCAGCAGGGGACTGTAAGGCGTATAATTTTGTTATGTCACAACGAATGGTTTACACGCACTGGAGTGACATTCATCGTAGAAACAGGGGAAGCAGGAAGTACCTCGGCATTTGCACACATTATAAACTCCGCATTTTTACAATTACGAGATAGCTTTATACAAAACGTTCAGATATGTGTGAATACCTAAGGGACCACTCTCCTTAGATCATCCGTCCCTAGACTTCCACACTACTTAAACGAACTTTAACTTAACGTATGCTAAGAACACCACACACACACATGCCTGAGGGAGCACTCGAACCTCCGGTGGGAGGGGTCGCACAGCCCGTGACATGATGCCTCAAACCACGCGGCCACTGCGAGCGGGGATAGTTTTCTTGTTCCTAGAGAAAAACAGTCTTAGTTTACATTCATGAAAGGTTCTCTCTCATCGCACAGTCTGACAGCAAACTACGCGTAACTCACCGTTTCACAAAATATTGGCGAGGGTAGTTGATTATATGCAGTGGGTTGTATTTTGATGCAGTCTTTTCGGAATGTGATTTATTTTTCAATCTCGATGAGATTGTGCAATTCTGAAGCTATTTGAATAGTTTCTGGATCAGCATGGACATCACAGGGGTGGATTAGCTGTCGATAGCTGCTCGGAGTTCAAAATGAAATTAATGTAATATGAATTGTGCGCTTTAATTTAAAACGCTTATTTGCGGAGTCCTCGTGGACTCGGAAACTACAATAGTCCGTTCGAAATTTATTTGAAATCCCAAAATTTCCTCTGCTTTTCCTTTTCAGGCCTATTATTAGAATATTAATATCCACTACATATTGAGCATCACGTCAGTTTATTTGCAGAGCAAATAACGAAAAAATAGAAAATAAAACGAGTTTCCGCGTAGAGACTAGAACCCACGATCGTCGCATTACGGATCTGTACTCCTTCCACTGTGCCAACAGATGTCTGGAAGCCACGGTAACGTAAATGGCTTATGACTCACCGATCCGCCCCACTAATTCTATTCGTTTCTAATTGCTTGGCGATCTGGTATTCCCAGTTCCGTCACTTTCATTTTCGGGGTGCATGCAGTACTTAATTGTTGTATGAGTAGTTCACTTCCTTAGTATTATTCACAGTCATTTATTTCAGCACTGTCTATATGCGATTAGGAATCAGTGTGGGGCTTGTGTGGCTTTAGGAAAGGTAAACCTACCAGAGACGCAGTTGACGTTGTGGTTGATAATGGAAGCCAGACTGAAGTAAAATCAAGACATGTTCATGGGATATGTCGACAGTGTAATATGGTGTAAGATGTTCGGAATCCTGATAAGAAACTTGGGCAAGATATAAGGTACAACGGGTAATATACAGTATGTTCAAGAACCAAGAGGGAACAATAAGACTGAAAGACGAAGAACGAAGTGCTCGTATTAAAGAGGGTGCAAGATAGAAGAAGCAATGACGCAAGTAAAAGAATGTCTCAAGACTGGGATTAAAATTCAAGGTGAAAGGATATCAATCATAAGTTTAGTTAGAAAAGAAAGTGACTTAATATTGCATTGTCATACATATCCGAGATATGCTGAAAGTGTCCCTTATATTTTGTTGTTACTGTTCACTGCGCATGCCATTACGCCATAATGGCATGCGCAGTGAACAGTAACAACAAAAAATGTAAGGGACACTGCATAGCTAGAACACACCAGTAGAGCCAGAAGAAGGCCCCTGAGACCGTGGCCGAAACGTAGGTTTTTCTCCAGCACCAGTAGTTTTTACATTATGACGCGATACCATACCCAGAAAACTTTTATGCCGACTGACTCTGGCCGTGGAAGCCTACTTAATTATAAAAAAAATAGATACTTAAATGTTTCATAGAAGAATTATGTTGTTGTTGTTGTGGTCTTCAGTCCTGAGATTGGTTGGATGCAGCTCTCCATGCTACTCTATCCTGTGCAAGCCTCTTCATCTCCCAGCACCTACTGCAACCTACAAACTTCTGAATCTGCTTAGTATATTCATCTCTTGGTCGCCCTCTACTATTTTTACCCTCCACACTGCCCTCCAATACTAAACTGGTGATCCCTTGATGCCTCAGAATATGTCCTACCAACCGGTCCATTCTTCTAGTCAAGTTGTGCCACAAACTTCTATTCTCCCCAATCCTGTTCAATACTTCCTCATTAGTTACATGATCTACCGAAAGTTTTCATTTCTTCTCCTTGGATTTTAATACCTACTCCGAATTTTTCGTTTGTTTCCTTCACTGCTTGCTCAATATAGAGATTGAATAACACCGGGGAGAGGCTACAAGCCTGTCTCACTCCCTTCCCAACCACTGCTTCCCTTTCATACCCCTCGACTCTTATAACTGCCATCAGCTTTCTGTACAAATTGTAAATAGCCCTTAGCTCTCTGTATTTTACCCCCGCCACCTTCAGAATTTGAAAGAGGGTATTCCAGTAAACATTGTCAAAAGCTTTCTCTATGTCTACAAATGCTAGAAACGTAGGTTTGCCTTTCCTTAATCTAGTTTCTAAGATAAGTCGTAGGGTCAGTATTGCCTCACGTGTACCAACACTTCTACGGAATCCAAACTGATCTTCCCCGAGGTCGGCTTCTACCAGTTTTTCCATTTGTCTGTAAAGAATTCTCGTTAGTATTTTGCATGCGTGACTTATTAAACTGATTGTTCGGTAATTTTCACATCAGTCAGCACCTGCTTTCTTTGGGATTGGAATTACTATAGCCTTCTTGAAGTATGAGGGAATTTCGCCTGTCTCATACATCTTGCTCACCAGCCGGCAGAGTTTTGTCAGGTCTGGCTCTCCCAAGGCGTCAGTAGTTCAAATGGAATGTTGCCTCCTCCCAGGGCCTTGTTTCGACTTAGATCTTTCAGAGCTCTGTCAAACTCTTCACGCAGTATCGTATCTCCCATTTCGTCTTCATCTACATCCTTTTCCACTTCCATAATATTGTCCGTAAGTACATCGCCCTTGTATAGACCCTCTATATACTCCTTCCACCTTTCTGCTTTCCCTTCTTTACGTAGAACTGGTTTTCCATCTGAGCTCCTGATATTCATATAAGTGGTTCTCTTTTCTCCGAAGGTCTCTTTAATTTTCCTGTAGGTAGTATCTATCTTACCCCCTAGTGAGTTAAGCCTCTACATCCTTACATTTGTCCTCTAGCCATCCCTGCTTAGCCATTTTGCACTTCCTGTCGATCTCATTTTTTGAGACGTTTGTATTCCTTTTTGCCTGCTTCATTTACTGCGTTTTTATATTTTCTCCTTTCATCAATTAAATTCAATATTTCTTGTGCTACCCAAGGATTTCTACTAGCCCTCGTCATTTTACCTACTTCATCCTCAGCGGTCTTCACTACTTCATCTCTCAAAGCTACCCATTCTTCTTCTACTGTGTTTCTTTCTCCCATTCTCCCTGAAACGCTGTACAGCCTCTGGTTTATTCAGTTTATCTAGGTCCCATCTCCTTAAATTCACACCTTTTTTGCAGTTTCTTCAGTTTTAATCTACAGTTCATAACCAACAGATTGTGGTCAGAGTCAACATCTGCTCCTGGAAATGTCTTACAATTTAAAACCTGGTTCCTAAATCGCTATCTTACCATTGTATAATCTATATGAAACCTGTTAGAATTATGAAGTACCTAAAAAACCCACCTTCATCGCAAAACCTCTATCAACTTATCTGTTTTAGTGGACATTTTTGAAGAAGATAGTCGTAAACTTACATTAGTCTGTAGAACAGTCAGTGAAGGGTGGTGCTTGCCTCCTGGAGCAGACATTTGTGCGATAAACGTTCGTGAAAGTGATCTTTATTTACCACGAAAAACTTCGTTACGAATTATAGTGTCAAAAACTGATAAAGACAACCTTTCCTTACAAAAATATTACGAAAAATTTTAATTAAATGCGTCATGACCTACAAAGAACTGTTAACGGGACAATAATATCTACTATGATCATTGGCAATCTTAGAACAAATGGTCTGATGATTTTTTTGCTCTTACTCCTTCTTGTTCGATTTCTGATGTATATTGAGCGTGCTGTAGACCAGACATCATTGTTGTAAGTGTAATTTGGTAATTTCAAGCAATAGATGAAATTTTACCAAATTTTGTACTCTGTTATTGTAATATTTGCTAATCCCACCAACCTGCGCTTTAAGAAGTATCTGTGAATATTTTAAACAACAAACGAGAGGCGCAGACGCTATTCATATCGTTGGCGGCCATCTTAAGGCCAATAACGTTGTTTCACTATATTTCTGCACTGATTAGTAACATTTAACTCAGACTTGTTTAAAAAGATACTAATTATAATCCTCCAGAGTGGATAGGTAGTTTGCTTAATTTCAAGGAATTTTACGTAGAAACATCGAGCTTGTGTGTGCTGATATAATCTGTGGCAAAGACGATGTTTCATCAATAAAAAACAAATATTAATTGAGAGAAGTTTCAAATATTACGAAATGGTACATGTGGTTGTAGTTTGTCCGTGTAGGCGAGATGTATTTTCTGATGAAACGGATGAAAAGTTAATAGACTCCTACCACAAAAGAGAACTGCTATTACGTATGCGTATGCTATTTCAATTTAAACGATGTTTCAGAGCTAAAGCTAGCTACCTGCATTTTAATACATGCAAGATCCTCGCAGATTGTTTTCAGTGTGTATTTTCACGTAACATATTACGCAAAAAATATTAAACTAGCCCCCCAGCCAAAGATTTACTGTACACAAACAACCTTTATCATATCACAGAGTGTGAGCGTCTTTACAACACATTAATAAAATAACACTATTCATACAGACACATTCTACACGAAACGACGCGATACACACCACAAAAGTCTGTGATTAATAGGGGAGTTAGATAAGAAATTCGATGCTAAAAGCAGCAGATTTTTGCTGTTTCTAGAGTGAAACAGATCGAGATGAAAGAAGTAAATAATATTCTAAATACAAACCAGCAAGAGGAAAAATTTTTCTGATTAACAGAAATCTGCTAATTTTAAACCGAAGTGATACGATGTCTTTTGTACAAGTATTTGTCTGGAATGTAGATTCACACAGAAGCGAAACTTGAACGACAAATATGGCAGTGAGTTTGACATGCCATGTAGAAAGCGTCATATGCTATCTCATGATGTCCAACACTGCCTGTTCAGCGCCGGATTACATCCAAAGTCACTTTTGAGCATTCCGGGAAAAGCCCTATTGAGCTGCTGGGGCAGAAACATCATCTTTCTGCTCCATTTGGTTATGGCGAAGGGAGGTAAATCCACTCTCTCATACAGTCAATTCAACAATATTATCTGTGTGCATGTATGTGTGTATGTGTGTGAAGGACAGAGAAAGAGAGAGACAGAGCGTGAGAGAGAGAGGGGGAGAAGGAAGGGAGTACGCTTTTGTGTCTCTTTGATTCCGAGTGCCGAAACTAAATTTTACCACGAAATGGCTTTAGCAGAGCGCTGCATTCGGGTTTATATTAATGTGTCGCGTGGGCAGCGAGCATCCTGGCGCAGCGAATTTCGTTTCGATCCCTCGTGAAGGGCGGAACTTTTTTGCAACAGCCACTGAATGCAACCGCATTTGGGGAGCTTTTGTGAATGAAATGTCGCTTAATATGTAGCGTGCCAGTGAATATCAATTAAATTTTAACTTAATTCGTTTTAATTTCTTGTCAGGTTCCGAGCGACCAATTACTATGTAGTTCACAGAAACTGGAACGATAAAAAGAGACTATAAAAATTATAAAAGTAAAAAGAGTTACAGTAGTAACCATTTAACAATATCACATAGTAAATACACTGCCTGAAAATAAAGCAAAGCATCAGAATACATGGTCACATGACAGTGTAACTTCATACACTGCCAGATACGTGAATGTTCAGATGTATACAGGGTGTTACAAACAGGTACAACCAAACTTTCAGGAAACATTCCTCACCACAAATAAAGAAAAGATGTTACGTGGACATGTGTCCCGAAAAGCTTAATTTCCATGTTAGAGCTCATTTTAGTTTCGTCAGTATGTACTGTACTTCCTCGATTCACCGCCAGTTGGCCCAATTGAAGGAAGGTAATGTTGACCTCGGTGCTTGTGTTGACATGCGACTCATTGCTCTACAGTACTAGCATCAAGCACATCAATCCGTAGCATCAACAGGTTAGTGTTCATCACGAATGTGGTTTTGCAGTCAGTACAATGTTTACAAATGCGGAGTTAGCAGATGCCCTTTTGATGTATGGATTAGCACGGGGCAATAGCAGTGGCGCGGTACGTTTGTATCGAGACAGATTTCCAGACCGAAGGTGTCCCGACAGGAAAACGTTCGAAGCAATTGATCGGCGTCTTAGGGAGCACGGAACATTCCAGCCTATGACTTGCGACTGGGGAAGACCAAGAACGACGAGGACAGCTGCAATGGATGAGGCAGTTGTTCGTGCAGTTGACGATAACTATTATGTCAGCGTCAGAGAAGTTGCTGCTGTACAAGGTATCGTTGACCACGTCACTGTATGAAGAGTCCTACGGGAGAACCAGTTGTTTCCGTACCATATACAGCGTGTGCAGGCACTATCAGCAGCTGATTGGTCTCCACGGGTGCATTTCTGCGAACGGTTCATCCAACAATGTGTGAATCCTCATTTCAGTGCAAATGTTCTCTTTACGAATGTGGCTTCATTCCAACGTGGTCAAATTGTAAATTTTCATAATCAACATGTGTGGGCTGACGAGAATCCGCATGCAATTGTGCAATCACGTCATCAGCACAGATTTTTTGTGAACGTTTGGGCAGGCATTGTTGGTGATGTCTTGATTGGGCCCCATGTTCTTCCACCTACGCTCAATGGAGCACGTTACCATGATTTCATACGGGATACTTTACCTGTGCTGCTAGAACATGTGCCTTTACAAGTACGACACAACATGTGGTTCATGCACGATGGAGCTCCTGCACATTTCAGTCGAAGTGTTCGTACGCTTCTCAACAACAGATTCGGTGACAGATGGATTGGTAGAGGCGGACCAATTCCATGGCCTCCACGCTCTCCTGACCTCAACCCTCTTGACTTTCATTTATGGGGGCATTTGAAAGCTCTTGTCTACACAGCCCCGGCACCAAACGTAGAAACTCTTCGTGCTCGTGTTGTTGACGGCTGTGATACAATATGCCATTCTCCAGGGCTGCATCAGCGCATCAGGGATTCCATGCGACGGAGGGTGGATGCATGTATCCCCGCTAAAGGAGGACATTTTGAACATTTCCTGTAAGAAAGTGTTTGAAGTCACGCTGGAACCTTCTGTTGCTGTGTGTTTCCATTCCATGATTAATGTGATTTGAAGAGAAGTAATAAAATGAGCTCTAACATGGAAAGTAAGCGTTTCCGGACACATGTCCATATAACATATTTTCTTTCTTTGTGTGTGATGAATGTTTCCTAAAAGTTTGGCCGTACCTTTTTGTAACACCCTGTATATGGAGACTGAAGTAGTGAATGAAAATTTGTACCAGGACCGGGATTCAAACCCGAGTCTCCTGCTCACTAGGCAGATGTCTAACCACTGCGCCACCGTGGCTGTGCGCAGCTGCACCAACTACCCTAGCATCCCTTCCTCCTCAATCGAAATTCCCATTCACGCTTCAGGCGACTTGATATTCCCTGTAACTCGAACAGCTCTGTAGATGTATTGGAATAGCGAATCAGTATCGAATGAAATGGAGGATCCTGCCTGAAACCCAGGCATAGGTGTTTTAATCAAATAGCAACTACACACATACTCATAAATTAAAGATGATGCTGATACATGGTGAAACGACGCTCAGGTGGGTGGTTTGCGGGTTTAAATCAGCTCGGGGTATGACCATGCAGTGCATCTGACCTGCGGTCGTCGCACGGTGGCGCTCTCAGCAGTCCACACACGCAATTGGCTGGTGCATGCCAGAGTACGGTGCAGCGAGTAAGTCTGCACACGTTTTTAGAGGTGCTAATGGTCACTGTGTGTTGAAACCGGCTCAAAGAACACATATTGATGACGTTATGAGGGGTAGAATACTAGGACTGGTCAAACGCAGCAGGTTGTAGCACGGGCACTCCGTGTGCCACAAAGTGTGATCTCAAGATTATAGCAACGATTCCAGCAGACAGGAAACGTGTCCAGGCGCTACAGTACGGGACATCCACAGACCGATATCTCACAATCAGTTTCCGCAGACGACCACGGCTTCGATATTTATATCCATATAGCCTCCTAAAGAACTGGACCGATTTTAATCAAACTTGGTACACATATGGCTTAATATATGGAAGAAATCACTATGGGGTTAAGAGCCATATACCTATCAAAGAGGCGGGGATGGGAGTGATAAAGTAGAGTAGCTCACCCCGCCAAAATTCACAGATTTTATTCGTCCATTATGTAGGAAAGAGACCACTTAGTGGCTTCCAACCAACTTTATACTGAATTTCAAACTTTTTTCTCGCTCACAAGCCTCCTAAAGTGATGAAAGGAAAAAAGGTTATCCTTTACTATATTTTCGGCATTCATATATAACTGCCGCATTATATGTGCTGTTTAAATCTATTATTTCTCTGCTACTAATTCTATACACAACAAATTTCACAGACAGTAACAAACCATGTTGCTGAATGTACCTAAAGAATTACATTATTGAGACGTCATACACCTTGCGATACATGAAAACTTATCCCATTATGCGACGATTTAATTTATTACTTATTTACTATTAGCTCTGTTGGCAAAACATTTCGTAGACAGTATCCACATACACCATTGGATGTACCTGAAAAATTATGTCATTGATCGACACATAATTCTGGGGATATGAAGTCGCAGAAAAAAAAAACTGCAGGACCAAATTAAGAACAGATAAAGGAGAAATCTGTGTACTAAAATTATGTGAAATATATCTGACATGTGCATACTCTGGAAAATAGCAGGTAAAAAGTCTCTCAATTGATTTCGACTAAGCTTAATACACATGTTACTTGCTTACTGTCTGGAAAGAAGTACTGTGGGAATAAGAACCAGCAGCATACTACTGAAGGGAGGTGAGGGAGATAGTATGGAGAGAGAGAAGGGGAGGAAGACATGGACAGTTAAAGAGGAGGAAGGAAGATATGGACACAGACAGGAGGAGGAGGAGATGGACTGCATGAAGGTGACAGATTAAAGGGAACAGTTGGAGATGGGCACAAGAAGGAAAGAGGGACTGAGAGAGGGTTGAGGACAAGATGGATGGAGAGGTGAGGACGAGGAAATAAAAAGAGATGGAGAAGGGGAGAGAGACAGTGAGAGAGTGGAGATGGGCAGAGAGATATAGAACAAGAATTGCCAGAAAAGAAAGGGAGAAGGGTTAAGGATGTCGGAGGAAGACAGAGGGGGGGGGGGGGAGGGATGGACTTGGGGGGTGAGGGAAAGAGATTGGCAGAGGGAGAGGAGCAGATGGACAGTGTGGGGATAAGCAGGTGGTCAGAGAGAGGGTGAAGTAGCAGAGGGCCAGAGTGAGGGGAAGGAGTAGGTAGGCAGAGTGGAAGGTAGAGTAGGTGGGAAGAAAGAGGAAGGAAAAAATGATAGACAGAGGAGGATGGAGGAGATGGACAAAGAGCAGAGCAACGAGGAGATGGGCTAATAGAACTTGAATAAATACTTACCTGGGCAGTGCTCAGTATTCAGCTAGTAAGTAAATAATAAATAGCATCTTCAGACCATCTGTTATACTACTGAACACCAGGTTCAAAAGTATACACTCTGGGCAGACCCACCCAACTCTATGGCAGTGGAGCGTGTACACTACACAGAGAAGACAAACGGAGGCAAATGAGCACCAAGGTGCACTTCGTGAAAGGAGCAGGGAGCTGCATATGTGTGGGACAAGAAAGGATCTGATAACATCCTGAGGGATCTCAAAGTAAAATCAGTTCTCAACACAGATCAGAATGTAATATGTGACACAAATGAGCGTATCCATTGATTGCATTGAGTTACAAGCTTACAGCGCCAACGGACTGTAGACCTTACCATAATATATATATATAAAATGTAGACTGGTTTTTATAAAGAAGAGAAATTCGTTAACGTCGAGTATAGATTTAAGTATGAGGAAGTCTTTTATGAAAGTATTTGTGTGGAGTGTAGCCATCTATGGATGTGGTTGGCTCTGAGCACTATGCGACAACTTCTGAGGGCATCAGTCGCCTAGAACTCAGAACTAAGTAAACCTAACTAACCTGAGGACATCACACACATCCATGCCTGAGGCAGGATTCGAACCTGCGGTCGTAGCGGTCGCTCGGTTCCAGACTGTAGCGCCTAGAACCGCACGGCCACTCCGGCCGGCTGTATGGACGTGAAACATAGGCGATAAACAGTGTAGACTAGAAGAGAATAGAAGCTTTCGAAATGTGATGCTACATAAGAATGCTGAAGATTAGATGGGTAGATCACGTAACTAGTGAGGAGGTACTGAACAGAACTGGGGAAAAGAGGAATTGGTGGCACAACGTGACTATAAGAAGATTGGTAGGACACGTTCTGAGGCATCAGGAGATCACCAATTTAGTATTGGAGGGACGCATAGAGGGTAAAAAAAACGTAGAGGGAGACCAAGAAATGAACACACTAAGTAGATTCAGAAGGACTGAGGATGCAGTAGGTACTTAGAGATGAAGAGGCTTGCACAGGATAGGGTAGCATGGAGAACTGCATCAAACCAGTCTCTGGACTGAAGACAACAACAACAACAACAACATCAAACGAAAAACTGTTTCTTACATTTGTTATGCGGTTTCAGACTTAAAATTAAGACGTTCTCGAAAGTCTTGGAATTCCCGAAACAGATATCTTGCCAATATCAACGTCGATAACAGGCAAAAGTCGTCAAGATTTTAATTACTGGTAAGTCTGAGCTGCCTACATATATACTTACTTACTTACTGGTTACCGGACTCGAGAGTCCATTACCTCAGCAACGTATTTTCGCCATCTGTCCCTGTCTTGGGCTATTTCCTTCCATTCACCTTCAATACCTAGGCTCCTCAAATCAGCCTTCACATTGTCCTCCCATCTACGCCTCGGTCTCCCCACAGGACGTTTTCCCTCTAGGTGCTCTACCAGTACTCTGCGCGCTGCCCTGCCCTACCCTCATCCATTCGAGCTACGTGACCCGCCCATCGCAGCCTACGTGATTATTAATACTGATTATGTCAGGGCTTGAATAGAGTTCGTGAACCTCTTCGTTGTGCAGTTTTCGCCACTCTACGCTAATGTCATCCCTTTTTGCTCCTAAAATTTTCCTCAAAATTTTGTTTTCAAATACTCGAAACGGCTTTTCATTTTGAACAGCGAGAGACCAAGTCTCACACCCATACAGCATAACTGGTAGAATAATAGTTTTGTATATTCTAATCTTTAAATTCCTAGCCAATATCCGTGAAGAAAGTAATCTATTCAGTGAGAAGTAGCACGCATTTCCCGCCCGTAATCTCTTCTTCAGTTCGGATTCAATCTCATTTGTCGAAGTGATGTCCACGCCTAGATACTTAAATGTGTTCACTTTTACAAACTGCATGTCTCCAACTAGTAACATTTCCTGATCTACTGCTGTTGGCATTCTAGTAGTAACCAGGTATTTAGTTTTGTCTCCACTTATCCTTAGACCTACATCTTCACTAGCCTTGATTAAGGCATTCACATTTGCTGTTACAGATTCTTTCCTATCGCTAATTATGTTTAGATGATCTGCATACCCTAATATCTTAATATTTCCAGTTAACTCCACACCCTCTGAATTATCTGCTGCCATTCGTACAATACATTCTAGGACTCAATTAAAAAGTAGCGGTGACAGGGCATCTCACTGCTTAAGTCCGTTCTTTAGTACAAATTCTTCTGACTCCAATTTCCCCACGCACACTCTACTTCTCGTGTTTTTCAAACTCGCTTGTATAAGTCTAACATACTTCTTTGGTATTCCAAGTTCCAAAAGAATTCTGTACAATTTTGACTGCAATACTGAATAATATACTTTTGTAAAGTCTATGAAAAGATTATGAACTGGTTTATTGTATTCCCATTTCTTTTCCAAAATCTGACGCAAGGGTGAATATTTGGTCTGTAGTCGATATGTTCCTCCGAAAGCCGGCTTGGTAATCCCCCACAATTTCATATGCATATGGTGTAAGCCTGCTTAGCAGAATATTCGAGAAAATTTTGGAACATACTGGTAACAGCGATATCCCTCTATAATTACTACAATCCATTTTGTCACCTTTCTTAAAAATTGGGATCAGAATCGACTCCTGCTACTCTTCAGGTATCATCTCTGAGTTCCATACTTTAGTTATCACTTTGTGAACTACTTCCACCATTTTTGGTCTACATATATAAGTAAGTTTATACGGAATCCTGAGAGTGCATTTCTCTGACTGAATTTGCAGAATGTGACCCATAATTTTGGTCCGTGTAGAGAGCCCTGGGGGTTAGTTGTCTCAGAAGCGTTAGTTTCAAGCATAGTCAGCCCGCCTCTATCCGATATGAAAGCCGCTGCTGCCCTCATCTTCTGACAGCTGCCACGTCTTGCCATCGCCGACAATGTTATCCGCCAGAGGCATGCAATATCCCACGCATGTGCGCTGCAGTGCACACAATGAGGCACACAGCTGCCCGAGACGTGAAACTTGACTGCGAGCCAGACATCGCTGCAGTTCCGCCGTTGCTAGGGGAAAGGGTGAGGGAGGTGGGAGGTGAAAAGGGTTGCAAGAGGGTGAGGAGATGGGGAGTGGGGGAAAGGATTGCCGCAGCTGACCCTCGGGAGTTTGTCTGGAACGCAATATCTGCAGCCTAGAGCGGCAGCAGCTGGCGGTAGAACGGGACACAGCAGATCGATAGGCGGCGAGCGTCGAATCGGGTCTCCAGACGGATTGAAGAGTTCCTAGATAACAGAACGCAGCATGTAATTCTCAATGGAGAGAAGTCTTCCGAAGTAAGAGTGGTTTCAGGTGTGTCGCAGGGGACTGTAGTACGACCGTTGCTATTCACAGTATACATAAATGACCTTGTGGATGACATCGGAAGTTCACTGAGGCTTTTTGCGGATGATGCTGTGGTATATCGAGAGGTTGTAACAATGAAAAATTGTACTGAAATGCAGGAGGATCTGCAGCGAATTGACGCGTGGTGCAGGGAATGGCAATTGAATCTCAATGTAGACAAGTGTATTGTGCTGCGAATCTCCCATGTCATTTAGCTACAATATATCAGGTCAGCAACTGGAAGCAGTTAATTCCATAAATTATCTGGGAGTACGCATTAGGAGTGATTGAAAATGGAATGATCATATAAAGTTGATCATCGGTAATGCAGATGCCAGACTGAGATTCATTGGCAGATGCAATCCGAAATCAAAGGAAGTAGCTTACAGTACGCTTTGTTCGCCCACTGCTAGAATACTGCTTAGCAGTGTGGGATCCGTACCAGATAGGATTGATAGAAGAGATAGAGAAGATCCAACTGAGAGCAGCGCGCTTCGTTACAGGATCATTTAGTAACCGCGAGAGCTTTACGGAGATGGTAGATAAACTCCAGTGGAAGACTCTGCAGGAGAGACGCTCAGTAGCTCGGTACGGGCTTTTGTTGAAGTTTCGAGAGAATACCTTCACCGAGGAGTCAAGCAGTACATTGCTCCCTCCTACGTATATCTCGCGAAGAGACCATGAGGATAAAATGAGAGAGATTAGAGCCCACACAGAGGCATACCGACAATCCTTCTTTCCACGAACAATACGAGACTGGAATCGAAGGGAGAACCGATAGAGGTACTCAAGGTATCCTCCGCCACACACCGTCAGGTGGCTTGCGGAGTATGGATGTAGATATAGATGTAGATGTAGACGGGCACTATCAGACTGAAAGGGTTAGTGACAAATAAATAGGTAATGACTGCGATCTACTCTTCAGCATACCACATTAATGCTCCTTCTCTTTCTTGCATGTTCAATTGTGTCCAAAATTAAAGTAAGGACGAAAATTTTACAAGATTGGATTTAATTTGCCACAAAATAGTGAAGTAGAAACAGTGAGAATAATGCAGAATGGAAACAACTGCAACCCGCGTAACGGTAGACAAAAATGTTCGTCATTTTTTCCCAACTTATCGGCTTTGCACACACATTTCGGCAACTGGTTAATTTGCTCAGTATAGGGTTGATCACCTATGGTAGCAATAGAATACTGACAACGACGGAACATGCTGTGAACGATGTCATCAAGCTCACATTGAGGCAATAACGCCCATTCTTACGGCAGTACTGCTTTCGAGTTTTGGAGAGTGGTTGGTGGATGCTGATGTGGTCCAGCCCATCTCCCTAGTGCATCCCAGAGGTGCTCTGTGGCATTCAAATCGAAGGGCGAGCAGGCCACTCCATGCGTAAAATATCTTCCGTTTACCAAAAAGAACACCAACCACCCATGCTATAGGAGGTCGAGATTATTGTCCATGAAGTTTGGGCCCACAGCACCTCGCAGCAACCGCACATGATGTCCCAAGATCTCATTACGATACCTGACAACAGTTATACCTTGCCAATTCACCCATACAATTTCATGAAGGGGTGTTCGAGTAGTAAACGTAATACCCATACACACCATTTGGGATCCTTCTTGATGTCGGTCTCTTCCTACCAATTTTGGGTCCCGAAATCGTGTTCCTCGTTCCCTCCAGATGCGAATCCGTAGAGAATCACTCTCAAGACCAAATCCTGACTCATCTGCTAAAATAACATTGGCCCACTGTTCGACTGTCCACGTCGCATGTTGGCGACTCCACTCCACTCTTCTCTGAAGATGCATCAGAGGTACACATACAGTGGGTTCAGACAATAAAGGGCACTCCACCAAAGCCTTCCGAACACAGTTTGCCTCGATACAACACTCCCAGTAGATGCTGCAAAGTGAGATGCCAGTTTCCGTGCAGACTAAGGCTGTAGTGTCGTGCCTTCACAGTCAAAAGTAAAGTCAAAAGTGTCGTCACTTCTGTCTCTAAGTTGGTCGTAACTTGTGTACCAAAAGTGAACACCATAGAGACAGAAGTGATGACACTTTCTGCAGGACCTGACCATCATTTTGCAGGACAATGCTCAAGCACGTACAGTGCAAGCTGTTACTGATTGACTGATGGGGCTGCTAAGTGCTATACCACCTACTTCACTCCCCTGACTTAAGACCTCGTACGTTCAACTCGATTTATAAACTGAAGCAAACACTTCATGGCATTCCCTTCAGAACCGCTACAATTCGTCAGGCAATAGACCGCGCAGCTCGAACTGTCAACACAACTGGCACTGCTAAGAGTATCCTACGACTTCCAGATCGCTGATAACATGATATACACAATATGGATGACTACTTTGAAGGTCAGAAAAACTTTGAAACATGTTTCTGTTTTGTACGAGCTGTAAATAAATAGTTGCCACTATTAAAGTTCCAACCCTCATATATATGTATCGAATCTCCAGTCTCGGCCGTTTATGCCTGAGATCGACGTCAACAATGGCAATATATACGCCTACCCATTCCTGAGAAATAGGGTTTATAGTAGTGAGCCAGATAGGCTGGTAGACAGACGGAGAAATAAGTGATTCACTAACTGAGATAGGGAACCGTAAGAATCGAGAAATTATTCTGAAGTGATAGAGTTATGGTGTTCACTCCATCAATGCAAACGTTATGAGCTAAATTAGAAAATAAATACTTTATTAAGAACGTTCTAAAAGCTATGCCATGAAACTAAATGGTTCAAAGTGACAATTGAAAAGTTTTACAAGTTGATTCCTGCAAAAAAGACATCAACCAGCCACTGTTAATAATTTTATTTATTTAGACAAATAGTACAATTACTAATTTTTAAATGACAGATTTATTTTCAGCCAACTGTTCACGGATGTATTATATTTCTTGCTTACATTAGTTGTAGGAATAAAACCAGCCAACATCTTATGTAAATAACAACAGCAACAAATGTGATTTAAATATTTACAGCTGTCTGAAGAATCCTCAAGGAACAAGGAATGAGGCAGGTTCAGAGAGAGACGATGAAAGGGGAAGAAAGGAGAGTTGGTAAGACCTGGTCAGAATTCAAGAAATGTATGGAATGAGATCCCGAGGGAACAAGCGAGATAGACAGGCCCAGAGATACATGGCAGAGGAGGAGAGATGGGATGGTCTGGTCAGAAACCAGGAAATGAATGGAGTGAGATCTCCAGGGACAAAGGAAGAGAGGCAGGCCCGGAAATACATGGAAGTGGATGGTGGAAGGTGAAGAAAGAAGAGTTGGCAAGACCTGGTCATAATTCAGTAAATGAGTAGAATGAGATCCCCTTGGGACATGGAAGAGATACATTGAAGAGGAGGGTGGAAGGGGAACCAGGGAGAGTTGGCAAGATGTGGTCATAATTCAGGAAAATGGATATAGACAGACATGGTTGGATGGTGAGTTCTCCTGGGTACCCTATCCCCCGAAAGGGGCTGAAGTAATTAACTTAAGCAAGTACAAATCAGACTAATTACAGCACAAACAAAAAAGAGCTTAAGCAGATAACCTTTTCCCGTACTCCATAATTGAAGGGAAAGAAAAGAAACTACTGGTATAAAGGGAAGTACATACTGCCATTTGCTTCACATAGGTACATATATATGATTATAAGTATTTAAACTTTAGAGCTGTGCTGATATGTAACTCCAACCTTCTAAAAACTGCCTAACAACCGAAACTGCAATAGCGCAATTGAGGGTTAAAATTTCAGCGTGTTGTGCGACCATGTTGTCGTATACATAAATAGGGGACGTCCATTAATTTTAATTTGTACATTCCCTTACCCCTTGGTGAGTTTTGGTGAGATATGGTGGGGCTGCTTCCCATGAGATTTACCCAATAAATTTTGATGATTAAATTCTTCTGATATGTTCGTTTTATTGCTTAATACCCCTAAAAATACCTATTAGGTTGCTCGGAATTAATCTTATAAAACAAAATATTATCCGTGGTAATAATGGGTATTGTCAGAATATTCCCTCTCATTTGAAAGCTTTTGAGACAATTAATATAATCAAACTCGTTGTAGTGCATCTTAAACATATTATTTTCACCTCTGATTTCACAGAATAATGTAATACCTAGATTTATAAAGTGCATTAAATAGTATTTTTGATATGTGATTAAAAACATGTTGTCTTGAATGTTGCAATACTGGATATTACTGGGTCGGACAGACAGAGAGAGACAGACATTTGGATAAAAAGGTTCCACGAAAATAGTATGACTCGACTTGATGGATGCCAAAAGAAATTGCCCTCTTGCTGATATATTATGCACTATGTAACACGTATAAGTGATGATATTTTTATATGTGGTACCTTAATACGTATGCACATCGGCATATTGGTTGCTTTTTCTCTGCGTCTAACAGTATTCCCACAAACACGTCATAAAGTTAAGACCTGATGTTAACCGCATGGTAATAAATACATCTCTCAATGCGTCCACATAGCCATACTTAAACACCTGACCTGCTATTCAGGTGAAAATAAGCAGTAATGGCTTGCTCTTGCCACACGTACTTAGAAGTAGTAACCAATATAAAAACATAGGACTAACAGTAGCTATAATTATTAGTCTGCAAATGACGTAAATTCTGATGTAATGTTCAGAACTCCATGCTGGGTCAGCAACAAAATATCTACATTTATACCCATCATATCCTGTATGTATTAAATGTCATTCAACCTTTACTTATTTTGTGGGTCAAAGAATATCGTCTGTACCTGCCTTTGAAGCGTATTATTAGCTAGCTTTTCAGTTTCTTGATTTATGTGGTCACTAAGAGAATTGTTGTTAGTGAACTTCAGCTGAGCTTTCTTCCATAAACTATGAACTTTCTGCTGGGATGTTAGTTTCGACTTGTTGGCATGCTGCTTAACATACGCACTGTAAAAGTTTTGATACAAATTCATTTCGGACACAATAACGTCGGCTTTATATGCGTTGCAAAACATCACGGCTGACTCACTGGCAGATATACTGTGATTTCGACCGGCACACCAGGGAACTCCCCGAAATGGAGTGTGGCACTTGTGCAGCACTTGTTTCAAATCGGGGAATCCCCCTGGCACGCACACATGTAAAGAATTCAGTTTGCTATACTCTGCAGGCGTAGACTTATAAATTGTTGCCAGAGTCAGAGACTGCCTTCGACACACTACTTAACACCCAATGTTGATACACTTAACAGAATCGAAATATAGTGTCTGAAATCTGGCCAAGATATAAGATCCTAAGGTGAGGAATTGCTATAAAATCAATTAATAACTATATTTTAAAAACATCTGATAATGAAAATGAGATGGAGGGAACTCTATCTACTTTAAAGGAACTCAAATAAAACTGGTGAGCCGGCCGGAAAGGCTGAGCGGTTCTAGGCGCTTCAGTCTGGAACCGCGAGACCGCTCCGGTCGCAGGTTCGAATCCTGCCTCGGGCATGGATGTGTGTGATGTACTTAGGTTAGTTAGGTTTAAGTAGTTCTAAGTTCTAGGGGACTGATGACCTCAGAAGTTAAGTCCCATAGCGCTCAGAGCCATTTGAACCAAACTGGTGATTTATTACAAAAGCTGGACTTAGAAAACCAACAGATAGACAATACGAATCTAACATTATAGATTACTTATCAGCTCAAGTATGATGTCCAGGGAAGGATAATGAATTCAAGCTGCGCATTCCCTTAATGATGTGAATAGTCCCCACGAATCTGAATTTTACTACCAGTGGTTAGTTCTCCAAGCTACAATTTTCTCACCAATCTCTTGTTGTTTCGATGGACGTGAAGATACGAGTCAGCACGAGATCTGCACCACGGTGGATTTTGCGAATTGCGCTGTCTGCACAGGACAGCAGAATGATCACCCCCCCCCCCCCTCACAATGCTCGAGCACGTGAAGTCCCCTCTAATACGACGTATCCCAGAGTCCCTGATCATGCGTCCTTGCACCGAATCCCCCGCTTGCGCCGGAACAACAACAAAAGCCAATCAAGCAAGATATTACTTACCTCTGTACATTGGCGTGAAAATCGAACATTATATACACTGAAGCGCCAAAGAAATTGGTACAGGCATGTGCATTCAAACACAGAGATACGTAAACTGGCAGTATACGTCGATAAGACAACAAGTATGTGACACAGTTGTTGGATCGATTACTGTAGCTACAACGACAGGTTACCAAGACTTAAGTGAGTTTAAACGTGCTGTTGCAGTTGGAACACGAGCGATGAGACACAGCATCTCCGAGATAACGATGAAGTGGGATTTTCAAGAGCGTACCGTGAATGTCAGGCATCCGGTAAAACATCAAATCTCTGACATCGCGTCGGGGAGAAAGACATTCTGCAAGAACGGGTCCAACAACGACTGAAGAGAATCGTTCAGCGTGGCAGAAGCGCAATCCTTCAGCAAATTGCTGTAGTTCTGAGTGCTGGGCCATCAAGAAATATCAGCGTGCGAACCCTTCAATGAAACATCTTCGATATGGGCTTTCCGAGCCGAAAGCCCACTCTTGGACTCTTGGTGACTGCTCGACACAAAGCTTTACGCCTCGCCAGGGGCCGTCAACACCGACATTGGACTGTTGATGACTGGAAACATGTTGCCTGCTCAGACGAGTCTAATTTCAAATTGTATTGAGTGGATGGAAAGATGAATCCAAGGACCCTGCATGTCAGAAGGGTACTGTTCAAGCTGGTGAAGGCTATGTGATAGTTTGGGGCATGTGCAGCTGGAATGATATTAGACCCTGATAGTTTAAATATGACTCTGACAGGTGACAAGTAAAATGGTTCAAATGGCTCTGAGCACTATGGGACTCAACTGCTGTGGTTATCAGTCCCCTAGAACTTAGAACTACTTAAACCTAACTAACCTAAGGACATCACACACATCCATGCCCGAGGCAGGATTCGAACCTGCGACCGTAGCAGTCGCACGGTTCCGGACTGCGCGCCTAGAACCGCGAGACCACCGCGGCCGCCAGTTGACAACTACTTAAGCATACTGTCTGATCACCATTCATTCGTGTGCAGTAGCAAGGTGGAGGTTCCGTGCTGTTTTTAGGTGGTATTATATGGAGCCAACACACGCCGTTGGTGGTCATGGAAGGCGCCATAGCAGCTGTACGATACATGAATCCCATCCTCAGATGGATAGTACAACCATATCGGCAGCATATTGACGAGGCATTCGTCTTCGTGGACGACAATTCGCACATCTTGTGAATGCCTTCCTTCAGAATAACGACGTCACTCGACTAGAGTGGCCAGCATGTTCTCAGACATGAACCGTATCGAACATGCCTCGAATTGTACGACCCTACGGTCTCAGGTTCGAATCCTGCCTCAGGCATCGATGTGTGTGATGTCCTTAGGTTAGTTAGGCTTAAGTAGTTCTAAGTTCTAGGGGACTGATGACCTCAGATGTTAAGTCCCATAGTGCTTAGAGCCATTTGAACCATTTTGAACTCTGACGGATCTACGCCGAATAGCTGTTCAGGAGAGGGACAATCTGGACCAACAGTGCCTTGATGAAGTTGTGGATAGTATGCCACGATGAATACAGGCATACATCAATGCAGGAGGATGTTCTATTTGGTATTAGAGGTACCGGTGTGTACAGCAGTCTGGACCACCACCTCTGCAGGTCTAGCTGTATTGTGGTACAACATGCAGTATGTGGTTTTCATGAGCAATAAAAAGGGCGGAAATTATGTGTATGTTGAGCTATAATTTTCTGTACAAGTTCCGGAACTTTCGGAACCGAGGTGATGCAAGACTTTTTTGATGTGTCTATTAAAGTGAAGATAGTTTGGTCACTTCAGCTGAAAAATCCGAGCCATTTGCGAAAACACAAAGTGAAAGCTAATGTGAAATGTATCTTAAAGTGAACTAGACGTCTGAAGATGAAGCTGTCGGTTCGAAACCGGTAACGGCGCTGTTTAAATAAATAAATGGCATTATAAAAGTGGCTGGTTGCTGTTGTCTTCTGTTTTGTTCACAGCCACGGGTTCAGAGTGTCAGTGTTCGACAGAATGGCATTGCTAACACTGTCTCCCTCCCTCCGCTCCATCGCACTGTCTAGCATATGGTACATCATTGCAGTCCACGGTACCAGTGAACGTGAACTGAAAGTGATTTGTGTTATCGGTAACAGCACAGCATTTTTATTAGCAGCTAGTTTCTTAATGGAGAGAAGTAAAAGTCATTCATATGACAGCGCGCCCGGCTAGCCGTGTGGTCTAACGCGCCTCAGTTACACTGCGTCAGCGCAAAGATTTGGGGCTATGGGGCTACACTCGTCTGGTATGAGACTTTCACTGGGGGTAGGGGTGTGGGGTTGGGGGGTGGGGGGATCCACTGGGGGCCGAACCACACAATAACCCTGGGTTTGGGTGGGTGGCCTGTTGTGGGGTTGTGAACCACCGACGGCTACGGTGGGACGAAACCTCTCCGTTGTTTCTAGGTCTCCGATTTTAATACACAGTAGACACATTCATATGTCACGGACTATAAATTGAAAGTAACAGCAAAAGCAGAGGTACATGGAAACAGAGCAGTTGAGCGGCATTTCCGACCTCCGCCAAAAGAAAGAAACCATTAATGATTGGTGGCTCAGTGAAGAAGAATGAAAAGAAAAAGGTAGATTAAATGTGCAAATAAGGACAGAATGAAAACTGGCAGGCAGGCACTCCGGTCCATCCTATAGTTCGTCATCATCATCATTAGAGTTTCGGAAAATCTGGCTTTGCCATTCTCGATAGGTGGTCCAGTGAAGAAGAACTGAAAAAAATGAGGTAGATTAAATGTGCAAATAACTGGCAGGCAGGCACTCCGTCTTCAGGCTACAAGTGGCCCACCGGGACCATCCGACCGCCGTGTCATCCTCAACTGAGGATGCGGATAGATGGGGCGTTCAGCACACCGCTCTCCAGGTCGTTATGGTGGTTTTCTATGACCGGAGCCGCTACTATTCGCTCGAGTAGCTCCTCAATTGACATCACGAGGCAGAGTGCGCCCCGAAAAATGGCAACAACGCATGGCGGCCGGATGGTCAGCCTTCCAAGTGCAGGCCACGCCAGACAGTGCTCAACTTCGGTGATCTGACGGAACCGGTGTACCCACTGCGGCAAGGCCGTTGCCAAATGATGACGGACACATAACACTCAGTCCTCTGCAGGGAATCGAACCCGGGCCCCCTGTGTGGGAGGCGGTAACGCTACCGCTACGCTATCGAGGCGGGCAATGCAAACTGGCCAAAACTAGATTTTCAGTGATTTTAAAGGACAATTCAGTTTAATAAACTAAGAATTTTTAAAATCTGGCTTTTCCAATCTAATAATCAAAATCGTGAAAACGTTATTTAAAAAAATTGCTTGAATATTAAGGTGATACTTATAGTCTGCAGGATCCTATAGTCCGTAAACGGCAAATGAGAAACGTTATTTAAAAAATTTGCTCGAAAATTAAGGTGTGTCTTATGGTCTATAGCGTTCTGTAGTTCGTCATCATCATCACCATCATTAGTGTCGTCTATCACCTTGTATCTCTTTCTTCCTCTCAGTCTTCTCCCACAAACCAATCCTTCCAAAGCATCTGCTAACAAGCACTTCCTTCTCAGCGAATATCCAAACCAGTTCTTTTTCCTTTCCCCTGTAACATTCAGCTGACATCTTCTCTCACCAACCCTTTCCAATACTCTTTTATTACTCACTCTTGCCATCCAGCTTATCCTCGCCATTCTCCTCAACGTCCACATCTCAAATGCTTCTAACCTTTTTTCATCCTCTCGTATCAGCGTCCATGTTTCAACCCCGTGTAGTGAAACACTCCAGACAAAACATTTGACAAGCCTTTTCCTTAGACCTTTATCTAATTTGCCACGTGACAGTTTCCTCTTTCTGTTGAATGCCTCCTTCTTTATTGTAATTCGTGTTTACACTTCCTGGTGGCATCTCAAACCTTCAGTATTGTGCTTCCAAGATATTTAAATTCACTTAATTGTCTAATGATAGATTTTCCTATTTTAATATTGGACAGTCTGTGTCTTGTACTGATGACCATACTCTTTGTTTTTGCTGTGTTTATTTGCATCCCATATTCCACACAAACTTCATACACATCTTTCAGCATGTTATTCACAGTCCGCTCACTTTCTACCAACAATACCATATCATCAGTAGGGTTTTGAAACATATACTGTATTCGAAAATTATGAAGTACCTCGAAGAAAACGATTTATTGACACATATCACGATTTCAGAAGATATCTTTCTTGTGAAACACAACAAGCTCTTTATACTCATGAAGTAATAAGTACTATCAACAGGGGATGTCTGATTCCATATTTTTAGGTTTCCAGAAGGCTTTCGACACCGTTCCTCACAAGCGTCTGCTAACTAAACTGCGTTTCTCAGTTGTGCGACTGTATTCGTGATTTCCTGTCAGAAAGGTCACAGTTCGTAGTAATAGCCGGAAACTCATCGAGTAAAACAGAAGAAATATTCGGCATTCCCCAAAGAAGTGTTACAGGCCCTCTATTGTTCCTGATCTATATTACAGGAGACAATCTGAGTAGCCGTCTTAGATTGTTTGCAGATGATGCTGTCATTTACCGTCTTGTAAAGTCATGAGACGATCAAAACGACTTGCAAAATGATTTAGATAAGATATCTGTATGGTGCGAAAAGTGGCAGTTGACCCTGAATAAGGAAAAGTGTGACGTTATTCACATGAGTACTAAAAGAAATCAGTTAAAATTCGATTACGCGATAAGTCACACAAATCTGAAGGCTGTAAATTCAACTAAATACTCAGGAATTACAATTACAAATAACCTAAATTGGATTGATCACATATATAATTTTGTGGGTAGAGCAAACTAAAGACTGCGATTCATTGGCAGAACACTTAGAAGATGCAACAGGTCTACCAAAGAGACTGCCTACACTGCGCTTTTCCGCCCTGTTCTGGGTATTGCTGTGCGGTGTGGGATCCGCATCAGGTGGGACTGACGGATGACATCGAAAAACTACAAAGAAGGGGAGCTCGTTTTGTATTATCGCGAAATAGGGGAGATAGTGTCACAGACATAATACGTTAATTTGAGTGGCAATCATTGAAAAAAAAAGCCATTTTTCGTTGCGACGGGATCTTCTCATGAAATTTCAATTGCCGTCCGCGGTGGTCTCGCGGTTCTATGCGCGCAGTCCGGAACCGTGCGACTGCTATGGTCGCAGGTTCGAATCCTGCCTCGGGCATGGATGTGTGTGATGTCCTTAGGTTAGTTAGGTTTAAGTAGTTCTAAGTTCTAGGTGACTAATGATCACAGCAGTTGAGTCCCATAGTGCTCAGAGCCATTTGAACCATTTGAACCAAATTTCAATCACCAGTTTTCTCCTCCGATTGCGAAAACATTGTGTTGGCACCCACCTACATATGGAGAAATGATCATCACGATAAAATAAGAGAAATCAGGGCTCGCACAGAAAAATTTAAGTGCTCGTTTTTCCCGCACACCGTTCCAGAGTGGAACGGTAGAGAGACATCTTGAAGGTGGTTCCTTGAACCCTCTGCCAGGCACTTTATTGTGAATAGCAGAGTAATCACGTAGATGCAGATCAGCAAATCTCATACGAGTACGTTCCATCCTCTTTCCACCAATACACATTCCTCTTTTCCCATCTAAGCCTTTCACAATAATCTCTTCACGGTAAGCGTTAAGCAACAATGGGGAAAGGGAACAACCTTGTCTAACACCTCGTCCAATGCTGCTTCCTTCTGACATTTCATTTCCAATCCTTCTACATCTACATCTACATGATTTCTCTGCAATTCACATTCAAGTGCTTGGCGGAGGGTTCATCGAACCACAATGATACTATCTCTTTACCATTCCACTACCGAACAGCGCGCGGGAAAAACGTACACCTAAACCTTTCTGTTCGAGCTCGATTTCTCTTATTTTATTTTGATGATCATTCATACCTATGTAGGTTGGGCTCAACAAAATATTTTCGCATTCGGAAGAGAAAGTTGGTGACTGAAATTTCGTAAATAGATCTCGCCGCGACGAAAAACATCTTTGCTTTAATGACTTCCATCCCAACTCGCGTATCATATCTGCCACACTCTCTCCCCTATTACGTGATAATACAAAACGAGCTGACCTTGTTTGTACCCTTTCGATGTTCTCCGTCAATTCCACCTAGTAAGGATCCCACACCGTGCAGCAATATTCTAACAGAGGACGAACGAGAGTAGTGTAAGCTGTCTCCTTAGTGGACTTGTTTCATCTTCTAAGTGTCCTGCCAATGAAACGCAACCTTTGGCTCGCCTTCCCCGCAATATTATCTATGTGGTTTTTCCAACTGAAGTTGTTCATAATTTTAACACCCAGGTACTTAGTTCAGTTGAGAGCCTTGAGAATTGTACTATTTATCGAGCAATGGAATTCCAACGGATATCTTTTGGAACTCTTGTGGATCACCTCACACTTTTCGTTATTTGAGTCAACTGCCACCTGCCACACCATACACCAATCTTTTCTAAATCGCTTTGTAACTGATACTGGTCTTCGGATGACCTTACTAGACGGTAAATTACAGCATCATCTGCGAACAACCTAAGAGAACTGCTCAGATTGTCATCCAGGTTATTTGTATAGATCAGGAACAGCAGAGGTCCCAGGACGCTTCCCTGGGGAACACCTTATATTGTAATGTTGTTGCTTTAATTTGTTATGTGAAAGAGGTGCTGATAGACAATAAAAGCGGGTTAAAAGCTGTGAGCTATCTGAGGAAGTTAACGTAGCATTACTGAGCAACTGTTTCACCAGGTATCCAGTCTAGCTTACCAAATTTCCAACCAGACTAACATTAATTATAATCTTTTAATAGTCATACGAAAACCGGTGATATATGTATAAAAAAGAGAATTTAAATAAAAAGAAATAAATCAGTTTATATTTGGAAATTTATTTTAACATTGATCATTGAAATTTCAGCATATTAAACTTGAGTCATAACTAAGCTGGTGCCTTATTTAGGATTGTGAAAATGTGAGTTTGCAATCTTACAGAACACATCACATATGGAGCCAAGATTGGGAGACTGCATACAACACTGCATTCATAAAATAACACACGAAGAACGTTGAAACATATGCAAGAGGAAATTAACCACAACCAACCAATTCAATTTTCACCTAAAGAAGTTACATTCGTAGCGCAATCCTGTCCGTCATGTAATTATCACACACTGGTATACTAAATTCATACTAACTCACTGTGAAATCTTCTCGAAAACAATAGCTGAGGGTTACTTTGATGATTACACCACATGCTTCACGTGGTCAACTTGGTTTACACAAAGAGTGTACTCCACAATAATCTTGATAATTAAAATAAATTAGATCGAAAAGTAATTTACAAAACAAAAACCTCGAACTGGTTACTATCGTCTTACTATTAACCTGATGGGTCGAACAATTGTATAAGCACGTGGTACTGGTCTTACAAAGTACACCCCACGTGGGTTGAACATAAAGAAAAGTTGCTATATTGAAAAATATTGTTAAGCGAGACGTTATAATCTCACGCACATTCGCATTTAAGATTGATGATCTTTGATAGAATTATGGATCATCCACAAGTGGTTCCACTTTACTCACAAAGTAGTGGCAAAGCAACTACCGGAAGATATTCTGAACTGTACACTCGAATCACAATGCGATGTAATTTAAGATAACATTGGATATTTTAGAGCTAAATTTTCAGTTAGGCTGAACTTAAGAAATCCATTGTCCTACGGACTTAGCAGACACGCGCTTAGACGGAGATCTTACCACATCGGACGCTCGCCGTAGACAGACAGACCTGCGCTCCTATCAAGGGTGCTTCCGTATACAAAACGGAAGTGACCAGAGCGGCAGCTTCCTATACCAACATGACAAGGGACGGACAGGACAGTACTAAGGATAGAAACCTCTTTGCTCTTAGAAAATGTAGGTACCTGTTACGACGCTGGTCCTACTGCTCTCTAGCAGACAGGCTTGTCTGCTACCATCAAGCATGCAACTAGAAATACATTTGCTCATTCGTCCTTTCGCACAGAAGGGAATGGGGATGACAGTATCTTATCATATACAGTATATAAAAGAAAGTGGATGTAGGTTCCGTATGAGACTGTGGCATGAATTACATATAAACTGTGTTTTAAAGTGTAGTAGTGTGACAGATCGTTCTTGTTTATGTGTAAAAGTGACGCGTTCCACTGCTCAGTCTCCTCGCGGATAGTCAGAAACGCCACAGTAAATTTAGAAGAGGAATTTATGCCGTAAATGACAACAGATTCAAGAAATTAACATGAAAGGAATCCAACAGAAACCTTTCAATATCACTTCAGTTTTACTCGATGATTTGCCGTCTATTATTACGAACTGCGATCTTCCTGACAGGAAATCACGAATCCAGTCGCACAACTGAGACGATACCCCATAGGCCCGCAGCTTGATTAGAAGTCGCTTGTGAGGAACGGTGTCAAAAGCTTTCCGGAAATCTAGACATACGGAATCAACTCGAAATCCCCTGTCGACAGCTGCGTTGCACAAGAACGATGTTTTCTGAAACCATGCTGATTACATATCAATAGATCGTTCCCTTCCAGGCGATTCATAATGTTCGAATACATTATATGCTCCAAAACCCTACTGCAAACCGACGTCAGTGATATAGGTCTGTCGTTCGGTGGACTACTCCTACTACCCTTCTTAAACACTGGCGCGACCTTCGCAGTTTTCCAGTCTGCAGGTACAGATCTATCGGTGAGCGAGCGGTTGTACTGCGATTCACAGTGTACAGGGTCACAAGGAACCCCGCCGGGCGACCTTGGAGCAGGTCGTCTGGTCGATACGGCGTGGCGGGCCGGCTCTGCTGACGCTGCCGTCGACGGCGCCCGCACCTGACCTGACGTAGTAGGTTGCTGACCACTGCGGCAAACCGCTCTGTGCCACCGTGCACCGGGACGGCCACTTCAAGGGGCACTCTGTAATAGGGATAGCGGTTATCGCTGGAACGACCAGTTTTAGGACGTATCAGCTGTTTTCAATGCCAGTTTAACCGTTCGATGATAACAGAGACACTTTACAGCATTTGACTTCGTGTTCCGTCAATTTATGAACTAAATGTTCTCCCCAGCCGGATATTATGCGCGTATTTGACAAGTAGTGTAATATTGAATCCCTGTACCTCGGAAACGGATAAAGATATCAGAAATATTTTCAAGGTCGTTCGTGGTCAGGCTCTTATGAGCATATTATACAAATTACAGTCAATTTCTGAACATTGCCGTCTTGGAATCTACAGCTCGGCATAGGGACGTAAAAACCATATTTTTCGTGTGTTTCTCGATAACAGATAAAGATTATAAATGGTTCAAATGGCTCTAAGCACTATGAGACTTAACATCTGAGGTCAACATTCCCCTAGACTTAGAACTAACTAACCTAAGGACATCACACACATCTATGCCCGAGGCAGGATTCGAACCTGCGGCCGCAGCAGCAGCGCGGTTCCGGACTGAAGCGCCTAGAACCACTCGGCCACAGCGGCCGGTTAAAGATTATATTAGATTAGTTTCAGTTTTAGTTCCATAGACCAAAAGTTGAGATGATTCTCGTGGGTGTTGAATATGTCAAAATGTATAACATAAAACATTGGAATATGAAACTTACTACCCTGGTCATTTGACAGGAGATTGTCAACATAGATGATTACGTTACAGTAAACTGGAACTGCTAATAATTACATAATTAATATGCACTCAGAAAGAAACATTGTTATGCACGTTTTAATAAATTTATCATACACAAAATAACTAATCTTGACTGTTGTGAGCAAATGCTGTCATAACTGAAATCTAAGAGAAATTTTTAGTTAAGCTCGTCTAACACTCCCTGTTAAGATATTCATCTACAGAGTAGAAGGAATTGTCTATCAAAATGTCTTTCAAAATCTTTTTAAACCTTACTTTATCTGTAAGGAAGATTTAATGGTTGGTTTTTACTGTGAGATGGGACAATAGAGATTCCAGGATTTTTTTACGAAGAGGTTAAAATTACCTGAAGGACTTATTATGAAATAATACTTCTGTTGCACAAGATTCTAAGTGCTGCTCTGAGCAAAATTTATTAATATCGATATTCTCTAAAGATTTTTGCGAACGGGAAGACAGCACTTCTAGATAAATGATTTGAGAATAGAGCGTTAAAATTTGAGCAGTTTTCTGTCATTATTTACTATTTAGATTTCGCCTCACACCGGATTTTACATGTGTGTTTTACGTGTACATGTAAGGCCACTTTGAACATCTGTATGTGCGAAACGGATAAAGATATCAATAAAATTTTCGATATTGCTCGACATCAGAATCTTACGTATGTATCGGAAAAATTTCAGCCATTTGCTGTGCGTAACCTTCTTGGAGTACACGGCTCGATTTCGATAAGAAAAAAATGATAAAAAAGTCATTTTAGGGTACTTCTAAGAAACCGCCATGTACTAAAAGTGCCTTCTTATGGGGCCTTAAAGCCCACCGTAGACCACATAAAATGCAAAAAGAAGCCAGCCGGAGTGGCCGAGCGGTTCTAGGCGCTACAGTCTGGAACCGCGCGACCGCTACGGTCGCAGGTTCGAATCCTGCCTCGGGCATGGATGTGTGTGACGTCCTTAGGTTAGTTAGGATTAAGTAGTTCTAACTTCTAGGGGACTGATGACCTCAGCAGTTAAGTCCCATAGTGTTCAGAGTCATTTGAACCATTTTTGCAAAAAGAACCAAGCAATTTGTTCCGTCTGCTTAAGCAGGAGGAAGTGCGTAATATTCATGCTTTGACATCGTACTGTAGCATAGTCACACAAAGATGATCCTTCTGTAGGGTATTACAGTCGTCCCTAGCCCAGGGGGTAACCAAATCACTCGAGCCTGCTTCTCTATCACCAACAGAAAACGAGTTAACAGCCTTGGAAGAATCTCGTTTTTATTAGACAGCACCCGCTGTTGCACACCTACGGTATGTATTTCCTACTCATTTCATCTGCATTGCATAACTTTTTTCTACATCTGGAACTAGCTGCTATTCATCACACCAACTGCATCCTTCTACAATCGCTCAGCGATGAGACCTTCTCTTCACCACATCATCATCATCATCATCATCATCAAACAGCTGCAGGTTGCTGCTCACCCTGTCCGCCAGATCATTTATGTATACAGAGAATAATAGCGACCGTATCACACTTCCATGAGTCACTGCTGTCAACACCCTTTTCGTGGACAGATCTTTCGCATACATCTACATCTGCATCCACTTCTAAGCTCTGCAAACCACTGCGAAGTGCACGGCAGAGGACACTTTATCAGATCTTCTCGCTTCGCTCGCGTGCAAGCGCGGGAGGAATCATTGCGTTAACCGCCTCTGCGTGGGCTGTTCGTTAATCTAATTTTCGTGACTGCAAGCATCGCGTACAAGGAAAACAACGACTATTAGAATTTAAAAACGCGGAGCAGCCACAAATAAAATAAAAAGAATGGCAGTTGTATGCCATTCGCGGCTGCTACAAAATTTTAATTAAGTCTATTTCTGTCTTGACTACCTCGGTCATGGATGTGTGTGATGTCCTTAGGTTAGTTAGGTTTAAGTAGTTCTAAGTTCTAGGGGACTAATGGCCACAGCAGTTGAGTCCCATAGTGCTCAGAGCCATTTGAACCATTTTTCTGTGTTGGCTATCCCTAATGAAGTAATAAGGAAGCGGCTACAGAAAATCCTGGATTCCTCAGTCCCGTCTGCAGCCTGAAACTTCGTAAACAGGCTATAGCGGGAAACTTGGCGTCTATTTTATGCAGCTTACAAGATGCCCCAGTGGTCTGGAAATGTGGGAATTACTTGTGATTAATTTCTGCACTAGAATGACGTCTGACACAAAACCACCCTTTAGATACACAACTAAAATCTGTGCGCTACGGATTATCTGAACTCGTATTAATACTATGTGGCCCTAGTACTAAACCACAAGTGGGCAAACCGTGAAAAAACAGAAAAAGCATGAAATATCTCACAGACCGAACCAAAACTACCCGGTGATCAAAAAGTCAGTATATATTTGAAAACTTAATAAACCACGGAATAATGTAGATAGAGAGGTAAAAATTGACACACATGCTTGGAATGACATGGGGTTTTATTAGAACAAAAAAAATAAAAAACAATGTGTTGGTAGACGCGTGAAATACCTCTTGCTCGCGTCGTTTAGTTATGATCGGGTGCTCAGCCGGCACTTTCGTCATGCTTGGTCTCCCAGGTCCCTAGACCTCAGTCCGTGTGATTATTGGCTTTAGGGTTACCTGAAGTTGCAAGTGTATCGTGATCGACCGATATATCTAGGAATGCTGAAAAACAACATCCGACGCCAATGCCTCACCATAACTGAAATGATGGTGGACATATTGAGCATTTCCGGTAAAGAACATCATCTTTGCTTTGTCTTACTTTGTTATGCTAATTATTGCTATTCTGATCAGATGATGCGCCATCTGTCGGACATTTTTTGAACGTTTGTATTTTTTTGGTTCTAATTAAACCCCATGTCATTCCAAGCACGTGTGTCAATCTGTACCTCGCTATCTACATTATTCCGTGATTTATTCAGTTTTCATATTTATACTGACTTTTTGATCACCCAGTATTTAGTGATCAAGAAAACTTCTCCACTGAAATGAGAAAGGTTATTCACTGTGTGGGGTGGACATGAAACTTTGATTTTTGTAAATTATCGATGTGCACGTCAGAGAGAGAAAGCAAGTTATGTGGCTGTTAAATAATCTTTGGTCTTATTGTGGCACAGCCTTTGACTCTGCGCCGTCTGATGCATTCTTACAAGGGAACCTCCCCATCGCACCCCCCTCAGATTTAGTTATAAGTTGGCACAGTAGATAATCCTTCCAAAACTGAACACAGATCAATCGAGAAAACAGGAAGAAGTTGTGTGGAACTAAGAAAAAAATAAGCAAAATTTACAAACTGATTAGTCCATGCACCACATACGCAACATCAAGGATAAGGAGGTGTCCTTGGTTCAAGTCTACCCTCGAGTGAAAAGTGCAATTTCTTTATTTTCGCAAAGTTATGATCTGTCCGTTCGTTCATTGACGTCTCTGTTCACTGTAATTAGTGTCTGTGTTTTGCGACCGCACCGCAAAACCGTGCGATTAGTAGACGAAAGGACGTGCCTCTCCAATGGGAACCGAAAACATTTGATGGCAAGGTCATAGGTCAACCGATTCCTCCACAGGAAAACACGTCTGATATATTCTATACGACACTGGTGACGGCATGTGCGTCACATGACAGGAATATGTTGTCGACCCACCTAACTTGTACACTTGGCGAATGGGTAAAAAGATTCTTCTACCTTGCCCGATTTAGGTTTTCTTGTGGACGTCATAATGACTCCAAAAAAAATGATGAAAACATAAGAATTTGTCACATAAACTGCAACAGTTTCACAGTCGCACGGTCTCCCTGTGCTCTGTCAAAACATATGTTTTTAACGTTTTCAAATTTTTCTATGAGTAGCCCGTCAAATCCTGCATATGTCCAAGCAAATCTGAACATGTGCTGGAATTTTGGAGAGCGAAGTTTATTATGTGTGAGTGCCTGAACTCTCGTTCCGGAGCTGCTCACGCTAACCACGGGACCACGGCGCTCCTGAGCTCGCACTCTCCTTGATGTTGCATATGTGGTGCATGGACTACTCAGTTTGAAAATTTTGCTTTTTTTTGCATAGTTCCACAAAACTCCTTCCTGTTTTCTCGACTATCTGAGGGGGGGTTGAAACGTGGTAGGTGATGGACGTAAACAGTAGTGTTATGTCGACTTGTGATCGTATGTGTTAGATGACGACAGATTTATTACAAAGCGCAGCCACGATGAATATGATGTATAAACTGTATATTCTGAACGGCGACAAGAATGTAAGAGAAGAAGTTTGAGGAGAGAGACTGCAGCGCAGCGCAGCTAGTTTGTCGGCGTGATCATTGTCAGATAGTTATCTTTGTTCAGTTGCTCAGAGCTGAGAGAAAGACAGCCCCACTTAACCCTGAGTCATTCATTCACATATCAAAAGATTAAGCTGTTTGTTTTTATAGAAATTCTCTGTTAACGCTGTACCATTTTTAAATCACTATTAAATTTTTGCGTGAAGATCACGCGAAGTTTTAACCTGTCTAGTGGAACACATACTTCACTCTAAAATCGCTGTCTTGGAATGTCATTTCATAAGAATAGTTACTCTCCCCATTCTACTGTTGAAAGAATGTTTATAATTACGCCTTTTCACATGACAACTGCCTGTATATTGTTTGGAAGTTTTATTTAAAAATACAAATCTAACATAGCCGCTGCCTCCTTGTTGTTTGGTGTTGTGCTTTCGAGAAAACTGTAACAAAGTTGTCAAGACGTGAGGTAAGTAGAAATTTTGATTAGTGCCAGATAATTGTTTTATTTCAGTAGCGCATTTAATATAAAGGTAAGTTCTATTCAGACCAGTTACAGTTCAATTCAAATTAGGTTTTGTTTAGTCAAAGCATAGTATACAAGTTAACAGTTTGTGGGTACGTAGTTTTGGTAAGACGTAGATTTTTTATGGAGTGAGAGGTGAATTTTAGCTAAATTTCACACAGGAATACACAGTGGGGAACTTACTACTGGAACAACTGATTTATTGCAATAGAAACGTGCGTGGAGTACGATGTTACGACACTATGATTCTACAGAAACACAATGCAGTGAAACACCTATAAATCAGAATTATGTCGATAGTAATGGTTGGTAACAACGTTGAGATGAATAATAGCGATCCTCTATGGTCCCGTCGGAGGTTCGAATCCTCCCTTGGGCATGGGTGTGTGTCCTTAGGATAATTTAAGTTAAGTAGTGTGTAAGGTTAGGGACTGATGACCTTAGCAGTTAAGTCCCATAAGATTTCACACACATTTGAACATTTTTGATTCTCTATGAGACCCCTCCTTCTGTGAGTGTGAACAGTAACGTTTTGTGACTGACTCGATCATAAGCGGCAGTATGTAGCCTACGAACGACTGAACTGTAAGGCTGTGCTATATGCATTAAATGAACAGCTGGTGCCGCTAGTCGAAAGGAGGGTATAACGCACTAAGGAGACTTCGAAAAGCGCAGGAGCTGCAAATGATTCATTCGATTTTTCATATGTCAGTAATCATCGACAATTAAAATTAAGATTCACTGCTACTTGCAATTCTGCTTTTGTACGTTTGTTGGGACATTTGTTGCGCACCTCTATCCATTTATGGCTCATCAGGGAATTTTTTTTTTTCTGTCTCAGCATCTGATCCCAACCAGTTCCAGGAAATTGGGAACGTGAACATTTTCGGCTGTCAAGGCACAGTAAACTTAACCGACCTCCTGTTTGCATTGCCTTCCATGGATATGCCCTGCTTCAAAATATCCCTCGCATTACGAAACTCATCATACAAACGAAAAAATTGTTCAAATGCCTCTAAGCACTGTCGGACTTAACATCGGAGGTCATCAGGGAGCTAGACTTAGAAATACTTAAACCTAACTAACCTAAGGACATCACACACATCCACGCCCGAGGCAGGATTCGAACCTGCGACCGTAGCAGCAAAGTGGTTCCGGACTGAAGCGCCTAGAACCGCTTGGCCACAGCGGCCGGCCATCATACAAACAATCGTGAACTATATAACCTATCTAAACAGCGTAAATTATTTCTTGAAGACACCTATAAGAGTCGTGTTTTTTAAGTAAGTACCGTTTTAAAATTAAAAAAAAAGACGTGCTAAGATATGCCAATAATTTTATTTTTACATGAAAGCCTCTACCTTAATCTACTTTTCTACATAATTTCCGTCAATACTGACGCACTTGTCATAGCGTTGTACCAGGTTTTGAATACCCTCCTCATAGAAGTCTGCCGCCTGACTTGTCAACCACTGCATCACCACAGTTTTGACTTCGTCGTCGTCTTGAAGACGCTGACCGCCCAGGTGTTTCTTCAGGTGCAGGAACAGATGCTAGTCACTGTGCGTGAGATTGGGGCTCTACGGAGGATGATTTAGAGTTTCCCATCGAAAAGATGTGATGATATCTTTGGTCTGATTCGCTACATGCGGACGGGCATTGTCTTGCAGCAAAACGATGCCCTCGGTCAACTTCCATGGCCTGTTGCTTTGATTCTGGTGTGACGTAAGCTACCAATGTTTCATCGCCCGTAACTATTTGACTTAAGAAATCATCACCGTCGTTGTTGTACCGCTCAAGAAAAGTCAATGCACTCTCTAAACGTTTAGTTTCGTGCACACTCGTCAACATTTTCGGTACCCAACGTGTGCACAATTTTCGGTAATTCAAGTTCTCGGTCAAAATGCCATACAAAACACTACGAGAAACATTAGGAAAGCCATTCCGCAAGGAGGAAATCGTAAAGCGTCTGTTTTCTGTCACCTATACAGTTCCACACAGTAAATGGAATGACACCATTAATAAATATAGACTTCTATCAGAAATTGGTAGCTGAGGTAGAATATTCAATATTTCTAGGTGTATGCATTGATGAGGGGTTGAACTGGAAAAAACACACTGAGTATCTGCTGAAACGTTTGAGTTCAGCTACTTATGCTATTAGGGTCATTGCAAATTTTTTTCGATACACATCTGAGTAAATTAGCTTACCATGCCTATTTTCATTTTCTGCTTGCCTATGGCATTATATTCTGGGGTAACTCATCATTGAGTAAAAGAGTATTCATTGCACAAAAGCGTGTAATCCGAATAATTGCTGGAGCTCATCCAAGATCCTTCTGCAGACACTTATTTAAGAGCTAGAAATCTTCACTGTAGCCTCACAATATATATATATATATATATATATATATATATATATATATATATATATATATATATATATATATTCACTTATGAAATTTGTTGTTAACAATCCGAACGAATTCAACAGTAATAGTAGTGTACATGGCTACAACACCAGGGGAAAGGATGATCTTCACTACTCAAGGTTAAATCTAACTTTGGCTCAGAAGGGGGTAAATTATGCTGCCACAAAAGTCTTTGATCACTTACCTAATAGCATCAAAAGTCTGACAGATAGCCATATAGCATTTAAAAGGAAATTAAAAGAATTTCTGAATGGCAACTCCTTCTACTCATTAGATGAATTTTTGGATTAGTAAGTGGGTAATATGCCCAAACGCCACAAAAAGATTAAAAATATTGAGTGTCATGTAATATTTTGTGTAATGTAATATCTTGTATCTACACCTTTTATTAACCTGACACGTTCCACAGAATTACGATGTGTCGTATTCATGATCTATCGAACAAGTACTATTCTTATATAATCTAGCCGTGGAGGTTTCTGTAAAGACACGCCAGTTCTGCGTGCGCTCCATCGGCTCTGGCGATCGTCGTATCATCTCAGTTGGGTTATGTGTTCCCTCTAGGGCTGTGTGGTGTGTGGGGCACAGATCTGGACGGGGTGAGCCCGAGTACGTGCCGTCCTGGCGATTGCAGTGAAGTGAAACCGTTGACCGCCGGGCTACGGGGGCCGGCGTTTTCCTGAAGCGTTGAACATCGCTAACGTCGAGTTTTAGCCAGCAAGGAGCGGCTCTCGTCGAGTGCAACCTGGTTACGAATTGCATCAGCCAACTGTGGTGTGCTAAATACGCCGAGATGTACTGAACAACATGTTAGCAGCCACGAGTGGCAAGGCAGTATTACACTACTGGCCATTAAAATTGCTACGCCATGAAGATGACGTGCTACGTACGCGAAATTTAACCGACAGAAAGAAGATGCTGTGATAGGCAAATGATTAGCTTTTCAGAGCATTCACACAAGGTTGGGGCCGGTGGCGTCACCTACAACGTGCTGATATGAGGAAAGTTTCCAACCGATTTCTCATACACACACAGTAGTTGACCGGCGTTGCCTGGTGAAACGTTGTTGTGATGCCTCGTGTAAGGAGCAAAAATGCGTACCATCACGTTTCCGACTTTGATAAAGGTCGGATTGTAGCCTATCGTGATTGCGGTTTATCGTATCGCGACAATGCTGCTCGCGTTGGTCGAGATCCAATTACTGTTAGCAGAATATGGAATCGGTGGGTTCAGGAGGGTAATGCGGAACGCCGTGCTGGATCCCAACGGCCTCGTATCACTAGCAGTCGAGATGAGAGACATCTTATCCACATGGCTGTAACGGATCGTGCAGCCACGTCTCGATTCCTGAGTCAACAGATGGGGACGTTTGCAAGACAACACCCATCTGCACGAACATGTCGACGACGTTTGCAGCAGTATGGACTATCAGCTCGGAGACCGTGGCTGCGGTTACCCTTGACGCTGAATCACAGACAGGAGCGCCTGCGATGGTGTACTCAACGACGAACCTGGACGCACGAATGGAAAAACGTCATTTTTTCGAATGAATCCAGGTTCTGTTTACAGCATCATGATGGTCGCATCCGTGTTTGGCGACATGGCGGTGAACGCACAGTGCATGCGTGTATTCTTTATCGCCATTCTGGCGTATCACCCGGCGTGATGGTATGGGGTGCCATTGGTTACATGTCTCGGTCACCTCTTGTTCATGTTGACGGCACTTTGAACAGTGGACATTAGATTTCAGATGTGTTACGACCCGTGGCTCTACCCTTCATTCGATACCTGCGAAACCATACATTTCAGCAGGATAATGCACGACCGCACGTTGGAGGTCCTGTACGGGCCTTTCTGGATACAGAAAATGTTCGACTGCTGCCCTGAGCAGCACATTCCCCAGATCTCTCACCAATTGAAAACGTCTGGTCAATGGTGGCCGAGCAAGTGACTCGTCACAATAAGCGAGTCACTACTCTTGATGAACTGTGGTATCGTGTTGAAGCTGCATGAGCAGCTGTACCTGTACACGCCATACAAGCTCTGTTTGAGTCAATGTCTAGGCGTATCAAGGCCGTTATTACGGCCAGAGGTGGTTGTTCTGGGTACTGATTTCTCAGGATCTAAGCACCCAAATTGCGTGGAAATGTAATCACATGTCAGTTCTAGTATAATGTATTTGTGCAATGTATACCCGTTTATCATCTCCATTTCTTCTTGGTGTAGCAATTTTAATGGCCAGTAGTGTATCTGGTGCCAAATTGCAGTCCTGAAGCTGTTGGCCTCCTTGGCATTTGTTAGAAATTATCTATGAAGACTATTTAACATTGTATTGTACTTAAGGGTTGTTAATTCTGCCCGGTGTGTCGTGTCTAGGAATACAGTTTCTTTATGCCTTCTGGTGATTGCTTTGGTCCTCGTGTCTCAATCTGGAGGTTCATTATTTTGCAATGTTAATCTTGTACTTGAAATCATGGTTTGTTATTATTTACTATTTGATACTAATGATTGTAATTTTTGTTTCTTGCACACCTCATGGCTCTTCTTGGGGCGAGTTATTGCATTTGCTCTGCAACTGAAGTTGTGTGCGCACAGCCTAAAGGTACGCATGTGTGGGTCACATGTGTACGTGTGTGTTTGTATTTGCACACTGTAATAGGACACTCACCTCTAATATTACCTTTCTTTAATAGAAATATAAGGTACCAGGAATATTTTCGAATCTTGTATAGGTGAACGTTATCCCAGTTGTTTCACTCAAAGAATTTTTTATGGTTATGTATGCAATGTATTATATTTCAAGCTACAATGAATAAAGAGATATTAATTTGTTATAATCGATATGTACTAATTCTGTATGTACAGCTAAAATTCTTCTTCTTGCAGCAACATTTGAAATTACGAAATCTGTGACATACTTAATATTTATATTATCAATTTCACAATCTAATGCTAAGGTGGATATAAAATGTAGGCTGGAATGACGCGCTTCCGGACTGAGCGCAAAATAACTGATGATGCTCGAAGTAGAGAGGATATAAAATGTAGACTGGCAATGGCAAGGAAAGCGTTTCTGAAGAAGAGAAATGTGTTAACATCGAGTATAGATTTAAGTGTCAGGAAGTCGTTTCTGAAAGTATTTGTATGGAGTGTAGCCATGTATGGAAGTGAAAGGTGGACGATAAATAGTTTAGACAAGAAGAGAATAGAGGCTTTCGAAATGTGGTGCTACAGAAGAATGCTTAAGATTTGATGGGTAGATCACGTAACTAATGAGGAGGTATTGAATAGAACTGGGGAGAAGAGGAATTTGTGGCACAACGTGACTAGAAGAAGCGAGCGGTTGGTAGGACATGTTTTGAGGCATCAAGGGATCACAAATTTAGTATTGGTGGGCAGCGTGGAGGGTAAAAATCTTAGAGGGAGACCAAGAGATGAATACACTAAGCAGAGTCAGAAGGATGTAGGTTGCAATAGGTACTGGCAGATGAAGAAGCTTGCACAGGATAGAGTAGCATGGAGAGCTTCATCAAACCAGTCTCTGGAGTGAAGGCCACAACAACAACCCTACTTATTAAATTTATTTCTGGATTCATTTCGAAAATAATGATATAACTTGGTGAAGATTTTTCTTTTGTCAAGGAAGTTTGTGAACTCGTTTGTTTTGTAAAAACTCTGGACTATCTGTCTCTAAGCGTGCCGTAGGTTGTGTTCCAAAAATTAACAGCGTAGAGACAGAAATGATGACACATTCTGCAGAATCTAACAATCATTTTGCTGGACAATGCTCAGGCACGTACCGTGCAATCTGTTACTGATTTCTTTGACTGATGGGGATGCTAAGTGCTACACCACCTACTGTACTCCCCTGACTTAAGCCCTCGTAAGTTCAACTCGACTTATAAACTGAAGGAAACACTTCACGGCATTCGCTTCAGAACTGCTACAAATTCGTCGGGCAATAGACAGCGCCGCTCGAACGGTCAACACAACTGACACTGCTAAGAGTATCCTACAACTTTCACTTCGCTAGCAACGGGTTATACAGAACGCTGGTGACTACTTTCAAGGTCAGTAAAACTTTGAAACACCTATCTGTCTTGTACGCGTCGTAAATAAATAGTCACCACTATTAAAGTTCCAGCCCTGGTATATACTGATGAGCTGCCAGGTTCCATCTTGGTACTGTTAACGAAAAACTTATAGATAATACTTCAACTCGTTACTTGCGTTAACATATTCACTGAAGACCCAAAGAAACTGGTACACCTGCCTAATATCGTGTAGGGGCCCCGCGAGAACGCAGAAGTGCCGCAACACGACGTAGCGTGGACTCGACCAATGTCTGAAGTAGTACGAGAGGGTGGAGGTCTCTACTGAACAGCACGTTGCAATGCATCCCAGATACGCTCATTAATGCTCATTTCTGGGGAGAGTGGTGAGCAGCGGAAGTGTTTAAACTCAGAAGAGTCATTCTATAGCAATCTCGACGTGTGGGGTTTTGCATTGTCCTTCTGGAATCGTCCAAGTCCGTCGGAATACACAATGCACATGAATAGATGGTGATCAGGCAGGAAGCTTACGTACGTGTCACCTGTCACAGACGAATCTAGACATATCAGGGACCACATATCACTCCAATTGCACACGACTGCCGGCCGCTGTGGCCGAGCGGTTCTAGGCGCTTCAGTTTGGAACCGCGCGACCGCTACGGTCGCAGGTTCGAATCCTGCCTCGGGTATGGATGTGTGTGATGTCCTTAGGTTAGTTAGGTTTAAGTAGTTCTAAGTGCAAGGGGACTGATGACCTCAGAAGTTAAGTCCCATACTGCTCAAAGCCATTTTTTGCACACGACCCACACCATTACAGACGCTCTACCAGCTTGAGTAATCCCCTGCTGTATGCAGGGTCCATGGATTCATGAGGTTGTCTCCATGCCGTACACGTCAATCTGCGCGATACAATTTGAAACTAGGCTCGTCTGATCAGGCAACATGTTTTCGGTCATCAATAAAAACTTGATAACCTGCCATTGTAGCAGCAGTAACCGTTTTAAGAACTGCGCCAGACACTTGCTGTCTTATACAGGCGTTACCGACCGCAGCGCCATTTTTTGCCTGTTGACATAACTCGTATTTGAATACGCATGCCTGTACTAGTTTCTTTGGCCCTTCGGTGTAATCATTCATTAGTAATGTAGGTAATTACACGCTGAAAAGAGCATAAGTTATCTTGTAAAGCATTCTTTTAACTATGTTTTGAGAGGTAGATGATTCTGATAGAGCAAGCAGTAGTTGAAAGTTTCTCGAATGAATCGAAGAAGCTGTTTAAGGCTACAGTGAATGTGTTACGGTAAAATTAAGTATGTCATTTTACCTCAACGTGGACTCTAGCTCTATTCTGTGCGATCTTCGATATTAATTAATATATTTATTTTACGGATCTGATTAAATTTAACAACTATAGCAGTAAGTCACTCTATAATAAAATAAATGAAACGAAACATTAAACATGAATTGATAAATATGAAGAGATATACAAATGTAATGGATTTACGTAGGCCAATTCGCCCTTTCAGTTGGCAGGGGATAAAGTAAGGAAATCGGGGCGACAATCTTGGGATGCGGTGCAGATGCAGCGGGTATATAGAGGCGAGATGGGACTGCTGCGGGCGTTGAAAGCGTTCAGAGTTCCCCAGGCAACGCTTAAAAGACGAACTAGGAATACGAACAAAATCTTCAGTGGTGTGCACAAAGGGTTGGGTGGATTCAGGCCAATTTTCAAAACTACATTCGAGCGTGAACTGGTACAAAACCTAAAAGTAACGGAGTCACGCATGTTTGGTACTATTGTGAAGGAGGTGAGACAACTTGTATTCCAAATAGCCGAGAAAAGCAAAGAGGAAACTTAGTTTTGAAAAAGAAATGCTGCACGAATAAAACCTCTTTGGCAACAGTAGTGATGATTCCGAAGATTGTCACTGATTTTACTGTTTGGAACTACACGCTCATTCAAAACATGGAGAACACTGGTTTAGGGAACAGCAAGCCACAGAACAAAAAAGTTTATTTGTGATGTCTGCAAATAGATAGGGTTGGTGAGAATTATTTTTTTCAGAAACGGAACTAATTTTCTTGTTTCATGAATTAACATTCGTAATTCTACTTTCACTATGGAACTTACTGACCTTAATTGATACTGTTGAAGAATTGTTTAAGAAATAGTGCTTTATTTGTTCTTTAGTAGAAATCTATTTAATATATCAAATACCTAACGTTCATCTGAATTTCTTATATTTTCTTACTACTGCGTCATTTTACCTTGACATCCGTCTAAAATTACGTATTATGCACTTTTTACAAGAATTTCAAAAACGTGTCGTTTATATTAATTTTAAAACATGGGACCAAGATAGCGAGACCTACAAGTGAATGAGGCACGCTCCTGACACAAATTTTGTTTCACATAATGCTTTAGTTGCAATAATAACCTGAAAATAAAACGGTGAATCGTTTTAGCCGGACTCACCCTTCTTCCTCCGACGTACATCTCGCGCAGTGACCACGTTGAGAAAATCTGAGAAATTAGAGCTTATAGAGCGACGTAACGGCAGTCATTCTTCTGAAGCCCCAATCGCGAATGGAACAGATAATGCAGGAACAGTTAGTTGTACCAGACGCACCCTCCGCCACACACCGTTCGGTGGCTTACTCATTATGGCGTAGATGTACTCTGAAGCGTCAAAGGAAGTGGTATAGGCATGCGTACTCAGATACAGAGATATGTAAAGAGGCAAAATACGATGCTGTGCTCGGAAACACCTATATAAGCCAAGTGTCTGGCCCAGTTGTCAGATCGGTTACCGCTGCTAGAGTTGTAAGTTATCAAGATTTAAGTGAGCTTGAACGTGGTGTTATTGTTGGCGCACGGGTGATGCGACACAGCATCTCCGAGGTGCGATGGAGTGCGGATTTTCCCATTCAACCATTTCACGAGTATACCCTGACTATTAGGAATGTGGTAAAAACAACTCTCCGGCATTGCTGAGGTCGGAAAATGACCCTGCAAAAACGAGACCAGCGATGACTGGAGAGAATCTTCCAACATGACAGAAGTGCAACCGTTTCGCAAGTTGCTGCAGATTTCAATGCTGGGGCATCAACAAGTGTCTATGTGCGAACCATTCAACGAAACATGATCGACATGGGCTTTTGGAGCCGAAGGTCCACTCTTGTACCCTTGATGACTGCAAAACTTTACACCTAGCCTGGGCTCGACAACACCGACATTGGACTGTTGATGAGTGGAAACATGTTGCCTGGTGGGACGAGTCTCGTTTCAAATTGTATCCAGCAGATGGACGTGCACAAGTATACAGAGAAGCTCATGAATACATGGGCCAAGCATGTCAGCAGGGGACTGTTCAAGCTTGTGGAGGCTCTGTAGTGGTGTGGGACATATGCAATTGGAGTAATATGGAACCCCTGGTATGTGTAGGTACGGCTCTGACAGGTGACAAGTACGTAAGTATCCTGTCTGATCACCAGAATCCATTCATGTCCATAGTGTATTCTGACAGAATTGCGCAATTCCAGCAGGACAATGTAACACGCCTCATGTCCAGAATTACGAATCTCGTTTGAAATTGTATCGAGCAGATTGACTTGTACGGGTATAGAGATAATCTCATGCACCCATGGACCCCACATGTCAGCAGGGGACTGTTCAAGCTGGTGGAGGCTCTGTAATGGTGTGGGGTGTGCGCAGTTGGAGTGATTTGGAAACCCTGGTATGTCTAGATAGGACTCTGTGAGGTAACATGTACATAAGCATCCTGTCTGATCACCTGCATCCATTCACATTCATTCTGTATTCCGACGGAATTGGGCAGTTCCAGCAGGATAATGCAACAGCCCACATGTCCAGAATTATGAATCTCGTTTAAAATTGTATCGAGCAGATGGACGTGTATGGATATACAGATAAGCTGATGAATCCATGGACCATGCATATCACCTGGGGACTGTTCAAGCTGGTGGAGGCTCTGTAATGGTGTGGGGCGTGTGGAGTTGGCGTGATATGAAACCCCTGGTATGTCTAGGTATGGCTGTAACAGTTGACACTATGTAAATATCCTGTCTGATCACCTGCATCCATTCATGACCAGTGTATTCCGACGGACTTGGGCAATTCGAGCAGGACAATGCAATACCCTACATGTCATGAACTGCATTGTGTCACTTCCCTCCAGCACTACTTCATACCTTAGTCGAGTCCACGCTGAGTTGTCTTGCGGCACTTTTGCGTGCTCGCGGGGGCCCTACTCGATATTAGGCAGGTGTACCAGTTTCTTTGGCTCTTCAGGTACGATGTGATGTGTAGTTTTAGTTGAATGTGTTCAGATTGATTCATAAGTGAAGGAAGGTTAAGGACATGATGAAAATGGGTCCGTACTTGGCTTAAAAGGCTTTTGGATGTGGCTTGACTACTGCAGATGGTGGCTTTTAGAGGGGTCAGCACACGTTGTGTGTGTGTGCGTGAGTGCGTGTGTGGGTCCGCGCGCGCACACCTGCCGGCCTCGACCACCAAGTGTGGTCTAAGTATAGCGAGGTGGAAGCGATACGCAGCACACATCACAAGGTCGCTCCCAGGCCACCTGCATAAGCGGGCTGTCCGAAGGAACTGCAACGCCGCACTGCCAAGCATGGAGACGGCGCGGCGCCATACAGTTCTAGCAGCATTCATTCATACATCTATCTGGTGTGTGGAAAACAGACTCGCGGGCCTGTAAGCTGGTGATTAGTTTGTTGTTGTTGTTGTTGTGGTCTTCGGTCCTGAGACTGGTTTGATGCTGCTCTCCATGTTACTCTATCCTGTGCAAGCTTCTTCATCTCCCATTACCTACTGAAACCTACATCTTTTTGAATCTGCTTAGTGTCTTCATCTCTTGGTCTCCCTCTACGATTTTTACCCTCCACGCTGCCACTCCATTGCTAAATTTGTGATCCCTTGTTGCCTCAGGAGATGTGTTACCAACTGATCCCTTCTTCTTGTAGAGTTGTGCCACAAACTCCTCTTCTCCCCTATTTTATTCAATACCTCCTCATTAGTTACGTGATCTTCCCACCTAATCTTCAGATTTATTCTTTAGCACCACATTTCGAAAGCTTCTATTCTCTTCTTGTCCAAACTATTTATCATCCATTTTTAACTTCCATACATGGCTACACTCCATACAAATACTTTCAGAAACGACTTCCTGGCACTTAAATCTATACTCGATGTTAACAACTTTATCTTCTTCCGAAATGCTTTCCTTGCCATTGCCCGTCTACATTTTATATCCTCTCTACTTCGACCATCATCAGTTATTTTGCTCCCCAAATACCAAACCCCCTGTACTACTTTAAGTGTCTCATTTCCTCATCTAATTCCCTCAGCATCACCCGACTTAAGTCGACTACATTCAATGATCCTTGTTTTGCTTTTGTTGATGTTCATATGATATCCTCCTTTCAAGACACTGTCCATTCCGTTCAACTGCTCTTCCAAGTCCTTTGCTGTCTCTGACAGAATTACAATGTCATCGGCGAACCTCAAAGTTTTTATTTCTTCTCCATGAATTTTAATACCTACTCCAAATTTTTCTTTTGTTTCCTTTACTGCCTGCTCAATATACAGATTGAATAACATCGGGGAGAGGCTACAACAATATATCACTCCCTTCCCAACCACTGCTTCCCTTTCATGCCCCTCGACTCTTATAAGTGCCATCTGGTTTCTGTACAAATTGTAAATAGCCTTACGCTCCCTGTATTTTACCCCTGCCACCTCTAGAATTTGAAAGAGAGTATTCCAGTCAACATCGTCAAAAGCTTTCTCTAAGTCTACAAATGCTAGAAACGTAGGTTTGCCTTTTCTTAATCTTTCTTCTAAGATAAGTCGTAAGGTTAGTATTGCCTCAAGTGTTCCAACATTTCTGCGGAATCCAAACTGATCTTCCCCAAGGTCTTCTTCTACCAGTTTTTCCATTCGTCTGTAAAGAATTCACGTTAGTATTTTGCAGCTGTGACTTATTAAACTGATAGTTCGGTAATTTTCACATCTGTCAACACCTGCTTTCTTTGGGATTGGAATTATTATATTCTTCTTGAAGTCTGTGGGTATTTCGCCTGTCTCATACATCTTGCTCACCAGATGGTAGAGTTTTGTCATGACTGGCTCTCCCAAGGCCGTCAGTCGCTCTAATGGAATATTGTCTACTCCGGGGGCCTTGTTTCGACTTAGGTCTTTCAGTGCTCTGTCAAACTCTTCACGCAGTGTCGTATCTCCCATTTCATCTACATCTATATCCTCTTCCATTTCCATAATATTGTCCTCAAGTACATCGCCCTTGTATAGACCCTATATATACTCCTGGCATCTTTCTGCAATGCAATTCCGATGTTTGTATTGTATTGTATGTCAACCGCGGACGTAGAAACGACGGAGAGGTTCTGTCCCCGCCGCAGCCGCAGTGGTCCACAACCCCACGACGGCTACTCCGGTGATCTCCCCCCCCCCCCCTCCCCCCCCCGGGAACGGTTCACACCAGACGAGTGTAACCAATATGTTTGCACGGTAGAGTAATGGTGTTGTACGAGTATGTGGAGAACTTGTTTGCGCAGCAATCGGCGACATAGTGTAACTGAGACGGAATAAGGGGAACCAGCCCGCATTCGCCGAGGCAGATGGAAAACCGCCTAAAAACCATCCTCGACACAAATCCGCCGGGCGGATCCGTGCTAGGGACCAGGCGCTCCTTCCCGTCCGGGAAACCGTGCGTTAGACCGCACGGCCAACCGGGCCGGCACTTCTGATGTTTAGTTTGCTAATTAATGGCAGCCAGACTTGAGAAAAATCAAGACACGTTCCTAAGATTTACCGGCTTGCAAAAAAATTCGACAACGGAAAATGCTGCAAGATGTTCGAAATTCGGAGAAACCAGTAGTAAGTTATAGACAAAGAAGGGTAATATACAACATGTACAGGACGGAACAACAAGCATGGATGGTGAGAACGAAGTGCTCAGATTAAAAACTTTATAAGACAGGGATGCAATCTCTCCCTCCCTCTGCTCCATCTACGCATTGAAGGAGCAACAGCGGAAATAAAAGAAATGTTCAAGAGTGGGATTAAAATTCAGAGTGAATGGATATCAATGATAAGATTCGCTGATGACATAGCTTGGATCAGTGAAAGTAGAGAAGAATTACAGGACTCGTTGAATGGAATGAACAGTCTAATCAGTGCAGAATGTGGGTTGAGAGTAAAGTGAAGGAAGGCGAGTTTAATAAAGAGTAGCAGAGATTAGCCATAAACTTAACATAAAAAATAGTACCAAGAAGTAGACGGAGTAAAGGAATTCTGCTACCTCGGAAACAAAATAACACATGACGCACGATGCAAGGAGGACATAAAAAATTGATTAGTGCTTGTAAAGAGGTAATCTTGCCAAAAAAGAAGTGTACTGGTATCGAACATATCGTATAACTTTTGCAACGTCATTATCGTGGCGAGGAAGCTCCACCTGAGGCAACCAACGTAGAAGTCCCGGAAGATTTTAACTTAACAGCATTTCTCTTTAAAACGGGAACTATACTGTACATCAATCAGGTACATCTGCACATGCTCAGGGACGCTTTCAACTCACACGGCAAACGACATAGACAGTAGTTTAAAATTAGACGTGTCCTTAAAACGCTTGGAAAACTGTTCTTGTAATTCATTCAAGACCACAAAAAGATCTTTAAACTTCGTGTTTTCTTTAATGGCAGTGAGCTTAAGGAACTTGACTGTGTTTGTCAGAACTTATCCCTTCTATAATGCGATTTTCTTTTTAAATGAATTCGAATCAAATCAGTTGTCTGACACCTTGCAATGTCCAACCTTGGACAGTGATGCCCACTTAAAATACGAGGGCCGGCCGCTGTGGCCGAGCGGTTCTAGGCGTTTCAGTCTTGAACTACGCGACTGCTACGGTCGCAGGTTCGAATCCTGCTTCGGCCGTGGATGTGTGTGATAGGTTAGTTAGGTTCAAGTAGTTCTAAGTCTAGGGGACTGATGACCTCAGATGTAAAGTCCCATAGTGCTTAGAGCCACCTGAACCATTCAAATACGAGGTCTGCAATTCATTCCGGATGTTCTACTTTTCGTTCCTGCAGTCCTTTTTCCTACATGAATCCAACACTAGCTGGTTTTAAATCGGAAAATCTTTCCAGCCATGCCCCTTGACTTAATCAACGTATTTTGAAGTAACACATAAAGTATCCATACACTTATCTCAGTCCCATCGAAAACTGCTGCGACTGACAGTGGAATAACCTATGCAGATTTAGTACCACGAATTTCTTCACGTGATTCATGCCTCGATATTCGAAAGCGGTTTTCGATGTACAAAACAATGAATTCCGTCCAGCGATTCGTTGTAAATTTTTGGTTTTCGTTGTCGAATAAATGTTTAAATTCTGTCTTCATGGTACTGTCATGTCGTTTTATAACAAATTAGTTTAGTCTCCGCTGCTTCGTTCGCGTAAACTGTATGGCCTGCAGAGATTTTATTTTGTTTTTGCTCAATCGAATTTTTATGCTGTTCACAAATTACAAGACCTTGTAAACTATCCGAGCTAATTAAAGCTATACAAAATATAAATATAAATACATATAAATACACGTATAAATACATATAAATATAAATACATTGTCTTTTCCGAACGTACTTTTGACCAGAAAGCAGTTCTGGTAACTGCAGCCCAAAGCTTTTGTTAATCGCGGCTTTTGCGTTGTTGAGAAGATATTTCCATAGCAACTTTCATCATCTAACACATACTTCTTTATATCTGACCAAGAAGTGAAATACCAATTTTAATAAATTTAGCTTTAAATTTTTTTAGTGTAATATATTTTCTTAAAATTTTTCATCCTCTATTTGACTCCCTTAGGGTTAATTTTCCAGATACACTAAAACACGTAGATTTTTATTTCTAACTGAGAAGCCAAATTTAGATTTCATATATTCAGATTTAAAAATGTTTTTCACAAAACATTTCGATAACAAATCTCATCCCTTGTTTCATCCACTTAGGGGTTCAGTTTTCAAAAACACTGAAACACGTATTTCTTTATTCATAACCGAGAAGGGAAATACCAGTTGTCATAGATGTAACCTTAAAAAATTCCTTAGTAGTTCTTAAATAAATATATATTTTCAAAAAAACTTTCACCCACTGTTATACCCCCTTAGTGCTCGAATTTCCAAAAACAGTGAAGTTCGTATGTTTTATTTCTAACAGAGAATCCAAACACAAATTTTCATCGATTTAGCTTTAAAAATGCTTGTACAATGAAATGTTTCCATAAAAACTTTGTTGAATTTCTAAAGCCAATAAAACATGCATATTTTATTTGCAATCGAGAAGTTATATAGCAGTATTCATACATTTAGCTGAAAAGTTATTTTATAATGAAATGGTCGTGTGTCATTCTTGGCCCATCCGAGGAAGTTCGGCCGCCGAGTGCACGTCTTATTTCAGTCGGCGTCACAATGGGCGATCTGTGTGTCGGTGATGACATGGATGATATGGACAATAAAACACCCAGTCCGCGAGCGGAGAAAATCTCCAAACCAGGCCGGGAATCGAACCCGGGCCCGCTGCATGCTGGGAAAGCACGTTGCCACTCAGCTCAGCAGGCGGGCTCTTTAACAATGACATATTTTCAATAAAACCTTTCACTCACTATTTGACTCCATGGGATTAAATTTCCAAAATATGCTGAAACACATATTTCTTTATTTTTGACTGAGAAACGAAGTACCCATTTGTAGCCACAGCTTAAAAATTGCCTTAATAGCAACATTTAAAAAAACCTTCATCACCTATTTCACCCCCTTAGGATTGGAATTTTGACAAACCCCTTCTTAAACGACGCCTGCAGTATAAGGTCCACACCTTCTCCAAATATCAAGTTTCCATCCTTAGCAATTTGAGCTGGCCGTTGATGAGTCAGTCAGCCAATCAGGACTTTGCCCTTTTATATATACAAGGGGGTCCATTGATATTGACCTGGCCAAATATGTCACGAAATAAGCATCAAACGAAAAAACCAGAAAGAACGTAACCCGTCTAGCTTGAAGGGGGATACCAGATGGCTCTATGGTTGGCCCGCCAGGTAGCGCTGCCATTGGTCAAACGGATATCAACTGCCTTTTTTTTAAAAAATAGGAACCCCCATTTTTATTACATATCCGTGTAGTACGTGAAGATATATGAATGTTTTAGTTGGAGCACTTTTTTCGCTTTGTGATAGATGGAGCTGTAATAGTCAGACACGTATAAGTACGTGGTATCATGTAACATTCCGCCAGTGCGGACGGTATTTGCTTCGTGATACATTACCCGTGTTAAAATGGGCCGTTTACCAATTGCAGAGAAAGTCGATATCGTGTTGATGTATTGCTATTGTGATCAAAATGCCCAACGGGCGTGTGCTATGTATGCTGCTCGGTATCCTGGACGACATCATCCAAGTGTCCGGGCCGTTCGCCGGATAGTTACGTTATCTAAGAAAACAGGAAGTGTTCAGCCACGTGTGAAACGTCAACCACGACCTGCAACAAATGATGATGCCCAAGTATGTGTTTTAACTGCTGTCGAGGCTAATCCGCACATCAGTAGCAGACAAATTGCCCGAGAATCGTGAAACTCAAAAAAGTCAGTGTTGCGAATGCTACATCAACATCGATTACACCCGTACCATATTTCTGTGCACCAGGACTTGCATGGCAACGAGTTTGTGCGTCGTGTAGAGTTCTGCCACTGGGCACAAGAGAAATTACGGGACGATGACAGATTTTTTGCACGCGTTCTATTTAGCGACGAAGCGTCATTCACCAACAGCGGTAACATATGGTTCAAATGCCTCTGAGCACTATGGGACTTAACTTGTAAGGTCATCAGTCCCCATGAACTTAGAAAATACGTAAACCTAACTAACATAAGGACATCACACACATCCTGCCCGAGACAGGATTCGAACCTGCGACCGTAGCGGTCGCGCGGCTCCAAACTCAAGCGCCTAGAACCGCTCGGCCACAACGGTCGGCTAGCGGTAACGTAAACCGGCATAATATGCACTATTGGGCGACGGAAAATCCACGATGGCTGCCCCCATTTTGTCGATGGCAATCTAAATAGTGCAATGTATGCTGATTTCCTACGTAATGTTCTACAGATGTTACTACAAGATGTTTCACTGCATGACAGAATGGCGATGTACTTCCAACATGATAGATGTCCGGCACATAGCTCGCGTGCGGTTGAAGCGGTATTGAATAGCATATTTCATGACAGGTGGATTGGTCATCGAAGCACCATACCATGGCCCGCACGTTCACCGGATCTGACGTCCGAGGATTTCTTTCTGTGGAAAAAGGTGAAGGAAATTTACTATCGTGATCCACCGACAACGCCTGACAAATGCGTCAGCACACTGTCGATGCATGTGAGAACATTACGGAACGCGAACTACTCACTATTGAGAGAAATGTCTTTACACTTATTGCCAAATGCATTGAGGTTGACGGACATCATTTTGAGCGTTTATTGTACTCACGCTGTAACAGCGTGCGTTCTCAGAAATGATAAGCCGGCCGGGGTGGCCGAGCCGTTATAGGCGCTTCAGTCTGGAACCGCGTGACCGCTACGGTCGCAGGTTCTAATCCTGCCTCGGGCATGGATGTGTGTGCTGTCCATAGGTTAGTTAGGTTTAAGTAGTTCTAAGTTCTAGTGGACTGATGACCACAGATGTTAAGTCGCATAGTGTTCAGAGCCATTTTTTAGAAATGATAAAGTTCGCGAAGGTACATGTATCAGATTGGAACAACCGAAATAAAATGTTCAAACGTACTTACATTCTGTATTTTAAAAAACCTACCTGTTACCAACTGTTCGTCTAAAATTGTGGGCCATATGTTTGTGACTATTAGAGCGCCATCTATCAGAAAACGAAAAAAGTGGTCCAACTAAAACATTCATATTTCTTTACGTACTACACGAATATGTAACAAAAAATGGGTTTCTTATTTTAAAAAATGCACTTGATATCCGTTTGAACTGCGGCAGCGCCATCTATCGGGCCAGCCATAGCGCCATCTGGTTTCCCCCTTCAAGCTAGACAAGTTTTGTTCTTTGTAGTCTTTTCGTTTGACGCTTGTTTCGTGAGATATTTGGCCCGGTCACGATAAATGGACCACCCTGTAGATATTTGCTGTAGCCATTGATTATGCAGTATGTTCCACAATTAAGTTCTTCTATGATCTGAATCCAGCCTAGCGTGAGCGACGTGGGTTTCTTGACTGCATAATAGATATTGAGAATTCTCATCCTTCTCATTTGTCATGTCCATTAAATTTTAATGACCTTTTGTGCAAACAGCCACTGGGCTTTTGAACAATCTTCAAACCACGAACAAATAGCGAAAGGGTAAACAGCACTGACACCACGATTCAGCCGAACCAAGAGAGTTGTTGTTGATAATTCTTCCGGGTTATATGGCCGTGGTCCATTGAATTCTTCTATTCCTAACTTTTCGTCCAATATTACGTTGGACTCCTTCAGAGGTATGGCTGGTCCTGCTAAGGAGTGATGCTAAGTGTCCCAGCCTTTATGGTTTACCTAAAGTTCACAAAATAAATCTCCCTCTGAGACCCATTGTTACTGCGATTGATTCCTCTACTTATCAAATATGTAGGTATCTAGCTACTCTTCTACAACCATACATTGGTAAGACTGATTCTTATGTGAGGGATTCGCGTCATTTTATTGAGAAAATTGAAAGTCTAACCTTGGGTCCTGAAGACATTCTGGTCAGTTTTGATGTTGTCTCTCTGTTTAGTTTGATTCCGGTCAATGAAGTTATGGTTTACATAATGGAAGTTTTCCCTGAAGATTTGACCGCTCTGTTTAGACACTGTCTCACATCTAGCCAGTTTCAGTGGGATGAGGAGTTTTATGAGATAGTGGATGGTGCTGCCATGAGTAGCCCTGAGATTGCCAATTTTTACATGGAGAAATTTGAACAATTAGCGTTGAATAAAACAAATAAGAAACCATGTTATTGGTATCGTTATGTAGACGACACATTCGTGGTTTGGACACACGGTAAAAAAGCCTTGGACGAATTTTTGATTATCTTAATAGCATAAACCCTAAAGTTCAGTTTACCATTGAAGTGGAAAAAGACCAAGCTACATCGTTTCTCGATTTGTTAGTCATGAGGCAGACCGATGGCAGTCTAAAACATAAAGTGTTTCGGAAGAGCACACATACTGATAGATACTTACATAAGAACTCCAATCATCACCCACAACAAAAAAGAGGTGTAATCAAAAGTTTAGTGGACAGGGCAAAACGGATTTGTACGCCGGAACATCTGGATACGGAACTGAATCATCTGAAACAGTCCTTCGAAAAGAATGGGTACTCAAACAAGGAAATTAATAGAATTTTAAAACCCAATTACAGCAGGCCAAAGGACAAGGGTGGTGCACAGCAATGGAAGAACACAGTGTCTTTATGTTTCATTAGTAAGGGTACAGACTTAATCGGCAAAATTTTGCTGAAACATAAAGTGAAACCGGTATTCAAACCCACCAGAAAAATAGGACAAGTACTTCGTTCTGTTAAACATAGAAGGCCACCATTATCATCTAGCGGTGTGTATAAAATTCCGTGTACTTGTGGCAAGGTCTATATTGGTACTACGTAAAGAAGTGTGAATACGAGGGTAAAGGAGCATAAAAGTCTTTGCCGACTGGGAAAAATAGATAAATCGGCCATTGCGGAACATGTAGTTAAGTGTTCTGAAACAACAGTTTTAAGTGCTACCACGAACTATTATCCATGACTAAACAAGGTGGCTGTTGTAATTTATAAACATGAAGATAATTTTAATAGAAAAGAAGAGGCCTTGAAATTAAGCGAGATATGGACAGTGGCGTTACAGAATCGATAAGTGATTTTTATCTATAACGGACTATTATCGACAGTTACATTTTATCTTTGACTAGTTTTCTCTCTGCTGCTATGTGCAAGCTGGACCACGCCCACTTTCCTCGGTATTTAGGCCGCTCTCCGACGCCCGACTAGTCAGTCGGCAGGACTCAGCAGGACCAGCCATACCTCTGAGGATGTCCAACGTAGTATTGGACGAAACGTTAGGAATAGAAGAATTCCTTGGACCATGGCCATATAACCCGGAAGAATTATCAACAACAGTACCATCCGGTCGTGAAAGCCTTCATTGTATGACAAGAGAGTTGTGCCGTCCGAAGGATGCCACACCGCAGTACTGTATGAGATGCCACGTTGTACCGGATACTTGCGAGGAGTGAGCAGACTCGCGTGTGGTTTGGTGCGTCGTGGCCGATCTAAATCCAGATGATAGTTCATTTAGTCCAACAGGTTTGTGAGCTTGCCTAGATTTTTTTTTTTAAATAGAGGTGGAGCCCCTCCACCCCCACACCGGCGTGATGGCCAACACAAAAGGTCTACTGCCATCTCTGCATAAGGGTTAGTATTCACTAAAGTGAGGTGTCGCAGGATGTGGGTACTGCGATGTTTGCGTACGTCTGGTTAGGATTAACCATTAAGACGCGCTCATCTGGAGATAGATTGGTCGAAATCTGACGAAGGGTAGCGGTTTTAAGGGCAGAGGAAAACAAGTGCCAGAGCAAGAGCCAAGGGAAAAAAACCTCTGCGATAGTTACGTCGGGTGGTAAGAGCAGTAGCGGTTTTCTTGCTGCCTGCGTTAGGTTAGGCTTTGTTAGTAGTGGGTATCATGCTTCTCGATACCTTGGCGTTGTGCGTTGTGGTGCTCGGCGGCTGGCGCTGGGTGCTGGTACGGAGTCCTCGTTCAGCGTCAGCAACCTGCAACAGTTAGGTTTGCTATCGATCTTGTGTCCGATAGGTCATATACCGGGGACACAGTGTGAGGGAATGTTGGCAGTTTGTTTGTGCGCCTGTGGGCGAGCTCGGTCGGTGTCCCTGCTGTGGCCTGTTGATAGGCTCTAGTAGCAGCTTGTAGTTGCCAGTCAGTGTTGCTGATGTGCAGGGGCTTACCGACGTTTGTCGCTGTTTGCGTATGTTAGTTTACCACAGGTGGCTATGCCCTAGCTACCAGTGTCTTTGGCCGCTTGTGTTTCCACCTGTGGTTGTAACGCTTGCCTAGAGTTACTGCAGTCATTTTTGTAGCTGTAGTTTACACAAAAAATGAGGCAAGTGCGATTAGGACTCTGTTCAAGTCTTTCTACTGGCTGCCACTTCGGCAACTTGCATTTCCCTAACCTACCCCAATTATCCAAATGGGAAAAGGAGACCTACCATCTAGCGTGGAATCCGAACCACGTGTTGTTCCTAGTGACAGCTCACATTATTCAGAAACAAAGGATCGGTTAAAACGAAGACTGAAAATTGCTCACTCTGACGGAGATTTGACGTTGTGTTTCCAGGCAAACGCTTTATCGTTGCACCACCATATCCGACATGTTCATAGAAGGCTCACCTATAGGTTTTGATCATTAAGTTTCCGAGTATCCAAAATATTTGATGTATATGGTCACATCCTTTGACTGGGCTGATTTAGAGGCTTAAATTATTTAAATCGCACAAGGGCGATATAACTTAGCGCCTGACATAAATTTGATCTTGATACCCCTTCCTCAGAAAAAGTGGTGTTAAGACAGGTTGCCATTCCTCCACAGGCATTAAGACACCTCACTGAAATTATCTCCATCGGAGTTCAAGCCATCATCAAGGCGAAGGGAGGACACAGTCCATATCAGTGGTCATTAATAGGGTCTCAGATACTTTTCAGCAAGTAGTGTATAGTTCTATGAGATCACATTACACTGAGGTGGAGAAAGTTATGGAACAGCGATATGCACATATACAGATGGCGGTGGTATCGCGCACAGGGGGAATAAAAGGGCAGTGCATTGCCAGAGCTGTTATTTGTACGCAGATGATTCATGTGAAAAGGTTTCCGTTGTGATTATGGCAGCACGGCGGGATTTAACAAGACTGAACGTGGATTGGTAGCTGGCGCTAGCCGCATGGGAGATTCCATTTCGGAAATCGTTGGGGAATTCACTATTCCGATATCCACAGTGTCAGGAGTGTCCTGTCAATACCAGATATCAGGCATTAGCTCTCACCGTGGACTACACAACGGCGGACGGCTTTCACTTAACGACCGAGCGCAGTGGCATTTGCGTAGAGTTATCAGTGCTAACAGACAAGCAATACGGGTTTAAATAGCCGCAGAAAACAATGGGTCACAGAGAGGACGCGCAGTGGTTAGCACGCCGGGCTCGCATTCGTGAGGAAGCATCCAGCCATCTTGATTTAGGTTTTTCGTGCTTTCCCTAAATCGCTTGAGGCAAATGTCGGGATGGTTCCATGGAAAGGGCACGGCCTACTTCCTTCCCCATCCTTCCTTAATCTGATGGGACCGATGACCTCTCTGTTTGGTCCCGTCCCCCAAATCAATCTATCCACCAACCAATCAACGTGTCATGTACGACGAACATAATTGTTAGGACGTTGCGGCGAAATTTGGCCTTAAAAGCTATGGCAGCAGACGACCGACGCGAACCACTTTGCTGACAGCACGACATTGCCGGTAGCGCCTCTCATGGGCTTTTGACCATATCGCTTGGACCTTAGGCGACTGGAAAACCGCCCGCCATCGTGGCCGTGAGGTTCTAGGCGCTTCAGTCTGGAACCGCGTGACCGCTATGGTCGCAGGTTCGAATCCTGCCTCGGGCATGGATGTGTGTGATGTCCTTAGGTTTAAGTAGTTCTAAGTTCTAGGGGACAGATGACCTGAGATATTAAGTCCCATAGTGCTCAGAGCCATTTGAACCATTTTGAACTGGAAAACCGTGGCCTGGTCAGATGAGCCCCGATTTCAGTTGGACGGTAGGTAGGTTTCGAGCGTCGTGCAGACCCCACGAAGCCATGTACGCAACTTGTCAACAAGGCACTGTCCAAGCTGGTGGTACCTTCATAATGGTGTGGACAGTGTTTACAGAGAAAGGACTGAGGCCTCTTGGCCAGCTGCTACTTGGAGAGCAATTTCAGCCAGTTATGGACTTCAGATACCCAAACAACGATGGAATATTTACGGATGATTATCCACCATGTCACCTGGTCACAACTGTTCGTGATTGGTTTGAGGAACATTCTGGCCAGTTCGAGCGAATGATTTGGCCACTCAGGTCGCCCGATATGAATCCCATCGAACATTTATGCGACATAATCGAGAGGTCATTTCGTGCACAAAACCCTGCAGCGACAAGAGATTCGCAGTAGTGGTGTACGGTGTCAGGATTTGGGCACATACACGTTAGCTTACCAACATTAGTATTAATAATAAGTCGGCCGTGATGGCCGAGCGGTTCTAGGCGCTTCAGTCTGGAACTGCGCGACTGCTACGGTCGCAGGTTCGCATCCTGCCTCGGGAATGGATGTGTCTGATGTAATTAGGTTAGTTAGGTTTAAGTAGTTCTAAGTTCTAGGGGACTGATGACCTCACATGTTAAGTCCCTTAGTGCTCAGAGCCATTTGAACCATTAATGATACAGGGACTGGCAAGGGCATCAGATCATGACTTTATTCAATTATGATAAATATGAGGCACTCTCGAGCAGTATTGCCTGCATGTCTGCGTGATTAAGTCACCAACTTAAAGCTTTGGTGAAAAGTGTCGCAAGTTGAAAATTGTGGAATATAAAGTCTGCACCTGGCCGAAGCTCGCCGGGCCGCCTTGGGCTGCAGGTAGCGGTCACCGGAAACGTGGGGCAATACGGCGCTGTTAGGGATAGCCCGGCATCCGGAGCCACCTGTGCTGGGCTACACGTGGTGAAGACGGGAATTTCGTTTGCATAGAGGCGTTATGACCAACTCGATCATTGGGTAGAATCTCAGAAATGCCGTTGGAGGGATTTCGGCGATGATAGAGCGTTCGACACTGGCCGAAACAGAGTACTCTTCCGCCGCGTTTTCGTATGCATGGAAGACTGAAGAATTGTGGAGAGAGAGGACTTCGCCTTCAGCCATAGAGCGGTACGGACTTGGAGATGGTGTCTCGGCCGTCGCCTTCGAAGGGAGATACACGATCTGTATCGCAGCACTGCACCAACGAGTGTTCCGTGCAGAGTTCTGCGGTTAGAGCTCTTTGTGTGATCAGAAGCGAGGTTTTAACCAACGCTTAAACGCTTCCAACACCTTATCTAAGATTCTTGATCATGTAGTTATCCTTGCGAGGTGCCGAGTATTCAACAACGTAGCTGCAGGTAATTGGGCCTCGTAGTTGCAAATTGTTAATGTGCCATTCTCAGGAGTGTGTGAGTAGACAAAGAAATTCACGTTTTTTAAAAAATTTTGTCAGTTGTGGGAAATATGAAATTAAATGCCAGTATTACAATCGAATTATCGACTTCATTGTAGCTAGCATTTAACCTGTATCATTCAGCTTTACATGTACCCTAGTCACTGCACAGCTTGCCCAGACGGGAAGGAAAGGTTAGCGGTCTTCTATGTCAGCGACGGACAAACAAGTTTACAATGGGTGGCTATGCAGGCACCTTGTGTGAACATTTCTGCAGGGGAGTTTCAACGATTTGTTGAATCCATGTCACATTGAGTTGCTGCACTACAGCTGCCAAAAAGAGGTCGGACAAGATATTACGAGGTATCCCATGACTTTGGTCACCTCACTGTAATCTTTTTGAAAGATCCTGCATCTTCCGCCAAATAGTATGGGGTGTATTACACAATATCGTCATGCAGGTGGAGTTGGAAGTAAACGGAAGTATTTCTTCGAAGAACAAGACGCAAAAACAAGTATGCGACTGGCATACAGCACCAACCGTTCGGCGAAAAATTGAGCGCACGGCCGAGTTTGCAAGGCAGGTTGCAGAAGCAGAATTCCTGAAACACGTCCTTCACGATCATGTGCTGCATGGTCGACATATTCCTGGAGCGCTGTGTCATTCCAGGAAGACGAGTGGCCGCGGAATAAATCTGCATAACTTGCCTTGCGTTCAGAGGCCAACACGGAGTAACGAGACAGTTAGGTCTGGCAACACGCCCAGCTACACAGAGACGTGTAGAAGGCAGTCCGCGCTGATACTGCCGGCAGATCGGAAAGAGGAAATGTCACTACAGTACTGATAAACCTGACACGGCGCTGAAAGATCTAAGTCCTATCAACGCCCCTGGAGTAGACGACATTTCCTCAGAACTAATGACATCCTTGGGAGACCTAGCCATGACAAATATGTTGAACTTGGCGTACAAGATATACCAGACAGGCAAGGTACCTTCAGACTTCAAGAAGAATGTAATAATTCCACTTCCAAAGAAGGCAGGTTCTGGCAGATATATTACAGAAGCCATGGTTGCCAAATACTACTGTCGCGAAATATATAGTTAATCTGTCCTGTGGATCGAGAATCTTTACGATTTTTCCCTATTATTGATATGTATACTGGCAAGACACTGGGCCCGTGAATTTGAGGACTGTATCAAAATCTCTACATAGTTCCTCCGACTGCTCCGAGCATACAAAACGAAGCGGGTTGGGGACTTCATTTTATATACGTAGAAAGAGAAGATTTAATGAAACATTTTTATTTACTTACTAAAACATGACTACAACTTACATTTTATGTTTACGTGCAGTAATGTTCGTCTAGTATGCTTTTAACAGATGAAGAGTGCAATGTATGTTGAAATGGCAACAAATATTTTGTGGGTGATATAATAAAAAATTAACAGGTTATAGATTTTTTAAATTTCTTGTACTGTCGAACCTTCCTTCTTCGCCAATCTCATGTTTGTAGCTAAGCGGGAGGTGTCCTATAGGTCTTGAAGAGCGAGTTATCAAAACATGTGACGTAAATGACCGAATCTTTGATTGCACTGAATTACAAGCTTGAATTTTTTACCCTGCCGAGGGACTACAGACGTTAGTACGTGACACAAATTTGAACCCGATAAGTCAAATTGTTCCAAAGAAAATGTGTCTTAAACAGATGGCCAGAGAAACAGACAGGCTAAAAAAAGTGACGAAGAAAAATATTATTTCGTTTTATGTCATGTTCGGATCTTCTCGTTTACATGTATTATAAAACCTTGCTTCTTGCCAACTTTAAGTTGAAGTGAATCACCCCATAGGTTTTGACGATTCCGTTTTCGAGTACCTAACGCCTCAACACAAATGTTTTGTCTCAAGTACAGATAGTGTTGAGGATCAGTGGACAAAGTTCAAAACCATCGTACAATATGCATTAGATGAGTATGTGCCAAGCAAGATCGTAACAGATGGAAAAGTGCCACCGCGGTACAACAACCGAGTTAGAAAATTGCTCCGGAAGCAAAGGGAACTTCACACCAAATATAAATATAGCCAAAGCCTTGCAGAGAAACAAAAATTACACGAAGCAAAATGCAGTGTGAGGACGGCTATGCGAGAGGAGTTCAATGAATTCGAAAGTACTGACTAGGCAGAAAAACCTAAGAAATTTTGGTCTTATGTCAAAGCGGTAGGTGGATCAAGACAAAATGTCCAGACACTCTGTGACCAAAATGGTACTGAAACAGAGGATGACAGACTAAAGGCCGAAATACTAAATGTCTTTATCCAAAGCTGTTTCACAGTGGAAAACTGCACTGTAGTTCCATCTCTATTTTGTCGCACAGATGGCAAAATGATAGACATCGAAATAGATGACAGAAGGATAGAAAAACAATTCAAATCGCTCAAAAGAGGAGAGGCCGCTGGACCTGATGGGATACTAGTTCGATTTTACACAGAGTACGCGAAGGAACTTGCCCCCTTCTTGCAAGCGATGTACCGTAGGTCACTAGAAGAGCGTAGCGTTCCAAAGGATTGGAAAAGGGCACAGGTCATCCCCGTTTTCAAGAAGGGACTTCGAACAGACGTGCAGAACTATAGACCTATATCTCTATCGTCGATCAATTGTGGAATTTTGGAACACGTATTATATTCGAGTATAATGACATTTCTGGAGACTAGAAATCTACTCTGTAGGAATCAGCATGGGTTTCGAGAAAGACGGTCGTGTGAAACCCAGCTCGCGCTATTCGTCCACGAGACTCAGAGGGCCATAGACACGCGTTCCCAGGTAGATGCCGTGTTTCTTGACTTCCGCAAGGCGTTTGTTACATTTCCCCACAGTCGTTTAATGAACAAAGTAAGAGCATATGGACTATCAGACCAATTGTGTGATTGGCTTGAAGAGTTCCTAGATAACAGAACGCAGTATGTCATTCTAAATGGAGCGAAGTTATCCGAAGTAAGAGTATTGTCAGGTGTGCCGCAAGTGAGTGTTGTAGGATCGTGCTGTGGTATATCGAGAGGTTGCAACAATGGAAAATTGTACTGAAATGCAGGAGAATATGCAACGAACTGACGAATGGTCCAGGGAATGGCAACTGAATCTCAATGCAGACAAGTGTAATGTGCTGCGAATATATAGATAGAAAGATCCCATATCATTTAGCTACAATATAGCAGGTGGGCAACTGGAAGCAGTTAACTCCATAAATTATCTGCGAGTACGCATTAGGAGTGATTTAAAATGGAATGATCGCATAAAGTTGATCGTCATTAAAGCAGATGCCAGACTGAGATTCATTGGCAGAGTCCTAAGGAAATGCAATCCGGAAACAAAGGAAGTAGGTTACAGTACACTTGTTCGCCCACTGCTTGAATACTGCTCAGCAGTGTGGGATCCGTACCAGGTGGTGTTGATAGAAGAGATAGAGAAGTTCCAACGGAGAGCAGCGCGCTTCGTTACAGGATCATTTAGTAATCGCAAAAGCGTTACGGAGATGATAGATAAACTCCAGTGGAAGACTCTGCAAGAGAGACGCTCAGTAGCTCGGTACGGTCTTTTGTTGAAGTTTCGAGAACATACCTTCACTGAGGAGTCAAGTAGTATATTGCTCCCTCCTACGTATATCTCGCGAAGAGACCATGAGGATAAAATCAGAGAGATTAGAGCCCACACAGAGGCATACCGACAATCTTTCTTTCCACGAACAATACGAGACTGGGATAGATGGGAGAACCGACAGAGGTACTCAAAGTACACTCCGCCACACACCGTCAGGTGGCTTGCTGAGTATGGTTCAAATGGCTCTGAGCACTATGGGACTCAACTGCTGTGGTTATCAGTCCCCTAGAACTTAGAACTACTTAAACCTAACTAACCTAAGGACATCACACACATCCATGCCCGAGGCAGGATTCGAACCTGCGACCGTAGCAGTCGCACGGTTCCGGACTGCGCGCCTAGACCACCGCTGCCGGCGCGGAGTATGGATGTAGATATCGAACTACGTAAGATATATAGCCGTATCTTTTGACTAAAGTGATTTACACTTACGCTCATAAATTAAGGATAATTGCCGATTGTGGTCCCACACAACGTGGCGCTAATAGCATAGGAAAATAGGGAGCACACGCGACACAGATCTGTAAGTCGACGGTATTGCTAATAAGTTGAGAAAACCGTCCTGAAACATACGTGCTACAAAACGCCACTGTTTCTTGTACTTTCCTGGGCATGTACCTCGACTCAATATGGTATATGATCACCATGCACACGTACGTTGGCTGCACAACGGGTTGACACACTCTGGATTAGGTGGTCGAGCAGCTGCTGGGGTATAGCCTCCCATTCTTGCACCAGTGCGTGTCGGAGCTCCTGAAGTATCCTATGGGTTTGAAGACGTGCAGCGAAACGTCGACCGAGAGCATCCCCGACGTGCTCGATGGGGATTAGGTCTGGAGAACAGGCAGGCCACTCCATTCGCCTGATATCTTCTGTTTCAAGGAACTCCTCCACGATGGCAGCACGGTGGGGCAGTGCGTTATCATCCATCAAGAAGAAGGTGGGACCCACTGCACCCCTGAAATGGCGTACATACTACACCAGTATGATGCTCTGATACACCTGTCCTGTTACAGTTCCTCTGTCAAAGACATGCAGGGGTGTACGTGCACCAATCATAATCCCACCCCACACTATCAAACCATGACGTCCATTCAGGTCCCTTTCAAGGACATTAAGGGCTTGGCATCCGGTTCCTTGTTCACGCCAGATGAAAACCGGTGAGAATCACTGTTCAGTCTATATCTGGACTCGTCCGTGAATATAACCTGGGACCACTGTTGCAACGATCAAGTACTGTGTTCTTGACACCAGGCTTTACGGGCTCTTCTATCACGAGGTGTCAGTGGAATGCACCTTTGCAGGTATCTGGGCGAATAAAACCATGTCTGTTCAGTCGTCTGCAGACTGTGTGTCTGGAGACAACTTGAACCGTGGATTTAATTTCAAAACTTTTTCTTAACAATTTATTTTATTTAATAGTGATTCATCAAGAACATTAACACATTTAATCACACTATGTGAGCGTGGAAGTAGTTGCCAGGGAGTAACTGATGAAATCAAAATCAAATTGCTTTTAACAAATGGGAATTTTGTTCGTAAAAGCCTTTTTTTTAAAGAAACATTTAAAATTGTAAGCAGAGAGCACCCTCTAAATATTAAGTACAATTTATCAGAGGCAGAAAGAAACAAATTTTGGGGTGTATGAGCTTTCGGGCTGAGAACCTTGCCGCTTCCTTTTGACACGGCCGTAGTCACGACCGCTCACAACAACCTCTGAAGGACTACACTGGTGAAAATCTGCAACACACCAGATTAGCTTAAAGAAAAAGTTTTAACAATTCACACAAGCACACAAACTATGCACCCCGTAGGAGGGATGGAAATGGTACAAAAAACTAAAATTGAAAGATTAACTTGCCACCGAAAGTGCAACTTCATTTTTTTTTCTTCTAAGAAAAGTCTTACGGTGAAAGGGTGGCAACTTTATATACTAAAATGATCATTTAAATAAAAGGCTACAAACTGCAATCTTATATAAAATTCTACAAAGTTACCCAAAAAATTAAGATGCTCTACAGTACAAAGATACCGCATCTCAAGATGATAGGCAAGATCATAACATATTTCAGGTTTTAGGCCGTTACACTCCAAGCAATAAATTCGTTAACACACCGAATTCGGAAAACATGACAGAGGCAGCTCCGAATGACTGACAGACACTAACTGCCTAACAAATGCGGACGAGAGACAGACGAGCAAGCTGGGGACGAGAAAGTGACCGAGAAAATAAGGAGAATTTAACAAGAGTAAATCACACAACATATCACCAATCACTTAACTTCTGATAAACTGCGATTTCTTGAGAAGACCTAGCGCAGGACCCCCAAAACGCTCTCCCGAACCGCTTCAACGGACGCAGGAAGGCGCGCCGTTCTCCCGTCTTTCCTGGTCCGCAGCAACCGACAGACTGCCCGCTGCTCCGTCCGCGACTGCCCTACTGGTGCGTCTCCCACTCACTTCCAGACACACGACGGCGGAAATACTGGCTCGGACCCAACCATGCAGAGGAAACACGCCCACTGGCTAAACGACATCCCTGCACCAGGTAATGACCAAGCCAAGCTCCACAAGATGCTAACTGAAGGGGCCCAGAAACGCTCGGAGAACCAGTTTCACCACGGAGTCGCAGCTCGCACCGGCCAGACAGGTGTTGTGGGTTGACTCCTGTTGCTCTCGTGTCGACCGCGAAGCCACTATCCCTCGCTATACGCCACTGCCCACTGGACTCACGTGGCGACCTCACAGGCGCCGACGCTCAAGAGGGACAAGTCATGTTGCGTCTCAGTGCGCGACCGACAAACCGATCGATCGATCCAACCGCCAGTGACTATTGCCTGGGCAAACTCGAGCGGACTGGCGGCCTAACGCGCAGACTCGGATGCGGGAACTACGTCCCGACCGGGCGACCACTCGCTGAGTTCTGTTACTGGCGGGCTGGAAAGACTCTCATTTTGCCGGCTATAAAAGTTGATCCGAACGAAAGATATACTAGCACTCCGGACGACACACAGACACTAACCGCCTCACAACTGCGGACGAGAGACAGACTAGCAAGCTGGGGACGGGAGACTGACTCCGACTCACTCCAGACTCACCCAGACTGACACAGACTGACTGACTGGCTACCTCATAGCGCCCCTTAAATGCACGTGAACAGGCAACCTTTCCTCTTTCCCACCAGAGGGAGACACCAAAGCTGCGATTGCCGCAGCGGTGCCACCTTCAGAAACGGAGGGGCGACTGCTTCACACTACGCGCTGCGGTACGCTCTTCAAAACAGCAGTGCCAGCTGGAGTGGCCGAGCGGTTCTAGGCGCTACAGCCTGGAAGCGCGCAATGGTTCAAATGGCTCTGAGCACCATGGGACGTGACATCTATGGTCATCAGTCCCCTAGAACTTAGAACTGCTTAAACCTAGCTAACCTAAGGACATCACACAACACCCAGCCACCCTACATTTCTCCAGAACGCAAACTGTACTTCGCCAAGCTCGGCTTCTGCTAGTTTTTTAGGGGTCTGTGCCTGTGTCTGTAAAAACGGGACCATTATAAAATCGCTTTGTTGTTCGTCTATCTGTCAAACGATTAAGAACCCTTCTACAGCAACGAGTAGACGTATGAAGCTCAGATTTATGTCATATATGGATATCAATGGTTCCTTGCAGGTCTAAAAATATTAAGCTTCTAGAGTCATGCTCTTAAATTATGGATAATGCTGATGGATGGCGAAACAACGCTCTGGTGCGCGGTTTGCAGGTTTAAGCCGCGTCTGGGTATGATAATGCGGTGCATCTCACCTGCGGTGGTCGCACGGTTGCCTTGGCAGCAGACCACACACGCAGAGGTGTGTTGGTGCATGTCAGAGTGCGGTGCAGCGAGGAAGTGTGCAGACTTTTTCAGACTTGCTATGGTGACCGTGCGTTGAAAATGGCTCAAAGAACACATAGTGATGACGTCATGAGAGGTAGAATACTAGGGAGACAGGAGGCTGGTCAAATACAACAGCACGGGCTCTCCGAGTGCCACAAAATGTGATATCAAGCCTATGGCAACGATTCCAGCAGACAAGAAACGTGTCCAGGCGCTACAGTACGGGACGTACTGCAGGTAGCCTTGCTCGGGACCTTACCGCATCCACCGGAACAGTTGTGAGCCGTGATAAAAATTGCTGTTTTGAAGAAATGGTTCAAATGGCTCTGAGCACTATGGGACTTAACTTCTCAGGTCATCAGTCTCCTAGAACGTAGAACTACGTAAACCCAACTAACCTAAGGAGATCACACACATCCATGCCCGAGGCAGGATTCGAAACTGCGACCGTAGTGGTCACGCGGTTCCAGACTGAAGCGCCTAGAACCGCACGGCCACACCGGCCGGCCTTACTTAATAGATGACCTAATCAACAGCAAACGACCATTCGCCATTCTACTACCGCTCTTACGTGCTCGGTCCATCCCACACCGCTTTGCAACGTCTGCCTACGGACAGCGTGGCTTATAATTAAACTTCCGCTACTTGAGAGGTCACTCAGTGAAAAACGAGTAATCGTGAAACTTTGTAGAAATATTTTTAAGGACATGTGAAAGAGAAATAACGAATAAACCATTGAGGTAAACACATTTCCACATTTGTTAATTGCGTACCATGTCTACGTTCCAGGTTACAAAACGTTTCTCAATGTGACGACAGTCTGGAACCGTCCTGGAGGTTGCTCTATTGCTGCTGGAAATATCGTAGGTGGGATGTGGCCATCTGCCTCGCTATGGTTATCTTCAACCTCCAGCGGGTCTTATAATTGGAGACACGAATGACGGCGGACGAGTTTAGGTTTGAACCTTCCTGGCAGACTAAAATTGTGTGCCGGACCGAGACTCGACCTCGGGACCTTTGCCTTTCGCGGGCAAGTGCTCGAGACTCGGTCTGGCACACAGTTTTAATCTGCCAGTAAAGCGGTTACTGCATCGATGATTTCAGCCTTAAATAGAAATATTAAAAAAGTAGGAAGATTTTTTGTTTAGCAAAAGTGACAAAAGGCATATTACAGAATACCTGACGGCTCAACACAATAGCTTTGTCTCAACTACAGATAGTGTTGAGGATCAGTGGACAAAGTTCAAAACCATCGTACAATATGCGTTAGATGAGTATGTGTCAAGCAAGATCGTAAGAGATGGAAAAGAGCCACCGTGGTACAACAACCGAGTTAGAAAACTACTGCGGAAGCAAAGGGAACTTCACAACAAACATAAACATAGCCAAAGCCTTGCAGACAAACAAAAACTTCGCGAAGCGAAATGTAGTGTGAGGAGGGCTATGCGAGAGGCGTTCAATGAATTCGAAAGTAAAGTTCTATGTACTGACTTGGCTGAAAATCCTAAGAAATTTTGGTCTTATGTCAAAGCGGTAGGAGGATCAAAACAAAATGTCCAGACACTCTGTGACCAAAATGGTACTGAAACAGAGGATGACAGACTAAAGGCCGAAATACTAAATGTCTTTTTTCAAAGTTGTTTCACAGAGGAAGACTGCACTGTAGTTCCTTCTCTAGATTGTAGCACAGATGATAAAATGGTAGATATCGAAATAGACGACAGAGGGATAGAGAAACAATTAAAATCGCTCAAAAGAGGAGAGGCCGCTGGACCTGATCGGATACCAGTTCGATTTTACCCAGAGTACGCGAAGGAACTTGCCCCCATTCTTGCAGCGGTGTACCGTAGGTCTCTAGAAGAGCGTAGCGTTCCAAAGAATTGGAAAAGGACACAGATCATCCCCGTTTTCAAGAAGGGACGTCGAACAGATGTGCAGAACTATAGTCCTATATCTCTAACGTCGATCAGTTGTAGAATTTTGGAACACGTATTAAGTTCGAGCATCATGACTTTTCTGGAGACTAGAAATCTATTATGTAGGAATCAGCATGGGTTTCGAAAAAGACGGTCGTGTGAAACCCAGCTCGCGCTATTCGTCCACTTGACTCAGAGGGCCATAGACACGGGTTCCCAGGTAGATGCCGTGTTTCTTGACTTCCACAAGGCGTTCAATACAGTTCCCCACAGTCGTTTAATGAACAAAGTAAGAGCATATGGACTATCAGACCAATTGTGTGATTGGATTGAGGAGTTCCTAGATAACAAAACGCAGCATGTCATTCTCAATGGAGAGAAGTCATCCGAAGTAAGAGTGATTTCAGGTGTGCCGCAGGGGAGTGTCATAGGACCGTTGCTATTTACAATATACATAAATGACCTTGTGGATGACATCGGAAGTTCACTGAGGCTTTTTGCAGATGATGCTGTGGTGTATCGAGAGGTTGTAACAATGGATAATTGTACTGAAATGCAGGACGATCTGCAGCGCACTGACGCATGGTGCATGCAGGAAATGGCAATTGAATCTCAGTGTAGACAAGTGTAATGTGTTGCGAATACATAGAAAGATAGATTACTTATCATTTAGCTACAAAATGGCAGGTGGGCAACTGGAAGCAGTTAATTCCATAAATTATCTGGGAGTACTCATTAGGAGTGATTTAAAATGGAATGATCATATAAAGTTGATTGTCAGTAAAGCAGATGCCAGGATGAGATTCATTGAAAGAATCCTAAGGAAATGCAATCCGAAAACAAAGGAAGTAGGTTACAGTACACTTGTTCGCCCACTGCTTGAATACTGCTCAGCAGTGTGGGATCCGTACCAGATAGGGTTGATAGAAGAGATAGAGAAGATCCAACGGGGAGCAGCGCGCTTCGTTACAGGATCATTTAGTAATCGCGGAAGGGTTTCGGAGATGATAGATACTCCAGTGGAAGACTCTGCAGGAGAGATTCTCAGTAGCTCGGTACGGGCTTTTGTTAAAGTTTCGAGAACATACCTTCACCGAAGAGTCAATTAGTATATAGCTCCCTCCTACGTATATCTCGCGAAGATACCGTGAGGATAAAATGAGAGAGATTAGAGCCCACACAGAAGCTTACCGACAATCCTTCTTTCCATGAACAATACGAGACTGGAATAGAAGGGAGAACCGATAGAGGTACTCAGGGTATCCTCCGCCACACACCGTCAGGTGGCTTGCGGAGTATGGATGTGGATGTAGATGTAGATGTTTCATATCAGCGCAAACTCCGCTGCAGAGTGAAAATCTCGTGCTGAGTTTAGGCTTGTTCTGCGCATCTACGTCACGCATACTCCGACAGCCAATGGGCGTTCAGTAATGGTCCGAGCTCTCTGCTGTGAATGCGGTAGCCAATGCGAAATTAAACGTGATCTCATCGTTTTATTTAGTGATTTTTTCTAGCATTTGTCGCGAGCTGTAACGGGTGATGGTGGTGGTAAGCGGTACGCAAGCAAGCGACATAATTTGATGTATATCCGCTTCCCTCAAGGGGAAAGCACACGCAGTGCCTCGACATGAGCGAACCGCAGTCGCTAGAGGATCGGACTATAGTGTCCTTTAGGTAGTCCCCCAGCCAGAAATGACTCGGGTTCAAATCTAGTGAGCTTGCTGATCACGCTGTGTGGAACGATCGGCCAATGTTTCGGTTTTCTCCGTATGTGTTACAGAGAAAGCGCGTTACCTCACGAGTGATGTGTGATGGAGCTGTATCGCGCACCAAAACAGTTGAGTCCAAAGCACCGCTTTCGCGCATAACAGGGATCACATATTGGCGAAGCGCAACACAGTAAGGTGTGCCGCGCACACTGCATGTCCTTGGTGCTTGGGGTCCGAGTTCAGTGCACTGCTTGAAGGTCGCACATTGTGTCCAGCATGTTCAGCCATAGCAACAGTAACTTCTTGAACAAGTTTTGGCGCAATTGGCTGTCGGCCATCCCCAGGAACTATCTTCAAACCGTCAGTTAATTGGAAGTTCGAATCGTGTTCATCAATCCGAGTGCGGAAAGAGGGCAGCTCCGTATTCCTTTAATGCGTCGGTACTCGTGAAGAGTAGTCTCACTGTTGCTGATGTTTAGACAAAACACCTTTACGAGCAAGGCGCCCGCATCTCGTGGTCGTGCGGTAGCGTTCTCGCTTCCCGCTCCCGGGTTCGATTCCCTGCGGGGTCAGGGATTTTCTCTGCCTCGTGATGACTGGGTGTTATGTGTTGTCCTTACGTTAGTTTGGTTTAAGTAGTTCTAAGTTCTAGGGGACTGATGACCATAGATGTTACGTCCCATAGTGCTCAGAGCCATTTGAACCATTTTGAACGAGCAAGGCCCTGCTAACCTTGTCTAGACCCATGTTGACGACTGCAACTGTAATGAACACTGATGCTTGTGTTTCAGCCCTATATCGCCGCAGCAGTAGCTGCGCCTAACGGCAAATCACTGCACTAACGCTGCTAACAAAGCAAATCCTGCAGCGCACAGCCTGAATATAATTCTGTAAAATATTGATTATTCCTTCCTACTGTAGTGTTATCTTGAAGCCGCGGAAAGGAGGACAGGGTTTCCAAGGCGCGGAAGCAGAGATGATGCTGAGGACAGACGAAACTAGGAGAGATATTATTACATGAAGTAAACCGTAAAGGGAGAGCCTTGCGAAAAACTGCAGATGCCCCCAGACGCGGTCAAAGGGGGTTAGTTACTCTTCAAGGAACTAACATGTAACTTAGTATGTCGTTTAACGGTTGCGGTAGGATGCCACCTTAGATCTGTAACGAACAGTCACGTACTAGCGAATAAAGCGAGCTTGATACCAACTCTGAGAACAGTAACGTCAGCAGGCTCACAATGGTTAGACAGAGAAAACGGCAAAAACTGTTGATCCAGCACTCCCTACTCCCGGGAGACAGAGGTGCGAGGCTAAATGACGAATAACAATAGTGTTGCAGGCCTTATCTGGCAGAGCAGTTACGTTCAGCTTTCAGCTGAACAATGTTGATACGACATAACGACTTAGTGCAACTGCATTAACATCTCCGCCTTAGGAGCAGCAGAGGGGACTTAATTAAACAGTGATTGGCAGGCGCCCGCAAGAGACCTGTTGGATTGGCTGGGTGGCTTCAAGTGGGAAAAACAGTGCCCCCACGCGACTCTTTAAAACCCCTAGATTGCGCATTTTGGCGGTGTTCTCAGTCAGACGATCTGGGTGCCGAATCTGCGTCCGTTGACTTCAGCCTCTGTCCAGCTCCGCGTAAGTCTGCTCTCTCTCTCTCTCTGAGTGCCTCAATGAACAGTGTCACATTCAGTATGTTTTGGTTTGCAACCTACGTCCTCAATTATTTGCTTGGCGTATTCCAATCTCTGTCTTCCTCTACAGTTTTTGCCCTCTACAGCTCCCTCTAGTACCATGAAAGTCATTCCCTCATGTCTTAGCAGATGTCCTATCATCCTGTCCCTTCTCCTTATCAGTGTTTTCCACATATTCCATTCCTCTCCGATTCTGCGTAGAACCTCCTCATTCCTTACCTTATCAGTCCACCTAATTTTCAACATTCGTCTATAGCACCACATCTCAAATGCTTCGATTCTCTTCTGTTCCGATTTTCTCACAGTCCATGTTTCATTGCCACACCATGCTGTACTCCAGATGCACATCCTCAGCAATTTCTTCCTCAAATTAAAGCCGGTATTTGATATTAGTAGACTTCTCTTGGCCAGAAAGGCCTTTTTTACCATAGCGAGTCTGCTTTTGATGTCCTTCTTGCTCCGTCCGTCATTGGTTATTTTACTGCTTAGGTAGCAGAATTCCTTAACTTCATTGACTTCGTGACCATCAATCCTGATGTTAAGTTTCTCGCTTTTCTCATTTCTACTACTTCTCATTACCTTCGTCTTTCTCCGATTTACTCTCAAACCATATTGTGTACTTATTAGACTGTTCATTACGTTCAGCAGATCATTTAATTCTTCTTCACTTTCACTCAGGATAGCAATGTCATCGGCGAATCGTATCATTGATATCCTTTCACCTTGTATTTTAATTCCACTCCTGAACCATTCTTTTATTTCCATCATTGCTTCCTCGATGTACAGATTGAAGAGTAGGGGCAAAAGGCTACAGCCTTGTCTCACACCCTTCTTAATACGAGCATTTCGTTCTTGATCGTCCACTCTTATTATTCCCTCTTGGTTGTTGTACGTATTGTATATGATCCGTCTCTCCCTATAGCATACCCCTACTTTTTTCAGAATCTCGAAGAGCTTGCACCATTTTATATTGTCGAACGCTTTTTCCAGGTCGACAAATCCTATGAACGTGTCTTGATTTTTCTTTAGCCTTGCTTCCATTATTAGCCGTAACGTCAGAATTGCCTCTCTCGTGCCTTTACTTTTCCTAAAGCCAAACTGATCGTCACCTAGCGCATTCTCAATTTTCTTTTCTATTCTTCTGTATATTATTCTTGTTAGCAGCTTCGATGCGTGAGCTGTTAAGCTGATTGTGCGATAATTCTCGCACTTGTCAGCTCTTGCCGTCTTCGGAATTGTGTGGATGATGCTTTTCCGAAAGTCAGATGGTATGTCGCCAGACTCATATATTCTACACACCAACGTGAATAGTTGTTTTGTTGCCACTTTCCCTAATGATTTTAGAAATTCTGATGGAATGTTATCTATCCCTTCTGCCTTATTTGCCCGTAAGTCCTCCAAAGCTCTTTTAAATTCCGATTCTAATACTGAATCTCCTATCTCTTCTAAATCGACTCCTGTTTCTTCTTCTATCACATCAGACAAATCTTCACCCTCATAGAGGCTTTCAATGTATTCCTTCCACCTATCTGCTCTCTCCTCTGCATTTAACAGTGGAATTCCCGTTGCACTCTTAATGTTACCACCGTTGCTTTTAATGTACCAAAGGTTGTTTTGACTCTCCTGTATGCTGAGTCTGTCATTCCGACAATCATATCTTTTTCGATGTCTTCACATTTTTCCTGCAGCCTTTTCGTCTTAGCTTCCCTGCACTTCCTATTTATTTCATTCCTCAGCGACTTGTATTTCTGTATCCTTGATTTTCCCGGAACTTGTTTGTACTTCCTCCTTTCATCAATCAACTGAAGTATTTCTTCTGTTACCCATGGTTTCTTCGCAGCTACCTTCTTTGTACATATGTTTTCTTTCCCAACTTCTGTGATGGCTCTTTTTAGAGATGTCCACTTCTCTTTAACTGTGCTGCCCACTGCGCTATTCCTTATTGCTGTATCTATAGCGCTAGAGAACTTCAAACGTATCTCGTCACTCCTTAGTACTTCCGTATCCCACTGCTTTGCGTATTGATTCTTCCTGACTGTCTTGAACTTCAGCCTACTCTTCATCACTACTGTATTGTGATCTGTGTCTATATCTGCTCCTGGGTACGCCTTACAATCCAGTATCTGATTTCGGAATCTCTGTCTGACCATGATGTAATCTGATTGAAATCTTCCCGTATCTCCCGGCCTTTTCCAAGTATACCTCCTCATCTTGTGATTCTTGAAGAGGGTATTCGGTATTACTAGCTGAAACTTTTTACAGAACTCAATTAGTCTTTCTCCTTTTCATTCCTTGTCCCAAGCCCATATTCTCCTGTAACCTTTTCTTCTACTCCTTCCCGTACAACTGCATTCCAGTCGTCCATGAGTATTAGATTTTCGTCCCCCTTTACATACTACATTACCCTTTCAATATCCTCATACACTTTCTGTATCTGTTCATCTTCAGCTTGCGACGTCGGCATGTATACCTGAACTATCGTTGTCGGTGTTGGTCTGCTGTCTATTCTGATTAGAACAACCCGGTCACTGAACTGTTCACAGTAACAGACCCTATGCCCTACCTTCCTATTCATAACGAATCCTACACCTGTTATACCACTTTCTGCTGCTGATGATATTACCCGATACTCATCTGACCAGAAATCCTTGTCTTCCTTTCATTGCACTTCACTGACCGCTTCTATATCGGCCAGAGTAAGACTGTGAAATATTCGTGACGGCGTCAAGTACAACAGTGACAGACATTAACATCGTCAAGAATACTGTACAGTAATAAGGGCATCATGATTATGACCTCATTAAATCAGTAAGAATGTTAGTTGGTATCAACACTTGCGACTTAGTGGGTAAACAGTGCAACCTGCGATTTTCTTTTCGTCTCAGAATGTATTGTTCATACCAGACGTAGGACAGTGTTGTGTTTAGTGTTGAGTGGCTCCCGTAAACCCACTTGCATATTTGTGTACATAATTTCAGGCAAGTCAGCAGCAGTGTAGTGCAGAAATAATACGACCGCAGCGGGAGTATCAGGTACGTGGCGTGGAGAGGGCGTACGGTCAAAGCGAGATCAGTTTAAGGTTCCTCAACCAGTTGTACCTCCGAACGTGTTACATGCTGCTCGACGAAGATACGTCGTTTAAGTACAGGTTGGTTAGAATTGTGTTTACGCTATAGGAGACAGTGTACACGGAAAACTATTTATCGTAGGAACTGTCGTGTCCTGACATAGGTGGGAGAGGGAGAAAAGGGGTTGCTGGTCAGTCTGCGCTCCCGAGCGGTACAGAGCAGAAGGCAGAAGGACAATTCACAGTGAAGGCATTTAATTGTTTTCTTCTATCTGAGCCAACACTGCTAGAGGCATTTACTAGAAATGCAGGTGGTGAGATTCGGTAGGGAACTCGTTGTGGAGACTCTTGGACAAACAGGGTTGTGAAATAGTTGATTATTCCAGACAGGACTGACTAATACACTGGAGGCTAGTTCTAGGGATAGAAAAAAGCATGAATGACACTGTTACAACAGAAACCAGTGCAGAAGTCCCAGGAGTGGATGCTAACCACAGCAGCAAACACTGGCAGCCAACAACTTAGTTGCTACTCTGAGATGAAGAGGTCAGCACAGGAAAGGAATTCGTGGCGAGCCGCATCAAACCATTCAGTAGACTGATGACAAAAAAAAAAAAGAAAACCTCTGGCCGAACCTTCGGCGATAGGTACACAGCCATTGATGATGAGTATCTGTTCAGAATTATCACTTGGACGAGGGTACGCGTAACCGACACGACGCGGGTGGTTGTTGATGAAGCGGAAGCCGAATGTCGGACGAAAGTTCTTACGCTCGTCACGTACACACAGATATCTCGTACCAGTCCTCCATGTCACTTGTAATAATATAAAACTGTTCACAAAAATTAATTTATAGTTCACAGTTCTCACTTGTATGAGCTTGCGCGTAACCGTCCCAGCGCGGCTGATTGTTGATAACGCGGAAACGCGATGACCGAACGCACGTTACCGCGCTCGCTACAAGGCACTGGCACTTAATTGCTCTCCTTCGAGGTAAACTATTTTACTAATCCACATTAGTTCCATTCTGGGAGGCCGAACACGGAGCGGATGATTGATGTACGGTACAGCACGCAAATGCACGGATACTCAAATACCTTATCGGCTGCGCTGCTGATTCTTAATTATTTCTTTATGCACTTTTCACTGAATCCACTTCCATATCTCATTACTTCACGAAAATAGTATATGTAGCCACATTTGAACTCCCGCAATAACGCCTTTTCCATGCGGTGCTACCCACAACACACCATAGCGCTCCGTGTCCCGTGCTCGACTCTGCAAAAGCAGCCGGTCACAAAGATCTGGTGAGCAAGATGTATGAGACAGCCGAAATACCCTCACATTCAGGAAAAATATAATAATTCCAATCCCAAAGAAAGCTGGTGTTGACACATGTGAAAATTACCGAACTATCAGGTTAATAAGTCACGGCTGCAAAATACTAACGCGAATTCTTTACAGACGAATGGAAAAACTGATATAAGCCGACCTCGGGGAAAATCAGTTTGGATTCCGTAGAAATGTTGGAACACGTGAGGCAACACTGACCCTACGACTTATCTTGGAAGAAACTTTAAGGAACGGCAAAACCTACGTTTCTAGCACTTGTAGACTTACAGAAAGCTTTTGACAATGTTGATTGGAATACTCTCTTTCAAATTCTGAAGGTGGCAGGGGTAAAATACAGGGAGCGCAAGGCTATTTACAATTTGAACAGAAACCAGATGGCAGTTATAAGAGTCGAGGGGTATGAAAGGGAAGCAGTGGTTGGGAAGGGAGTGAGACAGGGTTATAGCCTCTCCGCGATGTTATTCAATCTGTATATTGAGCAAGCAATAAAGGAAACAAAAGAAAAGTTCGGAGTAGGTATTAAAATCCGTGGAGAAGAAATAAAAACTTCGAGGTTCGTCGATGACATTGTAATTCTGTCAGAGACAGCAAAGGACTTGGAAGAGCAGTTGAACGGAATGGACGAGGTCTTGATAGCAGGATATAAGATGAACATCAACAAAGGAAAAACGAGTATAATGGAATGTAGTCAGGTGATGCTGAGGGAATTAGATTAGGAAATGAGACACTTAAAGTACTAAAGAATTTTTGCTATTTGGGGAGCAAAATAACTGATGATGGTCGAAGTAGAGAGGATATAAAATGTAGACTGGCAATGGCAAGGAAAGCGTTTCTGAAGAAGTGAAATTTGTTAACATCGAGTATAGATTTAAGTGTCAGGAAGTCGTTTCTGAAAGTATTTGTATGGAGTGTAGCCATGGATGGAAGTGAAACGTGGACGATAAATAGTATAGACAAGAAAAGAATAGAAGCTTTCGAAATGTGGTGCTACAGAAGAATGCTGAAGATTAGATGGGTAAATCACATAACTAATGAGGAGGTACTGAATATAATTGGGGAGAAGAGGAGTTTGTGGCGCAACCTGACTAGAAGAAGGGATCGGTTGGTATGACATGTTCTGAGACATCGAGGGATCACCAATTTAGTATTGGATGGCAGCGTGGAGGGTAAAAATCGTAGAGGGAGACCAAGAGTTGAATACACTAAGGAGATTCAGAAGGATGTAGGCTACAGTAGGTACTGGGAGATGAAGAAGCTTGCACAGGATAGAGTGGCATGGAGAGCTGCATCAAACCAATCTCATGACTGAAGACCACAACACCAACATCAACACAAAGATACTTCCCATCTAAACCAGCGATATGACAATAAGCATACCAGCACACTAACAATGCTGGATTCGAACATTACAGGATTGTTTGTTTCTCTTGCTCATCTGCATTAACTTACTTTTTCTACACTTCGGCTCTTCACACCTAAGTAAAATTTTCTATTATTTCAAATATTTTTTTATAATGGCGTGGCTTATGGACGTCATAAATGAGCCTCGTAATGATAGTTTTTACTTACTACTCCTCCGGCTAGAGTTTTTCCTATGTACTTCATAGTTCGCTCTTGGAAATAGTTATGAAGTAACGGTGGGAGGTTACTGTGACATAATTTGTTGATCTGTTTACAACAAGCACAAAAAGCACTCCGTCGTCAGTCGACAAGTGGCCCATCGGGACCATCCGACCGCCGTGTCATCCTTACTGACGATGCGGATAGGAGGGGCGTGTGGTCAGCACCCTGCTCTCCAGGTCGTTACGATGGTTTTCTGTGACCGCAGCCGCTACTATTCGTTCGAGTAGCTCCTCAATTGGCATCAAGAGGCTGTGTGCACCCCGAATATTTACAACCCCCGACGACGATAAATAATAACAGAAGACTGAGTATGACATTCGTACTTAGGTTTCTTTCTGGATGACACTGTAGAGAAACCGTCAGTAGCGGATGAAATGGCGCAGTGGGCAGAACATCTCAATTTAGCCAACAACACAGAGAAAGCGTCACTGAGAAAAAAATTCGGGAGACAGTTAAAATGACCAACAAACTGGACACTTGGTGACTGTGTAGAAGAACTGTAATTACATAGAGAATTAACGTCCAATCTGCTGGATGTGGGGCCCGAAGAGGTAAGATCTACCTGCTGTTCATCATACCACCTAGAAATATTGTGTAAAACGTTTTGTATCCCTCTACAGACATTTATTGACCGCAGCGTCGGCGTTGGCGGCGGCGACGACGACGACGGGCCTTGTACAGAACTGAAATGTGGATGATAAACCGTTCAGACGAGAAGTGGTGCTACGGTAGAGTGCTGAACCTTAGATGATTTGGCTGCGTAATTAAAGATGTGGTACTGAATCGAAATGGGAAGAAAAGATGTTTATATTTTTTTTCTTCGTCTTTTTCTTTTTTCAGTCAATCGGTCTTCAGATAGGCATCAACATGACGTCCTCCATATATCTCTGTCCTGAGCATCGTCCTTCATTTGCTTGTTGCCTGCTTCTCTCTTCACATCCCGTAGCATTCCAAACCTCCTTCCTTTCTGTCTTTCTCCTTCTACTTTTCTCCCTATGATTGTCTCTAACAGACAGTACCTACGTAATATGAGTTCCATCCAAGATGTTTTCCGCTTCTTTATCGTCCTCATGGCGTACCCTGGGCAGCACCTGCTCATTTCTCGTTCTGTCACACCATTTCACTTTCTCAGATCTTCTGTGTTTGCATTTCATAACTTTCTAAGTCACTGTTTGGTATGTGTCCAGCATATGTACACAGATGTGCTATTGTGTACCGTATTTGTGTCATGTAACAAGCACCTGTGAGCAATACGTATATGGAGATTATCTTTTGTATAATATGCTGTGCGTTTTTAAATATTCTAGCGACGACAAACTTTATAATCTGGTGAGTTTTATCCACCTGACATCTTGTGCATGAGGTTCAGCGTAAAAGAAATATAATTTACTACAAAAAACGTTAAAGACCTGAAGATGACAGCTAAGACTGGTGAAACCGGTTGTCTTGAATAAAAAATATTTTGTACGATCTTGGATTTTGAATGGTTTTTAACAATTAAAGCAGATCTCCCTTCAGTACACTCATAATGAGAAAATTCCACAAAAAGTGTGAAATGCATAGTTCTGCAAGGCAACTAAAAAGTAGACTGCAAGTGTCATTATCTAAGGAAGAAAGATGCCAAAGACGTGCTGACACACGTCATTTCCTGCATTTGGAACCAAGCAGAAATTGCCGTAGTTAAAAACCAACGAATTGTTAACAAACTGTTTTTTGATCTTAAAAACAAATCAAATTGTAAATATCTGTAAATATAGACTACTGATGATGCTTCATCTCAAAAAAATTAAACGCGTCTGGTGAGGAAAATACGGATTTTCTTATAGTTGTAGCGACTGAACAAAAACACCCTCAGGAATTATAGAGCAACTACGGAAAACATGGCCACACAAATGAAGAAATATTAATCCAGATTAGGGTCCCATGCCACAGTCTGTAAAAACAGAAGCAAAGCTATGTAGTTAGTCTGTCTGTGCGACAGCGTGGTGTAAAAACTGTATCTTCTAAATGAATGCAGTGAAAGGATACAGCCATTAACGTCTCATATTTTGATACTCGAAAACTGACTCATCAAATCCTAATGGTTGCTTCCTGTCGACCTAGAATCATGAAAATTGGCAAGAAGCAAGATTTCATACTATAAGAAAAGAAAAAATCCAAAAATTGCAATTTCTTAATGGTCTCGCAATAACCATGTGCATTGATTGTTTGGCCTCATGGTAAGAAAAATCTGCGAAATGCATTGGGGATGAAGTGTGCCTCCATTCCGCTGATTGGCGTTTTGATTCAAGGGTGTCGTACGATACCCAAGTTTCATCCCTCGTGACTATCCGAGAAAGAAAACCATCGCCCTCTGCGTGTCAGAAACTGAAGTGTACTCCCCATCCGTTGTTTTTTGTGTTGTTCAGTAAGAATTTTGGGTACCCACCGTGAGTAAAGTTTTCGAAATTTCAGTTTTTCGGTAACAATTTCATGCATTAGTGATCGTGAGCTGCCGGCCGCGGTGGCCATGCGGTTCTAGGAGCTTCATTCCGGAACCGTGTGGCTGCTACGGTCGCAGGTTCGAATACTGCCTCGGGCATGGATGTGTGTGGTGTCCTTAGGTTAGTTAGGTTTAAGTAGTTCTAAGTTCCAGGGGACTGATGACCTCAGATGTTAAGTCCCATAGTGCTCAGAGCCATTTGGTCGTGAGTTTTGCGGAACTTCCGTAGCAAGGGTTCAAATGGTTCAAATGGCTCTGAGCTAACTTCTGAGGCTATCAGTCCCCTAGAACCTAGTAATACTTAAACCTAACTAAGGACATCACACTCATCCATGCCCGAGGCAGGATTCGAACCTGCCACCGTAGCGGTCGTGCGGTTCCAGACTGTAGCGCTTAGAACCGCTGCGCCACCCCGGCCGGCGATAGCAAGGGCACTAAGTGTAACCTTACGGTTGTGCTTAATCTCCTCTTCAATTGTGTGAACAAGTCCATCAGTAACCACAGACGGTCGTCCACTTCGTTCTTCACCGTGCACTTGATCACTTCCTTCATTGAAGAGTATGACCCATCTTCTAACCACTGAAGCACTCATAGCATTTTGTCCGTAAACCTCGCAGATTTCCTGACGAATTTCCTTTGGTTTAACTTCATTTGCATTTAGAAAACGAATCGCAGATCTGGTTTCACACGCGGCGGCATTTTCAATTACGTCTGACATTATAAAGAAGCGCTACTAAGCACACGTCGGCAGCAGCGATCTGAAAATGGCGTACATGTCTTCTCCTTGAGTCAGAGTAACTGCCGCGGATAGAAATAGAAACGGAACTTACTTTGTGGACGACCCTCGTATTATTACTATCTTTTTATAGTTATCACTATTACCGTGCCGAGCACAACTTTGTAGTCAATCACAACACGAAAAAGCTTAGTATTCAGCACAATATGTGTCATGTACGTCAAAATGTTGTTTGGGCGCCTTGTCACGGTTCACGCGGCTTCCCCCGTCGGAGGTTCGAGTCCTCCCTCTGGCATGGGTGTGGGTGTTGTCCTTCATGTAAGTTAGTTTAAACTAGATTAAGCAGTGTGTAAGCTTAGGAACCGACGACCTCAGCAATTTGGTCCCATAAGACCCCACCACAGATTTCTGTTCTTTGAATCTTCTCTCTTTCCTTTAAGAATCCCAAAGGTAGAGATCCCAGACTGACGGGCAGTAGTTAAGTATGGGTCCTACGAGCATGTCGTAAGCCACCTCCTCTGTTGTTGTACTATGTTTCCTTCAGGATCGTTCCCATGAATCTCAGTTTGGCATCAGCTTTACATGCGATTATCTGTGTGTGAACCCAAATCGCTCCGTACGCATACTCCTAGACAGTGAGAGATCAGGAATGGCATAGTTGTTCAATAGTCGGCCGGACTTGCGTGGCACATTGCGTTTATTTATGTTGTCTGTCGAGTACAAATTCGTGCCGAAGCTTAGATCCTCTGCACGTTCACATCAACTTTCTTGAGCTGTGACATCTCTGCGTAGAACAGCATCATCCACGAAAAGCCTCATGATGCAACTTCCGACGTTACCGAATGGGTCATATGTGAGAGGTGGCATGAGCCCTCTCTCATATTTCTATCTTACTCTGAGTAATTCGATTTTCCCCTCTAATTGCATGTGGTGAAAAGTCGATATTCCTTCACACGCGGACTTCCCACGCAGCGTCTCTCGTCATCCGGGTGCTCTGGTGACAGGCGAGTTCTATTGATTTTGAAAGGGTTAAGCCGATGGGTGTGAGGGAGTCGAGTGGATGCTTTCCAGACGCCGACATTGTCATGTGAGCGGGAGCGACACGCCCACAGGGGCCTGACGGAGCGGCTGGGCTAGAGATTCCGTTACTTCGCAGAAACTTACTGAAAACACTTTCTGGCGGGTTACCAGCGAGGCGTGGGAATGACTTGTGTTCCCAGGCAGTCTTGGCGGGCAAATGCCCGCGTTTTCTGCAAAATCGTAACTGTTATTGGCTTGCTCAGGGCATAGCTCCGTGATGTAGCAAAATCGGCGCAGAAATTGGCGCCAAGTATCTCGATTGGTGGAATAGTAGTGCGTCGGCAATAGAGTGGAATTTTCCGCCAGTTTTCGAGTTGCTGACTAGAGCGTTTAACAACGGGGCGGGAATGTCCTGTGTTCGGCTTGTAGGCACTCGCCTTTCGGTCGGAGTAGGTTACAAGATTGAGTTCTCGCTGCTCTGGACAGCCTGCCTTCCGTTGGCTGTCTAACATACTTTTATTTAGTTGTAATTGTTTGACGAAGTTGCTGAAGTTCTGACTTAACCTTCTGAGTACAGTTGACAATTGAGCGGCCTTGAGCAGTTTTGGCTAAAGTTGACTGTATCGGAGTTACTGTGCGACTTCGCTTGTTAAAATCCGTCAATGATTGTGTAGCGAGCCTTCTTCTTCACCCTCAGAGGCGTATTCGTGTTGCTAGGAAGACTGGAACAACCAGACCAGGATAATTTGTTTCGGGCTGTACTCGCGACATCATCATCACCACGACGGGACGTCGAAGCGACCAGCCATTGCCTCTGGTAAGCCAGACCGTATTCTTGCAGTTAAGAAGAGAGCTTGGTAATGTACGAACGCAGCACCGGCAGATTAGGGAATTTGCTCTGTGATAGTCAGAGCTCAGCAGAGCACGCCTGTTCCCGTCTTTTTTAACGTGGTTCTCTCCGGGGTGTCCATTGAGTTCGCACTACTATAGTTGGCTGGGTGTTTCTCTTAAGATTTGAGTTGCAAGGAATTGGCTCCACATACCACTTCGTCATAAATGTCGCAATCTAGTTTATGGACAACTTCTCCTTCACAGCATTTATTTGAGTATCCAATCTGATGTATTGTAAACGTTTCGTGTGTTTTATTTATAATCTTGAGTTTAGTCATAATAAATCAAATTGTTACTTTGGACAGAACTTTCATTCTATTAATCGGTAGAGCAACCCTTTCATTTCTCACTACGTTACTGAAATTTTCCTTTATTTAATTAATTTCTATTACAGTCAATTAGCATTTCTTCTTAATCCATGTGCAACAGCAAAAGTCTGAGTTAGAAAAGCGGCGGGGGGGGGGGGGGGGGGGGGGCGGCTTACAGCATCATTTCCATACGTGGATTCCAGAAGAATTTAGTGTTAAATACACTGCAAGCCCCGGCACCTCGCAATATGCTCACAAAGAAACAACGTACAACGAAGGGATTATCTGAGTGGTTCGGAAATCGGTAGGTATGACGTACATGTACACACAAACAAATCATAACAGTTTCAGAAGAATAGGGTGATTTATTCAACGGGTTGGCAACCCATCGCTGTCTGGGGTGTCTCCAGCCACGCCTTTGCGGACCATCGGGTCATCAGTTCTAAGCGGAGCTCCTCATTGTACTGAAAAGAGAATTCTACTCCTGTCCATAGGTTTCAGGCCGAAGACATTCAGAAATGAAGTCAGTAAGACGTTGGTCCACCTCTGGACCTTGTGTAAGCAATTATTCAGCTTGGCATAGATTGACAGAGGTTTTGGATGTTCTCCCAGGGGCTGTCGTGCCAAATTCTGCCCAACTGCCGAGTTAGAACTCAAAATCCCGGGATGGTTGGAGGGCCCTGGCCGCAATACTACAAATTTCGCAATTGGGGGGAAGGTAAGGTTTAGCAAGCACGAATACGAACATTAGAAATTCTCGCCAAGTGTGGGCGGGCATTGTCTTGCTGAAATGTAAGCACAGGACATGAAGAAAGTTTCCAACCGATTTCTCATACACAATCTGCTGTTGGCCATCGTTGCCTGGTGAAACGTTGTTGTGCCTCGGGTAAGGAGGATAAACGCGTACCATGTTTCCGACTTCGATAATGGTCTGATTGTAGCCTATCGGGATTGCGGTTTATCTATCGCGACATTGCTGCTCGCGTTGGTCGAGATCCAATGACTGTTAGCAGAATATGGAATCGGTGGCTTCAGGAGGGTAATATGGAACGCCGTGCTGGATCCCAACGGCCTCGTATCATGAGCAGTCGAGATGACAGGCATCTTACACGCATGGCTGTAACGGATCGTGCACCCACGTCTCGATCCCTGAGTCAGCAGATGGGGACTTTTGCAAAACAACAACGATCTGCACAAACAGTTCGACAACGTTTACAGCAGCATGGATTATGGCCTCGGAGACCGTGGCTGCGGTTACCCTTGACGCTGCATCACAGACAGGAGCGCTTGCGATGGTGTACTCAACGACGAACCTGGGTACATGAATGGCAAAACGTCATGTTTTCGGATGAATCCAGGTTCTGTTTACAGCATCATGATGGTCGCATCCGAGTTTGGTGACATCGCGGTGAACGCACATTGGAAGCGTGTATTCGTCATCGCCATACTGGCGTATCACGCAGCGTGATGGTATGGCTTGCCATTGGTTACACGTCTCGGTCACCTCTTGTTCGCATTGACGGCACTTTGAACAGTGGACGTTACATTTCAGATGTGTTACTACCCGTGGCTCTACCCTTCATCGATCCCTGCGAAACCTTTCATTTCAGCAGGATTATGCACGACCGCATGTTGCAGGTCCTGTACGGGCCTTTATGGATACAGAAAATGTTTGACTGCTGCCCTGGCCAGGACATTCTCCAGATCTCTCACCAATTGAAAGCGTCTGGTCAATGGTGGCTAAGCAACTGTCTCGTCACAATACGCCAGTCACTACTCTTGATGAACTGAGGTAGCAATTTTAAAGGCAATTAGTGTAGAACGGTCATGCGACCTGTTCTTGAGTGCTGCTGAAGTGTTTGGGATCCGTACCAGGTCGGATTGAAGGAAGACACCGAAACAGTTCAAAGGTGGGCAGCTAGATTTGCTACCGGTAGGTTCGAACAACACGTAAGTGTTACGGGAATGCGTCAGGAACCCCTGGACAAGAGGCGACTTCTTTTCGTGAAACAGTATCGAGAAAATTTAGAGAAGCGGCATTTGAAGCTGAATGCCGAGCGATTCTACTGCCACTTGCATACGTCGCGAGATACGAGAAATTTGCGATTGGAACACGAGGGGAAATGATAAGTAGTGGTACAGGGTACCCTCCGTCACACACCGTACAGTGACTTGGGGTGTATCTACGTAGATGTAGTAGTATAACTGACAGTAGTACCCTGTAGTCGATTTCGATCTACATCTACATCTACATCCATACTCCGCAAGCCACCTGACGGTGTGTGGCGGAGCGTACCTTGAATACCTCCATCGGTTCTATTGCAGTCTCGTATTGTTCGCGGAAAGTAGGACTGTCGGTATGCCTCTCTGTGGGCTCTAATCTCCCTGGTTTTATCCTCATAGTGTCTTCACACGATACTGCTTGACTCCTTGGTGAAGGTATGTTGTCGAAACTTCAACAAAAGACCGTACGGAGCTACTGAGCGTCTCTCTTTCAGAGTCTTCCACTGGAGTTTATCTATTATCTCCGCAACGCTTTCGCGACTACTAAATGTTCCTGTAACGAAGCGCGCTGCTCTCCGTTGGATCTTCTCTATCTCTTCCATCAACCCTATCTGGTACGGATCCCACACTGCTGAGCAGTATTCAAGCAGTAAGCGAACAAGCGTACTGTAACCTACTTCCTTTGTTGTCGGATTGCATTTCCTTAGGATTCTTCCAATGAATCTCAGCCTGGCATCTGCTTTACCGACGATCAACTTTATATGATCATTCCATTATAAATCACTCCTAATGCGTACTCCCAGATAATTTATGGAATTAACTGCTTCCAGTTGCTGACCTGCTAAATTGTAGCTAAATGTTAAGGGATCTTTCTTTCTATGTATTCGCAGACATTACACTTGTCTACATTGTGATTCAATTGCCATTTCCTGCACCATGCGTCAATTCGCTGCAGATCCTCCTGCATTTCAGTACAATTTTCCATTGTTACAACCTCTCGATATACCACAGCATCATCCGCAAAAAGTCTCAGGGAATTTGCGATGTCATCCACAAGGTCATTTATGTATGTTGTGAATAACAACGGTCCTACGACACTCCCCTGCGGCACACCTGAAATGACTCTTACTTCGGAAGACTTCTGTCCATTGAGAATGACATGCTGCTTTCTATTATCTAGGAACTCTTCAACCCAATCACGCAATTGGTCTGACAGTCTGTATGCTCTTACTTTGTTCATTAAACGGCTGTGGGGAACTGTATCGAACGCCTTGCGGAAGTCAAGAAACACGGCATCTACCTGGAAACCCGTGTCTATGGACCTCTGAGTCTCGTGGACGAATAGCGCGAGCTGGGTTTCACACGATCGTCTTTATCGAAACCCATAATGATTCCTACAGAGTACATTTCTAGACTCCAGAAAAGTCATTATACTCGAACATCTTCTGGTTTGTGACCCCATAAAGATTTCCAAACCTTAACTATCCCCTCCAGGCTCATTGTGTAGCCTCATAACGCCACTGTGGTGCCAACATTCAGAATCCTGTACAACCTTCCCGTTCAGAACAGTTTAGCTCAGTCCGTCCGGTCGTGTTGTAACAGCAGATAATGTGGCAATTTTGCCAGTCATGCTGGTGGGTCAGCGCGCTTTGTCCGCCGGCTCCTGGTTTTATTTTTCACTCCGCGACCTTCGCTGCCATTTTTGGTCTGCAGCCGTATTAAGCGACAGTGCGAAAGCCGCGCAACCTTCGAATGTTGGCGAACGGAATCCGAGCCGCGAAATGTCGAGGCCGCAGCTCTTATATCACGACGCGAAATATTGTCAGTCTTTATGTGAAGATATGAAATACCTTCTTTCCTCTTTCGATGCAGCTCAACAGTCTCGTGAAAAATATGACGAGCTGAGCGAGCAGCAAGACGACGAAGAGGCCATTAAAGACGACCCACAATCCTGAGGGGGAGGGATGCGGGAGCAAGAATGCAGCGTTCTTTCATGGAAACTATTCGAGCATTTGCGTCAAGAAAATTAGAGAAACCTCAGCAAATATACACCACGATGGACCAACGGGGATTTGAACCGACTTCCTCCGGAATAAGATCCCTGTATCCCACCACAGCACCACCCCACTCGGTGTGACAACTGAAGTCGAACTAACCCAGAGATTTTATAAAATGCATTTTAACCATCACCTGTTCATTTGTCCCATTAGTCATCTACCGGTTTCGGTTATTAACCATCATCCAGGATGTCTATCAACGTCAACATAAAAATTATGAAAGTTGAAACCTCTCCTTAGAAAAATTTATGAATGATTGTGCTGAAAACCCCCTTACGTTATTTGATTTTCAAACAGCTGAGCAGAACTGAACGTACTCAAACATTTCGCTCTTTACTTTTTCTGATCAACGCTAAACTGAAACACAATAGACTGCTACGGTCGCAGGTTCGAATCCTGCCTCGGGCATGGATGTGTGTGATGTTCTTAGGTTAGTTAGGTTTAAGTAGTTCTAAGTTCTAGGGGACTGATGACCACAGCAGTTGAGTCCCATAGTGCTCAGAGCCATTTGAACCATTTTTTTTGAAACACAATATTTTTAGCGCAACGCAATCTGACTTTCAATAATCTCTACAAAAGAATGGCCCTGACTGACAATAACCTATACCCTTCATGAATCACTTGCCTCACAAAAATCTTTTCTCTGCTTCGTGATGACGGGGTGTTGTGTGATGTCCTTAGGTTAGTTAGGTTTAAGTAGTTCTAAGTTCTAGTGCACTGATGACCATAGATGTTAAGTCCCATAGTGCTCAGTGCCATTTCAACCATTTGAACAAAAATCTTCGTTACTCGAACTACTGCAATACAGCGAGCGCCAATACTGCCAGCTAAATAACAGATTCAATCTACTGAAGTCACGTACTACTGATAGGCATAGCTAGCAAATGAAAGATTTTGATAGAGAACAAACAATGTATTTATATATATATAAGTTCATAACATCCAGTCTTACAAATTTACTGTCTCTGATGGACACTGATCCAGATCATCCGTTCTCAAAAGTCTGCCATCTCTCTCCCCACATCCAACACTGCTGGCGGCTCACCTCCAACTGCCCAACGCTACACGCTGTTCACACCCAACTGCCCAACACTACAATAGCAAATATTTCAACAATGCCAACCAGCCACAGACTGCACACAGAACAGCCAGTGACTTTAATACAGAACGCTACGTGACGTTACCAACATAAAAACCTAAACAGCCTACTTACAAAGTACAGTGCATAGAAAAATAGTAAAAGTCGACAAATTATTGGGTGCAAAATTCCATTTGTAAACTTACAGGGTCCAACAGATCAGTTACAAGCATTCCATATCCCTTTGGAGCTGAACAGTATCGAAATTACCCATTTAAATTGTTCAAACACCTGACATAATTTGTCTTAGCATGCAGACAAATAACATACATCACAGAAGAAAACAAGGGGAGCAATTACTGTAAGAGTGCCCCAGTTGTCAAGTTATATCAGTGATAGTACATTTGTACTGCATAGGTAACATAACACCATACTTTTCCATCAGTGGCGAAGCGAAGCAACAGAGTATCTTCACCAACATCTTCGGTTGACTGTAAACGAATACAGACAAACATTAACACTGAAAATTACTGTAAAAACATTCCGAAGATAAAACCGGAACCACATATCAATTAAACCAGATACGTTTACAACAAAAAATGTGTTAATCTGGTTCAGGGTGAAAAACAGTTACCTAATAAAAACACAAATTATGTTAATCTAAAGGGCATATTGAATTTCCAGTAATATTTCGCTTGCATCAACAACCTTTATTCAGTAATGTATGTCTGACAGAGTATAAATTGAGAAACATCTAGTCTATTTTTAAACTAAATTACATTTTCCAAAGGAGGCTGTATCCAACGTATTAAATTAAAGCAAGCAGCGGTATACAATTGTGAACATCGTTTCAAGACGATCAGTTATATAGTTCCAGCTAACGTAATAACAAACTTCAATATGTAATAATCTAGTGACAACGCCAAAATCACCTATACCTCATTTTGTAAGGGCTATTCTTAAAAGTCACATGACAATCTTCAGATACGTAAATAGAACTTACCAAGTGGAGGCAAGCGAAGCAAATGATATAAATGGTTCTTAGGAGGCTAGTAATTCATATGTAAGAAATAATTGCTATATTAACACACGTTAGTAGTCAAAAAGAATGCGGCGCTCGGTGTGACACAAATACAATACCAAAAACCACCTAGACATAAGGTTGCACATCATCGTTATTAACTGTGTGGATATACATAATAGTAATAATCAAGGCACACTACTCACATCCATTTCTAGGTTGTCAATCCCGAAACGGCGTAAAATCACATATCATCGAAAAGTTGTGGACATTAAAACAATCCATGACAAAAAATGATCTATCATGATACCTCTCCGTATTTCAAAACAACAGGGTAACAGATATGAACCCAGTGAGATTATATGTAACAAATAATGACCACAAGTATCATTATTGTATAATGCAATAAGCCTTCAACCATTTCAGAGTCGGTTTTGTGACCTTGGAAAAGTATATCAGGGCATATGTAGGAAACAACAGACTGTACATAATGTATAGTTAACATTGTAACCCCATTACTCATGGAAACATTAAGAACCCAGAGATGTCCTTTCTGGACCGAAAACGGTCGGCATAGCCCGTTCACTGTCTGAGCAGGAGCATCCAGACAGCTTTCAGTTGAAAGTAATATGAGTTGTGTTTACCTTTCGCGTTTATGACGACTCCAACTCTGTTGGGGACGCTATCTGATCAAAAGTAACGTTTTTCATATTAGGTGTATTCTGCTGCCACCTACTGTCAGGTACTCCATGTCAGCAACCTCAGTAGTCATTAAACATCGTGAGAGAGCAGAATTGTGTGCTTTGCGGAACTCACGGACTTAGAACGTGGTCAGATGACTGGGGGTCAATTGTACCACACGTCTGTACGCGAAATTTCCACACTCGCAAATATACCTAGGTCCACTGTTTCCGATGTGACAGTGAAGTGGACACGTGAAGGGACACGTACAGCACATAAGCGTCCAGGCCGACCTCGTCTGTTGACTCACTGAGACAGCCGACAGTTCAAGAGGGTCATAATGTGTAGTAGGCAGACATCTATCCCAACCATTACACAGGAATTCCAAACTACACTGCAAGTACTATGACAGTTAGGTGGGAGGTGAGAAAACTTGGATTTCATGGTCGAGCGGCTGCTCATAAGCCACACATCACGCCGGTAAATGCCGGACGACGCCTCGCTTGCTGTAAGGAGCGTAAACATTCGGCGATTAAACAGTGGAAAAACGTTGTGTGGAGTAACGAAGCACGGTACACAATGTGGCGATCCGACGGCAGGTTGTGAGTATGGCAAATGCCCGGTGAACGTCATATGCCAGCGTGTGTAGTGCCAACAGTAAAATTCGGTGGCGATGGTGGTATGGTGTGGTCGCGTTTTTCATGGAGGGGCTTTGCACCCCTTGTGGTTTTGCGTGCAACTATCACAGCACAGGCCTACACTGACGTTTTAAGCACTTTCTTGCTTCCCACTGTTGAAGAGCCATTCGGGGATGGCGATTGTACCTTTCAACATGCTGGAGCTGCTGTTCATAATGCACGGCTTGTGGCGGAGTGGTTACACGACAATAACATCCCTGTAATGGACTGGCCTGCACAGAGTCCTGACATGAATAATACAGAACACCTTTTGGATGTTTTGGAGCGCCGACTTTGTGCCAGGCCTCACCGACCGATATCGATAACTCACCTCAGTGCAGCACGCCATGAAGAATGGGCGGCCATTTCCCAAGAAACCTTCTAGCACCTGATTGACCGTATGGCTGCTAGAGTGAAAGCTGTCATCAGGGCGAAGGGTGGGCCAGCATCGTATTGAATTGTTGAATTCCAGAGTTACCGATGGAGGGCGCCCGAACTTGTAAGTCATTTTTAGCCAGGTGTCCGGATACTTGTGATCACATAGCGTAAAATAACGCATGACAGAAGAACATAGGCCTTAATGTGAGGACGATGCTTCTGAAAAAAGTTAACGTTGAGCACAGCTTTGTGTGATAGTGGTTCATGGACGGTAGGCCGACCGGAACGGAAGAAAGCGGCAGCGTTTGATGTGTTCTGCTACAGAGGAATTTTGAAAATTATTTGGATTTGATACGAAATGAGGTTTTCTTCAGAAACGAGGGGAGGAGGGGGATGTACGTTAAGAGGTCAGGGAATAACTTCTACGTTACAAGAAACTTTCGAACTACTGGCGCTTTTCTCCCACTCTGATAATGTGTTTGCGGTTAAGAAACCCTGACCTTTCTAACGTTGCATTTCCCAGAGTGCGTGCAAGTTCCTCCCAGGGCGCCCCCGCTAATGGCTTCGTTAAACCGAATTGCATTCTGTCGGCGAACCTCCGCGCACGTTGCTGCCACCGAACTGGTAGCAATCAGCTTGATTGCGGCGCGGGCAGTCCAAGAGGTAACTTCCGAGCATTTTTCGCTAGATGTTTATTACTCTTTTCCCGTGTAGATTGTTCTAACGGTCCGAACAGAACATTTTACTGCTTTCTAACCAAAGGACTGCGTACATTGCTCTTGATACATAAGGCACCTCTGCGTCATGTTTTCTTTTATTTCTTTACTTTTTTATTGAGGAAAAGTAATGACTGCTAATTTTTTATTCTGTTCTCAAGCTCGGTTGAGGTACTACATGGGATGTACATTATTCGGTCGACTTTTCCACTTCGTTGACGTGAGATGCAAACCTCTGTCGCTAGAGGGCTCCGAATTGTAGCGTGTAAGATGGTGGTGTGTAAGGTAACTATGACGGTGTGTGAGAAAACACAGAAAAGTGAAAGCAGGAATTCAAAGAGTTTGTCTGCACGTGTAACACCCTCTCCTAAGACGTGATAGTGCCAGACCACAGACGAGCGTTGTGACATACGAAACAATCCGATGCCTTTGTTTCACTGTCGTCAATCATCCCCCAAACCGAACCGATTTGGCCCCATCTGATTTTCAGCTTTAAGAACGCCTTGCAAACAGAGGTACAGCCCGTCCACCAGGAGTGATGCTCTGGGGTGCCACGTCACTTCATAGCAGGACGCCTATGGTTGTTGCCCGCGACACCCTTACAACACAGCGGTACGTCGGCGACATTCTGCGCCCTGTTTTGTTGCCCTTCATGGCAAGCCATCCTGGGCTTACGTTTCAACAAGATAATATCCGCTGGTTGTCTTCACGCTTGGCAAACCCTATCTTGAGCAGCAAAGTTGCTGGATCTCTTCCCAAAGGAGAACATTTGGAGCATTATTTGCAGAGCCCTCCAACCAGCTCAGGATTTTGACGCTTCAACGATCATTTGGATAGAATTTGGCATGATCTCCCTCAGGAACATCCAACACCTCTGTCAATCAATGTGAAGCCCAGTAGCTGTTTGTGTAACAACCATAAGTGGACGATCACGTTACTGACTTTCTCATTTTGTGAAGCTCTTTCTCTTGAACAAGTCATTCATTTTTTCCGAAGCTGAAATCATTCGTTTGGTGTACCTGTATCTCATTACGTTCTGTATGTGTGAAATCTGGTTTCGCAGCATAGAGTGGATAAGGTTATGGTTGTGAAAGGGGCCGTAATCAGTTACTGTTAGTTGCACAAAACACACAAACTTTATTTTCTTAAGAACTACTTAATTACACATTGCCTTAAAAGGTTCATACTAAAACAATACGGCTGAAGGCCTAGTTAAGAAAACTTGCAATACTTCCTGCGCTAGAGGCCCAAAACCACACCAAAAACAAGAATGGTTGAAGACCGGAACACAAGTTATAAAAATTACTTTGAAGAACATACGCAGCTGAAGGCCTTACTTAAAAAAGCGGCTTTCAAATACAACGTCTGATCAGCGCGGGAATATACACTCATGCTCATAAATTAAAGACAACTGCAGAATGTGGAGCCACACAACGTGGCACTATACAAAACTGGCGCTAATAGCATAGGCACATAGGGAACACATACGACACAGATCTGTAAGTCCGCGGTATTGGTGATAAGTTGAGAAAACCGTCCCGAAACACATGTGCTACAGAACGGCACTGTTTTCTACGCATGTACCCCGACATCAATATGGGATATGATCACCATGCACACGTACACAGGCCGCACAACGGGTTGGCATATTCTGGATGAGGTGGTCGAGCAGCTGATTGGGTATTACCTCTCATTCTTGCACCAGTGCCTGTCGGAGCTCCTGAAATGTTGTAGGGGTTTGAAGACGTGCAGCGAAACGTCGACCGAGAGCATCCCAGACGTGCTCGATGGGGATTAGGTCTGGAGTACAGGCAAGCCACTCCATTCGCCAGCTATCTTCTGTTTCAAGGTACTCCTCCACGATGGCAGCTCGATGGGACCTTGCGTTATCATCCATCAGGACCCGCCCAGGTGGGGCCCACTACACCTCTGAAAAGGCGTACATACTGGTGCAAAATGAAGTCCCGATACACCTGACCTGTTACAGTTCCTCTGTCAAAGACATGCAGGAGTGTACGTGCACCAATAATAATCCCACCCCACACCGTCAAACGACAACCTCCATACAGGTCCCTTTCAAGGACATTATGGGGTTGGTATCTGGTTCCTGGTTCACGCCAGATGAAAACCCGGCGAGAATCACTGCTCAGACTATACCTGGACTCGTCCGCGAACACGACCTGGGACCACTGTTCCACTGACCATGTACTCTGTTCTTGACACCAGGCTTTACGGGCCCTCCTGTGACCAGGGGTCAATGGAATGTACCTTACAGGTCACTGGGCGAATAAACTATGTCTGTTTAGTCGTCTGTAGACTGTGTGTCTGGAGACAACTGTTCCAGTGGCTGTGGTAAGGTCCCCAGTAAGGGTACCTACAGTACTCCGTGGCCGTCTGCGGTCACTGATGGTGAGATATTGGTCTACTTGTAGTGTTGTACACTGTAGACGTCCCGTACTGTAGTACCTGGACACGTTGCCATAGTCTTGAGATCACATTTTGTGGCACACGGACGGCCATTGCTACGACATGCTGTGTTTGACCAGCCTCCAGTCTCCCTAGTATTCTACTCCCCATAACATCAATATGTGTTCTTTGAGTCATTTTCAATACCAGGTCACCATTAATACGTCTGAAAACGACTGCACCCTTAGTCGCTGTCTAATCATTCACGGTGGTGTCTGTTTGTTCTATATCGTGTCTCCCTACCACTTTCGCGCAACGACGCTCTGAGCGTATTTTTTTTAGGGAATTAACCAGTTTGAATCTGGGACCTGTTGCTGGTAAGGAGACGCCAGACCACACACGACATGTAGAATTCAGAAGAGTTCAGTGAGACTAGCGATGATATAACCAAATACTAAATGATCTCAGCGTCAGCTCCACTGCACTCCCTGTAAAAGAATCTTAATACTAACTAAATGGCTTTGTATGCGTGAAAGTCATCGTTATGTGTCGCTGAAAGCGGTCGTTTTTCGTTGTAATACTTCGCAGACGACTAGTTTACAATAGGATAGGGATTTGGGAAGGTATGTCGTCTATTCTTTACGCATCTTCTATCTTGGTCTCAATCTTGCGAATCTTCAACTTCTGTTCTTCCTGCTTTTTCTCTGCTTCTTACTTGCTTCTTGGTTCTTCTCTGGGCAGGATATGGAAATATTTATTGATAACTAGTTGCTTTGAAGTTCTCGTCCTAGTAACAGTTTGAAAAGTTGTTTGGGCGTGTCATTTTTACTTTGTGGAGGTTCTTCTTCAGTTTCGTGCATCAGCGTGCTCTTTGATAGCAGTAGTGTGACTTTTACGCATATATATATATATATATATATATATATATATATATATATATATATATATGCCAGTGGTGGCTTGCCCAAGCGGTCTTCTCGTCCGGCCGTTTTTTTGCTCGCTCCGTTCATTCGGGGCTGGGAGACCCTTCCGGCTTTCGCCGTCCCAGCGCCGTCCCGCCACGTCTCAGAAGGGGTCTGTCACTGTGCGGCTCGGTGTTCCATCCCAGCAAGGTTCCACCTAGCGGACAAATTTATTGCCCACTTTCGCTACAAGGGCTTTCTGTTAGTTTCGCTGTCGTTTCCCTTCTCCCGACGCTCCTGCTATGTAGGAATCGTGTCTTGCTAATTACGTCCTTTTCTTTCTTGATACATCTCGCGTTGCAACTTGTGGGTCATTGCATCTCTTCCTTGCTGGAGTTTTTACAATGGTTCTTACAAAAAGTTTTACTTATAATCATCTAACATATATCTAGTACCTACTTGTTATGCGCCTTCTTAAAAAGCTTTACAAATTTCGGCGCCCTTTCCATGTTACAATTCTAAGATATTTGGAGTCTTAACGTCTACTCAAGAAACCTCAAATTCGTTTTTTATTTTTGTGTAGTGTCGTGGTGTATAGCATTTTAGTATTTCATGCTGTTAGACTATCTACGCTTTATCCCTTCACCTTAATCTATCGTACTATTGGTGCTATTATTGAAACTACTTTCTTTTTCCCACCTTCCTCTCTCTTCATTCTTCTTTCTCCTGACGATCTTATCTGCAACATAATCTTAAAATATTGTACTGATTATTTACCAGTAATAAAATTAATCTTCAAACTTGTACTGAAAGTGTTTAATACTGCCAGCTTTAGCTAAAAATACCTCTGCTTCATCTCGTAAAATACCTTCTAATTCTCTTTTACTGTGTTCCGAAATACCTTGAACCTCTTGCAATTTTTCGTCGATTTCTTTATGGACTTCTAACATGAGTTGAGGCAATTCCCCCTTTTGTGCATACCATTCTAGTTCTTCATCCTCTTTATCTCGCATCATTCTTAATTGTTTGTTTATAACTGGTATTTCCTCTAATTTTAGCTTTTGCTCAAAGAGAAGTGTGACTTTGCCGAATGTTACGCTACCTTTCCCCATATCTATTATCGCTCGTCTCTCATTTAAAAAATCTGCACCTATAATCAAATCTACAATTAGTTTAGGTATAATCACGAAGTTGGCTTCGATCTTTTGACCTTGGCACGAAAGAGTTAACCTTGTTTGTCTCGTAACTTGCATTGTTTCTAATAGGACCTCTTACTTTAATCTTACGTGTTTTCAGAACTGGCAATTGCTCATTGGCATTACACTGCATGAATAAATTTTCTGAGATCGCAGTCAGTTCACTTCCGCTATCAATTACAATATTGACTCGTATATTATTTACCATGGCCTTCACAATTGGTTGAATTTGAAAGGGTTGGTTCTGTTCTTCTTCCTCTTGCATCAACGAATCCTCCACTGAATCATACATGAGTCTTTTTAGGAATTTCCCTTGTGAATTCGAACTTTCTGTAGGATAAGCTTCGACTGCTACTTCTCTCTCTTTTATTTCCTCTTCTCTATTTCTTCCTTCATTTACGCTTTCTTCTACATCCTCTACTTTTTCCTCATCCTCGTCTATCTTCTCCTTCTTCGTCGCTACTTCCACATAATCGCATCTAAATGCACTAATTATCGCTTCATAACTTCCTTCATTATATACGTTGGGTTGTGTGCCCACTCGTAACTTATTTTCAACTTCTGTCGACTGCGCATTATCCTCATTGAATTCGCTTTCCCTGGTTTCCATGTTAAAAAGCTCTGCAACACTCATTACTTCGTCCTTTCCTCCTACATTCGTTGTGCATGCCTCTGGTAATTCATCTTCCTCGAGAGTATTCTCCCAATTAATTTCGTCCCAACACGATATTGTTATTTTCTTGTCTTCGTTTTCATCTGGTCTCTGCGGATTTGTTTCTTCCTTCTTCTCTTCTCGTGATAAGATTTTTACTTCTCTGTTCAAGGTGCTGCAATTGTCCTGGGTCGGTGCGTCATTCTCTTTGGCATGGGCGCTTAGCTGTCAATGCGAACGTTTATCGGGCTTTGGTGATCTTACCTCCACCTCTTCTATCTGGATTCGCTTTTCTTGTTCAGCTTGCTGATTGTGGTTTCTTTGTTGATAATTTGTCGGTCTATTGGTTCTCCAGTACCCGTTCCAGTGGTCGTTATTCCCTCTGTAATAGTTGTTGCCGTTCCTGGGTGAATTATAGTTATTGCCATATTCTCTTCTAAATCCATAACCGGTTCTTTGTTGAAATCTATTGTCGTTTCTTGGTGCGAAGTTATCACGTGGTTCGTAATTATTGTTTCTTCGTACTGTGTCTTGTGGATTCGACTGCTTTTTGCTTTCGTTTTCACGTGCGCTTCGTCTTTTTCTTGCGTCATCTTCCGAAAATATGAACTCTAGTTCCCTTAGAATACCTTTAAATGCTTCGACGTCATTGCCTCCGCGACCTACTAATGATTGCTGGTATTTCAATGGTAGCTTCATCGCGCATAATTTAATCAACTCTCCGTCACTGTATGGTACATCTAAGCATTGATTTTTGTTTGCCATTACTTCGAAAAATTTCACGGGACTCTTCTCTCCTGAATTTTCAAAATATGGGTTCTGTAATAATCCGTACTTCACTCTGTTCTGTGCTACGCTGGACCAATATCGTGAGAGAAACTTCTCTCTGAAATCTTCGTACGATCGGCATGTCGCTGCAACATTCTGCATGGTTTCTGCGACTGTTCCTGACATGTGTGCACATATAAAGTCTAATTTGTGTGCTAGCGTCCAGTGTTCTGGTAATCCTACTCGGAATTGATCAATAAAAGTTCGTGGATATAATGAGTTTCCTTCTCGAAAGTGTTGAAATTTTCTGACTGTGAGGAAATGATCGTTGTCGTACTTCGTCATAGTTCCATATGAAATTCGCGATTCTTCGCCACTTTTGTTTCTGATCATTTCTCTCGTCGTCAGAACCAACTTGTCAACGATGTATCCGCTACCTGTGCGCTTGCATTGGAGAGAAAACTTAATTCTAACAATTTTCAATATTCATAACTTAATCATGCTATTGTCTCTGCTAGACTCATTTCTATTTAATACTTTTACTATCTATCGCCGCAGCTAGTGTTTTGACTATGTAAAATTTTAAGAAAAAAAATTTTTTTTTCAACGAAAATTTTTAGCAGGTAATTTTTCTGACCTAATTAGGCATGTGGTCGTCCTTCAATCATGGTATTTTACCATCCTGGCAGGGTCGCCATTTTCTAATCATTCATGGTGGTGTCTGTTTGTTCTATATCGTGTCTCCCTGCCACTTTCGCGCAACGACGCTCTGAGCGTGTTTTTTTTTAGGGAATTAACTAGTTTGAACCTGGGACCTGTTGCTGGTAAGGAGACGCCAGACCACACATGACATGTAGAATTCAGAAGAGTTCAGTGAGACTAGCGATGATATAACCAAATACTAAATGATCTCAGCGTCAGCTCCACTGCACTCCCTGTAAAAGAATCTTAATACTAACTAAATTTAGAGGAAAGGGTTCAAGGCTTTCCTATTTTTAGTTAGCTGGTAAAATAACGTCGAAAAAGCAGTTAAGTTTACCATTGGAAATTTTATTCTACTCACAAAACATTGTTTATAAATTGCACTATTGATAAAAGGAGATGTTTTAATACAGGATGATAAAAACCAACTGCGTTCAACAAAAATGTGAACGAATATTCCCTGAATGGGTTTCCAAGTTCTACAATCGATCGAAGGATGACCTATGCCATATCACATCTATAATCTAGGTTTAGTTTAAGTTTCACAAAAGAGAAAACTATCAAAATGGTCTACAGTGACCCTCAATTATCTTTAATTACTTATCTAACCTGTCGTAAATTACAGTGGCTGATATGGCTTCTCAATAACTATAAGATAGAAAAATCATCGCGTTTCAGATCTTTACTTCAAGTGGCAAATGTGAACACCATGAGTTTTAATTAACGATTGACACTAGTATTACGCAAAAAAGGGGTGTAACAGATGAGTCTTCTGCAGTTCTGAGTGAAGCCTTATGCGCTCAAAAATGCGGCATCGCGTGCGTTCATTACCTTGTCGGTGTTTAGGCAGCGTCAGGGCGACAGCGGCCGGCGCACCAGCCATCCAGCTCGCCGTCTTGGAACTTACTCCTCTCTAACTTCTCCTTACTACAATTTACCGAAGTTGGTTTAAAAAAACTATCTGGCTATGTTTTCATCTGACCAGTCAGGGTCTCAATGTTAACCTTAAGCTCCGCCTACAAAAATTCTGTCTATCCAATGAGAACGTTATACTTTTCGTGGTGGGGCAATGTTTTTTAAAGTTTGTAACGTAACAGAACGCTAAAAAGTCTCACGCTAAAACTTGCGGGTGGTAGTGGCCCTTCTTGTGTTATCGTAAGATCTACACTGCTTTCCTGGAGGGCTCTAGCTTTTAACATGGGCTGGGGGTTGTCCTTGACGTACCTGAGACGCGAAACAGTCTCACGCTAAAACGTGCGGGTTGTGTAGTCGTACAGGTAGGCTCGCGGCGTGGGTGCCCAGCCCCTCCCTTATCGTAGGGCCTTCTAGCTTAACACGGTTCTGCTCTCGGTTTCTGTCCTCGTTTCTCCCCTCGGAACTGCGTTTGCCTCACGGTGGGAAGGTACGACATACATTTAGGCATTCTTGTGTTAGTCTGTGGTATTCCATTTGCTCACTCGTTACTTGTATTACTTTGGTTAATTTAATGTCACGATTTATTCGGAGCTATGTGACATACTACTGGCTTTGCTTATCATGTCAGGGTTTTCATGGAAGGTGTTGGATTTGCCTGACACCTTACAGCTGCACCGTACTCTGACATGCACCAACACACCTCTGCGTATGTGGACTGCTGCAGTGCCACCGTGCGACGAACCGCAGGTCAAATGTACCGCATGGTCATAGCCCGAGGTGATTTAAATCCGCAAACCGCCCACCAGAGCATTGTTTCACCGCTATCAGCATTATTCGTAATTTATGAGCATGAGTGTACATAATGGATGTGCGAGTACGCGTTGTAGACGCATGGTTGACGACGTATGGAAGTTTGGGTGTAGTTGTGAGCCGTGCACGGAGAGCCAAATGGTAAGGCTGCCGCTCGCCAGAAGCGGGAAACCCGGGTTTCGAGTCTCGGTCTGGCACAAATTTTCATTGTCGTCATTCCATTCTACAGCTAATGGTACTCCTTATTCGCAGTTGACATTCAGGAGTTGGACTGAGAAGTCATTCCACATCCACCTTATTCACCTGATCTCGCACCCACAGATTTTCACATTTTCCGCTCTCTGTCGAAGAACCTTTGAGGAACTTCCTTCCCGGATTAAGATACGCTTCGAGCATCTGTGGATGAGTTCTTCGGGTCAAAATCACGTCATTTGCACAGTCACCAAATCGAAATTATAAAATGACTTATCTTAATAATATGAATATTTATATATGTGTTTGGAGAGAGAGAGAAAGAGAGAGAGAGAGAGAGAGAGATATTTGGTTGAGATTTTTACTGTAAGTCGTAACTGGTACCTGAATTTTGGTTGCTGCCTCCTTGAATGATCAGCTTCAGCACCAGTTGGTGACGTATTACAATTTGGAGGAAGTTATTGTTCCTTAAAGTTTAAAATACGACTCTATTAGTTACTTGGCCGTATTGCGGATGCTTTGAGCCAAAGTTTTCGTAGCTTTCCATACATAAGGGACCACTGTTGTAAGTAAATAAGATCAAACAGCAATCAGCTTTTCGTGAGAAAAGGAGCTTGCTTGGCGCACAAACTTCCTGCAAACTACACGTCCTGTTACATCAAAATTGGTCTGTGGAGTTCAGCACCATACTGTTGTACAAGGACATAATCCAATTACTGTAATTAATAAATTATGAGAGGTTGCTACTTATTGAATGAAAACTATACAGAATGCATTTATTTTCCTGTATTTTAGTGAACTTTGTACACTTACAATTCTGTCGATTGATAGATGGCAATGAAGTTCACCTCCTTTTCCAAAAAGAAGATATTTTTATTTTTCACTTCCAGAAAATTTATATACATATATGTTTGGCAACTCTTACACATACTTTACTCGATTTAATCACTAAAATACCAATTTTCATTAAATGTAACAATACGTTCTGAGCGACGGCCAAGCAACATGTTCTTTTCCACAAGATACAGATTAAAAGTCCTCTTTTTTTAATAGATCAATTGTCTTTTTTTGAGTCTATACTTAAAGATTAACAACTACTATCGTTGTGGGGATTGCTCGCAAAAGAGATTGTTTCTGTCCAGCTGTGCTTCACTTCACATCAAGTACATTTTTAATCACATTTACATTTACGGTGTTTACATACATTACTGAGCATCTCAGAATAAAATCAGCCACAAATTACTTTAAAAAAAGGGCAGTCAGGCTGATATAACGTTACAAAAAGTTTCCACAGCGTTGGCAGAGTGTTGTAAATAGTCAAGGAAAATACATTATTGATGACTAAAGTCTCTGTTATGTGTGTCCGCAGCTCGTGGTCGTGCGGTTGCGTTCTCGCTTCCCGCGCCCGGGTTTCCGGGTTCGACTCCCCGCGGGGTCTGGGATTTTCTCTGCATCGTGATGACTGGGTGTTGTGTGATGTCCTTAGGTTAGTTAGGTTTAAGTAGTTCTAAGATCTAGGGGACTGATGACCATAGATGTTAAGTCCCATAGTGCTCAGAGCCATTTGAACCATTCTGTTATGTGTACGTCTTGTGTTCATTAATCTTGTGCACCAATCCAATATATTCGAACTTACAGTACAGTCAAGAATGTTGGAGCAATTCCATGTTATAGAGACTGGACCGTTATTTTGCTAGAGCCTTCTATCTACAGGGTTCTAAGCCCGGCTGGGGTGGCCGAGCGCTTCTAGGCGCTGCACTGTGGAACCGCGTGATTGCAACTGTCGCAGGTTCGAATCCTGCCTCGGGCATGGATGTGTGTAATGTCCCTAGGTTAGTTAGGTTTGAGTAGTTCTAAGTTCTAGGGGACTGATGACCTCAGAAGTTAAGTCCCATAGCGCTTAGAGTCAAGAATTTTGGAGCAATTCCATGTTACGGAGACTGGACCGTTATTTTGCTAGAGCCTTCTATCTACAGGATTCTAAGACCGGCCAAAGTGGCCGAGCGATTCTAGGCGCTACAGTTCGGCACCGCGCGGTCGCTACGGTCGCAGGTTCGAATCCTGTCTCGGGCATGGAAGTGTGTGATGTCTTTAGGTTAGTTAGGTTTAAGTAGTTCTAAGTTCTAGGGGACTGATGGCCTCAGACGTTAAGTCCCATAGTGCTCAGAGTCAAGAGTTTTGGAGCAATTTCATGTTATGGAGGCTGGACCGTTATTTTGCTAGAGCCTTCTATTTACAGGGTTATAAGCCCGGACGCCGTGGCCGAGCGGTTCTAGGCACTGCAGTCTGGAACCGCGCGATCGCTGCGGTCGCAGGTTCGAATCCTGCCTCGGCCATCATTGTGTGTGATGCCGTTAGTTAGGTTTAAGTAGTTCTAGGGGACTGATGACCTCGGAGGTTAAGTCCGAAAGTGCTCAGAGTCAATAATTTTGCAGCAATTCCATGTTATGGATACAGGACAGTAATTTTGCTAGAGCCTTCTATTACAGGGTTCTAAGCCCGGCCAAAGTGTCCGAGCGGTTCTAGGCGCTACAGTCTGGATCCACGCAACCACTCCGGTCGCAGGTTTGAATCCTGCCGCGGGGATGGATGTGTGTGATGTCCTTAGGGTAGTTAGGTTTAAGTAGTTCTAAGTTTTAGGGGACTGATGACCTCAGACGTTAAGTCCCATAGTGATCAGAGTCAAGTATTTTGGAGCAATTCCATGTTACGGAGACTGGACCGTTATTTTGCTAGAGCCTTCTATCTACAGGGTTCTAAGCCCGGACGGAGTGGCCGAGAGGTTCTAGGCGCTACAGTCTGGAAACGCGCGATCGCTGCGGTCTCAGGTTCGAATCCTGCCTCAGGCATGGATGTGTTTGATGTCCTTAGGTTAGTTAGGTTTAAGTAGTTCTAAGTTCAAGGGGACTGATGACCACAGATGTCAAGTCCCATAGTGCTCAGAGCCATTTGAACCATTTTGCTTCTAAGTGGCGAGCATGGATACGTTTCGCACTGACGCGTCATCGTCAGGGGTTACCGGCATTGGCTGCTCCACAGGCAAGGGCAGGGAAGAGGACTCCATACAGTGTGGAACACGGAGCTGTCAGCCGCGGGGCACCGCGGACAGCACGCGGCTATCAGCACCCTCCGCCAGCTGCCGCGATAAGCACAACATGCCGTCTGCCCGGCTTATCACCGCATGTGCTGTCCCGGCGGCCGCTGCCGTAGCCACTCCCGTGGATAGAGGCCAATGTGGGTGACGAATACGCCATACCATGTACTGACTTGGCAGAAAATCCTAAGAAATTTTGGTCATATGTCAAAGCGGTAGGTGGATCATAACAAAATGACCAGACACTCTGTGACCAACATGGTACTGAAACAGAGGATGACAGACTAAAGGCCGAAATACTAAATGTGTTTTTCCAAAGCTGTTGCACAAAGGAAGACTGCACTGTAGTTGCTTCTCTAGATTGTCGCACAGATGATAAAATGGTAGATATCGAAATAGACGACAGAGGGATAGAGAAACAATTAAAATCCCCACAGTCGTTTAATGAACATAGTAAGAGCATATGGACTCTCAGACCGATTGTGTGATTGGATTGAAGAGTTCCTAGATAAGAGAACGCAGTATGAACATGAAAGAAAATCAGTCCATAAGTTTAAGCAAATGCTATCAGCAATACAATGAGAATCAGCTTAATTTTTCAAGAAACTCCTCCACAGAATAGAAGTAGTGACCCATGACCAAAATCTTCAGTTTCAATTTGAAAGCGCTGGATTACTGCTAAGATTTTTGAATTCGAGTGGCAGGTTACTGAAAATGGATGCAGCAGTATACTGCACACCTTTTTGCACAAGAGTTAAGGAAGTCCGATCCAAATGGAGGTTTGATTTCTGCCGAGTATTAACCGAGTGAAAACTGCTTATTGTTGGAAATAAACTAATATTGGTAACAAGAAAAGACAATAATGAATATACATATTGAGAGCCGTTGACAAAATACCCAGAATCGTGAACAGAGGTCGACAAGAGGTTCGTGAACTCACACCACTTACTGCCCGAACCGCCCGTTTCTGAGCCGAAAATATCCTTTTAGAATGGGAAGAGTTACCCCAAAACATAATACCATACGACATAAGTGAATGAAAATAAGCAAAGTAGACTAATTTACGTGTCGAAGTATCACTCACTTTCGATACCGTTCGAATAGTGAAAATGGCAGTATTAAGGCTTTCCACGACAGCTTACTATCTATAGGGAACACCTAGGAATTTGAACTGTTCAGTTACACTAATCATATGCCCGTTCTGTGAGATTAAAACGTCAGGTTTTGTTGAATTGTGTGTTAGAAACTGTAAAAACTGAGTCTTACTGTGATTTTACGTTAGTTTATTTTCTACAAGCCATGAACTGAGGTCATGTACTGCTCTACTTGAAACCGAGTCAATGTTGCACACAACATCCTTTACTACCAAGATAGTGTCATCAGCAAACAGAAATATTTTAGAGTTACCAATAATACTAGAGGGCATATCATTTATATAAATAAGTATCAGGAGCGGCCCTAACACTGATCCCTGGGGCACCCCCTACTTGACAGTACCCCACTCAGATCCCACATCACAGCCGTTATCAACATTGTGAATAATGACCTTTTGCTGCCTGTTGCTAAAGTAAGAGGTGAACCAGTTTTGAGCTACTCCCCTTATTCCGTAATGGTCCAACTTCTGGAGCAAAATTGTGAGAGCAACACAGTCAAATGCTTTTGTTAAATCAAAAAATACGCCAATCGTTCGAAACTTTTTGTTTAGCCCATCCAGTACCTCACAGTTGTCAAACGATTTCTAAAGCCGAACTGTTCATTTGATACCAAATCGTGTGATATAAAATGATCAATTAACCTTACATAAATCATAAAAGAAGGTTGTATACATGGAAGAATCGTGGAGATACTAAAAGGTATCAGATAGATTATATAATGGTAAGACAGAGATTTAGGAATCAGGTTTTGAATTGTAGAACATTTCCAGGGGCAGATGTGGACTCTGACCACAATCTATTGGTTATCATCTGTAGATTAAAACTGAAGAAACTGCAAAAAGGTGGGAATTTAAGGACATGGGATCTGGAGAAGCTGAAACAACCAGAGGTTGTACAGAGTTTCAAGGAGAGCATAAGGGAACAATTGACAGGAATGTGGGAAAGAAACACAGTAGAAAAAGAGGGATGAAGTTGTGAAGGCAGCAGAGGGTAAAGTAGGTAAAAAGACGAGGGCTGCTAGAAATCCTTAGGTAACAGAAGAAATATTGAATGTAATTGATGAAAGGAGAAAATATAAAAATGCAGTAAATAAAGCAGGCAAAAAGGAATACAAACGTCTCAAAAATGAGATCGACAGGAAGTGCAAAATGGCTAAGCAGGGATGACTAGACGACAAATGTAAGGATATAGAGGCTTATCTCACTAGGGGTAGGATAGATACTGCCTACAGGAAAATTAAAGAGACCTTTGGAGAGAAGAGAACCACTTGTATGAATATCAAGAGCTCAGATGGCAACCCAGTTCTAAGCAAAGAAGGGAAAGCAGAAAGGTGGAAGGAGTATATAGAGGGTCTATACAAATGCGATGTACTTGAGGACAATATTATTGAAAGGGAAGAGGATGTAGATGAAGACGAAATGGGAGATAAGATACTGCGTGAAGAGTTTGACAGAGCACTGAAAGACATGAGTCTAAACAAGGCCCTGGGAGTAGACAACATTCCGTTAGAACTACTGACAGCCTTGGGAGAGCCAGTCATGACAAAACTCTACCAGTTTGTGAGCAAGATGTATGAGACAGGCGAAATACCCTCAGATTTCAAGAAGAATATAATAATTCCAATCCCAAAGAAAGCAGGTGCTGACAGATGTGAAAATTACTGAATTATCAGTTTAATAGGTCACAGCTGCAAAATACTAACGCGAATTCTTTACAGACGCATGGAAAAACTGGTAGATGCGGACCTCGGGGAGGATCAGTTTGGATTCCGTAGAAATGTTGGAACACGTGAGGCAATACTGACCTTACGACTTATCTTAGAAGAAAGATTAAGAAAAGGGAAACCTACGTTTCTAGGATTTGTAGACTTCGAGAAAGCTTTTGACAATGTTGACTGGAACACTCTCTTTCAAATTCTGAAGGTTGCAGGGGTAAAATACAAGGAGCGAACGGCTATTTACAATTTGTATAGAAACCAGGTGGCAGCCATAAGAGTCGAGGGGCATGAAAGGGAAGCAGTGGTTGCGAAAGGAAACATTCTTCACCACACATTCTGTAGGTGGCAGGAGTAAAATACAGGGAGCGAAAGGCTATTAACAATTTGTACAGAATCCAGATGGCAGTTATAAGAGTCGAGGGCATGAAAGGAAAGCAGTCGTTGGGAAGGGAGTGAGACAGGGTTGTAGCCTCTCCCCGATGTTATTCAATCTGTATATTGAGCAAGCAGTATAGGAAACAAAAGAAAAATTCGGAGTAGGTATTAAAATTCATGGTGAAGAAATAAAAACTTTGAGGTTCGCCGATGATATTGTAATTCTGTCAGAGACAGCAAAGGACCTGGAAGAGCAGTTGAACGGAATGGACAGTGTCTTGAAGGGAGGATATAAGATGAACATCAACAAAAGCAAAACGAGGTGAATGAAATGTAGTCAAATTAAATCGGGTGACGCTGAGGGAATTAGATTAGGAAATGAGACACTTAAAGTAGTAAAGGAGTTTTGCTATTTAGGAAGTAAACTAACTGATGATGGTCGTAGTAGAGAGGATATAAAATGTAGACTGGCAATGGCAAGAAAAGCGTTTCTGAAGAAGAGAAATTTGTTAACATTGAGTATAGATTTATGTATCAGGAAGTCGTTTCTGAAAGTATTTGTATGGAGTGTAGCCATGTATGGAAGTGAAACATGGATGATAAATAGTTTGGACGAGAAGAGAATAGAAGCTTTCGAAATGTGGTGTTACAGAAGAATGCTGAAGATGAGGTGGATAGATCACGTAACTAATGAGGTTGTATTGAATAGGATTGGGGAGAAGAGAAGTTTGTGGCACAACTTGACTAGAAGATGGGATCGGTTGGTAGGACATGTTTTGAGGCATCAAGGGATCACAAATTTAGCATTGGAGGGCAGCGTGGAGGGTAAAAATCGTAGAGGGAGACCAAGAGATGAATACACTAAGCAGATTCAGTAGGATGTAGGTTGCAGTAGGTACTGGGAGATGAAGAAGCTTGCACAGGACAGAGTAGCATGGAGAGCTGCATCAAACCAGTCTCAGGATGAAGACCACAACAACAACAACCTTACATACATTTCTTTTCGATAACTTGATTACTGGGACAGAGTTGAAGTCCAACTGGTTCCGTACGTGTTCTATAGGGGACAGACCTGGTGATCTTGTTGACACAGGGAGTGCCTCAGCATCACACAGAGGGTTTTCAGAGATGCATGACATGTGTGGAGGAGCATTGTCCTGTCGAAAAATGATGCCATGAGGCTGTCACAAGAGGGACGCAGTATGTCGTGACGTACCGTTGTGCAAACAGGGTTCACTGTACCATTACCAGCCGTGACCTAAAGTACGTGCCTGATGCTCAACACGGAATTGTACCAGTATTAACGCAGCTGTGCCCCTCCGAGGTACTAGAAGAAAGAGGCCTCTCCCCTGGGCACCACCATGCTCACCGACAACGGTCACCCGTCATAAGACAGAGCCATAATTCATCTCTGAACGCAGACCGCGTCCATTCGTCAACACTTCATACTTCTCAGTCACGGTACCCCTCCAAAAGTATTCGTTTATGTCGTGGCGGTAACGGCAGCTTTCTCCTGGGACATACATTCCTAAGTTCAACTGCTGAAAAACCTGCGATCAGTGGTGGTGGGATGAGACAGAATGTTGAATGGGGTCCATCACTTTTTCTCCGATGGAAGGCGCAAATATGTGCTTGGTGCCCTAAGTGATGATCCTACGTCGTGGTACTCAGACGTGGTTGACTGGAACAATGACAAAGAGTGTGTCTGCCCTCACATTCCCACGCGGTCCAACATCGGGGAACTGTATCATCTGAATGCCCGACAGATCTCGAGCTTGCAAAATCAGACCAGCTGGCCAAATGGAGATCCACAAATACTAGTACCAGCAAATACTAGGATATCTCTACTTTTTATATTACGTTAAATTTAAATATGCTGTTTAACATGAAATCTACCGATTCTTTTACACTCCTGGAAATGGAAAAAAGAACACATTGACACCGGTGTGTCAGACCCACCATACTTGCTACGGACACTGCGAGAGGGCTGTACAAGCAATGATCACACGCACGGCACAGCGGACACACCAGGAACCGCGGTGTTGGCCGTCGAATGGCGCTAGCTGCGCAGCATTTGTGCACCGCCGCCGTCAGTGTGAGCCAGTTTGCCGTGGCATCCGGAGCTCCATCGCAGTCTTTAACACTGGTAGCATGCCGCGACAGCGTGTACGTGAACCGTATGTGCAGTTGACGGACTTTGAGCGAGGGCGTATAGTGGGCATGCGGGAGGCCGGGTGGACGTACCGCCGAATTGCTCAACATGTGGGGCGTCAGGTCTCCACAGTACATCGATGTTGTCGCCAGTGGTCGGCGGAAGGTGCACTTGCCCGTCGACCTGGGCCGGACCGCAGCGACGCACGGATGCACGCCAAGACCGTAGGATCCTACGCAGTGCCGTAGGGGACCGCACCGCCACTTCCCAGCAAATTAAGGTCACTGTTGCTCCTGGGGTATCGGCGAGGACCTTTCGCAACCGTCTCCATGAAGCTGGGCTACGGTCCCGCACACCGTTAGGCCGTCTTCCGCTCACGCCCCAACATCGTGCAGCCCGCCTCCAGTGGTGTCGCGACAGGCGTGAATGAAGGGACGAATGGAGACGTGTCGTCTTCAGCGATGAGAGTCGCTTCTGCCTTGGTGCCAATGATGGTCGTATGCGTGTTTGGCGCCGTGCAGGTGAGCGCCACAATCAGGACTGCATACGACCGAGGCACACAGGGCCAACACCCGGCATCATGGTGTGGGGAGCGATCTCCTACACTGGCCGTACACCTCTGGTGATCGTCGAGGGGACACTGAATAGTGCACGGTACATCCAAACCGTCATCGAACCCATCGTTCTACCATTCCTAGACCGGCAAGGGAACTTGCTGTTCCAACAGGACAATGCACGTCCGCATGTATCCCGTGCCACCCAACGTGCTCTAGAAGGTGTAAGTCAACTACCCTGGCCAGCAAGATCTCCGGATCTGTCCCCCATTGAGCATGTTTGGGACTGGATGAAGCGTCGTCTCACGCGGTCTGCACGTCTAGCACGAACGCTGGTCCAACTGAGGCGCCAGGTGGAAATGGCATGGCAAGCCGTTCCACAGGACTACATGCAGCATCTCTACGATCGTCTCCATGGGAGAATAGCAGCCTGCATTGCTGCGAAAGGTGGATATACACTGTACTAGTGCCGACATTGTGCATGCTCTGTTGCCTGTGTCTATGTGCCTGTGGTTCCGTCAGTGTGATCATGTGATGTATCTGACCCCAGGAATGTGTCAATAAAGTTTCCCCTTCCTGGGACAATGAATTCATGGAGTTCTTATTTCAATTTCCAGGAGTGTATTTGCTTGAATGCTTTTATGTACAAGACATGTTTCACATACCTGTTATTATTTGCACTTATTCCTAAGTAATTTTCCGCCACATATAACAGGATTTACATGCCTGGTATGTACATCATAAATATCGCTTCAAACCTCACTGGTTAATTAATGAGTACAACAAGTAATTCCTCCCCCCATGAACCATGGACCTTGCCGTTGGTGGGGAGGCTTGCGTGCCTCAGAGTTACAGATGGCCGTACGATAGGTGCAACCACAACGGAGGGGTATCTGTTTAGAGGCCAGACAAACTGTGGTTCCTGAAGACGGGCAGCAGCCTTTTCAGTAGATGCGGAGGCAATAGTCTGGATGATTGACTGATCTGGCCTTGTAACATTAACCAAAACGGCCTTGCTGTTGTGGTACTGCGAACGGCTGAAAGCAAGGGGTAACTACAGCCGTAATTTTTCCCGAGGACATGCAGCTTTACTGTATGATTAAATGATGATGGCGTCCTCTTGGCTAAAATATTCCGGAGGTAAAATAGTCCCCCATTCGTATCTCCGGGACTACTCAGGAGGACGTCGTTATCAGGAGAAAGAAAACTGGCATTCTACCGATTGGAGCGTGGAATGTCAGATCCCTTAATTGGGCAGGTAGATTAGATAATTGAAAACGGGAAATGGATGGGTTAAAGTTAGATATAGTGGGAATTAATGAAGTTCGGTGACAGGAGGAACAAGACTTCTGGTCAGGTGAATACAGGGTTATAAATACAAAATCAAATAGGGGTAATGCAGGAGTAGGTTTAATAATGAATTAAAAAATAGGAGTACGGGTAAGCTACTACAAACAGCATAGTGAACGTATTATAGTGGCCACGATAGACACGAAGCCTATGCCTACTACAAGTTTATATGCCAACTAGCTCTGTAGATGACGAAGAAATTGAAGAAATGTATGATGAAATAAAAGATATTATTCAGATCGTGAAGCGAGACGAAAATTTAATAGTCATGGGTGACTGGAATTCCACAGTAGGAAAAGGGAGAGAAGGAAATATAGTAGGTGAATATGGATGGGGGCTAAGAAATGAAAGAGGAAGCCCACTGTTAGAATTTGCACAGAGCATATCTTAATCATACCTAACACCTCGTTCAAGAATCATAAAAGAAGGTTGTATACATGGAAGAATACTGGAGATACTAAAAGGTATCAGAAGGATTATATAATGGTAAGACAGAGATTTAGGAACCAGGTTTTAAATTGTAGGACATTTCCAGGGGCAGATGTGGACTCTGACCACAATCTGTTGGTTATGAACTGTAGATTAAAACTGAAGAAATTGCAAAAAGGTGGGAGTTTAAGGAGATGGGACCTGGATAAACTGAAAGAACGAGAGGTTGTACAGAGTTTCAGGGAGAGCATAACGGAACAATTGACAGGAATGGCGAAAAAAAATACAGTGGAAGAAGAATGGGTAGCTCTGGGGGATGAAGTAGTGAAGGCAGCAGAGGATCAAGTAGGTAAAACGACGAGAGCTAGCAGAAATTCTTGGGTAACAGAAGAAATACTGAATTTAACTGATGAAAGGAGAAAATATAAAAATGCAGTAAATGAAGCAGGCAAAAAGGAATACAAACGACTCAAAAATGAGATCGACAGGAAGTGCAAAATGGCTAAGCAGGCATCGCTTGTGGACAAAGGTAAGGATGTAGAGGCTTATCTCACTAGAGGTAAGATATATACAGCCTACAGGAAAATTAAATAGACCTTTGGAGAAAAGGGAGCCACTTGTATGAATATCAAGAGTATGAATATCAAGAGCTCAGATTGAAACCAAGTTCTAAGCAAAGAAGGGAAAGCAGAAAGATGGAAGTAGTATATAGATGGTCGATAGAAGGGCGATGTACATGAGGACTATATTATGGAAATGGAAGAGGATGTAGATGAAGATGAAATGGGAGATACGGTACTGCGTGAAGAGTTTGACAGAGCAGTGCAGATCTGAGTCGAAACAAGGCTCCGGGAGTAGACAACATTCCATTAGAACTACTGACTGCCTTGGGAGAGCCAGTCCTGACAAACCTCTACCATCTGGTGAGCAAGATGTACGAGACAGGCAAAATACCCTCAGACTTCAAGGAGAATATAAAAATTCCAATCCCGAAGAAAGCAGGTGTTGACAGATGTAAAATTAGCGAACTATCAGTTTAATAAGTCACAGCTCCAAAATACTAACACGAATGATTTACAGACGATTGGAAAGACTGGTAGAAGCCGACCTCGGGGAAGATCAGTTTCGATTCCGCAGAAATGTTGGAACACGTGAGGCAATACTGACCTTACGACTTATCTTAGAAGAAAGATTAAGGAAAGACAAAACTATGTTTCTAGCATTTGTAGACTTAGAGAAAGCTTTTGACAATGTTGACTGGAATACTCTCTTTCAATTTCTGAAGGTGGCAGGTGTAAAATACAGGGAGCGAAAGGCTATTTACAATTTGTACAGAAACCAGATGGCAGTTGTAAGAGACATGAAAGGGAAGCAGTGGTTTTGAAGGGAGTGAGACAGGGTTGTAGCCTCTCCCCGATGTTATTCAATCTGTATATTGAGCAAGCAGTAAAGGAAACAAAAGAAAAATTCGGAGTAGGTATTAAAATCCAGGGAGAAAATATAAAAACATTGAGGTTCGCCGATGACAATGTAATTCTGTCAGAGACAGCAAAGGACTTGGAAGAGCAGTTGAACGGAATGGACAGTGTCTTGAAAGGAGGATATAAGATGAACATCTACAAGACAAAACGAGGCTAATGGAATGTCGTCGAATTAAGTCGGGTGATGCTGAGAGAATTAGATAGGGAATGAGACGCTTAAAGTAGTAGATGAGTTTTGTTATTTCGGGAGCAAAATAACTGATGATGGTAGAAGTAGAGAGGATATAAAATGTAGACAGGCAATGGCAGGGAAAGCGTTTCTGAAGAAGAGAAATTTGTTAACATCGAGAATAATTTCAAGTGTCAGGAAGTCGTTTCTGATAGTATTTGTATGGAGTATAGCCATGTATGGAAGTGAAACATGGACAATAAATAGTTTGGAGAAGAAGAGAATAGAAGCTTTCGAAATGTGGTGCTACAGATGAATGTTGAAGATTAGGTGGGTAGATCACGTAACTAATGAGGAGGTATTGAATAGGATTGGGGTGAAGAGAAGTTTGTGGGACAACATGACTAGAAGAAGCGATCGGTTGGTAGGACCTGTCCTGAGGCATCAAGGGATCACAAATTTAGCATTGGAGGGCAGCGTGGAGGGTAAAAATCGTAGAGGGAGACCAAGAGATGATTACATTAAGCAGATTCAGAAGGATGTTGGTAGCAGTAGGTACTGGGAGATGAAGAAGCTTACACAGGAGAGATTAGCATGGAGGGCTGCATCAAATCAGTCTCAGGACTGAAGACAACAACACCAACAACAACATAAGTAATTTCACTGTATTGTATTAATTCTGAATTGAGGCAAAATTACACAACTTAGTGTTGGCCATGTGTTAATTTCACGTACAAAGCTGTATATTTACCTACCAAAATGTACTTTAAACAACGTCAGTGACTAGCTGGACTGTTATATTTATGGATGCAGCGAATATTATCGAGTGGTTTGTTACTGTTTATGTTTATGAGCAGGCAACTTCATTGTATACTAACAGGTACTGCAAAGATGTTACAACTACCAAAGAAAATAAATTGCTCCTAACCTTTCCTATCCTACCGGACATTGACTCCAAAGACTAAAAAGTAGGTCACCTGCTTGTAACAGGAATTTCTTTGACCAAGACGATTTGACACTTAGCCAACTGTCATTCGGTCAAGATGGTGTACTCAGTAATCAAACAAAGCAGTAGGGTCTGCCATTAATATTAACTCTTAGACAATGTGTCTAAGAGTGTGTTTTAATACGGCAGTATGCCATCTTAGGCAATTTGTAACATTTGTAAGTAAGTATTACAAATATGGATTCTTATACGGTTATATCACTTGTTATGTACTTCACTGTTATTGTCTAACCTGCTTTCAGAAAACACTGGATAATGGCACTTTTAGGCCGAAATCATGATTGTGTAAGTGTACGGAGTAGAAGGAGATACGAAGGGGTAACTTTTTCAGTTTGGTTTCAAATTTTGCTTTTCTGTCTGTCAGACAATTTTGTCACTGGGTAAGCTATCAGAAGATTTCGTTGAAGCACTGGGCACCGCTTTTTGTTCTACAGACAACTTTGGCTTGGGATGATAAATGCCATTTTCTCTTCACGTCTTGTAATTAAGCACATCATTGTTCCTTTTGACCTGCAGTGTATTACTTACAACAAACTACACGTAGAAATAAAGTATAACGTGAATCAGTAGTCAGAATGAACAACTCCTGAAAACAGATGGCTACAAGATTACTGTGGCTGCGTACCACATATTACCCTCACAGCTCATTATTGAGCAATGAACAGTTTCTTTCTTAAAGATGATTTACCCCACAACTGTATTCCGTATGGCGAGACTGAAGGAAAATTTCCAAAATACGTCAACTTACTGATTTGTCTCTCTCTAAAATTTGCAACGATTCTGTCCAAACGTTATTTTGGGAGTTTAAACAGGCACTTTTTCCAGGTAAATTCTCAACGGTATATTCACATAAGAATTTTCCAAACTATTTATTATTTCCTCACCATCTGTTACACTTATGATCGGTGTAGTACCACTGGATGTGTGAAACTGAATATGTCCTGTCGTTTAAAAAAAATTATAAATTTGTTTACAATTTCTTCTGTTGCTGTATGTATACTTGGATTGATAACAAGTCTAGTTTTATCTGCAAAAAAAACTAATTTTGCTTGTTGTATATTGGGTGGATGATGGTATACATAGAGGAGCTATAGATGACCTGCGATTGAGCCCTGGGGAACCCCATGCGTGATTATTTCCCGTTCAGAATAACGTCTCCACACTAAAATGGCAGAATTACTAAGTACAACTTCATGCATTCTTTTGGCTGGATACGACATTATCCATTAGTTGGCTATAGCTTCACTCCCACAAAACTTCAGTTTATTTACAGGAATGTTGTGACTCACACAGTCAAATGCCTTCTATAGTTAGCAGAAAATACGAACTTGCGCTATTTTTTTTAAAATTTAATGCTTGTAAAATTTGGTGGGTCAAGATGTAAATGGCATTCTTAGTGCAGCAACTCTTCTGAAATGTAAACTGTGATTTCCTGCGGGTGTTGTTGTTGCTTGGGTAAGATACTCTTCTAGAATACATCACTTTCTCTAAAATTTGACATGTTTGACAATAGTGTGTAACACTTATATCGATTACGAGTAGGTTTATTTTAAGTATCTGCAATTTATGAAGTGTGCATTCTGCGTTATTTGAACTCCGTGATGAATGGCAAGAAAATTAGAGTTTTGTAGTATATATATGGGAAAAGCAAAAAAAAGCTGAAATTTTAAATTATTATAATATGAATATGTTTATGAAAGAAGTATGTTTGTTAAAAGCTGGTTCGTGCTTAGGGCACATCTATCTGTAACATGTAAACGCTGTAGGGAAATCCCTCCGCAACGAAAGTCTCATGGTGCGATGTGAAAGGTGGGCTTGGCGTTCGAACTGAGCGGCTCTTGTGTGTGAACGACACGCAGTGTGCGGCTAGCCTTAGCACGGTACGCCTCAATGGTGCTAAGAGAAGCAATTGGAAGCTGTATTAGGAGGGATTTGCCTCGGATGTGAATCTGACTGTTATCTGGCATTCCCAGAATAATGGAATGGCTCTGATATGTTGAAAATCCGACGCCAAGAAGAGATTTTACAGAGCATTCGCACATCAAGAGTCGTGAGTACAGTTAGACGCTATTTCGCCTGCCACTAATCTTCGCCACTGCTTCATAGAGTTCATACATTCAGTTACGTAATGTATATTGGCATGGACCAGTTAATTTGTGTCTTGTATCAATAATAATCACATAAAACGTTAACTCGTGGTTCGAACCATAACTTCAATCCTGATCACGGATGAATGCAGGGTTCTCACCTAAGTGCTACTAAAACAGTGTATCCTGGATTAAATGAACAATTCTGGCATTCATGTGTTTAAAAGTGATTTTTTGTCTAAAGTAAAAGCAGTAGCAAAAATTAAAGTCAGAGTAAAATTTGGATGCTTTGTATGTGGACTACTACAAGTGGAATTGTTAAGGTAGGAAGTTTAAGTACAAAGAATAGGAAAGTGAAAACCTTAATTATTTAAAAGCTAAAACCATAAAAGTGAAGTTGGATAGACTTTTGCTAAAGTATCCTTAGTTTGTTATAAAATATAGTTTTGTAGGAGTACAGTGCAAGTTCGTGTAAATATTATTGCCAAGAATACCTGCTCCACAGGTGATTGAATTACATCTAAATCGTTAATGAAGCAATTTGCGGAAGTATTATTAGAAGTGAAGTTATGCACATCTTCAAAGATGGTGTAGTTTTGGTACCCACCATGAATGGTTCTTTTTGAAGTTAATTAAGCCCAGTGTTGCATTTTATTACCTTGCAAAGTAATAAAGAATAACTAGCTTTAGAGATAGTTTTTGCTTTTGCAATAGTTGGAGAACCTTGGGTAGCGAAAGTATACCACTGTATTGGTCCCCATACTTAACTGGTGTGTGTTTTATTGGTAACTGCTGCTAAACACAGTACAGAATGCACTGTGCAGTTTGTATCCTGTTTGTTATTCAAAGGGAAATCTCAACAAAAGTAATTGCAATAACTAATAACCAATTTTCTCATGTACATATTTCAAAATTAATGTGCCTAATTAGACTGGCGACCGTTCATTTTTCTCATTCACTTATAATTTTACCACTTCTCTTAACTCGCAAGGTTAAGGCCCGTTTGATTATACAGTCAACATCACAAAATTCGAAATTATAGTCCGATACGCTTTTCCATTAGATCCACGCACGGTCGAACTTTGAAACCCTCTCACAGGGTAGCATTAGCGTGTTTTACGGCACATAAGAGTTATGCATAGCTTTTCCAGAGACAGAACTAGAGGTTCAGTTATTAAGGAATAGTGTTATACGTGTTGTTCAGTCCATCCGTAAAATGTTTTGAGTTAGTTTAAAAATGGTTCAAATGGCTCTGAGTACTGTGGGACTTAACTTCTAAGGTCATCAGTCCCCTAGAACTTAGAACTACTTAAACCTAACTAACCTAAAGACATCACACACATCCATGCCCGAGCGGTCGCTCGCTTCCGGACTGTAGCATCTAGAACTGCTCGGCCACCCCGGCCGGCTTTGAGTTAGTGATGCATTACATCATCTAAGACAGAGCTTATTGTATGGGAAGAAATTTTTAGTACTCCCATTGGAAAAACCATCAGGAAGACCCCCCCCAGAATAGTGGAGAATGCTAAAGCACTGCTTCCTGGACATGGGTGGGCGCAAAGGCCCCAGATCGAATCTGCCTGGCGGATTAACGACGTGGGCCGGTGTGCTGGCCAGCCTGGATGTGGTTTTTAGGCGGTTTTTCACATCTCACTAGGTAAACACCGGGCTGGTTCTCCCATCCCGCGTCAGTTATAAGATTCACAGACATCTGAAACATGTTTGCCCTGTTTCATGGTTTACACTAGATGCAGACAGCTGGGGTACACTGATTCCGTCCTGGGGGGTATGGGGTGGTGATTCCATCCGGGGCGATACGAGGTGGCTGCAGGAAGGACATCTGGCCACCCCCTTAAATTAACCATGCGAGATCCGATTGTAACAATGCCGACCCTGCGAAACTGTGGGAAAAGGCAGAAGCAATAGATAGATTGGAAACACCATCAGGTGCAGATAACGCTGTCTCAAACGAGTATGCAGCGTCTCTGTGTCCCTTAAGTTAATTTCTGATGCTGTTCACAGCATTTATGTGCCACATCAGACCTGTCAACAATGGTATTCACCAGCAACAGTAATACAGTCTGGTGGCCTCTGTATTGGCACAGACAATTGCAACTGTAAATCACTTACACACCAGCCAACGATGTCTACATATACGGTTTTGTGTTAACATCAGACTCTGTCTTCTGGGTGTTATCCAGCTTATATGCGCCTCACTTATTGATGATGAAGGCTGTTGAGGCGACAAGCCTGTATGTGGCTTTTAGGCCCGCATCTCGTGGTCGTGCGGTAGCGATCTCGTTTCCCGCGCCCGAGTTCCTGGGTTCGATTCCCGGCGGGGTTAGGGATTTTCTCTGCCTCGTGATGGCTGGGTGTTGTCCTTAGGTTAGTTAGGTTTAAGTAGTTCTAAGTTCTAGGGGACTGATGACCATAGATGTTTAGTCCCATAGTGCTCAGAGCCATTTGAACCATTTGGCTTTTAGGTGGTTCCCTACATCCCACCAGTTGAATGCTGGGCTGGTAGCAACATCCAACCATAGATACAGGATAAGGAATTAGGGGACGTTCTCATACTTGAACATGAGATTTGCTCTAGAAACAGACAAACTGGGGTACATCAGTTTCGTCACGGAACTGTGTAAGGTACCAACTGTTTGTATATAAGAGCGCATTTTACTTTATTTCCAGTTTTGGTACTTCACCTACGTGAAGTGAATGTATCAGAGCTGCAGTATTTACGGAGTAAGGAGCGAACGTTAGGTACGCTGGCTAGCTGGGGCAGTAGGCCATCTGGCGCTTTCAGAGCCAGTGGGTTGGGGTGACGATGCAGAAATCGCTCTTAATGTGAGCAAAGAGATACGTAGGATAAGTACATTCATTCTGGCGTGAATCAAGTAATTATTATTAATAAGTTACCATTGACCTCTCAGACATTAGGAGGACTCTACATGTCATAAATATTATCTCGTGAAGAGTTTGACAGAGCACTGAAAGACCTAAGTCGAAACAAGGCCCCGGGAATAGACAACATTCCATTAGAACTACTGACGGCCTTGGGAGAGCCAGTCATGACAAAACTCTACCATCTGGTGAGCAAGATGTATGAGACAGGCGAAATACCCTCATACTTCAAGAAGAATATAATAATTCCAATCCCAAAGAAAGCAGGTGTTGACAGATGTGAAATTTACCGAACTATCAGTTTAATAAGCCACGGCTGCAAAATACTAACACGAATTCCTTACAAAAAAATTGTTCAAATGGCTCTGAGCACTATGGGACTTAAGTGGTGTCGTCATCAGCCCCTAGAATTTAGAACTACTTAAGCCTAACTAACCTAAGGACATCACACACATCCATGCCCGAAGCAGGATTCGAACCTTCGACCGCAGCGGTCGCGCGGGTCCAGACTGTAGCGCCTAGAACCGCGAATTCTTTACAGGCGAATGGAAAAATTGGTAGTAGGCGACTTTGGGGGAGATCAGTTTGGATTCCGTAGAAATGTTGGAACACGTGAGGCAATACTGACCCTATGACTTATCTTACAGAATAGATGAAGGAACGGCACCTTATTCCGTAGAAATGTTGGAACACGTGAGGCAATACTGACCCTATGACTTATCTTAGAAAATAGATGAAGGAACGGCACCTACATTTCTAGCATTTGTAGACTTAGAGAAAGCTTTTGACAACGTTGACTGGAGTACACTCTTTCAAAGTCTGAAGGTGGCATGGGTAAAATATGGGGAATGAAAGGCTATTTACAATTTGTACAGAAACCAGATGGCAGTTTTAAGAGTCGAGGGGAATGAAAGGCAAGCAGTGATTGGGAAGGGAGTGAGACAAGGTTGTAGCCTCTCCCCGATGCTATTCAATCTGTACATTGAGCAAGCAGTAAAGGAAACAAAAGAAAAATTGAGAGTAGGATTTAAAATCCATGGAGAAGAAATAAAACGTTAAGGTTCACCGATGACATTGTAATTCTGTCAGGGGCAGCATAGGACCTGGAAGAGCAGTTGAAGGCAATGGACAGTGTCTTGATAGGAGGATATAAGATGAACATCAGCAAAAGCAAAACGAGGATAATGGAATGTAGTCGAATTAAGTCGGGTGACGCTGAGGGAATTAGATTAGGAAATGAGACACGTAAAGTAGCAAAGGAGTTTTGCTATTTGGGGAGCAAAATAACTGATGATGGTCGAAGAAGAGAGGTAATAAAATGTAGACTGGCAATGGCAAGGAAAGCGTTTCTGAAGAAGAGAAACTTGTTAACATCGAGTATAGATTTAAGTGTCAGGAAGTCATTTCTGAAAGTACTTGTATGAAGTGTAGCCATGTATGGAAGTGAAACATGGACGATAAATAGTTTGGACAAGAAGAGAATAGAAGCTTTCGAAATGTGGTGCTACAGAAGAATGCTGAAGATTAGATGGGTAAATCACATAACTAATGAGGAGGATGTGAATAGAATTGGGGAGAAGAGGAGTTTGTGGCACAACTTGACTATAAGAAGGGATCGGTTGGTAGGACATGTTCTGAGGCATCAAGGGATCACCAGTTTAGTATTTGAGGGCAGCGTGGAGGGTAAAAATCGTAGAGGGAGACCAAGGGATGAATACACTAAGCAGATTCAGAAGGATGTAGGTTGCGTGCCCGTGAGGGGCCTACACCATATTAGGCAGATGTACCAGTTTCTTTGGCCCTTCAGTGTATTACAGAAGGCTCCCAGCCCTTCGCCCGAACACGCTGAGGTGCTGCTCAGCTACGGAAACATAGACGTGAGCAGCATAATACTGCGGTATCAGAATATCTCCTCAGTTTGTTGGACACAAAGTGATACGTTGATCTTTGATTTCCGTGACACATGTCAGATTCAGCACATAGAACGTTTCACATTTCCGCTCTTCAACTGCTGTTCCGCTGCGAAAGAGTCCCCTGTAGTGAAACTGGAGAGGAGCGGCGGGCTTTCTTGTGGAAGGGAAGCGTTGTTGGGTGCGATGGTGGGAGAGCGCAGGTGTGCCGTGTCGGGCCGGCCGTAAAACGCCTTTACGACAGCCGCAGGGCGGTGAGAAGGGGGGAGGGAGGGGAGATGGTTATCAGGGACATGCTGGCGGGTTAGAGGAGCGTCATCAACAACTCCGGGCAGATATTGCTCGTCTGAAAAATCTCTCTTGCTCTTCGTCCCTCCTTTTCCCGTTTCTGTATGTCAACATTAAGGGGGTAGACCAGGTTAGTATTTTTTTCTACCAACTTTTTTATTGACATGAAAAGTCCCTTGGAGAGTCTATTTTTAAGATTGGTTCATATAAATGTGCCATAAAAGTTAGAATTTGTCAATACCGCGGTTTACTGCGTGGGGGTCTGGTCCATCCGAGCGGTCTAATGCAACCGACACAATACCATAATACTTAACGGCGAAATAGGGATCCTCTTAGTTGCAGATAGTACAACAGAAGGCATTAGCATCAACTAACATATTATACTCTACAAGATTTCTCCTTGCAATTTGTTTATGTCAAACTGAACGCGCGTGATTGCCTCGCGTCTTGCTCAGCTTGTCATTCTGCTTGTTTTTTTTTTTTATGCGGAGTAAAAAGTGAGCGCTTGGTAATGACGAGTCTATTTATACGGACAGAAAAGGTCCGAAAAGTAAACCAAACTGTGCAAAAAGTGCCCCAATTGGTAATCGGATAACAGGTAATCGATATACTTTCAGCTGGCATGTGTGGCCGAGCGGTTCTAGGCGCTTCAGTCTGGAACCGCGCTGCCGCTACGGTCGCAGATTCGAATCCTGCCTCGGGCATGGATGTGTGTGATGTCCTTAGGTTAGTTAGGTCCAAGTAGTTCTAAGTTCTAGGCGACTGATGACCTCAGATGTTAAGTCCCATAGTGCTCTGAGCCATTTGAACCAATTGATATACTTTCCTCAAAATCGGAGTGCTTCGTCATCGGCGAAAATGAGGCTAACGGTACTGTGTTGGTATTACCGGTTATAGGTTTGTTCATATCCAATACTAAAAAACACACACCGAAACTTTAAATGCTTATCTTTTCAAAATAAAATTTTTCAAGTTGGCGGGAGCTGTAAATCATGAAACACACACACAATTGCATTATACCTTTTTGTAACTAGTGAGTCGTTATTTCGGTTTTTATAACGACTCTCGTGTCGAAAACGTTGACTTTAATTCAGAGTGCCTCCAATTTGTTAAAAACAAATTTCCATACCTATGCCTATTTTTACGTTAGGCAATATCGTCAGTTTCAAAGCAGTTTTTTGAAATTTTGTTCTAGGTTAAAAACTGTGGCACTGAGAGCTCCCACCAAGCAGTCACTTACTCCACGAAGACATTTCGTGTCCTCTTATTTAAATCACTTGACCCATATAAGGAAACTATTTGCTTCCTGTTCTGCAGGTGTGACTTAAACCACTCATATGCTATTCCATTTATACCATACAATTGTAATTTCTGTAACATAATGTCATGGTTCACACAATAAA